>NC_092811.1:31945885-33145885 GCF_040954645.1 Diabrotica undecimpunctata | reverse complement strand
TAATGATTATAGCTACCAATAGCGATAATATAATAATCCTGGCACATCATTATTACCGGTTGACCTCTCACCAAAACTAAAAGACGATCTTCAAATCTCGAACTTCATAAGCCATAATGATGATGATTCCATAAAAAATCCAAACTATGAAACAGATTCAAAGCAAGTTTGCTGATGCAAATATATCAACAATAAAATTACAAGGACTGTCGTTGACAAAGCTGAAAAAGGGTTCTTGGAAATAGACTTAAAAGGTAAACACAAAAACCATAAAAAAAGGATCCATCAATTAAAGATGGAGTTCCTGAGCATATTCGATGGATTACTCGAATTAAGAGTCATTATCTTCGCAAGAAAACCAATAGGAAATACATCGAAGGTGGAAAAAATTTCACTGATAAATTACAATAAAGAAGTTATCAACAAGAGTAAAAACAACCGAAGAAGATATAACGACATCAGTATAGTGTGGTTAAATAAAAAAACACAAAAATCTTTGAAAAATGGCCTAAAGGATTAAAAAAGCTCTCGCAATTAAGTGATCTACACTTGGAGTCATCGGTCTATATATAATTGTTATTTATTTATTCCTTCTTTATCTCCAGTGTGTTGATTTTGTAGCTATTTTGAAATAAAAATGGTCATAACTCGTTAAATACCCTGTACAGTACAGAAGTATCAAACCCCATATTGAAAGAACAGGGATTGTGAGAGGAAAGATGAAGTTAAATGTGTCGATAGCAATTAAAGTAAATTGTATACTCACGCTTAATCAAGCCATTAAGAGCAATGTTGGGAATATTTATATTCCACTATGCATCAACAATTTACCCATATAAATTACCATCATTCTTGTACTCATTGCATCGAGTAAGGACGATAAGTATACGAAAATGGTTGCGTTTCGATTTAATTTGAGTCTCTTACCACTCCCTAACACGTGTTTCTGGTTCTACTCGTCATCAGAGAGAGTTTTTTTTATAATTACCAGAGTAGTCGGTGCGTTTTGATTTGGTTTGAGTCTTCTTACAAACTCTCTCTGATGACGGGTAGACCCAGAAACACGTATTAGGAAGTGGTAAGAGACTCAAGTTAAATCGAAACGCAACCATTTTCGTATATATTATGAGAGGAATGTCTGAATAAAGAGCGTGTCTTATTTAAAACATTAAATGTATGCTATGTTTGCTTTACCACGTAATTATTAATCACCTTGTAGAACTCAACATATGTTTCAAGCATGAAGACTATTATTTTCTACATTTTTTCTCATCATCATCACATAACGGGGGTCCTACGGCGATTGCCGCTTCCCGCATTTCAGCCTCCATCTTTTCCTATCTCTCCAATCTCCCTCTTCTAAGCCTCTAGATTGCATTGTTTTTGTAATTTCTCTTCTCCAGGAATTTGGTGGTCTTCCCCTTTTCCTTCTTTCTGGCGGAACATACATTAAGGCTTTCTTTGGCCACCGCTCCTCCTCCATTCTCATCACGTGACCATACCATTGTAATTGCCTTCCTTGTATTCTATCTGAAAGAGTATCTCTAATTCCTGTACAGTTTCGTATTTCCTCATTCCTGATTCTTTCCATTCTCGATACTCGACATGACCTTCTAAGATAATCCATTTCCACAACGTCTACTCTATCTCGTTCATTCTTTGTCATCGTCCAACATTCGGCACCATATGTGGTAATTGGTTCTACAATTGCTCTGTATACGCGAAGTTTGGTACAAACAAACTTCGCGTACATTTTTTCTAAAAAACTTTTTAATGATATTATGTATCATAATGGAATTATCGAAGAATGTCGCACTAAAAACCCTGTGTATTAAAAATTGTAAAAAAACGGGTGTGGCAGTCCAGTGGGACTGCCGGTGGAAGTTACACTTCTATACACGCATTCGCTGTTACAAATTTATTTGGGAGTCAACCTGCACAATCATTACATGTGTAATGCTATAGGTAAGACATAGCAGAAAGAGAAACAGAATTAATAACAACTTAATAATAATTAATAAACAAATTTTGACCTGTAATAGGAGTATATGAGTAGCAAATAAAGGATTGAATCAATATTTTGATGAAAATGTATATTTTTATTTTCATATATGTATGAAAAGAGTTAAATGCAAAAATTTTGTTACACATACTCTGCAGTAAAATTCATTGTTTATTTTGTTAATAATATAATAATACAATACAAATTAAAAATATGTCGCCCAGCCTGCTGAATTGTGATTGGTCAAATGGCAACAGTAATTGCAGCCAATCATAATTCAGAAGTCTGTTGCTCATTTTCTGAATTATCGTTGGTCGAAATGCATCCGAGCTGCAGCCAATGATAATTCTGAAAATTGGGCATTGGTCGCCGTGCCTGGTCAATCGTAAAAAGGTCCAAAACGACCGTTACGATTGACCTACTTTTTTATGCATAAAAGAAGTGCACGACGGCCAGGAAATCAGACCGGGTCAGGATATGTCCGCTGGTCCAGCCTTCTAGGCAAGTAAGATCCTCTGGTTGATTCAGTTCCTAGAGAGTTCTTGTTTTTCTTTCAGCTCACCTCTAAAACCCGGAACCTAACGTTCCACATCTTTAACTACGGTTTGTCTACAAACCACGGCGGCCATTTTTGAAGGATTTATCTATGCTTTTTGACTTAGTCAAATTTGCTAATAAATTCCTTTAAGAGCGTCGCCATTTTTTCGCCGAATTAATCTGTGTTTTTTCGACTTAGTCAAAATTCTGATTATTTCGGCATTCTTACAAGTCATGTAAGAAAATATTCTCTTACAGATTTGCTAAGTCCCTACTTAACGGGACTTAGTCACCGAACGTGCATATATCCTTTTACAAAGTTTTTTTTGAGATTAAATAAAGACTACCTTTTGTGTTTCATTTTTTCTCTTTCAGGGATATATATACTGCTATATATTTACTTGTGAAAATAAACGATTTAAACTGTGTTTTATTTCCCCTTTTATTTCAGGTACACTGCAAACGTAAGTACTTGTACTTTGACTCTGATATATATGTATTTTGCTACTTGTATATTTAAACTCTAAATATAACTTTGATATATATCTGTATATATAAACTTGTATGCTATTTCTTTTATTTGTTTCTCTTTCCAGGTACACTATTAAAAACACTTATACTTTTTCCTATCTTTGAATTTATATTTTATTTTACACTGTTAAAAATTTCAATTTTTATTTTATTATTTTATGACCATAATATTTGTCGTTTATTTCATTTTCGAATTGATATATATTATTTATATTATTTATGCCTATTTGCCACTATTTGTTTATTTCCTACAGGTCCGATTGACTTATAAAATTCTGTTGAAAAATAATTTGAATTTTTGCCTGTAGTTATTTTTACAGTGTACTTCTTCCCCTTTTTATTGCTGATTATTCCGATTGGCATAACGACCGACATCCCAGTCCTTATCCCAAGTCCCTAGCTCAACTCCTTCCCACTCAAAATATTTTGACAGGTGACATTCTCCCTAGTTATTAATTTCAAATTTGTTTATATTTGATTTATTGTTAATAAATAACGCTCATTACTTTTCAGATTCTTAGTTTAGAACTAATTGGTATAATTATTCTCCCGATTTCCGGATCTGGAGATAATTATACGTCTCTTTCAGGTTCTTAATATAAGTTATATATTATATCATTTTCTTCTTGTTATATATACTGTGTACTTGTTTAATAAACCTTATTATTACTGTTTTATTCTTTTAAAAAGGCATTAATCCCTAGCTAGGTCACAATGGCCTCCGACAGAGAGCCTTACTCTCTGAGGTCACTCCACCAAGCGACGGATAGAGCGGATAACTTGCCTTCTCCCTCTCTAGAAAGAGATGGGAGTTACTCTAGTTACCGACAAATAATATTAATAAAAAAGTCCTCCCCGACTGGGAATCGAACCCCGGTCTCCCGCGTGACATGCAGGGATACTGACTACTATACTACCGAGGACATGAAACAAATGTATTTTAAAATTGACAGTTCTGGATCATACAGTGATTTATTGAGATTATTATTTTGAAATACAAAAGACTAATGTAATTATGAACATTTAATAAATAATACAAAACATATCACATAAATAATAATATTAATAAATATTTTATTATATATATAATATTATAAGAAAAAAGAAGTACTTGTGACTCGTTTGGAACAAATATATAACTGTTTTGGATGGGTTGGAGTCAATAAAAGGGCTATTGGTTAACTATTTTTTTATTCTCGAGCTTTCAATTGTGTTTACATCTATTATCAAGAGCTAAAAAAGACAAAATACTTACAAGGTTGAACTAAAAAGAAAAAACAATTTTTGTTAACTTACCAAATAAAAATTAGTTTAGTAAGTAAAAATTACTGCTAATACATCTTCAAAATATTTAATACAAAAATGTTTTAATCCAATAAATGTCTCTCCGAAAATTTTTATAATTTTGAAAACACTTTTTTTTTAAATACAAAAATAATTGAATTTATAAATAAGTTCAAATAGCAACCAATTACAAATAGCCTCAATGTCATAAATGCCAACATAAAATTTTTATTTTTGACAATTATATTGCCAAAAGTAAAATTTCGTTTAAACATTCTTTTTTGTTTAGTAACAAAAAGAAGAAGATTTATTCACCGTTGACAGATGTCTGAAAGAATGTAACAGATATATGGAGAATTAAATATGACATTTTTACAAGTTTTATATATAAATCATAAAGAAAGAATATAATTACCTATAAATTTTGCTTAAATTTTGAATTTCTGATCTTTTGTTTAAACTATTATCACTTTTGCTAAAACAAACCATTTCCAAAAAAGTCCTTTTAAATTTATTACTTTCACTACATAAAATTTTAATGTTATCAAAATCCATAATATGGTCTTTATCGATTACATGCTCTGCCAAAGCACAAGATGGTTTTTTAATTCTGCAATCACTTTTGTGAGAAATAATGCGATTTGAAAGATTTCTTCCGGTCTCACCAACATATTCAACCTCACACTGAGTACAACTAATGCTGTATACTAAATTCGTTTTTTCAAATTTGTCTATAGGATATTTAGTTTTAGAATATAAAGATGAATCTATCTTTTCTTTAGCTCCTGAACTAAAGGTATGGAACTAAACCAGTTGTCCGCTATCACATTACGGTTTGAACCTACGATTGAGTTTTTAAGTCTCAGAACTGATTGTGTGGGTATGTAGTATTTTTTTTCATTTTCGGAAAGCGTCATACCATCACTTCCTTTTCCACAATGTATGTATCCATCATAAAAAAAATGACTTCTCGCATCAGTCATGCATAAAATCTTTATGCCATATTTTGATGGTTTTGCTGGCATGTATATTCTAAATTTACATGGACCTCTGAAAGTCACCAGCATCTCATTAATACATACAGAGGATCCAAGAGTGAAGAGTTCTTGAGAATTTTCTACAAGCCTTTGAAACATGTCCGATACAACAGCTGCTGCATTTTCAGTTTTTCGTTCATCTCGATCATCGGGGTTATCAAATCTCAAACAAGATAAGAGAAAAAGATAACGTTTCTGTGACATTGTGGCTCTAAATACATCTTGCTCTGTACCATCTGTAGCGAAGAGACTCTCAGTACTTTCATTATTTCATTTAAAAATTTGGGTGTATATTAAAAGTCCCAGAAAAGCGCGAATCTCTAAAGTAGTGGTTTCTTGAAGGTAGCTTGCTAAAGATTTATTAGTATAATTTCTTTTTGCGTAGTCTATTTTGACGTTGGTCCATTGGACGATTTCTTCAATTATGTTCTCGGTAAATAGCAGTTCCCATACATCTACTACTTCCAGATTGTCACCAAGTATTTTTGCTTTCTGACGCAAACCAGGTAATTGCAAAATAATGTTGCTTTCTTGTGCGGACGTGTTTAAGTGGTTGGTTCTTGTGTCATTCAAATCCATTTTTTCCAACAAATATTCCAGATGTAGGTATATCATTATGTCATTATCAGTTGATTGTTCAGAGTCACTAAAATGTTCACTCTCACTCACGTGGTCTAAATCTTTATCGCTATCACTATCACATTCCTCCAGCCATTGCTCTGCAACCGATTCAAAATTCGGATCATCAAAACGTATGCGTTTTCTTGATGGCCATTATTCAGCAGATACTATAAAAACAAACAGTTTACATATACAAATAATGTTTTTCATTATAAAATAAAATAATTACCTTGCCTAAAAAATATGTAAAATCACTTTTTTGGAACAGTAACGTAAATGGCATACTCCGTCTGCGCGACGGCTTCGACAAATTTGTAATTTTACAGAAAGGACTGACGTGTCATCATTATTAATTTATTTTTAGAATCTCGAAGAGTCCATTATAAAAAAGTAGGGGAAACGGTAAGGGGCGTAGACAACCAATAAGTAAATTATGATGTATTTTAAATTTAAACCCTTCTGTCAGACGGAGTATACCAGTTAAGGGTTAAAAATCTTTCAGTTGTTAATTTTTGTTACAATTAAATATTTTTTTAGGGGTTTTCCGTCGTTCCTATTTTGTCGTGTGACAAAATTGAGAAAAAATTGGACGAACTAGCTCAGACTTGCGTCTACATTCAATCTACAACAGAAGATCCCCATGCAGTAGATCTAGTAACTATGACCAAACTTCTAAACAGAAAATACTCAGCAGCGGGATTTTTTTACATTAACCAACGTTTGTTGCCACAGCTATGCTCAGGACTAATGACATATCTGATTGTTATATTACAGTTTAATGTCGCTGTTTTTAAAAAATATATTAAAAATGATCTAGAAAAAATTCCTCCCCCCACTCCTTGAGATGTGACACCTAAATATTATTAGCTTACTCTCTCGAATCGCTGCAATCCTGTGCCAGATGAACGGTTTCTTGTAGGATTTTCCCTTTGGTTTGGACCAGACTGCTAGTCTACGCTTGATTTCTGAGGACCAGGAGGAGATTTCACCATTGTTGGGTATCAGAGAGCCTGAGTATACAAATATGTTTACTACTTTAAAATTTGCCACTTGTTGTTTGTGCTGTAGATTATTATTTGCTCTGTCTTTGATCAATATTTTTGTTTTCCGGTGTTGATTTAAAATCCGAAATCTTTGCTTATCCAGGTTAGTCGTTCGGTAATGGTAATCAATTCGACTTCACTCGCTGCACTTATAAAAATGTGGCATTTTGATACTGATTTTTCTACCTCCTATATTGATTCCACAATCCTATTTGTCTTGTACTTTCCTCTTATTAACTACAGATTTTTCCTTAGCTCTTCGCAGAGCAGGATTGGTATCAAGTGTTCCCTCGCTTTTTCTATTATCTATATGGTATTCAGGTATCTGCTAACGCGTTCCTTTTCCTGATAAGAATCCGCATTTTTATTCGGATATCTCTGGAAGTAGAAAGTTCCTTAGCCGTTCATTGATTAAATTTTTCCAGGTTTCGTCAGTCCCTTTAAGTCGGTTTTCACTTCTATATTATGGTCCTGATATTGTTCTGAAGCTATTTTCTTGTGGCATTTTAAAGTAATTACTTTTTTAATGGGAATAAGCCTCAAGTGAAGGTTAAAGTAAGTTTATTGACGTTTCAATTTCCACTTCGGAAATCGTTCTCAAAATACAAACATTAATGAATTAAACAAATTTTGTATTTTTTTACTTAGTGAAAATTTTTTCTAATAATTTAATTTTATGTATCTCATTTATATTGACAATTCATACACATATTATACATTTTAAAGTAGACGACTTTAAAATGATATTGCCAATATTGCTGAGTTGCGTTCCTGGGACGACTTTATTCTAAGGATAGTTCATTCGATTACCTGAAATCAACTTTAACTTGAGAATATCCGCCAGAAAAGATCATAACATGTAATTCGTCTTTAAAAAGACAAATACATGCCATGATGACAGTAAAATTCTCCTATTGGTGATTCCATAGTAAATTATGAGGAAAAAACCAGGAAAAAAACCTCATAATACTATCCCATGGTAAGTATTTGATCGTGCATTTAGTTTACCTTCAATAAACACCAAATTCCGATTTTATATGTTTGTTATTTAAAAAACATAAATGAGGTATTCTCTATATGTTACTGACTTACCAATACTGGTATTTTCCTTTTAATAACTTCCTCTTTCAATATGGGTAACCAAATCCTACTACATTCTGCCGAGGAATTCGCAACACAATAGGTCTCATTTAGCATAATTAAAGCCGCTTCTTTGATTTTTCTCTTTTTACCATCCGTTTTTTTTAGGACTATATTTGAATCATTCCATTGTACCCTATGTTCATTATCCCATGCGTGTTTACATATTTGAGATCTATCAAATTCTCTATTTTTAATAAAGGATTGATGTTCACTTATTTTAACATTTAATGGCTTTGATGTTTCACCTACTTACATGATAAGATTTTGTTGTTGTTACGGGTTCTCTCTATAACAACTGTTTAAAAAAAAATTAATTAATAACTCAAAACATAATAGGCTAATAGATTATATCTCTAGTCATAAAATGAAACTTCACACACACACACACACACACACACACACACACACACACACACACACACACACACACACATATTACCTACTTCTGCAATATTAACTTATTATATAGAAACAAAATAATATAAGATTATGATGAAGCAATTTGTCACTAAAAACAATAAACTTAAATGTAGTATTAACTTCAATGGCATTTTTATTCAAACAACGGTATAAAAACAAAGCTGTATTTAAATGCTTACCTTAAACATATTGCCAGCATTTCAACAGGTTGTATACAGTTTCTGAACTGCGTGTTTTTTCGTTGAAGAACACTCTTCAGTTTCCCATGTAACTCATCAAAGGAGCGAACTGACATACGAAAGTAATTGAAAAACTTTTTGTCTTTTTCGTCTCCGATACAGTATTTATAACGCAATAACTTGTTCACGATCCATTACCCATCCAGAGCAGACCACATTTTTCGATGAACTGATAAAAATGTGTGATTTACATCGTTCAATGTGAAAGTAGCAAAACCACAATTAAAAATCGGGCGATTTTTTCCCGCACGAGCGAAATCGTGTAATGTGAAAGTACGCTAAGTCTACGAACCGTGCCCGTGACCCATCGTGGCCAGCAGAGCAACGGGCATTTATGCTTGAATTGTTCTTTTAAGTCGAACGATTTTTTTACCGTGTGCGTCGATGTTTTTGTGCACATTTCAATATCAGACGTTTAGCCGATGCACCGTCGGCAGCTTTGGTGAACAATTGGGTGAAAAGATTCCGAGCAACAGTTTATGTCATAAACCACACACCAGCTGGTAGACCCACCCAGAAGCACGAGCACCGAGCACGCCAGACAATATTGACAGAGTATGGATTACGGCGCGCTGTAAATCGCCATCCCAGGCGGTTGGTTCGTAATGAACACTCATTGCAATTGACGCGCGCTACTCTTTCACCCCTATAAAATTTAGTTTGTCAATTTTTAAAGCCGGAGGACCATTTAAAACGGAAAAATTTTGCTGAGATAGTGAACAATTTTTGGAATGAAGGTGGTATTGAAAATATAAGTCCATTTCCATCTTAATGGATATGTGAATAGGTACAATTGCCGATATTTGGCCCAAGATAATCCGCTGGCAAAAACAGCGACGACAATTACCCCCCAAAAAAGTGAACGTATGGTGTGCCATGTCCGTCTGACCTGACACCTTAGCAGGTTTCCTTTCCACCGCTCTAGACCAACAGCCTGCTACGAAGAAGACGGCCAGCATTTAAACGATGTTTTGTTTCAACAATAAACCGCATTTTTAACGTATCTAACAAAAATATTAAAATTGTTTTACAATGAATTGAATGTTTGTTTTATTCCTTTAAAACCTTAAATCCATTATAAGACACCCTGTATATACTGTTTATTAGGTAATATTTACAGTTTATTAATTTACATTGAACCTGTTATACAGTTCGAAAAACATTAAGCTGATAACTTTTCTATTTGCCTCGTATTGTGTGAACTGAGTACAAAATAATAATCGTGAGTACAAGTTGCTTAGTATATTCTTGTGAAAAACCTTATATTCAAAATGGCTTATTAAAGCCAATTAAATAAGACTAAAACTTCATTATTCCAATAACAATCGCCGAAGAAAACTCCATCGAAACGATAACATATATTTATAACAAATGCATGGCACCGATAACCTTATTTTAAAGTACCAGCACACTGTATTAGAATTTTTTACATTCATTATTTTTTTAAATTTGTAATCAAAGGTACTAATTCCACTTGTAAGCAATCAGCAAGGTCAAACAGGTAAGCTAGATTATTTTTTTATATTCAACAGCAACAATGAAAAAACAAATGGGAAAAAATTTCAGGCACGAGATAATAATAAACATTTGAATACTTTAAAAGCATATTTTTGGTGTTAATCAGCCTATCTTTGGTTGTTGTTGCGTCATGTAGTAGTAGATGATTTGGTTAATTTTTCTGTATTGACATAATAGTTCAGATTGTGGGGCCGCTCCCGTAGCAAAAATGTCTCTCATTCGATTTTTTTTCGCATTCCTGTTCAAAAAGTCCCCTTTAAACAAGTCGGAAGGATGCGGGCAAAATTTTAAGTATAAACACAGACATGATTATTTTTTACAATTTCGTTATGTTTAATATCATTTTCACGTTGGGCATTATCTAATGAAACATAGATATTTTGTTTTCCAAATAAATCTAATGTAATCTGGCTGTGTGTATGATCTTTCGAAATATCATGTTTATGTAAAGCCCTAAATAATTCCTTTAAATTATCGTAACCAGATTCACACCACGGATTTTGACGTTTGCCCCTATTTGTCGAAAATAAAATGCAAGGCTAACAGAAAAGTTTGTTTTTTATTTCTCTCCCGGTAAGCCATGAGTACTTGCTGTACCAATTTTCTGAAAATGACTTATTACTTCCCTTACAAATCGCACTAATATTTATAAGCCGGGACATTTTAGGCAAAGGACGCCCCTTATTTTTAATAACAATTTGTTCTTGGTATGGAATAGATGAAAACCATGATGCAAAATATAATTTACAATATCAGATTCATCAATACTTACAGTTTCTCCCATAGCTTACATTTTTTAGGTTAATTTACCTGAATTTGTTTACACTTTAATTAAAAAAAAACTTCTAATATATCAAAAAACCCTTTAATCTTTAACTATTTACGACAGACGTAACGTATCACAGTATTACTTTAGAAAATAAAAATAAATCACAGAAAGAAAAGCTAGTTCGTGCACTCCATATCACTTCACTTCACTACTTACGTTCTTAAGTACTTATCCATCCCGAAATAACATTTCATCCAGTGCTCGCAAGGTACAGTTCGCGACCAATCACCAATCCAATATTAAAAAAAAAAATCTACATCTATAAAGGTGTGGGTCGGCACTGCCGACCCTGATCGGTCGCCACTGTCCCACACAGTTTTCATCTCTACGTATGACATGACCAAACCATTGCAGTCTTTATTCTTAAATCTTTTTGAGACAGTAGTCACTCCCGTAGACAGTAGTCTTTTCCGAATCAAGTCGTTTATGATCCTGTCCCTTCTTGTCTTACCCAACACCCACTGTATCATTTTTATTTTAGCTACCTTCATCTTATTTTCCTGAATCTTCTTTACAGACCACACTTCACCGCCTTACACCAACGCAGGTCTCACCACACTCTTATATACCTTTCCTTTCGGCCCTTCATCGATTTTTTGATACCAAAGTTTCCCGCCCATTTGCTTCCCGTTAAATCAACTAGCCTGTATCCTATGGGAAATTTCTCGATCTAGTGTTCCATTTTCCGTTATGTAAAAGCTAAGGTATTTAAATTCTTCTACTCGTCCTAGCTTTTCTCCAAACAATTCTGCATTCCCAACGATTACTTTTCCTTCCAAGCACATATACTCTGTTTTAGACAACCTGTTAACCTTAAGTCCTCACTCTTAAAAAGCCCTTCTCTTTAACACTCACACTTCTCCCCAACATTTCTTTGTTCTCATCTACTTACACTATATCATCAGCAAACTGCATTGACCAAGGAGCTCACTTTCGTACTTTCTCTGTCAGTACATTCATAACAAGATTATCAGTTAAGGACTCATTGAATAGGCTTGATGCAAACCAACCGTCACTGAAATGTTTTCGCTCAATTCGACAGCAGCCTTTCTTTTTTTGTACGCCTGTACGCTCCCTTATACATATCCTTCACAAGCCTTACGTAATTCTCGGGAACCCATTTCTCTCATACATTTCCATAGCTTTTGTCTAGGAACTGTGTCGTTCTCGTTCTCCAAATTTATAAATATTAAATGTAGGTCTCCTTTTTTCTCTATTTCTCTATCAACTATCTCAAAGCAAAAGAAAAACATTTGTTGTCCTCCTTCCTGGCACAAACCTAAACTATTCTTCTGCTATGGATATCTCTCTCCTTAACATTTGCTTCACAGTTCTCTCCCAAAGTTTCATTGTATGCGATATTAACATAATTCCTTTGTAGTTTTTACAGTCTAAATGTCCCTTAAATCTTTACACAATGATACCATAACCCTCTCTCTCCATGCATTGGGCATCCTTTCTTGCGCCTATAATCTACTTACCATTTGCCATTGAATGTAACTTGATTTGCACTTCGAATGTGCCGCTATAGTCAAAAACTCGGTGTGAAAGACTGTATTTGAATTAACACAATACCTGAGTATATGGCCGCTAATAATTATTATGTTCCGCTCGCTATGCTGGATCACCGATCTCGTTTCTCGTATTGTATGTGCTGTCGCCTGGAGCTTCTTTTAGTGACTCTTCTTATCTTCACATATGGCATAATATATCTGCATACGCTGCTACGTTGCCGCATCGGAAATAATGCACGACATCGACTTAAAACATATGATGGCTTAAACAGCCATAAAATATCAACCCCTTTCATCTCTGCTATCACCGTTATTACATTCTCATTTGGGATTCCACATCATCTGTCTCTCTATATGTATATATATATATATATATATATATATATATATATATATATATATGTATATATATATATATATATATTTGATTTTTGAGAAGCGAATAGCTACTCACAGAATTCATATTGAAGATGTTGAAAATCAGACCGGCTTTCGTGTTGATAATTTTTGCATAGCCAGTGCGTTCTGTCTAAAACAAACAATAGAGAAGCGTTAATAAAAAGATTTATGAACTTTCAGAAGGCATATGCTAGTGTCCCACTAGCCAAACTGTTGCAGATGCTAGAAGACAAGAAAATTCCATCCATTTAAGTAAATGCCGTGAAAAGAATATTTTATTTGAAGGTTATTATATATTTTGTTGTTGTCATTCTTGATAAGCTTTTTATGATACATTCAACATTTTTTACTATAAATATGATATTTAATGTTAGATAAAGAATTATTTTTGCATTATTATCTCAAAATATCGTTATTCAATATTATTTTAATTTATTTCTCAACACGTGCGAATTCTTGTATAAGAAGTAATATTACAGTAATATTTATTCAAGATTCTTATCTTTTTCAGTATACGATTATAACGTTTGTGCATTGTCACAACTACTATAGTATATTTGAAGAATAAGCTGGAGTAAATTCTCAGAAAAAAAACTAAATTGTTAAGCATATTTTAGTACGTGTGCTTTTCGTACAACGTCAATATTTTAGCTTATTTTACGTTGGGTTTGACTATTTAGATAGAAATTTTTCCATGTCACATGGACTATCGTAAAATTTAAATACCTGCTATTGTTAGAACTGTGTAGGCTAGGGTTTTTTCAGCTGGTCATAGACGTACTTTAAGGGTATTACATTATTTGTTTCGGTTTGTTAGATATTTAAACCATTTTCAAAGCATATTATATTTATATAAATCTGTTTATTTTAGTAACGTTATTTATGGTTATTTTTGTCGTTATGATAATGACCCATTAAAGAACAAGAAATAAAGAAACTCTTAAAATACATAGGTATTTAGTTAATGGTCTTTTGATAGTTTAGGTAGAAAAAGTCGATTAGCGAAAGATGGTTTCTGATAAATGTGAACGCTATCTTAAATAGTATAAATTTCGATTTTGTTTAGAATACCAATGATTAATAAAATGGTTAATGGTCTTTAAATAGTCATTCATTAACATCAGAAAATTTTTGTTTAGTCGATTATAAGCGAGTGAAGAGATCTGACACAGTTGTTTTTTGCAAGAATGAGTTTATAGAATACGGAATTAACGTGTGATTATACACCAGCTAAAAAATTAAAGTTGAATCATTTATCACTTAACGAAAAGAGTGTTATCCTTAACGTCTACAATTATTTTAAGCAACACAATCCTTCCAATACTGTTGATAGTATAGTTGAAATTTCCTCTAAACTAATGGGATATTCAAAATCAACTGTATATAACATTTTAAAAGAAGAAAAATCAGCTGGTATAACGCCACCCAAACCGAGACCAGGAAGACCAAAATTGTCGAAAGTGAATGTGGATGAATTTTTCAAAAATGCAATTCGTAGAATGGTCCACTCATTTTTTTTAACAAACAAATACCAACTTTAGATAAAGTTTTACAAGCCATTACCGACGATTACGATTTACCCACAATAAGTAGAGACAAACTTTGGAAAGTTTTGCATGAGTTAAACTTTAAGTATGAAATAGTGGGCAGACAGTCAATGCGTATCGATTCCGAAGAAATTGTGTGTTGGAGACGAGACTAACTCAGAAAAATAAAAAAAATGAGGACAAAAAATAAAAACAATTATTATTTAGATGAAACGTGGGTTAATAAAGGGCATACTGTAGGGAGAGTTTGGAAAGACAAAACTATAAAAACATGCCGACAAGCATTTCTGGAAGGATATTCACCTGGTTTCAAGGAACCAACAGGTAAAGGTCGACGATTAATTGTTACCCATATAGGTAGTATGAATGGATTTCTTAAGGAGGGTTTACTTTTGTTTGAATCAAAAAAGACCTGTGATTATCACGAAGAGATGAACGGAGACGTGTTTGAAGAATATTTCAAACAGATGATGCAAGTTACCACTCTAGATTAGTTGAACGTTTACCAACTACTCAATGGAGGAAAGATGAAATTGCAATGTGGTTAACTTCTAATAATTTAATCTTTGACGATACAATGACCAAAGCAGAATTATTAGAGCTTGCTAAAATTAATAAAGAAAATTATAAAAAATATGTCATTGAGGAAATAGCCAAAAAACGAGGAATTGAAATACTTCGCCTACCACCGTATCATTGCGAGCTAAATCCGATTGAATTAGTATGGGCCGAAGTTAAAAGTAACGTTGCTCGAAATAATACAACTTTTAAATTGTCAGATGTTACTATTCTTTTTCATAAATCAATATCCGAAGTAACGACTGAACATGGACAAAAATGTATTATTCACGTTATGGATATTGAGAAAAATATGTGGGAGCTTGATCATATAATAGATAGCAGTATAGAACCTATAATAATTCATCCCGGATCGGATAACACTTCGTCTGAAACAGAATATCAGGAAGCTTAACTTTAAACTGTAGCTCAGAAGTTTATTTTACATTTGAACTAATTGCCGACAACTTCATTATTTATTTTTTATTGCTAATATAATTTCCATTCTTATTTCCAATATTATTAGTATTAAGAATATTATTATTTATTAATAGGAAAATATAAAAACTTACTGTTTTTGTGTATGTATTTTACGTTTCAGTATAATTTATTGTATTTTATTATTTTATATTAACTATGTTTCACAAATAATAGAATTTTTATTCTTTTTATGTATATCTTTTTATTTTAAACCAGTATTGGATTGGATTAATTACTTTGTTCTAAATATCCAAATAAATTTAACGCAAACTTTTCTTTTAAGATTACGTTTTAGTTAGAAGATGTGCACGCCTATGTATTTCGAAGTGCGAAGATTAGTATTCTGAGAATTTACTCCAGCTTATTCTTCAAATATACTATAACTATATATTGTAGAATTATGTTTAAAACTAAGCGTTTTTCTATGATAAGGATGCATTTTTAAATACAGCTAATATCCAAGGAAAAATATATTGTCTAGTTTTAGTAGCTATGGATATTTTTCGTGTGATTGTTGTAGTGTTGTTTCATTTATCTGTGGCATTTTAGACTTTTAAATTATGTAATCTCTGAAACGACATCACTTTCCATGCAATTTGGATTTAACCTAACTTCTTGCAAAATTATGACATCTTATCGCCTCAATGTTTAAAAAGATAGTAAAATGATAGGAGTGGATAGTAATTTTAAGTATATAGCTTGTGTCACGGTAATTGCAACAGATAAATACATTTCATTGGAAAAAATCAACTAAAAATACAATGGTCTAGAAAAGACAATTGGACTATACCTAAATAATTGGTCCTTAAAATGTCATCTACAGTATATATTTTATTATAAATACAGGATATTATCTGAACACAGTAAGTACCTATTTTTGGATTTATGTTTACAGATCCATTGAAAAGCTGTAACTATGGTGAATATTGTATTATAATTCCTAACACCAAGTTAATTTTAAAACACTTAGTTCCAGGTAGGACGAATTATCGCCTTAGTGTTTTTTTTATATACGACTATTTATATAAAATTATTTTTGACACCTTCTTTTTATTTTTGGTTATGGCGAATTGGGATCTGCCACGGGTTCTTCTACGTTGTAATGATCTTCCATTTCTTTCAATATCTGGTTGATACTTTCTTTTGTTTTGTTGGTTAGACGAGATTGGATTGTTGGGTCGCTTCTTCTTTTCTTCTTCTCTTCTCTTCTTCTTTCTTCTTCACGGGCATAAACTCCGGAGGGATGCACGTTTTATTCCTTCGTAGTATCCCGCATAGTGTTAGTATCTTGTCGATAAGATCTTCTATTAATTTCAAAGAAGTAAAGAAGTTATCTGTGATTCGTGATTTAATTCTGTGATCATGGTCTAGAACGGAAACCAAATCTAAAACTACCCTTCTCCCTTGGTTGCGTTCCGGATTATTTACTTGTTTCCCCAAATACACTTACAAACTCTTACAATAAGCGGTATTACCATTTGCAGGACACCAGTTTTATTGCAATATTTTGCTGGTTTGCTTTCCATCATCTTATTCTTTGTGTACCATGGTTGTTTTCAAGCGTTGAGTATCATCGTATTAACAAGCTGATGAAATTTTTCTTGGTCTGTAGCTGGACGAAACAATTTCTCGACCGTTTCTCCATTGTTTCATGTTACGCAGCCAGGACAGTTGTTTTCTTCCGACCCAGCGTTTTCCTTTGCTTCTGTCCTGAATGTTCAACCAAAGTAAGCAATATTTAGGTCCTCTTTCATTATATGACCAAAGTATTGGACCTTTCTCATTTTCATGATTTAGATCAATTCTCGCTCTTTGTGTATGTTCTCTAGCATACGTTCGTTAAATATGCGTATTGTCCACGGGATTATGAGCATGCGACGGTAACACCACAACTCGAACACTTCTAATTTATTAAAAATTTTTATTTTTTGTTGTCCAGGTTTCACATCCATTGAACAAAGCGGACCAGACGTAGCACTTTAATACTCTCAGAGGTGTGGTCAATGACAGACTTCTAATGCACAATACAGAACGTTAGTTAATAAAGCTTTTTCGTGCAAGTTCTCTTATGGTCGAAATATCCTCGTCACTTTTAACACTGCAGTCAATCCAGCTACTCAGATATCCAAAGTGTTCCACCCTTTCCAGGATTTTGTTATATAATTTTAGTACTTCGATATTAATTTTTTCGACCACAATCCATTTGGTTTTCTTTGCGTTGATTGCATTGATTGACTGCTAATTATAACATTTTCCTAGTAGTTGCGTTGGATTTACCATGACATTAGATTATTAGTAGGTCATCGTCATATAATACTAATTTGATTGGTGGAGCAATATTTTGACCTAACTTGCTAATGGCAAGAATAAAGAAGGAGGGGCTTAAAATTGAATTCCGTCATGTTAGATGTATGGAAAATGAAGAAAGTTATTGACAGAAACCCAAAACGTTCTAGATGTTAGGAATGTTATTTTTTATAAATGCATATATGCTGCCAGTGAGGTTACATTAAGAAACTTTGTCAAGGATTGCATTTTTAGAGTTAATATCATAGATATTATTATCATAGATAGTTGCTATCAAAACTTGTTTCCTATTAATTGCGTTAGAGATATGGGTTTGGAGTAGTACCAGATTATCTCTTGTAAAGCGCTGTCTTTGGTAGCCAGATAATTTCTTTGAAATAATCTTATGGTTTTTAAAATACCATAAAAGACGTTTGTTGATCATTGTTTTCATTAGCTTACACATAGTGCATGTGAGGGAGATGGTACTATAACATTGTGGAAAAAATAGTAGGCTGATTTGGCTTAAGTATTGGTATAAAAGTAGACTTACTCCATTGAGATGGAAATTTATGGGAACTCCAGATCAGATTGTATAAAGTAAGGTAAGGCAGATATTCAGATGATATCAGAATATTTCTGTTGAATATAAATCATGATGAGACAAAATAATATTTTTATTTTTATTTCTGAAGTTCTCTTCGAAATGTTTGGCTAAGGTGTTAGGAATAAGTTTATGTGAAGTGATCTGTATACCATTTGAAATTAAACGACTAATGTTATTATTAGTTTTGTGACCTTGAATTTGTCGTATATGTGTATGAATGAGTATAAACGGCTGTGTAAGTTGGAATATAAGGTCTAGCAACTTTTCTTCTTTTAGAGAATGATTTGGGGAACTATATGTAGGATTTAATGTGCGTCTTAGCCTTTTATCGGATCTATCGGATATAATTTGGTATATTTGTGTAAGGTTTTCGGGGAGGGAATAAGTGTTTGTGGTGAAATTATGAGCTTCTTTACGAGGATTACTACTACCAAAGAAATTAGAGCGTTGGAATTATAGATCTAAAAGACCTAAAAGCAAATTTGATGAGTTTTTCGAAATAATTCATGCATCCCAAATTGCTTTGTTTAAATTGTGCCTACATAGAAAGATTTAAATGAAAATGAAAAACAGAAACACTTCAGGTTTAAGGAAGCATCTAATCTCTTTTCACAAAAAAGAATTACAAATATTTCTTCCTGAAAAACCAAAATTCTGGTTCCTAAAAAATGTTCCTACTACTTTATTTTGGTAAATTAATGTATTTATTAAGTAGGTATCTCCTTAATTTAAAATAACTTCTTTTGATTATCATTGTTTTCTTACCTATTCTTTATTTTTTCAAGTTAGTTTTTTATATAAAAATAGAGCTAAGATTGTTAATAACATTTATGTTGCTTTAATAAGTGGATTATAGTTTGTTATCTAATCACCTAAAGAATATGTGCCCTTAAAGCTTATCCTCGAAAATCCTAACGGTAAAATTCAGTGCGATATCTATTTCAAAAATATCTTTCTTTACGAAAACACGAAGAATATTCTACACGTCATCTTGTACTAAAGTTGGGCTTTTTACCTACTTACAACCGGACACCCACCCCCTGTAGTGAAAAGACTTGGGTCTATACAATAAAGCGAGCGGGAGGTCTTCTGTTCAGTACGGTTATGGGGTAATTAGAATAATACGAGTATACCAGAGTAATATTATTTATTAAATAATTAATTCACAACTTAGCAAAGGTACATACAGGTATGTATAACGAGATATTTTGAGGTCACAGTATTGCCGAATTCGTTTTTTTATGTCTTATATTTTCTTTTGTTTTTTTTTGTTACTTTTTTACTGACAAATTGGCTTTTAACGTAGAATTACAGTTTGATGATAAATATTCTGAAATGAAAAATGTTGAGATGTGGCGAATAAAAACATTCGTGAAATTAAAATGAAAGGATTATACGTCTCTTAATAGTGCGATTTATAAAATTAGTACTTGAAGCCCAAATCGCGGGAGGAATATGTGCATCAGTTTTCAAATATTTATTATTTACTATATAATTTCTAAATTGAACAACTTTCACTTCTTTAGGCAATAATGTATCTGTTTTGACAACTAAATAGGTAATTAGACAAAATAATGAGTATTATTTTGAAATTATTAATTTCAAAACAGGAGTTTAAAGAATTAGAAGGAGGTAGTCCGGGCCCAGTTGAACGGTCAAGCTTATTCCAGTGGAAGCAATAAGGACAGTAGGGACAATGTTTTTAAAGTTATTCTAAATGTTTATAAACTACATAATTTCAGAAATTTGACATCAGGATGTTTGACTATAATAAATTATTCTTTTATTTTCTTTTAATGCATATTGATAGTATAAGTCTTTTGCTTTCATTTGTCACCCACAGAATTATCCTATCTTTATTATTTTCTATCTCTGTTGTTATTGTAAAAAAAAGGTCTCTGAGATAAACAAATACAATAACTTTTAAACTAATTAATATATCGGTCCCAAATTTTGAGGGTTTGTTAAGTACCCCAATACCCAACTTTGGGTGGAACTCTAAAGTTTAAGTTTACTAAAAGTTTTTAACAAATATCAATTGTCACTTATTTTGCAGTTTGCGAAGCAACAAATTGACTTTTCAACTTTCAAAAATCGGCATTTTGAAGCTTTGTCAATATTCTAAAAAATAAAATTTTGTAATTTTATGTCAATTATTTAGCTTTCTAATGGAGTGCAAAAAATAGAAAAAATCGCGTTTTTTGCATTAAATTGTTAATCATTAAAAACCGGCTCCGAACTTTAGGCAGGAAACAGATAGGTTTTCTTCTTATAGGTCTACAATAACTAAAAAAGTTGTCAGCTACCTGGATTATTGAGTGTCACGAGAAAATCCTTATTACCCTGGACTAATATGACTGGACAAGCAAGTGACGAAACAAACTTCATATATTATGTAAACTTTACTAACAAAAACGTTTAAAATAAATATTCCAATAACTATAAATAATCAAATTCCATATTCAAATACTGCAAAATATTTGGGTATTGTCCAATAAATATAAATAATCAAATTCCATATTTAAATACTGCAAATATTTGGGCATTACTCTTTAATAAGCCCTAATAATGTTATTCGACATTATTTATGAGAGAGTGTATATTACTTACCTACCTGTCGGCGAGAATCCAGAAGCTATCGACAAAGACAGCCTGTACTGACCGAGAGAGAGTAACATCTAGCAGAACTTTGAGATTTTTTAAAAAGTTTATATCAAATAGCTTCTTTGTGTTACACTTTATGTTAAAAATAAAAATAGATTCGGAAAGTGGGTCAAATTCTGTAGTGCCCTATTTCAAAAAAAAAAATTTTACGTTTATTTTAACCAAAAATATTTGAAAAAAAAATATTGTTTAAACAATTAATTAATTTACAACCAAATAGTGCACTAGAACTTTTTAAGACCTTTCATATAAAAAAAGAATCATCTCAATATCTGCCATAGTTTTTGCGTTATTTGATATAAACTTTTACATTGGAATTTAGCTATGCCCAGAATCGCGAGGAACGGCCTTAATACCTGTATGTGGATTTTTGTCACGCACCAATATTTTTTAAGATTTCCATTTCATATATTATGATGGAGGTCCATCAATACCTTTCTAGACAGAAAATGTTCTTTAAAATACATTTTGACTCAAAAAAATCTACAGCATGTGGTGTATCTGATAAACTATCAATTTTACATCCAGAATTAGTATTATCAAAAAGGTGTATGACCGGTAAAAACGTTTCATCTTTCCAAACAAATGCCGCAGTTTCCATAGTTGTTGTTAATTGTTCGGCTGGTGTGTTGTTCAAAATTCATCTCCAGTTTCATTTTCTGCATCATCTTCAGCCTCGTTTTCAGCAACATTTTGTGATTTTTCCACGAGCGTTGCAAACACAAAAATATACAATACACGTTTTGATATCAACGTGCAGTACAAAAAGCTTAATAAATATATATTTAGTTTACCTTCTGCATCTTTTTCATCGCTTTTTGGCCATCCATCGTCACTCTCATAATCGTTCATAAAATCATCTTCAAAATCACTTTCTTCTAGCATACGCTCGAGATCTGCATCAGTAAGATATTTCCGACTCATTTTTGCGACGGGTAAAACAATACTGATTGGAGTTCAAATTGCAACCAAACAAATATTTTGTATAGTACCTTATGCGAGTCAACTCGTCTAGAGCAGTCTAAGCGTATCTACTTGTCGACTTGTCTATGAGCAGGTGACGTCATATATCGAATAACCAAAGCTCTACTGCATATTGAAACAGTTCTTATGATTTACGCGAGTTGACTCGTCAAGAGCAGTCAGCCTATAAGCGAGTATACTCGTCAAGAGTAGTGAAAGGGTTAAGGTAGATTGTTTCGTTTTCAATCTTACTTGTTTTTAAAATCATAATTTTCGTTTTTTGTGTTCGAAGCCATTCCATACTTCTCGTAGTACTTCTTATTGCGGTCAATAAAAGTTAGCAGCCCTTCTGCATTGTCCGCATAGAGTATATTATCGTCACAGTTTACATCTCGACATTATTCTTTTAGCATTTTTGTTAATTATATACAACTTTATATAAAACAATAACACTCAGAATTTTTCTTAATGAGAAAATCAAATCAAATTTTATTTTCAGTGCAGGCAAAGCTTCCAAAGATGGATTTATAGTTCTACTTGCAGCGATACGATACATATTTTTATATTTTGACTTAACTGAATAAAAAAAATTACCTATTACTTGTTATTTTTATTAAGTAATATAATAATCAAATATTTATTTAAATAATAATCTAATCTTTTCAAATATCATTAGGAGATTATGACGTTTTTGTATTGTCCCGACTGCTTACTTGATATTGCACAACAAATGTTTGGAACCAGTCGTTTCTATGATTACCTTGCAATTTTAAATATGTCTAATACGTAAGAAAAAATATATAGTCTGGTACATTTACTTATGGATACTTCCCTCGTGTGATTATTGTAGTGTTGTTTTATTTATCTGTGGTATATTCGGCTGTTAATTAAATATTATTAGTCCAGTGACAACAATTTCCAATACAAATTGTTTAAAATTTCATTGATTGACTTAAAATCATGACAGGAGTTGTAAAATAACTCATAAAACATAAGTTATATAGTGCTGATTATGTGCTGTTACCCTAGAGGTGAATGCTATTCTTCCTCAGTAGTGAAGGGGTTAATTAATGCCATATACAGGATGGTCCTTAAGTAATTGTAAAAAAAGAAACAGTAGTTTTAACACTTTAAGATATTACGACTTAAGACAACCTATCTTTATAAAATGTTGCATTTAAAAAAGCTACAGGGTGTTAAAATGGAAATTTAAAAGTTTATTTTTTGCTATAACTTTCACGTTTGTTCTTCTTCTTATGGTGCCGTGCACCTATAGTGCGTTGGCGAATTATCTTAAGGTCAGACGTCTGTCTTTTGCGGCATGCAAAAGTTCGCCAGTGTTAGTTACGCCTGTCGAGTTCTTTATATTTCGCAGCCACGACATTTGTTTGCGACCTACTCCTCTCTTGCCCTCAATCTTTCCTTGGATAATTAGTTGAGGGATTGAGTATTTTTCCCCTCTCAGGATGTGGCCCAGGTATCCAATCTTTCGTGCCTTGATCAAGCTGAGCAATTCTCTCTCAGTATTTGCTCTTCTTAGGACTTCCTCGTTTCTCACCCTATCTGTCCATGGTATGCGGAACATTCTTCGCAAGGTCCACATTTCGAAGGCTTCCAACTTGTTAATGGAAGATATTTTCAACGTCCATGTCTCCATGCCGTATAACAATATGGACCATACATAGCACTTAACCATTCTGTAACGGAGATTGAAGGAAAGATTGCGGTTACAAAGTAACGGTTTAAATTTAAGAAAAGCTTGTCTTGCTTGTTCGGTACGGCATTTTATTTCTTGTTGAGGATCCCATTGGTCATTCACCATCATTCCCAAGTATTTGAATATTTATAAATAAATAAATAAAAATTTACAATTTCATGCTTTTCAGAAGAAGAAATTATACATATACTATAATTATACGTATAATAAATTTGCACTTAAGTTTTTTGCTCTTTAAGTTTGCACTATTTGTGTTAAAAAATATTAAAGACACATTATTTTAACAAAAAAAAGGTATATTTGTTAATAACTTCAAAACTTAGCAGTTTTCGAGATAATCGCATTTTACAAATCAGCTGCATAATTCTGATTTTACGAATTACTCCAGGCAATGAAGGAAAAATGGACAAAAACAACAATACTTTTGAATTTTCGTATGAAATACCTTTAACTAAAGTTAATAGTTAACGAAATATTAAGGAAAATAAATATATCGGTAGGATAATTAATAATAGGATTTGACAAAATAATAGGATAATAGGATTTTATATCAAACATTTTAAGTTTCATATTAAATTAGTCATAATCAAAACATTTTATTTACAAACCAAATTAAGAAATAGTTAAACTAAATAATATTAAATTTTTTGTCAAAGTAAGTGTTTGATATGTTCATCATTTTCTTTAATACATTTATCAATACATTCCATAAAAGATCGTCTCATATTAAATAACATCATTGGTCCAAAGAAACTGTTGTAGTATTTATTTCTTCCCAAAGTTGGTTGCGAATGTTTATGGGATTCTTAAAGAGACCTTGTTTCAATGCGTCTCATACATCAAAATCAAGCGGATTAAATTCTGGGTTACCTGGTGACAAAGGAAAATGACTACTACGACCAATCCAACGTTAAGGAAAGTTAGTATTTAAATATGTTCTCACTACCCTCATATAATCGCTGCAACGAAAAGGGAATACTTACAAAGATACCCACACAGAAAATCATTACTCCTGTTCAAGAAGATGGTTCGTGTTGACGATGATTCTCAATTAAGTATCTTCTTCTTCTTCTTAACATGCCATACACCAAAGTGCGTAGGCGACTATCTCATTACTAGAATTCTGTTCTTGGCGGCGTGACACAGCTCGCCTGTATTGTGTATTCCTGTCCATTCTTTAATATTCCTTAACCAGGATAATTGTTTGCGGCCGGCTCCTCTCCTACCTTCGATCTTCCCTTGTAGGATTAACTGTGGTATTTCATATTTTGCTCCTCTCAATATGTGCTCAAGGTAATCAATCTTGCGTTTTTTAATTAATTCAAAGAGTTCTCTTTCCACGCCGGCTCTCTTAAGGACGTCATCGTTTCGAACTCTATCCACCCAAGGTATGCGCATCATTCTTCTCAATGACCACATTTCAAATGCTTCAAGTTTGTTGATAGATGTTTTTTTCAAAGTCCACGTTTCCATGCCATAAAGCAAGATGGACCATATGTAGCACTTGACCATTCTGTATGGTATTTCGAAATTTAGGTTTTGATTACATAGGAGCGGTCTGAATTTCACAAAAGCTTGTATTGCCATTTGTATTCGGGTTTTTATCTCTTGTTGTGGATCCGATTGGTCATTGATTGTGGTGCCAAGGTATTTAAAAGTTTTCACGCGTTTTATGCGATCGTCACCTATGCATATTATCGGGTTTTCTGGAGGGTTTCTGCTAATGGCCATATATTTCGTTTTCAAAATGTTGATTTTGAGGCCATATTTTTTACCTATGCTATTCACCCTATCAAGTAATAACTGCTGATCTTCCAAATAATCAGTTATAATCACTGTGTCGTCCACATAGCGTAGGTTGCTAATTGGTATGCCGTTCACCTTAATGCCTAATTCCGTGTCTTCTAATGGTTCCGCAAGTATATTTTCAACATATAAATTAAAAAGCATCGGAGAGAGTATGCAGCCTTGGCGGACACCTTTCCGGATTTCAAATTCATCCGTATATTGGTCTTTTTTACAGTCGTCTGTTTCTGAAATATTGAATTTATTCCATACATTTGCATCGTACTGTATGATAATGGACTGAAAATCTGCGAAATAGCGGAGAAAAGATTTTTATAAATTAGTTATGAACACTATTGTAAATTCTTGGATTATCTACAAGGATTTGCATAAAAGAAATGTACATCAAAATAATACACAATTTTCACTTTTGAATTTTCTGGTGCCATTAGCAGAACAGTAATTGAATTAGGAAGATCGAAGTCAAATATAAAAAGACGAATAAGTGGCCGTTCTGGAAGAATATTTAAACGACAGAAACAGATGATCAACGTGGAAGACCATTTGCCACAACAAATACATACTAAGAGAAAGTGCTTTAGATGTTCACAAAATAAATCAGAAACTCGAACTACGACTATTTTTATAGCGTGCAATGTGCCTCTATACAAAAATTGTTTTTTACCACATCATTCATAAGAAGTTGTTTTTTTTTTGTGTAATGAACTTTTTTTATTTTAAATGTAAGTTTGTGTCTTGGGACATATATGTCCCATGTCCTTTCTAAGGATACAAAGAAACGCAACAATGTAAAAAAGATCAATCGCTTTGTTAGGTCTCTAGTTATGTTTTTATTAATTCTAATTTATTGTTTTTTATTTATTATTGAAGGTTCTATCTATAACACTTACAAATTTATTAAAGTATTTATTATTAATTTATCTTACACTAATAATTATATAATTTATTATAATACGTGCGTTACATTTTAAAGCGCGGCGCGATGTTCAAAAACTAACTGTCCTCCTTCCAACAAAATTCCTCTTTAAATATAAAATACAGTTATTCTCAAGGTTTCATTGACCTTCCGGAACTTCTCCGATCGTCGTGGAACCAAACAGGTCTTTTAGCGAAGGGACTAGAAATTTCTGCCGGCAGGTAAACAGGTCTTTCAACTGAGCGCCGAAATAACTAGAATAAAAAAGAATTAGTCATAATATATTTACAGTTTTATAGGTCATGATATTTATCGTAACAGTATCAACGAATATTAAAGTCATTTTAAAGAGTTTTATTTAGCTACAATGAAATCAGTAATGAAAGGGTTAACCTAACTTACAGTTTTTGGTTAATATAATTTTTATTTCGATTTAATTATTGTAGCTGTATAATAAAAAATACTTTAAGCCTTCACTGATGCTTCTGCTAATATGCTAATATTATATTTTACATAACATAAACATGATATAAAATTATAAATTTTAGCAAGTAAATCTTCTCATCTTAAAAATCACGTAAAGGCGATAAGGTAAGACATCAAAGTAAAATGCAAATATAGATTCTCCGATTACTATATTCTGCGAACCGTGACTATTTTTACAGAATTTGATAACATTATCGACCAGTTTTAGTGTCGATGAGATAATTACATCACTTTATAAAGTATTCTCCATCATATCACACATACACACTCCTCACTTCAATTATGTATCAATTATATTAAGTGCTCCAAATCGTATCGTTTTGTTCAGGTGCTTCACTTAAAATATATTGTTTCTGTAGTGTTCCTCAAGTAAGTAAAAGGTTATTTAATTAATTTAAGTGATCGTGCAAATCTTATTTATGTTTGATTTTCGGGTTTTCAAATATTTTGCCAATTGTTTATTAGCGTATCCGGAATACACTGACTTGCAAATAACAACCGAACAACAAAAAAATTATAATTGATTAAATTTGACTTACAGAGGTGGAAATAAATACTTAAAACACTTGACACCTTGAACGTTTACAATACCTTGAACCACTAATTTAAAAAGAAAACACTTTAGAAATATAAAAACTACTATATATCGTCGGTATACTGCGAAAACCATGTAAATGTCGGAATACCGAAATCGAGAAAAAACGTTTTTAAAGTTTAGTTCTTTATTGTGAATTAAGCAGTCAGCCTGTTTTTGATATTAGGTATTCTAGTGAAAGATGCATATACCTGAAATGATATTCTATCATTAGTTTGAAAAAGTTAAGGCATTTACCTGGTTTTACCTGTAAATCTAAATAAATCAATTACTCTTCAAATAACATGTTTAACACAAATATAATAAACCAAGTATAATATTTTCCAGTTTTGTGATCGAGATATGAGGCTTTTACTAGGTAATAGCAATGTTTTAAGGTATTAGTCGATATTTATGACATTTAACTGGTTTTCCCTGAAAATTTTGTTAACATCTGTGTGTAGTTATAGTTATTATTTATATGAATGATAGGCAGTTTTATAGAAAAAATCAAATTTATTTCGAATATAATAATAACAATATTATTATTATGAGGCTTCCTCGTCTGATTCGTCACTGAAAGCAGGCTCTGGCAAGATGTCTGTTATATCATTTCCCGTTTTCAAATTACGATATCACCCGTGATATTCCTCTGGTATCACTCCCTTATCCCATAGCTGTACCAAATCTCTCTTTTTTGCTATGCTAATTGGCAAATGTGTATCATAAAGTCGTTTAAGTTCTTCAAGATTGCTTGTATTAGTTTATAACTTGGCGTGCTTTTTTCTTTTTGACTGCCGTGCAGTATCAGTAAGGAAATAATTGAAGCTTGTTGACATGTCATAATTAAAATAGATTCTGTTTGTCCCTCCTTTCACGCATCTGATTATTTGTATCTTCAACTTGTAGTATTTAACTTCTTTACATTTGTATGGTTCTATACATACTTTTTTATCATCAACCTTGATATTTTTAGTCCCTCTTGCATTTTGAAAAACAGACAAGTAATCTGGCATCGCATAGATAGATCTGTGTTTTTTAGCGGTTTCGATATTACTCTGCATAGAGTCAACTTCCATATAGGAATGTCCAGACTCTAAAAATTTGTGTTCAATAATATTTAAATGGTCTATGTTTTGAACATCCCATAATAGTAAGGCTGCAATATGCTGATTACGATTCTGTCTTCTGCAGGTATCAGAAAATAAACTTATTTCACTTACATATTCTCGAACACATTTTGATAAGTAGTGGAGTATAATGCTTCCTATTTTAGAACTTCCTTGTCTACCGTTAATTTCTGACCAGTCAAAAAAGTAAGCTGCATTTGGTAATGCGGCTTCATATACACACAAATTGTACACATAATTTTCGAGAATAATATAGTTTTCAAGTCAATCCACTTGGAATCTGTAGTACGGCCTGTAGATCGAAAGTAATTGAAACAAAATCTCGTTGTTCATTAGATCTTTTCTTATCATTTTGTTTTTTAAGATTACATACTTCTTTTCTTCTCTGATGTTCTCTGCAACTGTCTTCTAAATCCGATTTGTCAGTTGGATTAGCCCTATCATATTTATTACAAACTAAACATTGATTTTTTTTAGCAACTAAAAAGCTTAAATTATAGTCGTTAGAAAATATTCTTTGATATGTACTTTCGCTAACACCTTCCAGTTTCTTCTGCTCATAGTCATTTATAGAAAGTTGGTACATTTTTCTTATACTTAAATTTTTGTCCAAATATCTACGCTTTGAACTTTGGCGAATATAATGTGGGCCCATGGATGGAAAAGACTCAATATGAGCCTTCACGATTTTTCGGGTTTTACTGCTTGTTTTATTTGGCGGTGTATGCTTGCCTCTTTTATCCGTATCTGCATAACAGCCTAGAATATCAGTTTTTCTTACAACATCCTGTATTAACGACGCTGATATACAAAGTGTCTTACAAAAAAATTTCTCACATACCTGTATGTCTTGACCATTCAAAGAAAAGAAACACTTTTTGGAAAATGCACGTGGTTTTTTAAACTTCAACGAACTGCAACGACTCTCTTTGTTGGCTCCGTTTTAATACGTGCAATAAGAAAATGTTTCAGGCCTACATATTCTAACTTTCAATAATCACGACATAGTCTTTGTCTGTAATCTTCGCTGAAATAACTGGCACATTTGTAAAAGCACTCTGAACAATTAACTGGTTTTGGCAATTTTGCTGGTCTATGGTCTTTTTTTTATCTCATAAGGCAAACCCTCAGCACGCCTCCTTTTTGCGACCTTTATTACCCAATCTTTGGGGTTAACTATTCTCCAACGTTTTAGTGGACGTACGTCTTTCCATACTTTGTCAAGAACTAGATTTAATATCCAACTAGCTATTTCAGTTGACACTAAATTGTTCGTGGGTGCACCTATTTCAGTATCTTTTTTCTCATCATTTAGGCTATCAAAGACAGCTGTGTGTAAATCATATAGAATTCCTAGAGAGAGCCTCACTTGGCTGATATGTGGGGTCTACATCTGAAAAGTCACTATCAAAAATGGATTCCATCATTGAAACTATATTGTTCTCAGAATCATCAAGAATTGAACTGTTGTCTTCAGTTATTCTATCTGTGTATGTGTTATAAAGATCATTTATGGGTTTAGCTTAGTAACCATTTCTAAATTTTAACTCAACCCGTTTTCAGGTAGAATGATGTAAGTGTACTTAAAGGTTTTTACTAGTCGATATGAAAGAGAAATTTTAATAAATCATACACGTAAAATGTATTAAAGACACTTATCACCTTTTTACTGAATATGGTTTGCAGTAGTAGAAATAAAATATATTGTTGTCCGGCATAATAATATATGTGGGCTTACTTTGTTTTACATGCAACAGAACTTTGAAGTAAGTAGCGATATATTGTTTTATTTGAAAATGAAAAGTTGAGTAGGTGTAACTTATTTGTTTATTACACAAATTATCTGCTGAATGGTAAGTCGTATCATTTATTGGGTTTTACCTGTATGTAGAGCGGAAAAAGCTGAGAATTTTGGTATACTTAACTCAATATTTTAAAATTTGTCATTTATCTGGTTTTCGCAGTATACCGACGATATTGTATTTTAAAGTAAACAGATACAATTTTGAACTAAAGCGTGTAGCATCTTGTGTTTAAAAAAAATGTATAGATTTATGCGAACCAAAATAATAACTCGTGTTTGTTAGAATATTGAAAAGGCGGAAGTCACTTTCACGTTGTTTTGCAGTAGATCAAAATGCCTTCAAAATCATCAAATGATGTTGCAGCTTTAGGTTCTTAAGGAAAGTGGTAAAGCATGCTTTTTATTTTATTTTACAGTAACATAATCGGCGTTAAGTTGTTTTGTATTGAAATAATAAATAATTTAGGACTACAATCTTTTTGTTCTGCGGTACCATATTAATAAAAAACAGGACAACCACCCTTTTGGTATGATTTTATTAGAAAAAGAACCTTATAATTAAAACTTAACATTATAAAAATAATCTCTCTCTCCAATGGCGCTACAGCCCAAATCGGGCCGTAGCCTCCTCCAAACTATGCCTCCAACCTTGTCGGTCCCGCGCCGATCTTCTCCAGGTTCTCACGTCTAGCAAATTTTGCGCGTCCGCTGCCACTTCATCCTCCCATCTTTTCCGTGGCCTTCCTTTTGGTCTTGCGCCATGCATTTTACTATCAAGGGCTCTTTTCGGCAATCTTTCTGTCTCCATTCTTACTACATGACCAGCCCAGCGAAGTCTCTGAAGTTTAACGAATTCTGAGATCAGTGTCTCTTTGAACAGTTGGTAGAGTTCATGGTTATACCTGGATCTCCATATTCCGTTTTCGTTAATAGGTCCAAATATCTTTCTTAGGACTTTTCTTTCGAAGATTTCCAGTTTTCTTTTTGTCTCTTCTGTCATCACCCATGTCTCGCATCCATAACATATTGTTGGTCTGATAATAGTTTTGTAGACCCCGATTTTCGATCTGCAGTGTGTGTTTTTGGAGCGAAACACATGATCGAGTGAAAAATAAGCTTTGTTTCCCTTTACTATTCTTCTTTGGATTTCTGGTTCTTCTGTTCCATCCGTGTTTAATGTAACTCCTAAATATGTGAAACTTTCTACCGTTTCAATATCGTCCTCTAATTCAACTGTGCGTCTGTTTCCCCTAGTTCTTGCCTGTGTTAACTTTTTTGTCTTTTGAATATTTATTTCTAGTCTCTTTTGCCTTTGATTTTAATTGTAAATATATTTCTGCCGCCTCTTCTGTTCTGCGAGACATGATGCTGATATAATCGGCATAGGCGGCAATCTGTATTGATTTATTTGGTTTCCATATTCCAAGGTCAGGTTGAATAGTGTCGGTTCCAGCCCGTCTACTTGCTTTAATCCTTGGGCTATCGTAAAGTTTTCAGTGAGCTCATTTTGGACTCTGACAGTTGCTATTGACGAATCCATTTTTGTTTTTACCAGTCGGATGTATTTTTGGGGGATATTAAAGCTCTGCAATATTTGATATAACTTGTTCCTATTAATTGAGTCGTAGGCTTGTTTGAAATCTATGAATATGTTGTGGACGTCAATGTCGTATACCCACGATTTGTTTCACTGTGAATAGTTGGTCAGTTGTAGATCTTCCTTGTCGGAAACCGGTTTGATATTCCCCAAAAATATTTTCAGTTAGTTGTTGGACTCTTTTGTTTAGTATGTAAGTAATTTTTTTTTTATTTCCAAAAGAAATAAAATCAGTCTGGAAAACCTATTTCCAAACTCTTTTAGGGACACAAGAAAATGAAGAGCATATGGACATGCATCACAATGAGGGAGACACCGAAAATATGGAACCCCCACCGATGGAAGAGGTAAAACAGGCAATACGAGCATAAAAGAACAATAAGACTCCAGGTATTGACAACGTCCCCACTGAGCTATATAAATTAGGTGGCGATCACTTAGTAGGACAAATGCATGTGCTCATGAACAAGATTTGGAATGATGAAAAGATCCCTAATGATTGGAAAACCGGGATTATATGCCCAATCTATAAAAAAGGGGATAAACTGAAATGCGAAAATTATCGCGGCATAACCCTCTTGTGCACGACGTACAAAATTTTTACTAACATACTATAAAAATAATATAAAACTTAAATTAAAAAGCAGCTAGTCATCTTCGGAACATGAAGAATTTCCTTCGTTAACGAAAACTTTATTTTCTGTTGTTTTTAAAGATTTATAGAAGAAATAGTAAATAGAAGGTACCCATTCTAGCAATTCCATTAGGTGGTTATATTTTGAACCTTCAATTGAAATTGATTTTTCATTATTTATTTGTTCCTATATCTTTGCTAGGAGAGCATCTAGAGTACTTCTCATTTTCCTTTTAAAATTGACACTTTTAAAAATTTCCTGGGAAAATGTTGTTGCATTTTCTGCAACAATTGCATAATTTTAGAGGATAAAAAGGGTTCATTCTGTAACTACAAATCGAATAGAAATCAGCCCTATTCTGTAACTACAAATCGAATAGAAATGATGCAAATCGAATAGAGGTCAGCAAGTCGGATCGGAATTGTAGGAATCGGTATTCTGTAACTCATCTCGACCTCTACTATCGGAATGTTGTGTAGAAATTGATTTCGACTAGACAAGCTCTGTCGAGATCAAATTTCGACATCGAAATTGGTCTTGACGTTTGTTTTGACATTTATTTGTTGACTTTTTTAGTCTGACATTTTTTAGTCTGTGGTGTTATTTAGATAAAGTTTACTAAATAATTTAACTGCTCAGCAGATGTCTTTTTCTTTGGTGTTTCGCTTGCCATTTTGTATTCTTGTAACGAACTTTTTAAACTTAACCAAAACAAATCAAAACTACTTGACGACAAGCTTGAAATATAATCTTCTTTTTTGATAAATTTTTCGCGCGCACTAGCCTTTCCAGTAACATAACGTCACAGAACACTTATTTCTCTTGTTAGTGCGGGGTTGCCACCAACTTCTGAGCGCGTCAAGTAGAAGTTGACGTTTTCGATTTACACCGATTACGATGTGAGTTACAGAATGCCAATCCAAACACAAAAACGACGCGATAGATATCCAACATTCCGATTTCAGGTAATTACGATTCGACTTGGTCATTTCTATTCGATTTGGTAAAAGTTACAGAATAGATCTGAATGAGTCAAATCGAATAGAGGTCAGCAAGTCGGATCGGAATTGTAGGAATCGGTATTCTGTAACTCATCTCGACCTCTACTATCGGAATGGTGTGTAGAAATTGATTTCGACTAGACAAGCTCTGTCGAGATCAAGTTTCGACATCGAAATTGGTCTTGACGTTTGTTTTGACATTCAGATCTATTCTGTAGCTTTTAACAAATCGAATAGAAATGACCAAATCGAATCGTAATTACCTGAAATCGGAATGTTGGATATCTATCGCGTCGTTTTTGTGTTTGAATTGGCATTCTGTAACTCACATCGTAATCGGTGTAAATCGAAAACTTCAACTTCTACTTGACGCGCTCAGAAGTTGGTGGCAACCCCGCACTAAAAAGAGAAATAAGTGTTTTGTGACGTTATGTTACTGGAAACGCTAGTGCGCGAGAAATTTATCAAAAAAGAAGATTATATTTCAAGCTTGTCGTCAAGTAGTTTTGATTTGTTTTGGTTAAGTTTAAAAAGTTCGTTACAAGAATACAAAATGGCAAGCGGAACACCAAAGAAAAAGACATCTGCTGAGCAGTTAAATTATTTAGTAAATTTTATCTAAATAAATAACACCACAGACTAAAAAATGTCAGACTAAAAAAAGTCAACAAATAAATGTGGCCTATTTTAACTTTTATATGTTTTCTGCTAGTGGCGCACCAAGGGGGGGGGGTTTGGTGGTTAAAAACCCCCGGACCCTATTCCGACACTGATACTCACACATTTTAAGGACTCAAAATTTCATCATAAAAAAAATTTCGGTGACCAACCAAAACCCCCCACCCAGAGGCAAATTCTAGGTGCGCTACTGTTTTCTGCAGCATTCAAATGATCTGCCTTTTTCTTTTAAATATCTTCAACTGCATTATTAATTTTCTAACCCAGCCGCATCATTAATTTTCTTCTTTATTAAATTTCTGACTATTTTCTGAGAGATGGCAAGTGCAGTAAAAAAAAAGACTTGCACACCCTTATTTTATATCCGTTTGAGAGAAGTGTAATAATGCTGTATTTGGTTCTTTTGTTTGTCATTTCTAAGAAGTCTTCTGCTAACAGTATTCACATCAACTGCTTGTGCAATAAATTGTCTTCTATGGGCCCAGTCTGTCTGGCTTTTCCAGAAACTATTAAATATTTGCGATCTAACATTATCCTGTATATCAGTAGTACATTTAAACCTATATAATCTACTTCACGAGGACCTACTTCTTTAGCTTTTTTTAAAACCTACCTATTCCTTTCCTAATTGTCTCTTCTCCTTTTTTACGTTACGTTTCCAAGTTGAAGGCTTCTGCTTTCTCTTTATAATTTTCTTTACAACTGTTTCTGTTTTATCTCCCTCATTCACTTTAATACTGTTACTCCAGTTTTTTTGAAAGCACCTTTCTGTAATAATGTTCTTTAACACAGGTAATGGTTTTATTTTTTTCACAATTATCACTGATACTGCTATCATCTGGTTCATAAGTTATGTCATCCACAGAGTTGTCAGAATATGTACTACAAGAAAGTTCATCAAATACGTGTTCACTCTCAATTTCTTTATCCACGGAGAAATTTTCATTGGCAAGTCAGAATATCTACTACAAGAAGGTTTAGTTTATATGTTTTTACTCTCAGTTTCTTTTCTTTATCCATGAAGAAATTTCTATTAACAACATTCATTAAACATAACAGGCTTTAACTGACAGTAGGTTTTATGGTTCTCATGAACAGAAACATGGTTTTGTTCATTAGATGAATCAAATTCAGGCACATAAGTAGAGTCAACATCAGGAATGTCTGAAAAATAACAATGCTTTAATTATTGCGATACTCCTTAAATAGTTTTATTAAAAATTGAGCTCTTGTTATTAAGCATGGAAAAGTAAGTTAAACTCTGCAAGATATTACTGTTTACAGCAATTGTGTACCTACGTTAAGTTAGTAATTTGTAGAAAGGATAAGTAGATTTTCATAGTACATAGAAAAAAGTTTACTTATTTTCATAGTTTTCTTGTAAACACACGTTTACCATCTTCATTGCTCTTGATTCAGACATGTCTGGTTGTTATTTATTATCATATTAATCTCAATCAAGAAAAAAAATACTTTTATCTATAAATCATGCTAAAACATTAGCTTATAACCTCAATTTTTACACAGCTGACAGGCGGCTGTCCATAGAGATTGGACTACCGTCTTTTTAAGAATCAGTGCGCCATGCCAAAAAAAACCGATGTACCACATAGGGCATTTTGCAACAAATATCATAGTGGACATCCGACTTGCAATTTTAGTAACATTACCAATAAAACCACATATTAAGCACCATTCGAAAGATAATACCTTTAAGTATATTATTGGTTGCATACCTATATTTACTGTGAAAACGGACTTACGCCCTTCCAATTTTAACGAACAGAACTACAGTAGGTAAAAACTTCGATGGACATCCTTTACCTTAAAGGGACGACGTAAAATATCTAGGCGTTTATCTGGACAAACAATTAGCATGGACCAAACATATATGGACAAAAAGACTACAACTAGGAATTTTATACAGAAAACTTTACTTGATGCTGGTAAAAAACTCACAACTATCGATGGACAACAAGCTGCTGATATACAAAGTAATAATACAATCCGTTTTGTCGTATGGTTCGCAGTTCTTGGGATCAGCTAGCAAATCTAGTGTTATGAAAATACAAAGATTCCAATCTAAAACTCTAAGAACAATCGCTGATGACCCTTGGTGTATACAGAATGGCGCCTTACATAGAGATCTTCAGATACTAACAGTCTCTGAAGAGTGCAAAAGAATTTCTGAACAATATCAAAACAGGTTGCGCATGCATCCTAACACCCTGGCATACAATCTTCGTAACAACCAACAAGCGAAGAGATTGAAGCGATAAGATACCTTGGACGTACCGAACCAGTCTCTCTTCAACAGCGCCCAGCTATTGTGACTTGTGGTGTTTTTAGTATTCGTGTTCGCGTATCTGTGTATGTGCGCAACCCACCAGTAAACAAGCCAATATTTGTGTTCCTATGCTTTGGTCACTAGACCTTAAGTCTCTCTGACATTGTAAATACACACAATTTTACAATTGTTTTTATTGATGTTAACATTAATAAAAAACATTGCACATATTACACATATTGTTTAAAAATGTTTGCATATTTGTGCAAATTTTGTGCATTTGCTTTGTTTTCTGTTGCATATATTTTGGTTTGGTAACTAATTCTAATCTTATACAGGGTGGTCCTTAAGTAATTGTACAAAAAGAAATAGTAGATTCTACCCTTTAAAATATTACGATTTAAGCCAATTTGCTTTAATAAAATGTTGATATTAAGAAAGATACAGGGTGTTGAAGTGCAAATTAAAAATTTATTTTTCGCTATAACTTTCATGTTTGTAAACATTTATATATAAAAATTTACAGCTGGATACTTTTAAATATGAAAAATTATAATTTGATGCACACTTTGATGTAGCTGATAGAGGGCGCCACATATGCCACATATGTGGTATAAATTTGCACTTAACTTTTTTGCTCTTTAAGTTATCTGTATTTGAGGTAAAAAATATTAAAGATACATTATTTTAACAAAAAAAAAGGTATACCTGTTAATAACTTCAAAACTCAACAGTTTTCGAGATAATCGCATTTTGCCAATCAGCTACATAATTCTGATTTAAGGCAATTACTCCAGGCAACGAAGAAAAAATAAACGAAAACATTAATACTTCTTAATTTTGGTATAAAATACCTTAAAATAAATATATCAGCAGGATAATTAATAATAGGATTTGACAAAATAACAGAATAATAGGATTTTACATCAAACATTTGAATTTTTATGTTAAATTAAAGTCGTAATCAAAACATTTTCTTTGCAAACCTAATTAAGAAATAGTTAAACTAAATAACATAACTTTTTGTCAAAGTAAGTGTTCGATATGTCAACCATTTTCTTTAATTCATTTGTCAATATATTCCATAAAAGATCGTCTCATATTAAATAGCATCATTGGATCTAAAGAAACTGCTGCAGTATTTATTTCTTCCCATAGTTGGTTGCGAATGTTTATGGGATTCTTATAGACACGTTGTTTTAATGCGCCCCATATACCAAAATCAAGTGGATTAAATTATGGGCTACGTGGTGGCTATAATGTATAATGGATGAATACATTCTTTTGGATACATATCCAAATCTTATGGTATATTATGGAACTACATCTTATTTGTCGCATAAGTTAAATAATGTATTAAAATGTGATGTATCTCGTTCATTGGTTACTTATATACATACGGAATAACCTATCGATGACATTACTGATTTATATGATTGCGTTACAGCTTACGATTAACTATAATTACATCTCAAACAAATGGACTATTATGATTTACTAACAAACTAATATTATGCTGAACTAAATTGCCTGTGTGTTTACTATATTTATAACAATATCGGCTATTAGGCCAACGATGATGTTTTTGTAAAAATGCTAAGTTTTTAAGGTTAGATTTGTAGAAAAAGTATTATGAAACAAGACTCATATGTGTTATTTAATACCTGTGCTCTAGTTTCTATTTGTCCTAATAAAAATGGGTAAACAATTTACGTAATGAATAATATGCATTCTTTTCTGATTTTTTTTTGAATTAAATGATTATATCAATATCTCACCACATTGTCAAGGAATATGACTACCACGACCAATCCAACGTTTAGAAAAGTTGTATTTGAGTATGTTCTAACTGCCTTCTCTCTAGAATGTGGTAGTGTACCATCTTGCATAAACCATATATTTTGGGTTTTCGGTATTTTACAATAGAGAAAAAGTAATACAACGCCATTATAGAAACTTAAGAAGCGACAGAAAAGTGAAATTGTAAACAGGATGACGGCCAATAGAAGAATCTTTTCTACAATAAGACATTTAGCACCAATAACAAAGCATTTTGTGATGTTACATTATCATCTTTGAGTTGTTTTAATAAAAATAAACTAGAAATTATGCTTATCTACAGGTATTCAGTGCTTTACCGCACAAATATCAAACTAAGAATTATTATGCAGCAGACTTATAAAATGCGATTATCTCGAAAACGGTTGAATTTTCAGGTTACTAACAAGTATACCTTTTCTTTGTAAAAATAATGTATCTTTAATATTTTTTAACACAAATAGAGCTAACTGAAAGAGCAAAAAAGTTAAGAGCAAAGTTATGCCACATATGTGGCATATGTGGCGCCCTCTACTAGTTACATTAAAGTATGTATACAATTATAATGTATCCTACTCAAAAGCATCCAACTGTAAATTTTTGTTCAAAAATATTTACAAACGTAAAAGTTATAGCGAAAAATAAAATTTTAAATTTCCACTTTAACATCCTGTATCTTTCTTAATATCAACATTTTATTAAAGCAAGTTGGTTTAAATCGTAATATTTTAAAGTGCAGAATCTACGGTTTCTGTTTGTACAATTACTTAAGGACCACCCTGTATATATATATATATATATATATATATATATATATATATATATATATATATATATATATATATATATATATATATATATATATATATATATATTTTTTTTTTTTAAATTTGTATTTCTGATGATAATGGCGATAACAAATCTGTTATCTTTCCATTTGATAAACGTGATACCGCTATTATTTTTGTTTGACGAATATCTGATCTTTATAAAATCTGAATAAATATAATTTAAAAGCAAAATAATAAACTGGAATAAATTGCACTCACTTATTCAAATATTCACCTGTTCATAATAATCTATGAAACTTGAGTACTAAATGTACTAGATGATATCTGTTATATCAATTTAATCAATATTCACTTTAAGTTTAATTAAGTAGTTTTATAAATTACTAAACCTTTTTTAACCTTAACTAAGATTTATATTTTTAAATATAAGGAAACTATAAAATTTCAATGTCATTCAAACATTTTGATACAGCATAATATTACATTGCTATATTATTTACCAACATATAGTTTTACATAATAACTTATCTAGGTCGGATGTTTAATAGTCTCTGTTATCGTAATTGCACTTCGCTATTTAATAAAATTAATAAATAAGCTGGTAAATGTTCTCAACACTACTACGCTTTTCTAAAGACGCCAGTCATTACCAACAGTTGCAGCTGGTGATAATTTTATAACGCTGCTGTAGCGCTGCTATAAACAAAGGGTTATTACCAAAAGCGTAGAGTAAAGTGCCCTAATATCGGATACTTTTTTTTAAATCCCAATATTAGTTTTAATACGTCAATTAATTTATGAATATTTTAGAGCAAAACAAGTAATAGACTATAGAGAATCATTTATTGAACGAAAATAAATCATTCATACAAAGTAAAAAATAAAATTTAAATTTTTATGAAAGCAGTAAATTTAGACTGACAAAAAAAAAGTTCCTAATACCGAATATTAGAATAACAGGATAAAATTAGCCATCGACGCAGAAATCACAAATATATGTGTCTTTTTTGTCTACATTGGTGCAGTCGGTGTGAGCTATAACAATGTATGACATTACACATCTAACAGCTCCAGTCTTTGACGAAGCATTTAATAAGAAAACCATTATTTCTGGGTTTTTAAATACTGGTTGCTATCCCTGTTGTAAAAACAACCTGTATATTGTAATCGTAGTATAGTTATTTTATCAAATTGTACGCTCACATCGTCAGATATCGTGTTAACGTATGTGCGACTGACTCCCTATATCAGGGACCCGCTCCTCCCCCGCTTTATATAACTTAGGACTAGGACAGACAGTGCCAATTTGCCTCTCGGCAAGTAAAGGCCGGCTGTGTGTGATCCCGAAAAGTGCGTGGTGCGTAAGTGATAAATGCGCTTGTAAACCCGGTGTTTTGTGTTAAAACGTATATAGTTGGTCTCTCTCAATTTTATCATTTCATGTATATCTGTTACTGCCTCCCCGCACTCACTGTAAAGCTAGTATTTGTATAACTCTTTATGTTACTATCAGAATTGCGATAATTGTCAATGTTTGAACCAGCCCTTAAGTCTATTGTGTAAATAAATCGAAGGAAAAATACATTTTAATTGTTTTATTGCTTCAGTGGTCCTTAATAAATATTTTGAAGCAATTAGGTGTTCAAATACGCCTCTCTTAAATGTGGATAGTTTGGCAACAAAGTTTATCCTTTCCATCAATCCCTTTAATAAAAATATTTTTTCCTCAGAAGATTTCGTAGGAGTTGAAGTTAGGGAAGTCAGTGATGTATAGCAGCTAGATACCACAACTGATGATTGTCTAAATTGCAGTACACTCCCTAATTAAGAAATGCCTTCTAGATCATCATCGGCAAATGTTCAACCACAAATCAACAATAATTATTGTCAACCTGTTTTAACTACCGAAAAACAAAGTTCCAAAATTGTAATTATTTCCGATGCAAAACTTACTCCAGAACAAATTTGTCCATACCCAATGGCCGTGAGTATAAGTTTTAAGAAAGAAAGAAAGAAAATAATTTCAACCGTTCTGACCGGTACACCAGAAACAAATAGATTAGAAAATGAAATAAGAGAAAAGGAGAAAAAAGGAAAACGGGCCCAGGAAAGAGAGGCAAGCAATATAGAAAAGAATAAATCCAAATCCCATATTTGCAAAGTTTTTGATAAAAAGACATTAGAAACCGAAATTGAGAATTATTGCGAAGAATCAGATGGTAGTCTTATGGAATTGAGACTGAAGATGTAAAGATTTTGGATTGGATCTTACGAATATCTAGAAGGGAGATTTCGTTCTCATTAAATTTGCTACAAAAACAACACTAAATTTCTTTGTTGGTCAAATCGAAAAGGAACTAGAAGAGTCAGAATTTCTAGTAAATTTTTTAAAAATGACGCCTCGACAAGATTTTGTATTTCCAGATCAGAAGGATGAGAGTCATATTTCTGCAAACTGTATTATGAAAAAATTGCCAGCTCCTGAAAAAAAATTGGGACAGCCAGATCGAGGTCCTTTTTTAGGTTTTCCATTAGTTTTTATGGGTATAATATGGGATAATTCAATGTATTATGTTAAATAAATATTAAAAACTGCACTTATAAAAAATATTATTATTTTATTTCCATCAAAACCTGTGTCCATATGTGCTCTGTAGAAAATATTGTCTTGTCCACATGCCTACTTTAGGGCACATGTGGACTAATTACATCTACTTGGAATTTAATCCTTCTTCTTCTTCTTCTTTTTAGCCTTCTGTCGTCCATGTTTGGACATAGGCCTCTCCCAACTCCTTTCATCGGTCTCTATCCTGAGTAACAGATTTCCAATTTGTTCCGGCTATTCTTTTAATGTCATCAAAACATCTCATCTATAGTCTTCCTCTTGGTCATTTACTTTCGTAAGGTCTCCAATGTTGTGTTGTAGTATTTCAACGTTGGTCTTTTTGTCTAGCAGTGTGGCCCGCGAAGGTCCATTTAAGTTTGGCAATTTTTGTTGCTATGTCCTCGTCTTATACTTAACATTGTTCTTTCCATTGTTATTTCTGTTGTTGCTAGTTTATTCATGTTTGCCTTGGTTAGGGTACATGTTTGACATCCATATGTCATGATAGGAAGGATGCATTGGTTGAACACTTTGCTCCTCAAGTATTGGGGTATTTTATGGTTTTTAAGTGTCCCACTAAGTTTTCCAAATCCTGCCCATGCTAGTCTTGCTCTTCTAGTAATTTCCGCACTTTGGTTCTCTTTGTCAAGTCTCAGGATTTTTCCTAGGTAGATATATTCCTGGATTTGTTCTATCTCACTGCCATTTATAGTTATACGTCTGAGGTCATCTGTGTTTGTCATTATTTTTGTTTATTTCATATTCATTTTTAGGCCGACATATTGGGAGCTGGCTGTTAGTTCCCCCATCATAATTTGCAGTTCCTCGAATGTGCTCGCTATAATCACTATGTCGTCAGAGAATCTGATGTGGTTTAACTTGTTGCCATTAACGTTAATGCCATAGGTTGACCAATTTGTAGTTTTGAAGACGTCTTCTAGGGCTAGGTTGAAAAATTTTGGCGATATTACGTCTCCTTGTCTCACTCCTCTCTTAATGGGGATGTAATTTGTATTTTCGTCTAGTTATAATCATAGTTGCATTTTTATATATATTATATATTAGTTGCCTATATCTCGAATTTATTCTACAATTATTAATAGCTTGTTCTATGGCCCACATCTCGATACTATCAAACGCCTTTTCATAGTCGACGAAGGCAAGAAATACGGGTAGGTGGTAAACTCATAAATAGTTTGTATACTTGACTGAGCAACGATATAGGTCTATAATTCTGTAGATCACATTTGTCCCCTTTTTTGTGTAAGAGTATTAGTAGACTCTCGTTCCAGTCTTTAGGGATCTTGCTATTATGGAGACATCTATTAAATAGCTCTGTTAGTACAGGGATTGTTAATGTCTTGCTTGTTTTCAAGAGCTCCGCAATTATACCGTCGTGTCCTGGAGATTTATTATTTTTTAGCTCTTTTAAAGCTCTTTTCATTTCGAATCCCTTTATATTTGGTAGTACTTCTGATCCCATGTTTTTTATTTTTCTTTTAACGTTCTCCTTTGTTGTTTCATTAGGCTGGCCTTGCGAGCTGTACAAGGATGTGTAGAAGTCTTCTACAATATTTGTTATTTTATATTTGTCCTTCTCTTCCTTATTGTTGGCGTCTTTAATTTTCATGATTTTTTTGAACTGCCAGTGTGGGTCTTAGACATTTTAAGCCTCTGTTGTTTTCAATGACTCGCTCTATTAACTTCTCGTTCCATTTTTGTATATCGCGTTTTAGTTCTTCTCTAATTGTTTTATTAAGTTCTCTGTAATCTGGAGTATTGCGTTTGTTTTGCACTAGTAGTTGTCTTCTTTCCGTCATTAGCTGTTTAGTTTCATTGCTTATTTTGTCTTCTTTAGTCCTTGTTTTCTGTGCGACCTGTAGTCCTGCTGCGAGAAGGTTTTTATTTATGTTTTTAATAATCTCGTCAATTTGATCTTGATTATGTGAAGGATCAGATTTAAACTTATCCGCTAAGACCTCTCGGAATTGCTCTTCATTTGTTCTTAGTTTAAAGGCATCTATCCTTGTTGTTTTTTTTTAAATTCTTTTTCTCATTTCTTTCATGTCAATATTTATTTTTGCTCTAACTATACGATGGTCACTACCCGTTGTTACGTTGTTTATTGTTGTGACGTCTTCAAATATTCCTTTGTTGTTTGAGAGAAAATGGTCTATTTCATTTTTCGTAGTCCCGTTAGGTGCGACCCATGTCCACTTTCTGTTAGGTCTCTTTTTGTAGAAGGTATTCATAACATACATGTTTTCTTGTTCCAGGAATTCCATGAGTTTTTCTTCTCTTGTGTTTCTTGTGCCGAATCCAAAATTTCCAATCTTGCTTTCAGAGTCTTCAATCTGACTTTGAATTTTGTCGTTAAAGTTTTCCATTATTATTATTTTGGATTCTTTGTTGTTGTTTATAGCTTTTTTAAGGTCTTCGTAAAAAGAATTTATTTCCTCATCGGTTGTTTTTCAGTTGGAGTTTAATCCTTAAGTTCCTGAATTTTAATTTTTTTTTAAAGTTTTATTTTTTTTTATTTCGATGTATATGGGAGAAGGTTTAAAACAAAATTCATACATTTTTTTTCTTAATTATTTTATTAAGAATTTAATTAAACAAATAATTTTCTTAATTAAACAAACAATACAAAACTAGATGAAAAAATTTAATCCAATTTTTTTAGATGAAAGTCTATGTTGCACTCGATGCATAATCCCACATTGCACTTGCAACACATGGTACGTACATGCGAACTGCTTGCAGCCCTCACGTGCACAACGTCTCACCTTTTTATCGGGAATATAGGTCAGGAGATGATCAATCTTGTCATGTCTTATGCTGGCTACTTTGTACGAAAATGGCCTGCCTGCACCTTTTGGTTCGGTACCATATTTCGTAAGATACGGTGTTACTAGATACCTTCGAAATTCTAGTTGTGGAACAGGATCATGGGATCTGTTATAAAGGTACCAAGCATTTTGAATAGTTATGTCCAGCATCCATGTAAATAGACCCCACCACCATTTTTTAGAGCGAATTCTTACTCGGTATCTAGCTAAATTTGGTCCATAACGTCAGTTCCTCCTATTGACGAATTATATTTTCTAATCAAATGTGGACGTGGCATCTGGACAATTTTTTCCTGAGTTTTCCTAAAAAAACTGTTTTACATTTTTATGGGAGCGGTTAAAGCAGGTTAAAGTAACTGTAACAATATTGTTGTCAAGCCAACGAACGACAATGATTCCATTTTGGCGATCTAGAGAAAAACTCGCCTCTTGAATGTTTTTTCAATGCTTTTTTGTCTAGTAATGGAATATCTCGTGGCAAACAATTATCTCTAATAGTTCCAGTACACCACATACCTTGATCTCTCATATTGGAAAGTAACAATGGACTTGTAAATAAGTTGTCGGTGTACAAAAAGATTTTTTTTACCCTCGGGGAGCTCCCTTAACATTAACACTAACGGAGCAGTCGCCTTTCCATACAACACTTTATCATTGAGCGTACTATTGGGATTTTTGCCATGATATAAATCAAAGTTTATGAGACATCCTGCCTTAGTGTTCAGTGACAACAGTTTGTACCCAAAACGTATGGGTTTTCCTCTTATAAACTGTTTACAACTGTGCCTACCAAAAGATTTTACAAAATGTAAAATTGTAAAAATTTATTTTTTAGCATATTCATTAACGGGCGGATTTTCCAGGATTTGTCGTTTTCATCTGGATTTCTATTGTCAGCACAATGCAAAAACTCCATCACTTGTTCGAACCTATTTTTTCTCATTGAATTTTTCACGAAATCATTGCCTATATCACGTTTTAGCGACTTAGTGCTTTCTAGCTGCCTTGTGGTGGTATCCAATCAAAATTAGAATACCAAGAGCACACTTTACCTCTTCTTTAGTAATATTTGGATCTTGGGCGTTTTTAAAAAGAGCATACTTTCTAGTCTCATCCGTATAATGGGAAATTATATTTTCATCCCAGAAGTTTTCAAAAACTTCAACTGAAGAAAGGTTTAAGAAATATGAAAAATTCGCGAACGGAAAAGCTGCGTTTTGACTAATCAAATCACCGTTGGTCCAGGAAAACTTCATCTTTTCTTTCACTTGTTTTTTAACTTTTGCTGATGATCTGGAAGGCCTAGCCTCATCGATATCATTATATACAAGTTCAACAGGTGCCCTAAGAATTCTCCCGGACAACCTATTCAAATCATAATCTTCCTCATCACCAGACTCCTCTTCTGTAAGCACATTAAATTCTGGTGGTTCAGTATATATAGCATCAACGTCTAAAGATTCATCGGCATCAATCTTCTCCAGCGCTTCTTGAAGAGAAAACCCTTTTCTGGAACAAAAAATACGTTACAATTCTAAAAGTTCGTATTCTTGCTCCTATACGTTCCTAGCGTTACATATGTAACACCAAAATAAAAGGCATAATTTACAAAACCAGGATAAAATTTTGAAAAATTTATATTATCAATAAGAAAAGACATTAGTTTATACTCAATTGAAAACACTTTAAACAAAATATAATAACAAAAAAAATAGTAAAAATATACTTATTCAAACTTGAGATCCATTTTTACTGAAAGTAATAAAAACCGTCGCACCAAACACTCAACTAAATAAACAGGTTAGGTTAAATCCTTGAACCAAACGCTGAAAACTAATAAACAAGTGTCTCTTCAAAGGCATGCATCGCCATCAAGTTAACATTAGAATTACTTTCCGAATTTCAGGATGATGATTTTAGCGGTTTCTGCGTTATATATATGTAACGCCAGGAGCTTAAGGATTAATGCACGTGCCCAAAATAATTTAATTACTACCAAATTTAAATGTAGCCAACTACTCACATATATGTGAATCTTACATTGAAGAAGCCGATACTTTACAATGAATCTCATTTTGCGGTATAATTTTTTTTTGAAATTTGTCCACATGTGCCCCCTTCCCCTACTTCAGAATAAAATATTAATACAGAGCACTAATTAAAAAAGTGAATATACAGGGTATCACAAAAATATTGTTTATAAATTTTACCACGATTTTTAGGAATGAAAACAATTAGATTTGGCCTAAGTTACCTATTGCAAAAGCACACCCAGAAAAAATAGGAAGTAGAGTAAGAATATAGAAGACGTACTTAAGACCAGTAATGCAATCGAGACCAGAGCCAAAACAGCTACAAATAAGAAGCTCCTAAGGCCAATTGAAAGAGAACGCTAAAATTCATTGCTGGTTACACGCTTAGGGACCGAATAAGGAATTAGTTTATAAGAGAACAACATAGAGATAATAGATAAATACAAGACAACACGATGATTACAGAATATCAAAAATTTTTGTCATTTAATTAAAGTATGTGAACTTCTTTCATATTTTCGGAATTCTTCAATATATTTACCTTTTATTTACGTTTGTGCATGCAGTGTATTTCGTTTTCTTACGTTTAATATATTTTGCTAACATTGCTCTTATCGTGATCTAGATAAGATGTATATTGTTAAGATTATTTTTACTTATACTTAAATTCTTAAAGTAATTAAATAATTACATAAGAAAACACATTTAATTGATCCATATTTTTAGTTGCAGCTAAAATTTCAAAATGGAGGAAGTCAAAGGTCATACTGCAGAGCAAAAACTTAATCCAAGAGATAGATCAAATTTTTTTTCCAATTTATTATTTTGGTAAGTAAACATCAAGTAAAATATGTTACGTATTAAATTGTTTGTAAAAATATAGTATTTTTAAATAAAAAAAATGCAGTAGTCTTTAAGCCATGAATTTTACCTTAAATCTACTGATTTTTTCTCTTTAACTTTTCTTTCTATTATCAAGCGTTGATTCTCAAGAGTTTTATTATGACAAAGTTTCTTTTCTTAAATATTAAAACAAATTGCAATTTTTTTTTACCAATATCTTCATTCGTTTTATGTTCTGTCCAGAAGATATGGAACATTTCCTTATAAAATTATATTTCTAATACCCCAATCCATTTTCTACCCAATTAAGCATCTAGACCAGAGGTTGCCAACTAGTGTACCGCGGCACACTGGTGTGCCCTGAAGTCCCTGTAGATGTGCTGCGAAATTTTATTGTGTTTTACTATTATTTATTTTTTATTTTGCGGTGATAATAAATTTTACCGACTATTTTTCATTAAATAAAACTTCTGTTCTGCGCTTGTCTCTTGTTTTAATAGTTCAACACTCTTTTACTGTGGATAAAGAAAGTTAAAAAGCAAGCCATGTGGGACATATTTCAGTTAACAAACAATTGCAATGTAGAACCAAATCTATCAGACCTTTTATTAAAAAGTTTTAGTAAGCTGAATGACAATATCAAAAATATTTTCCCTCCCTCGATACTTCATCGATGGACTGGGTGCGAAATTCATACATCGAGTTAAATTATGACACAGCCTTGTTTACTACTGATGAAGAGGGTGAACTGATAGATACAACAAACAACCGTTGATTTAAACTTAAGTACAGTAAATTAGCTGAAGAAGCAGAGGCTCAGTCAAAACTGAAGAAAATCAAAGTTTATGTAGATATTGGATCATTTTGTATTCTCTTTTTCAATGAATATCCACTGGTTAGAAAGAAAGCTATAAATGCAATATTACCGTTTTCAACTTCTTATATCTGTAAATCTGATTTCTAGTCGATGAACGCCATCAAGAACAAAAATCGTTCACAACTAAAATCTTTAGAGGACCACTTGAGGGTGTGCTTGTCTAGAATACGTCCTAGAAAATGGATTTAATAATGCCTTAAGCTAAAAAAGGTTGGGAACCGCTGATTTAGACACTTAGAAAACATATGAATGCAACAGTATAATACAAAATTGATAAGGATTTTATGAGATAGTTCTAGCTTGCATCTAAACTCTTGCGTTACTTTGGTCTATAAAAAGTATATCTAAGTACATAACAAAATATTAATTAGTTTAAAGTCTCTCTGTTTACAAATGGTAGCACTGGTAGCTCATTACAAATGCAGATCGTCAAATAGAGGTTAAGGTTTACCATGAAGGTCATAAAACATTGCCGTGCGAATGTAGTGTAAACCAATAAGTTTTTTTTTAAATTACGAATTATCAGTTAGCACGACTGACTAAGGCAAAGTTGTGACGAATTTAATACCGTCCATGTTATGAGTTAGCAGTTCAGTCCATGCGTTAATATGACATTATCGTTTCAATTTGTTATTGCTAAACTTAAAAACGGCGCGTATTGTCTGAGAGAAAAACTATTGTGTCAGCAGAGTATGGGTTACTTAAGACAGACAGGACGGAGCATTAGAACTACTCTGAACGTACCCCCGCCCCTCCAATGAAAACAAAGCCATGCCCACTGATACCACAAAGGCCCACCCTTTAAGGTGGCCTGTTCCTCTTTTTCTCGGTATGTCATGTCAAACTGTCAATTATTCTTCTTTTCGGTCAGTCAATTCCTCTTCTTTCCGTTTGCTAATTCTTCTTATCAGCAACCGTCATTTCAATTGTCAAATGTTCTTACAAACAAAGGTTACAGGTTATTATACGTATATTTCCACAGTCTCAGCATCGTTAAACAGTGACAAGAAATATGTCAATCACGTTACAACATGAATTAGATTCTTTTAAAAGTTTATCATTTTTTTATACTATACCCTGTATATGTATTTTTAGTAGCATTCTATGTACGTCTCATGTCGTTTCGTTTGATGTTTCATTGATATTAACAGACAAAGAGAAAAATAACTGTGACAGCCGAAAAAGAAGAATAATTGACAGTTGCCGTCTGTGAAAAACAAGACTTTACAGATGGCTCGACAAAAAACAGAAGATTTGGCAAACGAAAAGAAAAAGAACTTAACAGTTGCCGTCTGCGAAGAAGAAGGCTTGACAAATGGCTTGACAAAAAGAAAAATATTTGACAATTGACATGACAGCTGACGGTTGCTGATAAAAAGAATTGACAAACCAAAAAGAATAATTGACAGTTCACATGACAGACCGAAAAGAAGACGATGCGGTCATCTTGAAGGGCGGGTCTTTGTGGCGTCAGTTAGCATGGCTTTGTTCCCATTGGAGGGGCGGGGCACGTGGCGTCACAACTGTCACACCAGGCGCCAACTAGGAGATAAAAGTTAAACTATGACGTCATCGGTTTTAACCTTAACTATTGGTTTTGAAACATGCTCGGTCGGTAATGCAGATCCAATGCTTATCGACAATGACGTCAGAGTAGTTCAAATGCCAGTCCTGTCTGTCTCAGTCTCAAGTGATCCATACTCTGCATGTGTAAAATGTTCATGACTACCTTGCTCATCAACAATCTTTAACAATGGTTAATAATGTAGTGACTATGTGCTCTGGTATGACAGCTTTTAGTAAAAGAACCATATATAGATTTTTAAGTGAAAAAAAAACAAGTAAACATTACTAAGACGAAAAAACATGAAGGAAAACAACCAGCAACCAACCAATAAGGAGATTACTACCTTGAATATAATATTAAAGGCAATAAGAGATACTAATTTTCCTCACTTTGGCCAAGATAAGTTATGGAAATTACTTAAAGAAATCGATTTTTGTTATAAAAACCAAAAAAAAAAATAGAGCAATACAGACGAGATTGTTTGTTGACGAAGGCAATATTTGAGAACGATAAAAAGATTTAGACTAGAAGGAAGATCCTTTTTCCATTTAGATGAAACTTGGCTAAACGAAAATCATACCATCTCCCATAAATATGTTGATGTCAAACAATAACAGATTTAAATAAATAAAATTAAACCAAAAGAAAATCATATTAGTAAACAAAAATTGTAATATTTTCTGTAAGCATTTACTCTAAAATTATTTATTGTATTACAGTTGGCTGCTTCCTTACTTCGTTAAAGGCTACAAACGAGAACTAACCGAAGATGATATGTACAGACATCGAAGTGAGCATGATTCTAGTAAGCTAGGACAAAAGCTGGAGGATAGGTGGATAAAACACGTAGCTAAGAACAAGAATCCCGTATATTATAAAGTGTTAATAGGAACATTTCTTTGGGAAATATTTGTTCTCAATGTTCTCGTTGTAGTAATAGAGGCGATAAGGTAAGTAAACATGTCCTGATCTAATCCCTACGTTTTTGGGTTTTATCTTACTCTTTAGTATTCTATTCTTGCCTCTTTCTTAGATGATGTACTAAGTAGAGAAGCCCAGTAGGGCCTCCGTTGCTTCCGTTAATGTACCCTTAGAAACTCTTTGATTCCAAATAATCAAGTCTTTATAATTTGCTTCTTAGTTAAGGGGTGAATGCTCAATACTTGCTACAATTATGGATTATTTTCAATAAAATATGGATCCTTGTTAATTCTCTGCAATAATAACATTTTAGACTTCTGGAGTAAACGGTTGGGAGTACTTTGATTTTTTTTTTGGGATTGATGTTTTGTAGAGCCGCTGGTTTTATACTCCTATTTTTTTAGAAGCATTTAGAATTAAAGTTTTAAAATTCAAATTCAAATCTCTTTTAGTTTTGTTTAAAGTCAGAGGTTCGTCAAGGGCGTTTTTGCCGCTTTCAAAATATTATGTGTAAAGGTTCATGGTTTTCCTTATTTCATCCCGGTATAAATTGCTCACGATAGCCTTTGGCAATGTATTTATTTTCTATTTACCCTGCCTCTAAACGTTTTATAATTTTTATATGTTGGTGCGATAAATAGCAAGACTGTATCAAGGTCGTTAATAAAGTCAGGCCAGTTAGCTTTAATTAATCCAACTTGCCCTGAAAATATTTTAACCAGCGGGATTTGGATACCGAAAGTTGACCGTGCAATTTGAATGCGGCATCTTATTTCTTTTGTTTGAGTATTATCTTCTGTAATTACGATTGAAATGGGAATAAGCCATAATTAAAGGTTAAAGCACGTTTATTGACGTTTCAATTTCCACTTCGGGAATCGTTCTCAAAATACAAACATTAGTGAATTAAACATATTTTTGTTTTTTTTTATCTGTGTATTCACATACACAGATAACAACCTTTACAACCTTTACATCAAACTACCTTGCTATCAAAGATGATAACGGAACTCTATTCACTTCTAAAAAAGATATTTTACACAGATGGAAAGAATACTGTGGACGACTGATGATGGAGGAAAGCACAGACGCCCCATCACAACAAGAACAGTTTTGCGACGGAACCTGACGTACTCAAAAGTGAAGTTGAAGCAGCAATTATGAGGCAAAAAAGTCAGAAAGCTGCCGGTCCAGATAACATACCTGACCTAGATGACGTTGGAGTGGATATAATACATCAAATTTGTCAAAGAGTGTGGGAGACAGGTAAATGGCCTGAGGACTGGACACAATCACTATATATTCTCATACATAAAAAGGGAGCGAAAGATTTATGTAGCAACTATAATAGTAGTAACTATAATGTAGTAACTAAATAGACAGCACAAGGGGTCCAGGGAGGAGAAGACACTCGTGGCTCCAAAACTTGCGGCAATGGTTCGGATTGTCATCTGCTGAACTATTCAGATCTGCCGTAAACAAAGTCAGAATAGCCATGTTGATTGCCAACTTTCGGAACGGACAAGGCACATGAAGAAGAAGAAGCAACTATCGCACAATTGCTCTAATTGCGCATTGCAGTAAGGTACTCTTACACATAATTCTCGAGAGGATAAAGCCCTTTTTACTACCTAACATTGCGGAGGAACAAGCAGGTTTCGTCCCCGGACGTGGTACTAGAGAACAAATTTTAAACGTATGGCAGATTGTAGAAAAATCCAGAGAATTCAACATCACAACATATTTGTGCTTCATAGATTATAGTAAAGCTTTCGATTTGGTCAACTGAAGTAAAATGTGGCAGGTTTTGTCTGAAATGGGAGTTCCCAATCATCTGATACTTCTAATTAAAAGCCTGTACAATAACAATTATGCCAGAGTTAGAATAAATGGGGAACTAACCGATAGTTTCAGGGTCACAAAGGGCGTGAGACAAGGCTGCATACTAAGCCCAATTCTATTTAACATCTATGGTGAATGGATAATGCGGAGAGCTACTGAGGACTGGAACGGTGGCATCACCATTGGCGGGAAGAAGATTTCCAACTTGAGATATGCAGATGATACTACTATCCTCGCTAGTTCTGAAGCTGAATTGATTCACCTGCTACAACGGATAGAAGACGTAAGCTTAACGATGGGCCTTAAAATAAACAGAGATAAAACGAGAATCATGATAATTGACAGAGCTAACAACAATCAAAATCATCTGGTCATGATAAACAATATCGCTGTTGTAGATAAATTTGTGTATCTGGGCTCATTAATAACCAACAAACGAGGCTGTACTGATGAAATAAAGCGGCGGTCAGCAATCGCAAAAAGCGCTGTGGCAAAATTAACAAAAATTTGGAAAAGCCATGAAATAACTACCGATACAAAAATGAGACTAGTAAGAAGTCTAGTTTTTCTAGTTTTTACTTATGCATCGGAATGCTGGACCCTTACTGAGAAAGACAAAAATAACATAGATGTATTTGAGATGTACTGCTGGAGACGAATGCTGAGAATACCATGGGTGGCCCGAAGAACAAGTGAATCCATACTGGACCAGCTAAACATAAAGAAAAGACTAAGAACACAAATATCAGAACAAATAAGCTATTTTGGACATGTGCTTCGAAGAAATGGTCTTGACAAACTTACCATCCAGGGAAAAGTAGAAGGCAAAAGAAATAGAGGTAGATCTCCCACACGATACACGGACCATATTGTTGCTACCATTGGCGCTCCATTGTGGGAATGTGCTGGAATGGAAGAAGATAGAAAAACGTGGAGGAACATTGGGAAATTCTGTTTTAACGATATTTCGTTGTTTTTATGTTAAGTTCTTGGTGTTGGTTGTTAAAATCACCTGTAGAAATGACTGGATGTCGTCTTACATCTATAAAGTGGCTTGGTCATATATAATTAAAATATTTCCAGTGTTGCGGCACGTGCAGTTGTAAGTGAGATTTGGATGTCTTAGAGGACAATCTCCTATTTAAGACGGTCGAAAGATTGATACAGATAAAATGTATACCTACATAACACATGTCATACCCTTAATAAAAAGAAATATTTTGAGATAACGATTTATAATTTTTTATCATGATCATTTTAATTAAAAAAATATCATTACACTTTATTTACGTCATTATGGTATCATTGTTTACGTTTCCCATACCAACATTATGCTGGTAGAAATGTCATTCAAAATTATTAATTTGAAATCTGATTGATATAAATTTTATTGACGTCTCTCTCCAATTAGTATCGATATTAAGGCTGTTTTATCGGTGCATCAAAACCTAGGGACAGTGTTTTCTCTGTTATTTACTGACAAAATGTCTCGAAATTTGGACATGTTATTCGAAATTATGTTGCCTTTAAACTGATGGTTTTACTTTTTTTATTTTTTTGAAACTTCTGTTGAAAAATTGGAATATACTGTTTAACGTTCTATTATAACCAAACTTTTTACGCCCATCACTCGAAAGAGTTTTTTTTTCTGTAATCGTTGATTTTTGTTTCACCTTTCTGTGTCCAGTAATAATCGAGAAAAGCATGTTCCAAATTTAAAGAAAATTGCTAAAAAATACTGAAATCTAATAGTGAAACGTGTTACTCATCATTGGGCTTAGTTTCATCGTTATCGCCTTCGTGACGTCAAATCTCATGAACGTACGGTCAGTTAGTTCGTGTTAAAACTAATTTGAATGGAGAATAATGTATTTGTTGTCATTAAACTACCCATCGGCCGGCGGCACTGAGTAAAGATGGTCTCGCGTAAGCAGTGTGGAAAAGTAAGTGATACGCCCATTTCAAATCGCAGTTGGCTTGAACTGCTAAAACAGCCTTAAGAGCGGAGTGCATCCTAAACTAAACTGTTAACAAAGTGATATATGGTTGAATGCTCGAATAAATGAACTAATGAACTGTTAGCGTCCGCTAGATAATACAAACAAATTTTAAATTGACTGAGACTGAGACACACTATACGATATTAGGCAATTTTTTAAATGTGTATCAGTTTAATTTATTGATCTGTTGTTAATTTTTTTAGTTTAATTCTTTATTATTTTTACGTTCTTCAGTTAAATTAATACAGTTTGTTTTTTTTTTTCAGAATGGCCCAACCATTTATAATATCAAAACTACTAACAATTTATGAAAAAGATCCCAAAGACAATATCAACGATGTTTATCTCTACTCAGGATTAATAGTAGCGACTTCATTTGTAAATGTAATTCTTCTCCATAGATTCAATTTAGCAATGATGCAAGTTGGTATGAAGATGAGAATAGCTTCTTGTTCTGTGATATATAGGAAAGCTTTAAGACTTAGCAAATCTGCTCTAGCGGAAACAACGATTGGACAGATGGTAAATTTACTTTCTAATGATGTAGGAAGATTTGATCAAGCTGTACATCATCTTCATTACTTCTATATTGCTCCGATACAAGCACTTATTGTGATGGTCTTTTTATATGTCGTTGTTGGATGGACAGCACTTCTTGGAACAATATTTTTGTTACTATCCATACCCTTACAGTGTAAGTATTAATATAAGATAATTCACTTTTGGATTTTATTATAAAGTTGGTATTTAGTTTATTTTATTTTTTATTTGCGTTTCCTTTTTAATAACTGGTGGAGCGATGTTTGATAATGAGTGAAGGTGTTAAACTCTTTTTGGCTTTTTTATTACACTGCTTGTTTTATAAATGTGTCTTGATCGCTATTAATAGGGGTAGGCATATTGTGCTGTTGATAGGTAGAGTGCTAGCGCTGTTATTTATCACATACTTCATTATGTTCCGAACACGTGCACACATTTCTAGCTTGGTTCTTAGATTTAGTGTTTTCAATATGCCGCTTCTAGCTGGATGTTTTTTTTGGGGTCACTCCGATACACTTGGGAAATGGACAATGTGACAATGTGACCCTATTCCATTGAAAGGTAAAGTAATTTGTGGCTTGCCTGTTGTGGATATGGAAGAGGTACTATAGGAAGAGGTTGAGTATTATAGGAAGCGTTTGAAAATACTCCTCTTTGTGGTACTCCATTTTTGTGGGCACGGCATCTACTTGTGTTCCCCTGAAATTCGACAAGGAAATGTCGGTTAGTCAAAATTTATCGGAGGACTTTTAACTATTTTGTTCATTTTGTTTAGAAGTATTCAATAGTTAACAGCCTTTAACTTCTTTTTATATCCGTCCTTGATGTACTGAGTAAGGAAGAGTATTTGGCTAGTACATAACATTTATACTCTAAAGCCTGACTGTTTCTCTATAAGGTTTTCGTCTATGTGTGGATTGGTTATATTCAATATCAATCTTTCGTACAGCTTGAATGTTGAACACAGGAGAGAAATATGGGTGCTAGCTTTTCGAGTCTTCTGGATCCTTACTTGGTTTTAATACAGCTATCACTTTAAATTATAAAAACTATAGAAGACAACAAAAGCATGAAAGCATTGAGGAGAAAAATGGAAAATGGCAAAAAAGAAATCTTCCAACTTAAAGACAAAAATGGAAATATTATCTCAGATAGACCAAGCATATTACATATAGTGGAAAGTTTCTATGAAACATTATATAAAAGTCAAGTTATTCCAGAGCTCATCGAACAACCAAACAAAAGGTACATAATGTAGGATCGGAGAATATACCAGATATATCACGAAAGGAAATTCAACATGCCCTCAAAAATATGAAAAATAATAGAGCTCCAGGGGAAGATGGTGTAGTCATTGAGACAATTGAACTAGGACGTCCACTTTTGATGTCCCGAATTCAAACACTTTTTAATCTATGTCTGCATAGTAAAAACATTCCAAGTAAATTGAAGAATTCGGTTACAATCCTCCTCCACAAAAAAGGGGATAACTCAGATCTCGAAAACTATAGGCCAATTAGTTTGCTTAACCACCTATACAAGCTCTTTACTCGAATACTGACAAACAGATTAGAAGCAAAACTCGATTTCTATCAATCAGAAGAACAGGCAGGATTTCGAGCGGGACTCGGAACAAACGACCATTTGCAATGCCTTAAAACTCTAGTTGAAAAGTCTATCGAATATAACAGACCCCTTGCTCTTATCTTTGTCGACTTCCACAAAGCATTTGACACAGTCAAAACAGTTGCTATCTTAAAAGCACTATCAGAATGCAGAATAGATCACAGGTATGCAAATATTATTCGAAATATATACGAAAATGCGACAACAACCGTTAACCTCCATTGCATGACTGAGAAGATAAAAATTGGCAGAGGGGTGCGGCAGGGAGATACCTTGTCGCCAAAGCTATTTATAACAGTTATGGAGTACGCATTTAAACGGCTAGAGTGGGAATCAAAGGGTATTAGCATCGATGGAAAGATATTCAATCATCTGAGATATGCCGATGATATTGTTCTCATAACAGACAACTTAGGAGAAGCCAGAGTTATGCTACAACAACTACAGCAAGTAACCCAGAAAGTCGGTTTAAAAATAAACTATAAAAAAATAAAGATGATGACCAATCTCGTCCCCAATGAGCTAATAGAAATCGAAAAGTCGCCCATAGAACTTGTGGAAAAATATGTGTATTTGGGCCACGAAATAAGGTTAACGGGAGATAACCAAATATGCGAGCTACTCAGAAGAATAAGTCTGGGTTGGGCTGCATTCGGAAAAATGAGAGACGTATTTAAAACAAATATACCGATCCATTTAAAAAGGAAAGCTTTTAACCAGTGCGTTCTACCAGTCCTCACATACGGAGCAGAAACCTTAACTCTCACAAAAACATCAGCCGAAAAATTGAGAAGGACACAACGAAAGATGGAGAGATCAATGCTTGGAATAAGCTTAAGAAATAGAATAAGAAACGAGGAAGTTCATAGACGAACCGGAGTGGAAGACATTATCGAACATATTACAAGGCAAAAATGGAGATGGGCAGGACATGTTGTAAGAATGAAAGGCGACAGTTGGACAAAAAAATTGCTTGAGTGGAGACCATGGGCTGACAAGCGAAGCCGAGGAAGACCTCCAACGCGATGGACCGACGACCTCAAAAGAATCGTGACCAATTGGATAGCAGAGGCTCAGAACAGAAGCAGATGGAAAAGTCTAGAGGAGGCCTATATTCAACAATGGACAACTCAGGGCTTATTGATGATGATGATCACTTTAAATTGTCCTTATAGTTTTGGGATCTTAGCATACGCAAAACATTGATTTATAATCTTTAATAGTCATGTTCTTGAAAAACTGCTTATACTTTTAAGGATTTTATTTATCAGGTCTTATTAGGTTCTAGGTATTGACGCCTGTTTATAAACTGCTTTGGGCTGCTTTTGTACTTTACGTGGGTTACCGTTCTGTAAAAGTTTAGTAGGGATCTGATTGACGTAGGTGAATTGCGTGTCTTGTCTCCAGCCAGACTTTATATTAAATTTCAGACTGTTCTACTACTGTGTGTCAAATTGGTGTTTTCAACTCTGTGTCTACGACTGGCGTCTAGTTTCTGATATTGCCGCTACTAAGTCTCTGCCTGGTTCAATCGTCATTGTAGATAAAGGTTCTCATCATATAACTGGCAGTAGTTCTCGGACATTAACTTTTCCAAAACTAAAATTCTGATATTTCACAAAAACCTCCATGAACAAGTTACACCTAACATACAAATAAATGGTATCACCCTTCGGAGTTCCCAAAGCTTTATATACCTGGGCAAAAAACTAAATAGTCTACTAGACCACTCAAAAGAAATTAGAAGACGCATTGAAATAGCAAGATCTGGTTTCATGAATATGCGTAAAATGCTCTATAACCCCAAGCTATCAGTCTTAATAAGATTGCGAACACTAAAGTGTTATGTGTGGTCTCTATTACTATATGGCTGTGAGACCTGGATATTAAAACAGTATAACGTCAACAAATTAAATTCATTTAAAATGTGGATATACCGCCGAATGCTAACAATAAACTGGACCAGCAGAACTACGAATGAAGAAGTACTAAGAGCAATGAACACACGCTCTCATCTGGTCAATACTATTAAAATTAGAAAGACGTCATATCTAGGACACGTAATGCGTCATTGGGAATTTGAGAAGCTCCACGCAATATTAGAAGGCAAGATTAAAGGTAAAAGGGGCATAGGACGAAAGAAAAAATCTTGGCTACGAAACATCAGAGATTGGACCCACACAAGAGGAAATGAATTAATTCATCAAGCCCAGAACAGAGAGAAATTTGCCATATTGATCGCCAACCTCAACAGAGAAGGCACTTAGGAGGAGGAGGAGTTTTCGTACAGGTTGCAATTGTTCTCCGTTATTCCAAGGATATAGTTGATTTTATATCTAAAGGAATGGCATTTCGTGACGCCAGTTTGACTGGCATCGTAGTTTGTATGGTCTGGCTTCTAGTAATTGGTTAAGACACATATAAAACTAGGTAATTTATTTAGTTACATCTTGTAATTTGATTGATATATGATTCCCTAGTAGTTTTAGTCTATAACCCCTTATTTCAGTTATAAGCCAAACTAAATGCACTCGTAGTAATAATATGTTTTAATGCAAGTTATAAATTAGAGAATAAACATTTATTTTAGATACTAACCTTACTTGGAAATGCACGACAAAACTTAATCTATTCAAAAATCTCTACATTTATGACTGGTACGCAGACTGATAGTGCTTTCTTTAGATTCATAGATGTCTAATCCATTTTAAAACAAACTACTGTAGTTTCAATTATATAACAGCCAACCAATTAGATTGACAGTTGCTCAATTTTGTGCATAACATTACAATACGAAATTTGTCTTAGAAACTATCACATCGAGACCAGCTGTAAGGTTATATAGATAAACTTTCCCACTGTCTACCATGTATACCGCTAAATTCTTTTAAAATATTCTGTTCAATTTATGAAATTTATAATTTCTTATTAAAATCCAGTTTCTCGTACTTTTTGACCACATCCGAATAATATTGATACTCCAATTACACCTCCAATATTAATTTCAGCTAAACCTCCGTAGAATATATTGACATATGATTTTAATGTCTTTGTAACTAATTCTAAAAAGCATCAGATAAATCTACAATGTTTAAAAGTAAACCGTTCTTCTTCTTCTTAGCCTTCTGTCGTCCATGTTTGGACATAGGCCTCTCCCAACTCCTTCCATCGGTCTCTATCCTGAGCAACATATTTCCAATTTGTTCCGGCTATTCTTTTAATATCATCAACCCATCTCATCTGTGGTCTTCCTCTTGGTCGTTTACTTTCGTAAGGTCTCCAATGTTGTATTGTAGTATTCCAACGTTGGTCTATTTGTCTAGCAGTGTGGCCCGCGAAGCTCCATTTAAATTTGTCAATTTTTGTTGCTATGTCCTCGACTTTTGTTTTGGATCTTACCCAGTCGTTCCTCTTTTTATCTGACAGTCGTATACCTAACATTGCTCTTTCTGTTGTGGTTAGTTTATTCATGTTTGCTTTGGTTAGGGTCCAAGTTTGACATCCATATGTCATGATAGGAAGGATGCATTGGTTGAACACTTTGCTCCTCAAGTATTGGGGTATATTGCGGTTCTTAAGTATCCAACTAAGTTTTACAATTCCTGCCCATGCTAGTCTTGCTCTTCTAGTAATTTCCGCACTTTGGTTCTCTTTGTCAAGTCTCAGGATTTGACCTAGGTAGATATATTCCTGGATTTGTTTTATCTCACTGCCATTTATAATTATACGTCTGGGGTCATCTGTGTTTGTCATTATTTTTGTTTTTTTATATTCATTTTTAGACCTACGTATTGGGAGCTGGCTGCTAGTTCCCCCATCATAATTTGCAGTTCCTCGAATGTGCTCGCTATAATCACTACGTCGTCAGCGAATATGAGGTGGTGTAACTTGTTGCCATTAACGTTAATGCCATAGGTTGACCAATTTGTAGTTTTGAAGACGTCTTCTAGGGCTAGGTTGAAAAGCTTTGGCGATATTACGTCTCCTTGTCTCACTCCTCTCTTAATGGGGATGGGATTTGTATTTTCGTCTAGTTGTACGATCATAGTTGCATTTTCATATATATTATGTATTAGTTTGTATTAGTTGCCTATATCTCGAATCTATTCTACAATTATTAATAGCTTGTTCTATGGCCCACATCTCGATACTATCAAACGCCGTTTCATAGTCGACGAAGGCAAGAAATACGAGTAGTTGGTATTCATTTGCCTTCTCTATCAATGTTCTCATTGTCAGCAGATGGTCTGATGTACTATATCCTTTGCGGAAGCCAGCCTGTTCAACCGGTTGGTAATTGTCCATTTTGTAGGTTAACCGTTTGTTAATAATTCTCATAAATAGTTTGTATACTTGACTGAGCAACGATATAGGTCTATAATTCTGTAGATAACATTTGTCCCCTTTTTTGTGTAAGAGTATTACTAGACTCTCGTTCCAGTCTTTAGGGATCTTGCTATTATGGAGACATCTATTAAATAGCTCTGTTAGTACAGGGATTACCAGTTATTACAGGGAATTTTCTCCTAAAAGTATATCTAGTGCCCAATCTTTGGTTCAAGCTATTCAAAACTTTTTTCCATAATTTAATTTCACTGTGTCAGTTATCATGAAATATTTATGCAGACGACACTGCAATAGCGGCTAAACATCGAAATGTAGCCATAGCAGTTATCAACCTGCAAACAGCGTTGGGCGAAATCGAAAAAATAGAGTATTATATGAAAAATCGCCAAGCAGTTCAAAAAGAAATTTCAGTAGCCAGGGAAACAACTTACGGTACAAAACAATCCCATTGAGTGGAAAAGCGAGGCAAAATACCTGGGAGAAATCATGGATAAAATACTAACATTCAAAAAGCACGTAGACGCCACAGTGCAAAAATCCAACATAGCTAAACCATTCATCAGATGACTCACAGGCAAAAAAAGCAAACTGAGGACTTAAACTAAAATCAGGCTAATAAACATTATCATTCTACCGATACTTATATATGCATCTCTCGCATAGGGACACACCTATAACACCACAAAGAAGAGGATTCAAGCAGTTCACAACAACTGCCTAAAAGAAACCGTCAACGTCCCAAGATATGTAGCGGAACTTTTTATATTCAGGGAACTGCAACAGGTCAGAGTTATTAGTCCCATACTGCGAGAGATCATGAAATACGATGCTTTCCACCGATGGAAACACAAAAGGCCTAAACAAAAAATAGTGAAATAAATTAAGAAACAAAATAAAAGTGAAGTTTAATAAAAAGTAGTGAGCGAAACTAAAATAAATACTGTAGGGAAAATCAAACAAGGAAATAAACAAAATCACCAGAGAGAAAACAAAACCCTAGAAAGAAAAAATAAATAAATAAATCAACAGAGGATAGTGCGTAGCTCTAAATAGTCGACAAATACTGCTAACCGCCGCACTGTGTGAGCCTCAAGGGTTCAGAACCAACTAAACCATAACAGGACTTTTCTATAGACATCCTGCAAAAAAACTAACAATAACTAACAAAAAAAATTTATCAAAATACTAAAAAAAATCGGCGAAATCCAACAAAAAAATACACAAATCAAAAAACCCGGGCACGTAGGACCCAAGCCTCAGCAAGCAATTTTAGATTCGCGGAAAAGTCACTAGAGGATTACAGGAATAAAGCGCGTCACGCTGTCATACTGTTAGGGAGTTTTATTACCCAGGACTCCCACATGAAGAGCATTTGGCTGATAGTTATACCCCTATCGCGCATTAGAGTGCTATAGGGGGGAAAGAAATGGTCTAAAGCATTGGAGCGGGGAGTGACTCATGTTTTATTCGAGTTATTACACCTCGCTCCAATGAATTGTTACACCCGAACGTAATTCTAAGGGGTGAACATGTTTCTTAGGCTGGGTTTAATTAAATTGCTTGCTTGCTAGTTACCATGATATTTATTGCGTTTACTACATTCACTGAATTTATATTTTTATCATTTTTAGCATGGTTGGGTAAGAAAACTTCGCAGTTCAGATTGAAAACTGCCACTCGTACCGACGAAAGGGTTCGACTTATGAATGAAATTATATCTGGAATTCAGGTTATTAAAATGTACACTTGGGAATACCCATTTGCCAAGTTAGTTGAGTATGTTAGAGGGTAAGTAGATCACGTTCATGTTATTTTTTAAATAATTTTTAGTGGCATTTTACGATTTACGATCCCAGTTTTAAATTCTTAACATTCAAAATAAAGGCCTTCGGCTATCAATATTAGAATCTATGAAAATTATCAAATTAAAAAATTCAGATAGAATTCTGAATGACCAACTTGAGACAAACAGTTTTCCCCTTCTCAACTTATTTAGTTAAACACTATAAATTGTTAGGCGCATAGCAAAAAAGCTCACTTGAGAAAGGCACTCTGTAGAAATAGCTGTAGTGATAATTAGTTATAATAAAAATTTGTGAAAGTGTTAAAACAAAAGTTTTCAGTGTTAAATTGCTTGATAAAATGACCAAACTTGAATATGCTTGATTTATAATGAGATCAAGTAACGGTCGAATCCATTACATAAAATAGAACTATTAACAGTAAATAAACCAAACTTACTACTAGCATACGCTGATGATATTGATATTGACATTGGAAATATAGTCACAATTGATTATAATGACAATTACATTTTGTTGTAATACCTAAAAATTTGAGGTTTGGATTTCCTCTCCGGAAATATTTCTCAAAAAAGGTTATTCAATAATTTTATTAGAAAACGGTGTATTTCCGCCAAGTTCGTTGACCACAATTGTCGTTGTGCTAACAAAATTTTTGGATAAAATGTAATTTTTTTATTACAATCAATTGTGGCTCAATCCCATATAAACGTATGTAATATTTAACTTAGTTATGCCACAAGAAAACAGTTTTAGAACCAACAATATTACAATTCTTGTTTAAATATCTCAATGACATTATAATATACTTCGTAAACTCAAATACTAATGTTACTTTAACTGTCAACTTTTATATTTTTTTACATTTTATGACGTTCCAGTTATTACTAGACATTTTAAAAATTTTCGATGTTCTCATCACCTATTTTATATATAAATAACTAAAAAGAACATAATAGAAAAAAAAAAACTAAAAACAAATTACCAAGAAAAAAGACTATGTATTAGAGATCAATACTACTTAGTAATAGATTTAGGATAAGATTGTATAAGAAACAATGACTAATGAAAAAATGAGTAAAAATTGTAAGATTGGCGAATGGATTTAGTGTCCGCAGTGATATAAACCCAAACAAACAAACAACAACAAAAGTTTTCGATGATATCTTGATTATTCTAGATATTGTTAATGATGCTTATTTTTCGTCAAGGAACTTTTTGTAGATAAAATAAATATCACGAAACTGTCGTAAAAATATATAAAACAGTGATTAGACCGGTGTGTAACGAGATTTAATTAAGCATCAGATCTAAATAACCTATTTCAGTTTAAAATTTAAAATCCTTATAATAACAACTACACTATTATTGCTCAACGCGATTGTTTGTTTATGTCATTGAAAATATCGGTGTAATGAGGACGCACGCTGACCTAGTCAAATTTGCAACGTAATCAAAAGCTTATTAAATAATGTGTACAAATTAAACAAGTAAAAACAATATTATATCAACAAACGCACGTGAGTTAAATAACTGGAAGTCACGGGATTAAGATTATTATTAAGAATGAAGAATCCAGAGAACGGTCGAAATTAGGGTTGTCATCCGTCAACTGAGTACTATCAGTTATTGTACTTAGAGAACTAATAAAAGGAATTATGAGTATCTATTGAGTACAAGTAATTAACCACCTGCAGGGGGTAAACTACCCCTGCAGTTCCACTATATGGAACTCTTGATAGAAGAATACCATAAACGTTATAAGAAGATACAACACCATTATATGACGATCCTACATTATTATAGGTGCTCATGTATGAGTGCGAGACGTGGACGCTGACAAAAGCAATGAAAAGAAAACTCAGCGATAACTCAGACTATAATGCTAGCGATGTAGTCCAATAGATCAAACCGCAAGGTCTTAGATGGGCTGGCCATAACCACAGACTCTCCAATAACCGCCTCACTATGTTATTCTGGGAGGAAGCTCCGGTGGGTAAATTGTTCATTAGGACATCCATGAATGCGATGGAGAGACAACATATGACCAGATTTAAGAACAATAAGGCTACTTAACTATGATAAACAATCGTTTGAGATGAAAGCGCTTTGTGTAGTCAGCCATGACCCACTTCGGGTTCTAGTGCTACGAGAAGAGGAAGAAGTAGGTAGTAAGAATTCGTTTATTTTGATATGTTTTGTTTGCAGGAAATCGGATAGTTCGCATCAGTTTTAGGAATGCTCTTAATAAGGGCCAAAGTTTCTTGACCAATGAAAATAATGAGAAAACGAAATTCTTTCACATTGGACAAATCAGGATTGTAATGGCCAAATCGAAAATGATCTGAAAATGTTAAGCTTTGTAAAAGTAACTGTAGACTTTGTAGAAAGTGGATTCGATTTTAAGGAAATATATAAAGTAGAAGATGATGAATCCTTAATTAAACAATGATTTTTATGGACTTTACCCCATAATATGCATGATGAACAGGTACTCTAAGCTTATAATGATCCGGAATATTTTTACCTGTTATTAATTCGATGATTAGGTTGTAAGATGTATGAAAATCTCGATATATTGCTTTGATTTCCTCTGCCATGGCCAAGAACCATGAGTTAAAAGTATTACTCCTTGATGCCTGTCTCACAGTCTTCCTTTAATCTAGATTAGAGAAAAAAGAAAAGAACGTATAATTAATTATATGATACGATGTTATATTATCTTAATATTTTTTTCTGGATTTACACATCTTTCCACGAATATCTTGGCATTTATAATAGTTTAATTTTAATAATGTACAGCAATTATAATTTTATTTTTTAATATTTTAGCAACGAAGTAAAGTTCATTAGGAAAACATCCGTTATCCGTGCAATTCTGATGTCCTTGGCCATGACTTTAAATGATGTAGCTGTTGCGATATGTTTGGTGACTTTTGTTTTGACAGGAAATCCTCTAACAGCTTCCTATGCATTCACAGTTACATCATATTACCGTTTGATGGGTTCACTAACATACTTCTTTCCCCAAGCTGTTTCTCAAGGATCCGAAATGTACATATCGATGAAGAGAATCCAGAGATTCTTGCAATATGATGAGCTCAAGACTGACGCTGATTACATTCCTGAAAATTCTCTAAATGGTAATAAAAACGGCAAACCTGCTCTAAAAGAATTAACTGGTTCCGATAAGGGAAGCATCCATATTAGAAATGCTTCTGCTAAATGGTTGAAGTCGCAACCTGAGAACAATTTAGAAGACATTGACATGGATGTAACACCTGGTAATTTAGCAGCTGTTGTTGGTTCTGTAGGAAGTGGAAAGACAACCTTATTGCACATAATTATGAAGGAGCTCGAGCTCCAACGTGGATCTGTTACTGTAAATGGTAAAGTTTCGTATGCATCTCAAGAGCCTTGGCTATTTGGTGGTAGTATAAGACAAAATATTCTATTTGGACAAAAATATGACCAAGTGAAATATAATGAAGTAGTAAGAGTGTGTGCATTACAAAGAGATTTTACTCTATTTCCTCACGGAGATAGAACTTTAGCGGGAGAACGGGGAGTTACTTTAAGTGGTGGTCAAAGAGCTAGAATTAACTTAGCTAGAGCTGTTTATAAAGAAGCTGATATTTACTTACTAGATGATCCTCTATCCGCCGTTGATACTCATGTTGGTAAACATATATTTGAAGAGTGTATCTGTGGATACCTTGGAAATAAATGTGTCGTCTTGGTGACGCATCAACTACAATATTTAAAGAAAATACCGAATATATATTTATTAAAGAATGGTCAAGTAGCTGTTTCCGGTTCCTATAATGATATAAGAGATTCTAATACAGATTACAGTAAACTGTTGGCTAATATAGAAGAAGAAGAGGAGGAGATAAGAAGGAAGTCCAGAATTATTCAAACCAAACAAGAAAAAACCGAAGAAGAAGAAGTACAAGTGTTACAAAGAGAAGCTAAAAGTACCGGTAATATTTCTGGACGTGTTTATCTAAAATATGCTCAAGCTGGTGGACATCTGTTTAAATCTTTTTGCTTAATAATGCTGTTTATATTGGGTCAAGCTTTGTTAAGTATATGCCAATATTTCGTTACTTTCTGGTAAGTAATTCAAAATAAGTAATTACTATGTTTCTGTTTTTATTTGTAATACTATTACCTTACGTACTCGATTTTATAAGGCTTATAGTTTATGCTGACTGATTCTGATAGTATAGTCCTTAGACAAGGAAAGAGAGAGAACGCGTAATGGTATGGAATGGACTGAAGCCAAACCGACACCAAAAAGGTTGCCAGGTCATATTGTATTTCTTCAGTAGATCGAAAATAATGGATATATATCAATAAATACATTTTTTCCAAAATTTATATTTGAACACTGATATACAGCTTTTGATATACACTGATATACATTTGATTTTTTTAATTTTTGCATGATACAGTACACTACTATCAAGCATTCGACTGGTATTAGCTAAACTAAAAAATTCCAGGACTGGCTTTGGAAAAATTAATTTAGGGATTCGTATTAAATATTACACCCTGCATAAATTTTTTTTAAAATGCAATAAGTGATTTTCAAACTACATAAATAGCCAATGAAAACGACATATGCGACAATGTTGTCGCACTTTTATTAAATTTTTAGTGAACGATCAAATCTTACCAAAAATAGAACAACCATAATGAAGTATCAAATTATAAGGTATTAATTTAAACAAATGTTATAAATTTCAAACATTTTAATTAAAATGAGTTCCTACAACATAATCTAATACGTAGAAAATTAACATCTTTACTGTCACTTTGTATTATCTCTACGATAGAATCATTTGTTTTTCAATTTTAAATTTTTAAATTATTTTCGATAAATAATAAATTAAATTGATTAAAAAGTCAAACCTCTTGTATGTGTTAGTTTTTGTTGATTGTAAATGATTAAAATTTTATGTCAAATAATAATACATTGCATCAACTGTACTAAATAAAAATGAATCTAAAAAAGTTTAAAATGAAGGTTGGCGTTGACCGTTTGACGTTTCTTGATATTTTATACCCATTGTCATTATTGTCATTATCAATTGTTATTTATGTGTACAAGAATACATATTTCTTCTGTCATATCTACGTTAAGTACATTGTGTTAGTTTTGGTAGAGCTTTTGTTACTTTCGTTCAAAATGCCACATCAGTTTTCGACCACAGAATATGCAGACATAATATTTGTTTATGGATTCTGTAATGGGAATGGTAGGGCTGCTAGTAGAGAATATCGCAGGAGATTTCCTAATCGTCGAACTCCCAGTCGTCCAACATTTGGGTCAGTTTTTAATTATTTGCGAGAAAATGGCACTTTTCCTAGTGGAACAACAGAGCGACATGTAGATAAAGCGCAGGAAGATGACATTATGGACGCCGTTACTATGAACCCTACAATAAGCACTAGACAAGTAAGTCGAGAACTCAATGTTACTCAATCAAAAGTAAGTAGAGTCTTACAAAAAAATAATCTATACCCATATCACATTCAAATGGTCCAGCGACTACATGCTGGAGATGACATCGATAGGTTGGAATTTTGTAGATGGATTAACAATAAAATCCACAAGGAAAATAATTCCTGTAGCTGGCTGTATACCACGTATAACAAAAGAGGTTAGTCTTTGTATGTGGGTATATTTTATTCTATAAAAACCCTTAAAAGGGCAACATTACAAGCACGAACGTTTTCGGAACAACTGTTCCATCATCAGGTTAACAAACACAGGTTACCATGCCTGAGCCACCAAAATATTTGGGTAAAAACCCTTTAAAATGAAATATGTTACCAAAGATTGTACATGATGTTGATGTACCTATTAAACATCATATAATATTATCAACATCATGTACAATCTTTGGTAACATATTTCATTTTAAAGGGTTTTTACCCAAATATTTTGGTGGCTCAGGCATGGTAACCTGTGTTTTTTAACCTGATGATGGAACAGTTGTTCCGAAAACGTTCGTGCTTGTAATGTTGCCCTTTTAAGGGTTTTTATAAAATAAAATATACCCACATACAAAGACTAACCTCTTTTGATTAACAATAATCGACCAACGCTATACAGGACACTATTTACAGATGAAGCCCAATTTACCAGAGACGGGATAAATAATTCACGAAATTCACATGTGTGTTCAGAAGAAAATCCCCATGCTATTCGAGAACGTCATTCTCAGTTAAGGTTTTCGGTTAACGTGTGGATTGGTGTCATAAATAACCAATTAGTAGCTCCTCACTTTTTTGATGGTCTTTTAACAGGGCAGGTCTATTTGAACTTTCTACAAAATATTTTGCCGAATTTGCTTGCCAATGCGAACGTTGCTATCCGAGGGATGTATTTTCAGCATGATGGGGCACCCCCACACTTTTTACTGGCAGTGAGACAACATCTCAATAATGTTTATGGCAACAGGTGGATAGGACGTGCAGGTCCTATTTCGTGGCCTTCAAGATCCCCTGATTTCAATCCCATTGATTACCATATTTGGGGACGATTGAAGCAACTAGTTTACGCAGTGAATATTAATAACCGACAACAATTAATTGATAGAATTATACATTGTTGTAATACGATTAGAAACGATCCCCAGAGTATCCGTAATTCAATACGTCAATTAACAATTCGGCAACAAAAATGTGTACAGGCTGCAGGGTTCCATTTCGAAAATCTATTTTGAATTATTTTTATTTTGTTACCATTATTGTATCTTTTCCAGTTCTAATTTATGGGTTTATCATAACTATGTACATATTTTTAGTTTTTTTTTAAATTGTTCTTCGTTATTGTTAGTAGTTACTGTTTTTTGTTGTGCAGTGACTCAGTTTATCATTTGAATTAAAATGTTTGAAATTTATAACATTTGTTTAAATTAATTACCTTATAATTTGATACTTCATTATGGTTGTTCTATTTTTGGTAAGATTTGATCGTTCACTAAAAATTTAATAAAAGTGCGACAACATTGTCGCATATGTAGTTTTCATTGGCTATTTATGTAGTTTGAAAATCACTTATTGCATTTTAAAAAAAATATATACAGGGTGTAATATTTAATACAAATCCCTAAATTAATTTTTCCAAAGCCAGTCCTGGAATTTTTTTGTTTAGCTAATACCAGTCGAATGCTTGATAGTAGTGTACTGTATCATGCAAAAATTAAAAAAATCAAATGAGCCGTATAAACACTACAGTAAAATGAAATAAATGGTCAATTACCCAAATCACCCTGTTAATTAATAAAGAAGAAGAGTTGACATTTTTTAGTGGCCACATGATATGCTCCCTGAGGGACTCTACATATGGTAGAAGTGTGTAAAGTTCCTCATGACTCACCCTGAATTATAATAATGATCACTTTTTGAACATAATATTATCAATATATATTTTTTAGTAGATTGATATAGTATTTCAACAAATCAGTAAATTGAAGTTGAAATCAGTAGATCTACTGAAAAATCAGTAGACCTGGTAACCCTGCGGGAGGTAGTAATGGGCAACGTACAGGCACCAAAACATGGCGGTCACATTGAAGCTGGCTTCACTTTGCGAAGGCTTATTAAATGAGTGTTACCTGTCCTCTCTTTTTCCTTGTCTAAAGTATAGTCCAATAACTATTGTATTAAATGTTTATTCCTATTCATTTGCAGGGTGAATATTCAGCAATGGAAATCTTTACAAAATACATCATCCTCGATAGAGCCTGCGCCTTTAGAAAATATTACTGCACCTTTAGACTTTACCACTCCTTCTCCTCAATCAGCTGATAATACAGGTTTCGCGGACTGGTGGCTAACCCCATTGTTTATAAGCGAAAACACTGTAATCTACTTTGGTGCTCTAAACATTCTTATGGTCATTATTATGAATATTAGATCGTCTTCATTCTACGCATGGTCTATAACTGCTTCAACAAAAATGCACAATACGATGTTCGAGAATATAGTTTATAGTCCTATGAGGTTTTTCACCATAAATCCTTCTGGAAGAATACTGAATAGGTTTTCCAAAGATATTGGGGCCTTAGATGAAGTTTTACCAATGACTTTCATGGATACCGTTCAAGTAAGTATATAAAACTTGCTTAGTTGTTACGGTAAAAAAAACTCTATACCCGTAACTGTTACTGTAATAATCAAAACTTATCTCAAACTTTATGCTCTGGCTACTAAGAATTAACTTTAATGAGAATCTTAATCTCAAATAGTGAAATTTCCTATTCCTTCAGAGGTTAAAAAGGAATAATCTGTATGAGCGCCAAGTATTCATTTATTAACTTGTGAATACCTTTAGGTATTTAACACTTTCGCTACTGCGTATACCATTTCTGGTACATAGTTTATATTTACGAGAAACTGCGTGTACCAAATTTGGTCACATGAAGTGGTAATGTTTCAAGTTGTGTGTACGTTTGGTGAACACAGTTCTGATGATTTTATATGCGCATCTAGGATCCTACAGTTTACGGCTAAATTCTGGCGAAGCAGTTTGAGACTTATTCAACAGATTGCCGTACTATTACCAATTTTTTAAATTCTGGCGGGGTAAATTGAGACTTCTTCAGCAGATGGCATATTATTGACTTGCAGGCGTAATTCACTGTAATAGTTTGTACAACAATTATTACTCTTGTGTGTTAACGTTTATAAAATTAGTAAAATGGCAAATAGAAAATTAAGTGATGCTGAACTACTTGAAATAGCGGAGAATTTGAGTGAAATGGAGTATGAATTTATTAGTGAAAATGATAATGATGCAATAGATGATCCAAATTATCAAGATTCATGTTCTTCTTCTTCTAATTTAAAAATTATCAGTGATCGGCAAGAGTTAGAATTCGAATATGATCTAGAATCTCTCAACAACGATTCTGTATAGTTTTCAGTTTTGTTTGCCATTTTGTAGGTAATTTAAAGACATTTACTTTCACGGAAAATTCAGGATTTTCCCAAAGTTTTTTTGCACAGAGCGAAGGAGATCATCCTATATTTGTGGATGTCCTTTTTTTGTAGGTTCCATTCATAAAACGAAGGTTATGTTATTTTTATGTCCAATCAGGCGTTATTCAAATTTTTTAACACACTTAATTTTTATTTTCAGATTGGTCTCGAAGTAGGTGCAATCTGTTTCGTGATAGGTAGTTTGACTTACTGGATCATGATACCCACTATCTGCATAGGTATACTATTTTATGTAATGAGGACCATATTTTTAGAAACCAGTCGAGACGTTAAGAGGGTGGAATCAGTTAGTAAGTATAAAAACAAGAAATAAAACAGACAAGAAAAACGAAATTAAAAAAAGTACATAAATTAAATAGTTGTTTTAAAACACTTTTGTCAAGAAATGGACGACAAAAATCTTTTGATATTGCGATTACAGAAAATGATTTTCATTCTGTTAAAAGTTGACTATGCAATGTCAGTAACATTTAGTTATATGAACCGTAATAATAAAATTTCTATCCATAATATAATGCCACAGTGCAATCTAATATGAAAAGTTCGTGTAATTATGAAAATACCGTATTTAATTGATCTATTCATACGTTATAATACGTACTATTTTTTAGCACGAAGTCCCATCTATACTCATTTAACAGCATCGTTACAAGGACTGACTACTATTAGAGCATTTAAAGCTGAAGAAATACTCAAAACTGAATTTGATAGGTATCAAAATCAACACAGCGCTGCTTTTTTTATGTATCTTGGAGCCAATAGAACCTTTGGATTCTGGCTGGACTTTATATGTGTAATATACATTGCCTTGGTCATATTGTCGCTGATTTTCGTCGAAAGTGGTAAGTAAATAAAATCATTCAAGCATAATAGTTTTCAAATTTTTTTGAAAACTTTTTAAATACATCGCAATACGAGTATATCAGATAATCATCATCATATCGTCGCTTGGATGCAGAAGTAGCCTATATCCATTTTTGCCTAATTTGATATTTTAGGTCCATTTGAAAGTAAAAGCATCATATTACATTGGATGCAGAAGTATTGTATGTCCATCTTTCCAACTAACGCTCATATCGATCAAAACTTGAACTAGCCTATGTTCCGTACCGTTGTCAGTTTTCATGCAGAATCAGTCTATGTAAGAGCGCCGCAGCAAACCGATCGTATCTCCGTCGCTTAGCCGGACATAGACTAGTTCTGCATAAATTTACGTATATATATTGAGGACATAAACTTATTCGCGATTTAAGATAGCTCAATAAGAATTTAAATTATGTTTAATCAAAAATCATTGGAGCTGAACTCACGAAGTACAAAAATACTTCAGTTGCTTGAAGTGAAGAAGAACCAGTGTGCAGGTAAGACAAAAATTTATTGTTCATGTGATTTTATATTTCCTATTTTTATTTTATTATGTCAAATAGTAGCTGTTTATTCAGTGGGACTATTAATATCAACCAAATATTAGGGTAAAGTCACTCATTATTATATACTACCCTAGACAAATGTCATATTGGATTTGGCTATAATATTTTATTTAAATGGCCTTTTTGAAGAATTTTTTTTTTGATTAGATTATATGCATGAACCTGAGACTACGCCAAAAATTATCATTTTTTATCTAATAAAATTATTATTGAGTCCAACGATGACGTTTCCATTCCAAAATATGCCATTAAGTTAATGGATTCTGTAAATTTAGAACCATCGCCTGTTCTACAACAGTTTTGGGAAACCTCAACATACTTACATTCCAATTCGTTTAATCAGACACCGACAAAACCATTCTGAGAAATATTTTTTAACGAACCAAACCACACTGAAGAAGCTTATAGTTTCAGACCCAGTGAGCATCACAAAGTATCGCCAAAAAAACTGTTCAACCAATCTTGTGATTCCAAACCTAGCAGGTCTGTCAAATTGGTTAACACGAATGTGTTGGAAAATTATTTGGACATGTCATCTCTGAGTCTAATCCTTATGCTTCCGATAACGATGAAAATGATCCCGAATTCGTTTTGTTGGATCAGGAACCTGATCAAGAAGAAGTATCAATAAGAAAGTCACGCAAAAGAAAAAGAAACCCGATTTCCTGGAGAAGAAATATAATAAAGACATCTCGAAATAGCGGAAAGGAATACAACTCTTGGAAAAATAAACTTTAACCATCCCGGAACATGAAAGATCCATGTCATTGTAGAATAAAATGTAGCGAAAAGATTCCTGAAGAAGAAAGGCAATCTATATTTGGTCGTTACTGGAATCTTGGAGATATCAACAGACAACGAGATTTCATTTCAAAATTAGTGCAAAGAAAAAATAAAGAAAGAACAAGAATTAGCCGAAAGAAGATAAATATTGCTGCAGAGAAAAATGAAGAATCGCCTTCTCCAAACCAACATAGTAGAAGAACATTCATGTTTGATTATTATTTCATAAAGGACAACATCAAAGTACCTGTGTGTAAGATTTTCTTTTTAAATACTCTTTGTATACCTAAGTGCCCAGGTTGTTAAAACTGTACTTAATAAAACTTGTTCCATTGGTACGATTTCCGGAGACAGAAGAGGAAAGGCCTGCAAAAACTCCTTACTCAAAGAATCTGTCAAAGAATCCGTTCGAGAACATATAAATTCCTTTCAGACAATTGAAAGTCACTATTGCAGAAAAAACACAACACGTTTGTATTTACCTGCATCTCTTAATATATCCAGAATGTATTCTTTATACAAGGAATACTGTTCCGATATGAACATTACTGAAGTAGCAACGGAAAGTATATACAGGGCTGTCTTTAATTCAGATTTTAATATGTCATTCTTTCAGCCAAAGAAAGACTTGTGCGATATTTGCCATGGATTCGAACAATCGTCTACTGAAGAGAAATTAGCAGCTGAAGAAATGTATCAACTGCACTTGAAAAACAAGAATTTAGCCAGAGAATTTAAGGATGCAGAAAAAAAAGAGCTGAGGAGAATTAACAGATTTGTTGCGCAGTTTTTGATTTACAACAAATACTTCAGGTACCAAAGTCGGAAGTTGGATTAGCGTATTATAAGCTAAAATTGTCAACTTATAACTTTATTATTTTATAGGCAAGAGAGGCTCTTGTGAAATAGGTAGTTGCCTTTTGAATTTTATAAAGCGTAATATTGAACACTGTAGAAATGAGTTTTTATTTTTTTCTGACAATTGTGACGGACAAAATAAAAATAAATACTTATTTTCATTATACAATTACATTTCTCAATTATATAAAGTAAAAATTTGTCATAGCTTTCTGGAACGAGGGCACACACAAAATGAGGGAGACAGTATTCATAGTGTGATTTAAATAGCATCACGTAATATTCCAGTCTATTCTCCTTATCAATGGTACACAATTGTCAGAACTGCAAAGAGAAACAACCCGTATAACGTCGTTGAATTAGACCAAGAAAATATATTTGATCTAAAAGAACTTCTAGCAAAAACATCTATTAATTGGGACAAGGATGAATCTAATGAGAAAGTTTACTGGAACAAATTACGAATTCTACAAACCCGGCCAGACTATCCAAATATGTGTTTTTTTTTAAATACAATTTTGAAGACATTGAATTTAAAAAAATTAATCTGGTCAAAAAGGGTAAAAAGACACTTCAAATTATTAATATAGAAGATATTGAACTAAAGCCAACCTATACGAGGCAAATTCCATTAACGAAAAAAAAAATACGACCATTTGCAATTTCTTTGCCAGAAGAAAGTTATTTCATGTCAATATCATGATTTTTTTTAAAAACCTACCTTATGATGAAAAACGAACAGGGGAAGATTCAGATATTGATGTTTAAATATTCATAATTGTTTAATTTTAGTTCCTAATTTTGAGTTAAATTTATTTGTTTTATTTTCTATTTTGTTCCATCTGTTTGATTTTTTAAGTAGTAATATTTTCTGTCTTTTTTTAACACGGCCCAGTTGTTAATCATTTCAGAAACTTATTTGTTAAACCTGAAAGCCGACAATATACGATTTATAAGTAAGTACACTGTTTGTGTTAAAATAATTTATACCTATACCTACTACATGATTAGATTATTGATATTATAGATTGATCAGAACTAACCTAAGTACTTCCATGTAAGTATATTCTATGTCCAAATTTGGACATAGACTACATCAGTTGAGACTTTACTAGTCTATGTCCAGCTTTTTTTTAGAACGTCGCCTTTATCGTTAAAGCAATGAACTGTAGGGAAAGTAGCTTTTTAAACATTGTTATACAATTTTCTGATAAAAGAATTTTAAAATATTTTGAGAAAAAAACAAAAAAAAATGCTCTCCTGTAAAATTAACATTTTGTGACTTAGGCTACTTCTGCATCCAAGCGACGATATAACATATGTGCCTCAAGAGGAGCGTAACTTGCTTCATATTACTTTAAGTGGAGCAAAGAGCAACTTTACGGTATTTAGTACTTATATTTTATTTTCTTCGGCTATTTTAATTTGATGGAATCCTCTGGCTAGATCGAGGGTGGAAAAGTATTCGCAGCGTTCTAGTTTGTCCAGAATGTCTACTATGTTTAAAATACAATATTGGTTATTAATCAATGCTTTTCTCATTTACTTTCCTGTAGTCGACAACTATTCTCCATTTAATTTTTCCTGATGCACCTGGTTCTTCGGTACGACCCAGATTGCAGATAACCAAGGTGAATGACTAGGTTTGATGATTCCATGATCAAGCATCGAAGTTATGCATGTGTGGATACCGATATGACGAGGCATAAATTGGAACTTCGTCTTTGGTTCGTATATGGTACTTTATTTGGTTAGTAAACATTAAGGGATCGTCAGGATGATGAAATATCTCTGCAAATTTTCTGTATAGTCATCTTAGGTGAGATTCTTCTTCTGCATTTAGGTGATCTGTTTTAAGGAGAGAATCGACGTCTCTTAGATTATTAGGTGGGCTGGATATTTGACGTGTATATATGATATTCTTCGAGGTTTATTAGTTGACTTTTAATGGGATCACATAACCTACTTGCATGTATTCATCAGTGTTATTGATGAGCTCGGTCCAGGCAAGTTGATTACATGCGACAGTGGGAGTTTCTCTTAGGATGGCACCTTTGACTTCTTGTATTGGGATGATAATTGTACTTAATGTTTATTTTAATTTTTTTTGTGGTTGTAAGAATTGTGCTTTTTTTATTACCTAATAATTGATTAAAAAAAGCATCAAATATTTAGTGAAATTTGAAAAGATAAAATTTTAAGTTAATATTGTAGTTAAATTAAAGGTACAGTGTTTAGAAGATGTATGGAAGATTCTGAATAGCTGGAATAATGTTATCTTGTGAACGCGAAAGATATTTAGCAGAATTCAGAAATCCCTTGATAAAAAATGTCCCGATTACTTTGTCACCTAAAATGCCGATTCACACATTCAGTTTTTGAGACTGATTCAGATGACTTTGTACTGAAATTGTCGATTCATTGGCGAAAAGAATATTTTTTTATAAAATCCTCATTTCCGTCAGATGCATTCATTGCAGCTTCACAAAACTTCATTCTAGGGGAAATAACTCCTGAGTTTTTGAATATTTAAAACTCTTAACCACAAAAATACACAATTTTTTTTTTGTCAAATAAATTTTCCTTACTGCATTCTGGTTTGGAATTAGATTTTTCTTACATCATAAAATATTTCTATACATTGCCTTATCAAATTTATAAACTTCTGGAACTAGTTCTTGAATTTCATGATTTCTGACATATTCTTCTTTCCCTATACGCATATCATCATTTACTTCTTTTTCTTCTTCAGGTTCCTTCTCCTATCGGAGGTTGGAGATCATCATCGCTATCTTAATTTTATTGGCCGCGCTTCTGAATAATTCTAATGAGCTGCAACCGAACCACTCTCTCAAATTTCTTAGCAAGGATATTTTGCGTCGTCCTGGGTTTCTCTTCCCTTGTATCTTCCTTTGCATAATTAATCTAAGTAATACGTACTTCTCGCCCCTCATTATATGACCCAGATATCGAATCTTTCTAATTTTAACAGTTTTTATGACTTCACATTCTTTGTAACACCTCTATATTAGTTACTTTTTCAGTCCACGATATTCTGTGGATTCTCCCGTAGCACCACATCTCAAAGGAGTTTAATTTTTTGATTTCAGACTGTTTTATTGTCCACGCTTTTACATTTACTACATATTGCAAAACCGTGTAGTCTTCCAATTCAATTGGCAAAAAAAGTAAGTCGTTATCATTCAACTTACCTAAGTCATCTTCATTAATATCTGGATCATCTAAATTGTCTTTACTATTGAAAAAGTGTTTAACAATTTCTTCCAATTCTTTCTTAGTGAGAATTTTCTTCATATCGAACTTTTGTATCATTTTGAATGAAATTGGTACTGCAAATAAAATTGACGTTCAAGCATAATGTATTAGATCTGATACATCTATTTTAGAGGGATTTACAGAAAAAAAATATTATATGAATAATGTATGACTTTGATTGTTAAATACAAGACTTTAAAGCACTTGAATCTCCCAAAAGTTTGAAAAAAAAAATCAACGAAAATACGCACAAATTATAAAATTCTTCACCAAAGAATCACTACCTGAAACACAAGCCGACATACGGTAATAAAATGCGCAGAGAGTACAAACGCGCAACGAGAATAGATACAGTTTCTTATTGAAGAGCTGCATAACGGTGTATATAAACATCTACAATGTATCTACAAGCCATATTATTTTAAAACTTTATTAACTGTGGCATGCGAGATCTCAAACTCCTCGGTGACATTTCTAGTGGTTCTGGAGTTAACCACCTCAATGATAGACTCAAGAAAGCACAGTTGCCACACTTACCTTAATGTATATTACCTATATCCAGCTGAAAGACTTACGTACTGTACTATAAGTATTATTTAAAAAATTAAAAACTGTTTTATAATATTTTAAAACATTTCATTTAACAAAATGGTTTGTTGCCCTTATGTAGAATTTCTAAATAAGCGTAGATGTTAAGTTAGTCATAATTATAATTTAAATAAATATAAGGTGTGTGGCTAATGGACTAGATCGGAAAAAATCTTCTTTACAAATAAACACATAATTTAAATAAAGATGTTAACTTTTTATTTTCAACGTTTAACAACCATTTTATCAAAAATAAACGTGGTGTTATTTATAACATAATATCCCAAGCTGTTTTGTAATTATCTATAGTTTAAATTACTGACAGAAACTAATAAAATTATATTTTTAGAAACATTTGGAGGAAATATGGGTCTTGCCCTTACTCAAACCTTAGGTCTGACGGGAATGTTCCAATGGGGTATGCGACAATGGTCTGAACTCGAAAACCAAATGACGTCAGTAGAAAGAGTTCAAGAGTACGCTGACTTAAAACACGAAGAAGATAATCATACTGTAGAACCAGCTGCAACATGGCCAGATCAAGGAAAAATAGAATTTAAAAATATGTCTCTTCAGTATTCGCCCGACGATCCTCCAGTACTTAAGAATCTCAGTTTTGTTATCAAACCGTCGGAAAAAGTAGGTATAGTGGGAAGAACAGGTGCAGGAAAGTCTTCATTGATCCAAGCTGTTTTTCGGTTGACTCATATCGATGGTAGCATACTTATTGATGATATCGATACAAAATCTGTGGCTTTAAAGAAGCTCAGATCGAAAATTTCTATTATTCCTCAAGAACCAGTCTTATTCTCAGGAACATTGAGAAATAATTTGGATCCTTTTGATGAGTACAAAGATGAGGTAAGCAAAATTAAATATTTTATAATAGTCAGTTCTTATATCATTTTTATCATAAACAGCTATCTAATTCATCATCGGATGTAAGCTTGTATTCGGTGTGTCCATTTATTTCTGTTTATTATTCTTTGCATCCATTACTGACCAGCCATTCGCTTGAGTCCATCTAGTTTAAAATCTGCTTCTCCTCCTCTTATTTGCTCTTACAAGGAAGGCATACAACAATTCGCTTTGTCCAACGGTTGTCGTTCATTCTTTTTATGTATCCTGCCTAGTTCCATTTTAAAACGGCAATCTTTTGGATTTCATCTGTTACTTTTGATGTCTTCTCTGATGATTCCATAGCTCTCTCAGTTACTTGAAGTATGTTTAGTTCCATATCTTATGACAGGCAATATGTACTGATCTAAAGTTTTTGCATTTAAATTAATATTTAGTAAGTTTGAGACTGTTTGTAATTTTTAAAATACTGCCCTTGCAATAGAACAAAGATCTTCTATTAAAACAGACTTTAAGTTAAGCTCAAGACTCAAAAATAGAAAGTCACCAGGACCAGATGGAATAACCAAGGAGGTTCTAAAACACGGAGGAGAAAATATAACCCTAAAGATGACAAAACTTATACAAAAACTACGTTTACAACGTAAAAAGATGTTGACAGCATAATATTACCAATGTTCAAGAAAGGAAATAAAGAATACCCCAACAATTATAGAGGTATAAATTTGAAGCGAAAACATAAGAAGAGCATGTAATATAGAAGACATAAATGGATGGGTGACAAAACGGAAACAGGAGTGGAACGAACACATTAGTAGAATGGCAGAGGCTAGGATAGTACGAATCTTCTTCAGTCTCTATCCTGAGCAACATATTTCCAATTTGTTCCGGCTATTCTTTTAATGTCATCAACCCATCTCATCTGTTGTTTTCCTCTTGGTCGTTTGCTTTCGTAAGGTCTCCAATGTTGTATTGTAGTATTCCAACATTCCGTCTTTTTGTCTAGCAGTGTGGCCCGCGAAGCTCCATATAAGTTTGGCAATTTTTGTTGCTATGTCCTCGACTTTTGTTTTGGATCTTACCCAGTCGTTCCTCTTTTTATCTGACAGTCATATACCTAACATTGCTCTTTCCATTGTTCTTTCTGTTGTGGCTAGTTTATTTATGTTTGCCTTGGTTAGGGTCCAGGTTTGACATCCATATGTCATAATTAGAAGGATGCATTGGTTGAACACTTTGCTCCTCAAGTATTGGGGTATTTTGCGGTTCTTAAGTATCCAACTAAGTTTTCCAAATCCTGCCCCTGCTAGTCTTGCTCTTCTAGTAATTTTCGCACTTTGGTTCTCTTTGTCAAGTCTCAGGATTTGGCCTAAGTAGATATATTCCTGGATTTGTTCTATATCACTTCCATTTATAGTCTGGGGTCATCTGTGTTTGTCATTAGTTTGTGATAGTACGAATAGCACGAGATAAGTCATCAAATGGACGAAGAAGTATTGGCAGATCAAGAAAAAGATGGTGCGATAATTTAAACAATTTAGGAGGCTAATATTGAAGAAGAAAGAGGCTTTAAAGGCTATATACAAGAAGGAAGAAGAAGGAGTTAGGCTTCAATTTCAACAGTTTGATTTTTTATCCTCAGTATGTATGCGACTGAACATTTTCTATATGTATTACTATTGTTTAGAGTTGTATTCTCAGTCATATCTAGAGATTCGTTTGATAGATATTTAATTTTTGCTAGATTTATTTTTAATTCCGTTTCTTGTGTTTTATTTTTAATTCTGTTGTGTTTTGGTCTAATAGCGTTTATCGCTGTCTTTTGCTACTAAATCAACATTACCGGCAAATCTCAGATGGTTCAGGTTCGGAACTATGCTTTCCCGTTTGTTTTTCGTTATTCCATATAATGAACAAAATGACTTCAAACAAATTGGGATATCTTGTCCGTTAACACGAACGAGATAAGCAAAACTAGCAGTATAAAAACGAGCAGTATTTCTATCTGTGCGTGATCTCCTTTGCCTTACAGAAAGCACTGTGAGTAATTCAGCAAGATACGCATTTTGTTCGTTATAAGAAGAAAGTCCGTTGAATGACTGAAGGATTTTCTTTCTTTGTTCTTCACTTACCACATCGAAGCACTTATATCGTGAACAGTGACAAGATTCCCCAGCCTCATGAGTTGATAACTTTAGTTTTTTACTCACTTCACTTATTTGCCCGGTTTTCTCCCTTTTTGTTGGCAGCAGCGTTGAAACTTCTTCATTCTCTAAGTGAGAACTCGACATAGTTCGTTTTAATGTTAGTCACTACAAACGGTCAAAAGAACAAACACACGGTTCAAATGGTGTGGTTAACACGACCGGAGGCAGTGATCTGTATTTGTCAGCGGTAACTCACTACCACTACTCTCCCCTTTCCCTTTCCAGATTCGATACTTTGATCGCATATTGCCGCGTGTGAAAGAAAAGAAATAACCGTTTAAAAAAGGGAACTTTTTCTACCTGGCTGTTTATATTTTTACAAGAAACAAGACAGGTCTTTCTATTATGTTACGATATATCAATGCATAAATGTCTTGTTGAACATTTGATCATTCAGAAAAATAATGATATTCGATATTCACAAATGCTTGTTCTTCCAAAAAAACTTTCTATTATTAAAACGCGCATTGTTTAATAATAATTTTTAAATTAATCCAACAATATTGTAGCGTGATTAAATAAAACGAGCGGTTCGAATTTATGTAAACATATTTATTTATAACTTTACAGTTCGGTAGTATCTTAACAACTAACTCTACTTCTAACATTGTTACCTATATATACTACAGTTACGAGGTTCGAGAATATTCTGGCGTTGTCCCACCTCTAATTCGCCTACGTGACCGGTTATTCTCTCTCGCACTCGATACACGGAGAAGCTTCTGGAAGGGTATTAGAGATGCAATGCAACCGTTACCTGGGCCATGCCGAGAGCATGTTTGTAACACTGTTCCCCTCTTAAATCTGATCGTCCCGATCAGCAACTCTATATGTAGGCACAGGATGGCGGAATCTACAGGACTCCCCAGCTCTGCATGAACCCTTTAGAAAGAAATAACAGTCTACTGACTTTGAAGGATACGATCTCATCGGGTTAATGCAACACACAGTAATTCGTACGCCGGTTTCTCGGAAGATTACTTCAAGCATGCTTCTGACAATCTTCCAATCCAGATTATCTAGTGCATGGCCTATCTTGAGTAAGGCCAAATTCTTGATGTCGTAATTGCACACAATTTTCTTCAAATTAGTTAGAGCACGCCATATATCCTCGTAGCTTGCCCTGTCTGTATACGACTTCCTGGTCACCATATACAGCAAAGATCGAGAACCATCTTCTAATCTCAGTACTCTTCCAACTTTAGGCTGCTGGTTTTTTAACTCGTCCAAACGACCGAATTTCTTATAAAATACGGATGAGATTCCTTTAGTCCTCTCAAGATCTTGGGCAACACAGTGGGCTAGAGAGACGTTATGCGGAACACTAAAAAGATCCTGTTGAACTTCTGTGGTCACGCCGAATCTAGCACTCTTTCTCTCTGCGTAATTTGACATAAATTCATTAAAGCTTGGTCGCCGGTCATCTTTGATCTCATGTTGAAGGGTACGTGCTTCTTCTGTTTTATTTGAACCAGCATATGGTGCAAGTCGATTTATGTGAACTACTTTTGGTTTACCTTTCGGCAACTTCTTAATTCGGTATATTACGTCATTTATTTTCTTTTTAATTTCATACGGACCTTCCCATTGTCTTTGCAGTTTGGGAGACAAGCCTCGACGACGTTGTGGATTATAAAGCCAAACAAGATCACCTACTTCATAGCTTTCACTCTTGCATCGAGAATCATATTTATTTCCATCATTCGTCTCTGGAAGTGGACCTGCAATGTCGATTGCTACTCTTTCCATAGGACTACCAACATTGTACTGTTTCATGGGTGCCCTCTTTTTACCAACTGGACCATTACTGGTTGCACACAGTTCACATTTCCGGCACCATCTTCTTACATCATCTTTACAGTTCACCCAATAGAACCGTTCTCGAACCTTTTGCAGAGTCTTCGTAATACCAAAGTGTCCACCTGATGAACCGTCATGCAACTGACGTAATACTTCTGACACTTTACTTTTAGGTACAATCAACTGAAGCTTAGTTTCTGTACCATCATCGTTCTCAAAGGTTCTATACAGAAGATCATCTTTCAGCACTAGGCAATTCCATTGGCTCCAGTAACACTTGACTTCTGGACTACATGCACTAATGTCTTGCCAAGAAGGTCTTCCACTTCGACGCATCCAATCCAATACTCTTTTTATACATGGATCATCTGCTTGAGCGTCTTGTAGCTGTTGAGGCTGCCATTGATCATTAATGACGGCGGTTCGTCTCACGGGGCAAAGTCGTTCTTCTAATTCAAGACAATGATTACGTTTTGCACTGTATGCCCGTCTTGACTGAGCATCATCATTTGAATGACTCTTTCCAGTCCTGTGTTCCATTTGTTCTAGCTTTCTGACTGTTGTATTATTTTCTTGCAATTTACGGCGAATGTGTCCTACGTCGCCATCATTCGAACATCTGGTTTCGTGTCTCTTCGGCATCATGTTGCGAACTACTTTCCGTACGATTTCCTCCAGACGTTTCTCGTTTTGTTCGTCGCTCTCTTTAGAGGTTCGTACTCGATAGCTCCGTGAAACTTGACTAGCTGTTTCATGTTCCAAGGCAATAGCGAGCGCTTCATCTAAAACTTTCGGTCTTGCTAGTCGTAAAGCTTTCTGTAGTTCACTGTCTCTTAACCCATTGACGAAGGCATCTACAGCAATTTCTTCCAAAATGTTGTCCGGTGCCTCTGGATATGCCAACAATGCTATACGAGCAATATCTGCTTCAAATTCTTGCAAACTCTCACTTGCTCGTTGGATTCTACTTCTTATTTGTACTTTGTACACTGGTTGTAGATGGGCATCTCCGTAACGTTTATCTAGTCGAGTGAACAAGGTCCGGTAACATTTTTCTTGACCCTTAGGAATTGATCTTAGGATATCCGCAGCATCACCTCGTAAAGCGGCAGTCAAGGAAACAGCTTTTTCTTGTTCTGTCCAATGATTGGCTGTCGCAATAGCTTCAAATTGTCTGAGGTATATGGACCAAGAGGACTTTCCATCAAATGGTGGCAATTTGAATCTCATATGATTTGTCATTTCGTCTCTCGGTGATTCTTCTTTCACTACCGGATCTAAGGCTACTGTATTAACTGGTGGTAGCACTTTCGTGTTAGTTATCATGGTCTCTAATTTTTTGATCTTCTCTTCTACTTCTCCTATCTTGTCGTTTACATTTTTCTGTATCTTATCGAATTTTCTCGAGACTTCTTCAAATTTGTTATTGTTTTGAATACATATTTCTTCAATTATTTGTGAAGTCTCGTCGAATCTTCTAAATACATTTTCGAATGTTTCATCGAATCTTTTGGGAACATTCTCTAATTTATTATCATCTCTTTCAGAAGATTCTTCTATCATTTGAGAGACGTTTTCAAATTTCTTATCATTTTTTCTGAAACTCTCTTCGATCTTCATTAAAACTGCTTCTTCTGCTGACTGAAAATGGAATGTCTCTGGGTCATCTCCATTCTTGTTAAGAACATTCTTCAGTCGTTCTTGGAGGATCTTCTTGGACCCGCTGCAATCTTCATCGCGTTCTTCTAGCTGCTCACGCAACTGTTTTACTGAGAGTTGTACTAGCAGCATCTTTGGTCAGGCACACGTACTTTTTTAAAATGTTCAAAAGTCTTTTTCAAAAGTCACTGCTGAATTTATTTTTAAATAAATCAATTATCCTCACACCGTGACACCACTGTAGCGTGATTAAATAAAACGAGCGGTTCGAATTTATGTAAACATATTTATTTATAACTTTACAGTTCGGTAGTATCTTAACAACTAACTCTACTTCTAACATTGTTACCTATATATACTACAGTTACGAGGTTCGAGAATATTCTGGCGTTGTCCCACCTCTAATTCGCCTACGTGACCGGTTATTCTCTCTCGCACTCGATACACGGAGAAGCTTCTGGAAGGGTATTAGAGATGCAATGCAACCGTTACCTGGGCCATGCCGAGAGCATGTTTGTAACAATATCTACCGTGAATCTTGTGACATATCTGGTTCTTTCACGCACCACCTTAAATGTACCAAAAGTTTGAAGCTATTTTTATTTTGAACGAATGATTAGATTTTGATGTTTTTTTCATATTATAGGTCTATTCCTAGTAAATCAATGTATTAATGTTTTCTGAAAAATATCAACGTTTTACCCGTATACGGAGTGTAAAAATAAAGTTGTGTTTTTTCATCGTTTTTTACAACACCCTGTGGAATTTATTAGAAATAAACGCTACATCTTATTATTATTTTGAGATAAATTTGTTCTTTCTTAAGATTTTCGTGAAAAAATTATTTCGATATCTCTATTATCAAAGATTATACAGAACTTTAAATGTAACAAGTTTTTATCAACATTTAAAGCAAAGAAAACATTACTTACATAAACTTTATTGACATTTAATACAAATAAAGCCTAAGAAAATATAACCTAAATATTTTTTAACAATTGCCCTTTCCCAAAAACACTTTTAGTTACACATAACGAGTATTTTCACCCCTACATTTAATTACATCTTCACAGCGGCGAGGCATACTTAAAATCAAGCAGCGTATTTGGTCTTGATCAATTGCATCCCAAACTTCTCTCACAATAACTTCTATGTCGTCAAGAGAGACAAGAGACACAAATTCTCATAAAAAAAATTATTTCCTATGTAAGGAGCAAATGGAACTACATGGTTAGACAAAATGTCTAATATACCTTTCACCTGTTAAGAAATATCTTCGTAAAGCAACAAGGTCCGTTTGCGCTGTAAGAGATATTCGTCCCCAAACCATTACAGATCCACCATTGAATAAAGTAATAGGTCGTATATTACACTGTGCATAGCGTTCTCTTGGCCGTCGATTAACTCTCACACTGAGCTATATAAGCAATACCACGATTCATCAGTGAACAACACGTACTTCTAGTCATCAACATTTCAGTCAAGGTGCTCTCTGGCAAATTGTAATATACTTCTACAATGATTTACCTTTAAAGTTCTGACTGGTATCCTTATTTGCAGATCTTGTTCAGCGAAACTGCTTTATATAGTGTTTCTACTAATTTGAATATTATGAACATTTGTCACTTGTATTTGTGAATGTCTCATTGTGAGAAAACGTTCTCTTATAGCACGAAGCCTGATAAACTGATCTTGTCGTGGTGTTGTAAGTTTTTCTCTTCCTGATCCACGCCGTTTCGTATGGTCGTTTGTTTGTCGAAAACGTTGAATAACTCGTGATATTGTAATATGAAATACCCCTAACCTCATGCCTATTTCACGATAACTTAAGCCTACATCAGCTAAAGTAATTGCCTGAACACATTTATCTTGGCTCAGATTTCTTGAAATTGGATGTTGAATTTTTACAATTCAATAAAGTCACGTTAAGGCGGGTACACATATGCGAGCAGAACTGTTCGCGAACCGTTTGTGAATGCTATATTCGTTAATTTATACGACGGGACGAACCGCTTGCGAGGTGTTCGTTCGTTGCTCGTCAGGAACCACAGCCTGTCGGTTTTTGGGACAAACACAAAGAATGTTCGCAGAACTATACATTGTGTCTATAAACTGTTTCTGCTAAGTGTGCGATGAGATCATTCGGTTAAACAAAATTGCTGAACGAGCGCGGCTTATTCAAAAGTAACGAGAGAAATTATTAACAGATAATGTAAACAAAATACCGAAATGTTTAGAATAACGAAGTAAATTAATTCTCAGTTTGTTATTAGATACTTAGGGTATTGGATAGCCTGAACATAAACATATTTTCAACAAACTCTTCGCGAACAGCTCACGAGCAGTTCGCAAACAGTTTGGCTCGCATATGTGTACCCACCTTTACACTTTGAACGTACTTTTATTATTTGATAATAAAGATATCGATGATTTTTTTACGAAAATGTTGAAAAAAAAATGAAACTTTTTTAAAATATTAACCCTTTAATCGGCAAGATAGAAATAGCAGATTTTAAGTTTCAGGAATTTTGGTTTTAGTGTAATTTGGGTATGGGAAAAATGAATCTAAGGTCAGTTTGGCGATATTGGGTGTGTGTGGGGTTGTCAGGTCAATAAATGGTAGACCGTCTACAGACGGTCTTGTCGTTCAGAAGGAAAATTTATGAAACCACCATAATTTATTAGTTGCACGAAATTAATATTTATATTGAAAAAAAATTACAAGTAAATAAACAAAAAGGTATCAGACTTTGGTGTGATACTATGTGAAGCAATTTTTACCTTTCCTATTGGAGGAATAAAGGTTGCACTTGGTGAAAAAGGAATGAGTGTCAGACTTTATACACAGTTTGCACGACTTTTACGATTGCCATTTAGGCCAATGATTTAATCCGCCGTATCTTACACTATCCACCTGAAAAACAGCTCGTCTACCGGCGGAAAAACTACTAGACGGCTGTGGAACGGACGATGGTCGTCCAACAGGACGTTTTTCAGTAGTAGCACACAGCTCTTTAGCAATTTTCCATCGAAATTGTTGCGTCGTTATGTCTTTGTCTTTCACCTTCATCGGAGACATTCCGATTTTTCTCGACATTTACGCATCGATAAAGACCGAAGACATTGGTAATCGCCATTTCCAGTAGATGGTAAAAAATTCTGGTGGCCATGTCCATTGTTTTGATACTAATTCCATTTTGACCCATATATGAATCCATGAGGTCTACACCTCCCATGTGGGAGTTATATTCTCAAATGATTTGTACAACCTCGTTTACATGTAAGTACACTGAACGTTGACGCCACAGAATATTCTTCCATTCCTGTGAAACCTTTGCAATATTTTTTAACGCTGAAAGAAAAAATAATCAGTAGATCTCATTTTTTTTTATTCATAATATGTACAGACCTCTTCAAGTGAAGCCACCTACTGATGGTACTACTCTCGGGCCGGAAACTTCCAAAGTCGGTAATGTAGATGCAGGTGTTGCTATTGATGTTGTTGCTATTACTGTCATATCTACTGTTGTTGCTACCATGGTTGTGTCTTCTGATGTCGATGCTACTGTTTCTGCTGCTGTAGTTGGTGGAGATTCATCTCTAATTACAATAGCCGCTAAGTTTGTACTATTGAAGTAGCATCGATCGAACTGAGTGAAGTACTACTGATATTCAGTGATAAGTTTGCAGCCTGTACAAATTTAGTGGTTGAATCTAAGTTTTGCATGCATTCAGTTATCATCTCATCATCCTAAGGTGTTATTTCATCACACTTGTAATTCGGATCACTGTCTACATCATCAACATATTAACCATCCGTAAACGATTCCATAATGTCTGTTACTTCTTCTTCACTCAGAGTAGAGACATAGAATCCTTTTCCTACCGCCCACGCTCTCCTACATCCTTCTACACCATGTTTACCCTTCATTTTCTACATAATAAAACGATAACCACAGGTTTAGTAGGTAAAATAAAAACAAAAATATGCATGCTAATAAGAAATGAGCAGAAACGTCGAGCAACTAAGCGACAAGACCGTCTGCAGACGGCCTTCATTAAATGCGCGATATTTCAAATCCACTGTTTATTTCCTCAACACACAGTAGTAAATCAATAAGTATACCTAATAACTACTAACCACAAAAATTTTCATGTTTATTTCTCAACTAGAAAGTACTTTTTTAAAATTCATTGTTGTTACCCGTAACACAAATAATTTTAGCGTCTCAATCATACGAATGTCTCGACACAAATGCTAGCTACTGTAAATCAACTAAAGCTAGAGTGTTCAAACTGGTACCGTTTCTTTCGTATTTTCAGTACCTACAAACGGTTTTGTCGTTCAGCTCGATTACACACGTTATTAAAAAATACTTAGGTTAGAGTAAAGACCGTCTGTAGACGGTCTTGCCGATTAAAGGGTTAAGAAGATGTAGCATTTGTTTTACGTAAATTCCACAGAGTGTTGCAAAATAAGATGAAAAATCAAATTTATTTTTACACCCCGTATCTAGGTGAAATGTTGACACATCCCAGAAAACAATAATACCGTAATTACTTAGAAATAGGTCTGCAATGAGCAAAAAAATTTATTGAAATCAAATCAAGGATACACAAGAAAAATAGCTTAATAATTATGGTAGAGTTGAGGTCGGGCGTTAATTTTGGAGTGTAAAAAATCACGCAATGCTTTGAACATACTTTTCTTTTTTGATAATAAACGTATGTTAATGATTTTTTTTACCAAAATGTGAAGAAAGAATGAAGCGATCTTAAAATATTCATAACATGTAGCGTTTGTTTCTAATACATTCCACTGGGTGTTGCAAAATTAGATGAAAAAACACAACTTTATTTTTATACCCTGTATATAAGTAAAACCTTGACATTTCTTAAAAAACATTAATATAGTCATTAAATAGAAATATACCTACAATGTGAAAAATAAATCATGGAAATCCAATTAAGGGTTCAAAAGAAATATAGTTTTAAAATCATGGTCCATTTTAGGTGGTGCGTTAATTTTGGAGAGTAGTATGTAAATATATATATTAAACCTAGAGCTAAGAATAATACTATTATAAAAATTAATATTAAACTCACCAGTCTTCCGGGTTGAACAGCGTCGATATCGATTGGGCCGAGCTTTCGACATCCTCTCTGATGTCTTCTTCAGGGCTTCCGAGGTCTCAGTCTCCCGAGCCCCCAGATACTACTACACTCACTAGTCACTACATTACTACTACACTCGGTGAGTGTAGTAGTGTCTGGGGGCTCGGGAGACTGAGACCTCGGAAGCCCTGAAGAAGACCTCAGAGTGGATGTCGAAAGCTCGGCCCAATGGATATTGACGCGGTTCAACCCGGAAGACTGGTGAGTTTAATATTAATTTTTATAATAGTATTAATCTTAGCTCTAGTTTTAATTGTACTAACCGCGGAAATCTTTAGAAATATATATATATATATATATATATATATATATATATATATATATATATATATATATATATATATATATATATATATATATATTGCAACTAATTTACCATTAAAAACTCATTTTAGACTCTAACCACATTTTACCTTTGTAGGTGTTATGGAACGCTTTAGAACAAGTAGAACTCAAGAGTGCAGTTGACGACTTACCAGCCGGTTTAGATAGCAAAATGGCAGAAGGTGGCTCCAATTTCAGTGTTGGTCAAAGGCAGTTAGTCTGCTTAGCGAGAGCTGTAATCAGAAATAACAAAATATTAGTATTAGATGAAGCCACAGCGAACGTCGATCCGTATACTGACGGTTTGATTCAAACAACAATAAGGAAAAATTTCGACAAGTGCACAGTATTAACCATAGCTCATAGATTAAACACAATTATGGATTCAGACAAAGTTCTAGTCATGGATGCTGGAAAAGCTGTCGAATTCGATCATCCACATACACTTTTACAAAATCAAAATGGTATCTTCTATTCGTTGGTTATGCAGACAGGAAAAGCTACAGCTAGAACTTTAATGGCAATTGCAGAAGAAAACAAAAGAATGAAAGACGATAAGGAATGATTTTGTATAAATTTGTGGTTGTTTTTGCCAAGCAGAATGATTTTTTACCCCCATGTTTCAATATTTATAATATTGAGTCGATGGAATTTTCGAAAGATTTTTTTAGAGGTTACAAATGTTACTGAGTATTTCAGTTTTATTATTTATTTAAAATTATTGAGGAAAATAAAAAATGTTAATTTTTATTTCGCATTTTATTTTTTCTACAAATAACACTGAGTTTTTTTCTAACATATTATAAATAGGAGTACTTCTTCTTAATACAAGCATATATTCGAGTTAGCATATATTCGAGTACAGCTGTAAACAATTTCGGAGAGATAGTATCACCCTGTCTAATTCCCCGTTCTATCCGGTACTTTTTGGTGTCTTTATGAAATCGGACGGAAGCTGAACTTATTTTGTAGATATGCTTCATCAAGGTAATTATATTGGTAGTCAATGCGATAGTTTGCCCATAATCGAAGTTATGATGATCTTTAGTATAAAATATGCTTTAATTTTGAATGACAATTTCCTTCTGTAGACGTGTACTATAATTTCAATGATTTTTTAGATAAGCTTGTCTCTATTTTCAATATATTTTCTTTATTTACGATTAAGCCAAGACATCACAAACCCTGGACTACCATAGGCATCCGCATATCAACTGAGAATATGCGTTTACTACTATACACCAAGAAATTTATTACCAACGTCTCTGTCACTGAATATATTACCAAGTACAGAGAAACCTATCTAAAACTTATCAACAAGCTAAAAAAGCGATTAATCAAAATTGTCTGGGAAGCTCCGAAATTGTTACAAATAGAACTTGCTCCATAATAAACGATCTTCGAAATAAAACTAACACAGCTCAAACATTCTTTCTTATAAACCCTGAAAATCTAAATAAATAATTCGTTAATGTACAATACAATATGAACTATTTTGCTACAAGAAGATCCTATTTTTATTCTCCCCCATTTAAAAAAGATCTCGAATTCATTCTCTATAAGACTAGTTGATAAATCTGAATTAATCCAAATATTTAATAGTATCAAAGCAAATCTTCCTGTAGTACTGATGGACTATCCACAAAAATTATCTTTAATCCTCTAAAATATGTGTTGGAAGTCCAGGCATCACTAACTAATGATTCCTTTGAAACAGGTACATTTCCAGAGTGTCCAAAGACAGTAATTATTATTCCTTTTCATAAGGGTGGTAAAAAATCTAATGCCTGCAGCTATAGACCTATTGTCTTACTATCGGTACTATTCCAAATTATTAAGAAACTTACAAAAGCCCGACTTATGTCCTTTGTCATTCAAAACAATATTTTATCACAAAATGTCCTTTCTCGATGAAAACAACCTTTTATCACAAAATCGGCTATTTAATTATATTATATATTAGTGTTTTAATTGTTTATTTAAAATAAACATATCAGATATTATATTTTTAGCTCTCTTAAAAATGAAAAACAATAAATCACCTGGAGAAGATGAGATAGTCATAAAAAAAATCAAAGAAGGAGAAACGTTAATAAATGTCTTGAAAACAATGTTCAAAGCTGTTTGATAAGAAGCGTAACCCCCTCCCAATGGCATAATGCAATAATAACCATAATGCACAAAAAGATGACATTTTAGACCCAAAGAACTACAGACCTATTAGTTTGCTCTCCCATACCTACAAACTATTTATAAAGATAATAACAAAACAACGTGTAAACAAACTGGAGAGTTACTAACATTGCGAACCGGCTGGGTTCCGCTCCAGATACGAAAGAAAATGATCGTCTATGTTATTAAAACGCTAATAGAAAAGTGTACAAAATAAAACAAGCTTATCATTCTTATAGTTGTAGACTATAAAAAGACGTTTGATCCTTTAGATCTTCATAAACTGCTTCGAGCATTAGCTGACTACCGTATTGAGTACCGATATATTGCCTTGATTAAGAGTATCTACAAAACTGGTACAGCTTGTGCAAGACTTCATGAAGATATCAAAAAGATTCGAATAGAAGGTGTAGCAGTAGACAGGCATGAAATTGTTTACAGCAGTATTCGAATGTATGTATGTTCAAGTGAATGAAACAGGAGGATAATATGGAAATTAATATAAATGGAGAGGATCTGAACCATCTAAGATTTGCCGATGACATCGTTTTAATAACTGATGTTGATAAAGCTACAAAAATGCTGTAAGCGCTCTATGAAGCATCTTACACAATTGGTCTTAAAATTCTTAAACACCTCAAAGACAAAATTTATGACCAGCCTTGAACTCTTTAAGAAGTTCCTTATTTAATGTCTAGCTTTCCACACCATATGGGAAACATATCATAATACCTAACCATTCTAATTCTTAGAGTCATAGAAAGATGACTTTGGTGCGTTATACTAATCATAGATATTTTATGATAGAGACCTCTAGTCTCTAGTCTTTAGAGGTCTCTCAATGTTTATAATTAATTAAGTTCACTTTTTATCTAATAAATGTACCAGTGAAGCTATATTTTCTAAGCAACATGAGGTTTACAAAGCACTAAACAATATTCTTTACACTGCCACCGTTTTTGTGACTATACCAAAGCATTTGATTGTATTAATCACGACATTTTGATAAAAAACTAAATTTCTACGTAAAATTAGGCAATAGAAAAAAACTAGTTAGAGCAAATGCTACTCTAGTCACAAAAGCACTGTATGCGGAGTACCACAAGGTTTAATATTGAATCTTCCTCCTTTCCTTATCTTTATAAATGACATTACTAATTTAAAATCGATGGAAAATTTTTCCTTTTGATAATGATACCAGTATCACCTGGAACAACTCTAATATTGCAATTCTTTATGCAACTATAACTTCTGATCTACTTAAAATAAAACCAGGTCCGAGGTTAAACAGTCAGATCAGTATCATTGATTCTGTAAAATTTCTTGGTATTTTTATAGACAGCAACCTTAAATGGTTCCTTTATATCGATTTGTTACGTAAGAAACTGGCCTTAGTCTGCTAGACATATTATTTTTCCTTATTTGAGTATTATCTTCAATATGGTCCCTATTTAAGGTTCTAGTACAGTATGCTCAATCTGGGAGAGAGAGAGTATGCTCAATCTCTAAAAAGGGAGTTTTTAGAAACTGTTGGCTGAATTCGTAAACACCTACATGTATTTCCAGTAAGACCTAATCATGACTACTTCACCAGAAATTTAATCTTTGGTGTTTATTTACCGATCCTGTCCACTGAGTGTAAAAAAATCTATATTATATTGGGCAAAAATGTTTTTCCGTAAAATGACAAAAGCCTATCTATATGAAAGACCATAATAATCAGTAGAAGAGTTTCTTAATGAATTAGTTAATAAATTATACTACCTGTACAAGTAACTAAAGTATTTTTATCTATATTTGGGTATCACATGCAGCAACTTCACCTTATCAGTAAGGTTTTGCATTTGCAATGGATTGCTTATCTTATTATCTTTTATTTTATGATATTGACGACTTATTTAATTTCAGTATATTTAAAATATTATTTTTATTTTCTGATGATTTGTAAGTTTTGTCCATAAAATTGTACAATTGTCTGTGACAATAAAGCATATTTCTATTCTATTTTATTCTATGTAGTTTACGAATATGAGAATAATAGGTTTGTTGTATTCTATACACTTTCTCAATAGCTTAAAGCCCCAATACTCTGGGGTATTGCAATTTAGGAATAAGAATTTACAAGAAGGAGAATTGGGAGTAAAGTTATTGAATGTACTAATAAAGAACGGCATAGCTCAGAGGAATCAATTTAAAGGGCTAGAGAGACAAAAAATATCAAGGGAGAATTCGGGCTAGCTTAGGATTAGCTTTGGCATAAAAGACCAATATATGGGATAATAAAATTATATAAGCTAGCCAGCAATATACAAAGTTGCCTAAGGTAATGAATGTGGGCGTTACTCAAGACTGGCTTGAGAATTTAGAAATGAGAAAAAAATCAAGAAACGGGTAGGTATACCTTATATAATAACCTGAAATTACTTAAAAAACCACTATTTACCTTGTATTGCTATAACATACTAGAGAGTAGAAACTGAAATAAAAAGCTAACTACTAATGACAACTATATTTATAAATTTGGTTAAACAGTTTAAATAATTTACTTACATATAAAGGAAAATCTGAAATAACAGTAGTGGTGGGGGTGTAAAGGTAACAGAGGCCCTAATAGCCACAAACAAATAAAAATACCACCACTACTGTGCCAAGTAACAAGAGTATTAGTAAAAACAATAGTCTAAAGTCCGGTAGAAAAACGAAATACCTTAACACTAAAGGTTAGTATTAGAATACAAAGTAAACTTAGACTAGATAAGGTCTTAAAGGTAAGAAAATAACAACTATGGTTACAATAAATGAATTACTTTACCTAAAAGACGCAAAGGGGTAAGGTACTCACCGATAGGACTAATATGTGTCCAAATAGCAACTAAATACCACTTAATATAATTAAGATATTTATATAAAATATGTAATAAAGTGAGTCTGGTCAGACACTCTTTATAAAAACCTATTTAAAAAAAAACCGCAATAAATTTTCCCCTCCCTTATTTAACAACCTATATTACCTTTAATTACCCCTTCCCTATTTATAAAAAAACTAGTAAGTTGACTTGATTATATGCATGTAAGCAGTTTACACTGCTTGTAAATCAAAACAAGTATCAGGTATTTATATAAATTAAAAATTAGCAAAAGCTATTTAAAAAAAACCGCAATAAATTTTCCCCTCCCTTATTTAACAACCTATATTAACTTTAATTACGCCTTTCCTATTTATAAAAAAAACTAGTAAGTTGACTTGATTATATGCATGTAAGCAGTTTACACTGATTGTAAATCAAAACAAGTATCAGGTATTTATATGAATTAAAAATTAGCAAAAGCTTATCTGTTCTAACAGCTGGTTCCACAGAAAACAGGTCCACATAAGGTTGACCCTCTTGGCGCTACAAAAACCAACGATGATGAAAGGTTGATTGGAATAAGCCAAGCTGATTTCTCCAAATAAGTGAATGGGTATATGTAAATATACTCTGGATAGGTGGCTGGTGACGAATCTGGGACAAATGCGTAGCGCTTTAGAACTTCAGAGTGATTGTTATTATGGCGTGGTTTGATATATAATTTACTATTATTTAAGTTTCTTGCTTAATTTAAGTTGCTTTAATATTTAATGATGGTATAACTAAAATTTCGACACATGTAAAAGACGCACACTTCTCAAATTGGTCCCAAATCCGCCACCAGAGATATGAAAGCTGCTACGCACTAATCGAGTATTGACCCCCAACTGACGATCAAACCTCAGTATATTGCTAAAGATTTCGCTTTGCACAACAGCGACCTCTTACATTTTAATTTGGGTCATGGCGTATCTGAGAAGATTTTTAAGAAAGCATCGTGGTAACTGCTACAAGCTCTTCTATAATTTGTAGATGATCATTTTTGTTTCACATCTAAAGCGAAACCCACATTGTTAGCAAGGTTGGTAACCATATATATTTTCACATATATTTTTATTATCTTCATGAATGTTTGTGTATGTAACAATGTGATAGCTCTGTGGTTCGTTAGATTTGCTATGTCTCTTTTATGTTCGGTACGATTATTATTACATTAAGCCATTACGAGACGCCATTGAATATATTTTTCAAACATTAAGCAATATTTTTTTCCTTCTTTAATTTGTTCAATGAATATATTATCTTTTCCAGATGGTTTATTATTTTTTAGGACTGAAAGAGTTCTTTTATATTTCCTGTTGTGATATTTTCTTAGCTTGTAAAGGATTTAGGACTTTTGATATTTGACTCTGATCGTGATTTGAAAGTTCTTCTCGTTTTAATAATTCTGAGTAAAAATCTTGAGTAATTTTAAATATATCTTTAATTTGTTTTAATCACTTTCTCTTTTCTAAATATTGTTCGATGCTTCAGTCATTTTTCGTCATTCAAGAAATTTGGAACATTTTTATTGATACGTGTAGAACATCGTATTCTCCCTCCTCATACGTCACAATTGACGAACAACTTTTGGCATTCCGAGGACGCTGCCATTCCAGGATGTATATTCCTAACAAGCCAGCGAAGTATGGGATAAAAATTGTTATGGTATGCGATTCCTCAACCAAATATATAATAGATGCAAGTCCTTACTTGGGAAATAAAACAGAAACCAACGGATTTGTTTTTAGCTAAATTTTATGTAAAAAAATTGACCAAATCAATTCACGGTTCGCATCGCAACGTAACTATGAACAACTGGTTCAAATCAGTTTCTCTTGCTGCCCAAATGTTACAAGATCACTACAAATTAACCGTGATAGGAACCATGTGTAATAATAAGAAGGAGATTCCTAAGTAGTTCTTGAATGTAAAATACCAAACCTCTAATACGTCAGTGTTTTGGTTTCATCGGTAAAAGACGTTAGTATCTTACATGCCAAAGAGAAACTAAGTAGTTTTGTTTGTTTTAGCAATTCACGATGGAGCAGAAATCGTTGAAGAAACCGGCAAGCCATCGATAATTCATAACTATATTGAAACCAAAGCAGGTGTAGACATCGACTAGATGTGTTCTAATATGAGTTCCAGCAGAAAAACACGAAGATGGCCATTAAGCGTATTTTATGGAATTATATTTATGACAAGCATAAGCTTTTGCGTTATTTATACTTTTAATATGTTAGCGATAATTCTATCTCTAGATATTATTACATGATTGAGTTAAGCATAGCCTTGCAAAACCATGGATGCTAAACAGATACAACACTGCAAGGTTACGTCGAACACCGAGCAGATATTTGTACCCTTTGTTCTTAAAATTCCAAATGAAAACGGGGGAAAAAGAAGAAATATCAGAACTTTTCATTTTTTGTTCTAATAATTCATTAGATAGATTATAATTTGTACTTCACTGTACGTAAATAACACTGGCTAAAATTGGGTTGTGACATGAGATAACACGAATAATTCTTCTTCTTAAAGTGCCCTCTCCTCAATGGAGGTTGGCTACTACAATTTTAAACTCTTCTCTATCTTCAGCCGTTCTTATTAGCTGTTCAAAATTTAGCCCTGTCCATTGTCGGATGTTTCTGAGCCACGATAGTCTTTTCCTTCCTAGGTCTCTCTTTCCCTCGATTTTTCCTTTCACTATAAGTTGGGCATATTGGTACTTATTATTTCTCAGTATGTGGCCTAGGTATGATGTTTTTCTAACCTTTACTGTGTTAAAAAGTTCTCTTTCCTTGCCTATTCTATGCAGCACTTCTTCACTTGAGGTATGCGATGTCCATGAAATTTTGAGTATTCTCCGGTAGATCCACATTTCAAAGGCCTCCAATTTATTTACGGTTGATGTTTTAAGGATTGACATCACTTTGGTTTTTTAATGTTTATTTTCATACCAAATTGCTCACAGGTCGAGTTGGTCTTGTCGATGAGTCGTTGTAGACCTAATTCGGAATCCGCAATTAACACTGTATCATCGGCGTATCTGATACTGTTGATATTTACGCCATTCACCTTGACTCCATCCTTGGAATCCTCCAATGCTTCTTTAAATAGAAACTCGGAGTAAAGATTAAACAGCAGAGGCGACAGAATACATCCTTGTCTAACTCCCCTCCTAATTTCTACTTCTGCGGATGTGGAACCTTCGATCCTAACTCTGGCGTTTTGGTTCCAGTACAAGTTTTTTAAGAATTTGATGTCTTTTCCATCTAAACCGACTTCTTGCAAACGTTCCAATAGTAGGTCGTGTCTTACTCTATCAAATGCTTTTTCGAAGTCTATAAAGCATATAAATATATCTTTCTGTTGATCGTAGCATTTTTGGGCGAGAACTAGTAAACTGAACAGGGCTTCTCTCGTTCCCATGCCGGCTCTGAATCCAAACTGATCGTCTCCGATGATAGTTTCCACTTTCTATAGATACGATTATGTACGATTTTTAGTATGACTTTTACTGCATGACTCATAAGGCTTATCAGACGGAACTCATTGCAGTGTTGTGGGTTTGGCTTTTTTGGTAGTGGGATGAATATTGACTCCAGCCAATCTTGGTTTATTTTACCTGTATCATAAATGCGATTGAATAAAAGGACAAATATTTCGATATTTTCTTCGCTGATTAATTTTAACGTTTCTGGGTATATTCCGTCTGGACCTGGGCTTTTATTTATTTTAAGATGATTAATTGCATTTATGATTTCAGATTTCAGAATTGTTGGCCCTTCGTTGTTATTTTCCAATCTTGGTTCTTCTCGTATGTCGTAAAAAAGAATTTTAATATAGTTTTCCCATTCTTTCAGTTTATCTTCCGTTGATTCTAACAGTTTGCCATCCGTGTTCAGCATGGTGTGAAAAGTCGTTCTCTTGGTAGTCGATGTGAACTCTTTTACCTTTTTATGTAAATTAAAAAATCGTGCCTTTGTTGTAGTTCTTCTATTTCCACGCATTTTGTTTCCAGCCATTTCTCCTTTGCTTCGGTTATTTTTTTTTCGAATTATTCTATTTAGTCTTTTGTATTCTCCGTCCTTGTCATTTTTTCCTTTAGATTCTCTTCGTTTGTTCATTAATTGTAAAATCTCTTCTGTCATCCATTCCTGTTTGTTATTTCTAGGTGTTACTTTTAGATGTTTTTCCGTTACATTGTTCATTTGTTCATTCAACACGAATAATAAAATACCTATAAAGGAGAAGAATGTCAGGATGTTACGAAGGGGGAATGTCAGTTGTGAATCACGCAGAAACAAGTTAAGATGCTTTTATTGTTACACATTATTTTCGTTTGTTGCTTTGAGGTGTAATATTTGAGGTTAGTTTCTTCAAGTTACTAATACAAAATCATTTTACTATACCAAGTGATGAAGAAATAAGTAATATGGATGTAAGTACTTCAGCAAATTTAACGTTAAGTAAGAAAAGAAAATCATTTCGCCACATGACTGATGTAAGTAAAAAACTTGCCTGACTGTTACTGTAAAAGATTGCAATGTTTTCAAAATATTTCTGAAGGCAGTAGAAACAGTGTTTTGAAGCAATTTAATTTAATGTGTTCTGTTGATGAACAAAACTCATATTTATGTGGTCTAATTACCACACAACAAATTCAAATCCGACGTTCACGTCAAATGGAAGAGAACGCAAAATTTAAAGATGTTGTATATAGTTATAAAGTAAGGTTTATAAATGATGAGAATGCAATAAAAGAAATTCAGGTTTGCTTGACCATCTATACAAGGGAATACTATTTTAGGATATAATGATGGTGTTCTTAGGCTGAAAAATGAAATATGGCGTTTAGAAAATGAAAATAAACCCCATAAATTGAAAGCAGACACATTTTATAAGAGAAACAAGAAGCTACAAAAAGAAGCAGGAAAAGCAGCAATGAAGAAGCAATTTGTTTTGATTTCCAGAAAAACCTACCAATACCTAACAATTCTACAAATGACGTCTACTACAGGCGCCAACTTTCTTTGTATAGTTTTATTATCCACACTCTATCAACTGTAGCCAGTACATTTTATACTTATCCTGAAACAGTAGGAAAAAAAGGTAGTGATGGTGTGTATTCAATGTTGCACGATTTCGTATACAATCATCTAGATAAATGTCAGACGTATTTGCATGTTCTGTGATTCATGCGGAAAACAAAACAAGAATTATACTGTTTTAAGTCTCTACAACCAAGTGCACAATGAAAAAAGATTTGATTAAATAAAAATATGTTTTCCTATAAGACACTGTTCCTATCTTGAAACAAATAGGAATATGGGACTAATTAACCAAAAAGCTAAAGTAGAGCAGCCAAATGAATGGATGGAGATTTTCGTCAAGCCAGAGTGAAACCTTCTGCTTTTAATGTAATGGAGGTAGATCAGCTGCTATTTAGGAAATGGTCAAACCACCTGAACAAAACTTACACCCAGAAGTGTCCTTTAAAACTAGACATCTCCGAGAAGCTAAGGTTGTAAAGTCGCATCCTCGTTTTATTTATTACTGAAATTTATACTTTTTGTGTACCTGTCCAGATTTTGCACAAAGAATCCGGAAGAGTATTTCAAAGCACTACCATATGTTAAATGAGGACAAGTTGGATTATACGCAATGCTTATATTATTATTATACGGACTAAGCAAAATTGTATTAGCCTTTTATTTTTGCTGCTCTTTTTTTCTTACGGAAGCGGCCTCAATACCTGGACTGTAATATAGTTTTTGGTATTTCTTTGGCGTAGCTGTTGTCCTTCCTGATAATATTTTTTGTAAATACAACTAAAAATGTGGAAATTTGTGGAAGTGTTGGAAACAAAAGTTTTCAGTGTTTTATTGCTTGATAAAATGAACTTCCTTCAAGTAATGTGTAATCAAGTAAAAATGTGTTAAACAATTAAAATGTATTGTCTAATGTTTGTATTCAAATAATAATCTAATCTATTATAGTGTATTGTTAAGTATGACTCGGTTATTATGACGATGTTTGTACATCGTCACAAATGCTTACTATACACTATACATTCCACAACAAAATTTTTAAACCATATTCCATGATTACCTTGCAATTTTAAATTACGTATAGAACATGAGATAAAATAAAAATATTGTTATCTATGAAATTTAAGGAACTAACTTTTGGGAAAAATATAATTATTATCATAATACACTGCCCAACAATTCAAGTGGATATTAGAACAATATTATGTTACGTGTGTCAAAGTTTGAAATTCTTCTTAAAGTGCCCTCTCCTCAATGGAGGTTGGCTACTACAATTTTAAAATCTTCTCTATCTTCAGCTGTTCTTATTAGCTGTTCAAAATTTAGCCCTGTCCAAAGTTTGAACTAAATAAGTCAAATTATGATAAATACAAAATTTATTCACATACTATATTTGGTAGTTAAAAGAAACAAAAAAATACTTCTCAATAAAATAAATAAAATATTGAAAATTTCAAGAAAAGTCATAACAAAATTGTTTTATTGCCCAGATTATAAACAATTTAATATATTTTAATGCCGCCTCCCGCCCTTTTTAAGCATTGCAGGACGAACCTTTAATTAGAAACAGTGAGAGCCAAGGGGGGAGGGGGGGGGGGGAAGGTCAATAAATGTCCACACATATATTAATCAAAAACGTGCTTCTTATTAAAACTAATTTAAAAAAATACTTTTACAAGTAAACAAAGTATTCCTAGACGTTAGTAGAACAGTAGAACATTTTTTTTTACAGTTAATATATTAAATTATTTCTAATCCCTTTACCTCCGTGGCTGATACGCCCATGGTTGTATTTGCAAATAATATATACGCGGTTGGTCGTGTTGATCATTAGGAAATTTTATTGTAATCCAGTAAAATAAGGCAAAAAAAGGGGGCAAACCTCGGAATGAAAGATAATAAAGCTGAAAATTTGCATACGTCTTTATTTTGATGGTATAAAACTTACCTCAAAAGTCTCATATAATCACGTGTCCGCGACTTAAGATATTAAAGGTCAAAGGTCACGAAAATGAGTTCTCTGCAAATATCTCGTTTCCCTTACACTTTATGACATTTAAGGTGGTAATAAAAATTGTAGAATGGAAAATTCTCTTCAATTTTTGTCTGAAGTACTTTTATGTACCTTCAACCCTTCTTAAGATAGAGCGCAAAGAGTGGGGGATCGCTTACCTGTGTATACGGTAACGCGAAGTCAGCCAGTAGGATTCAATAAATAATAAGTTATATAGTTAATTATTCACTTAAAATACTATTATTATCATTAAATTTTTATTATTTATTATTTAATAAACTATATTTATAGATATTAATTATAAAATATATATTTTATATAATATACCACAACTATTTCAACAAAAAAAGTGCTCTATACAAGAATTATTTGAAAATAAAGTACGTATTTTCTTAGCAGCGTATAATGCTCCAACATCAGAAGACGATATAGACTCTTTTCGATACACACAAATCATCAAATCAACAAGACTCAACAAACCAGTGCAGTTATCAAGTCTTCCACCTTCAAGTGCAGCAGCTCGTCAGCATATCATTCGTGTCTATTATCAGACTCAAATTTGGTTGGGAAATGATTTAGAACCCCAAGAATTCGGCTGGCTAATGCAAAATGAATTTCTGGAACCAATAACAACATTATTACCGCCAGCACCAGAAGAACTGCTGAATACAATATTTTGCAACTGCAAGAAAGGTTGTGGTTCTAATTGCGGATGCAGGAAATCAGGATTGCAATGTACTTTAATTTTTGGGCAGTGTAATGGACAATTATGTCTAAACGCTTCATCAACTTCAGATGATTTCAATGAAGAAAGTAAATATGCACCTGATATTCTTGAATATTTTTATTCTGATACTTTAATAAACGAGAATGATGATGATGAATCCGATATTGAGCAGTCAGAGGAAGAAGAAGAAGAAGAAGAAGAAGACGATGAAGAAGAAAATTAATACAAAAATATTAACCATACATAATAAAAGAATATATATTATATTTATAACTTATAATTTATAATTTATAACTATATATTATATTTATAAATCGATTATTGGATTAATAAATAAATATATAATTTAAAAAAATATTAAATATGATTTTTTCAGTATTTAATTAAATATAAAAATGATTATTGTTGAATTCTGCACTTGATCTTAATTTATCGTATATACAGCTGTTAAAAATATCATTAAAGTTCATTTGAAATATTTCATTTTATATTGTATGTTTGTTAAAAATAAAATAAATATTATATAAAAAATATATATTTTATAATTAATATCTATAAATATAGTTATTTCCTACTGGCTGACTTCGCGTTACCGTATACACAGGTAAGCGGTCCCCCACTCTTTGCGCTCTATCTTAAGAAGGGTTGAAGGTACATAAAAGTACTTAAGATAAAAATTGAAGAGAATTTTTCATTCTACAATTTTTCTTACCACCTTAAATGTCATAAAGTGTAAGGGAAACAAGATATTTGCAGAAAACTCATTTTCGTGACCTTTGACCTTAAATATCTTAAGTCGCGGACACGTGATTATATGAGACTTTTGAGGTAAGTTTTATACCATTAAAATAAAGACGTATGCAAATTTTCAGCTTATTATCTTTCATTCCGAGGTTGCATCCTTATTTTACCGGACTATTGGAATTTACCGACTATCTCAAAAGACGGAAGGTCCGACTTATTATCCTCGTTAATCCCCGGTTAATTCTTTCCGGTTTCAGGCGATTTCTTTTTGATAAATTTGGTAAATATCGTCGAAGGCACGTTATAGTGATTTTTCTGTAAAAACTTAATCCGAAAGCATCTATCTTTCATCATGTTCCTAGCTAGAAGAGTACCGTTATTTTCGATATCGTTAGAATCTTTTTACCTTCTTAGAAATGCATACTGTCCTATCATTTTTAAGTGGGAGATATCCCTTCTTTTTTTGTGGAAGTTTGTGAAATTTGGAGATAAGAACTTTACTTCTGGCGGGACAAGCTTTGCGTAAGGCCGTTCTCCATATCTTACCGTCTCTGTTTCTGTGCATTTTCTTTCTAAGTGTGTATACACATATATATTTGAGTTCTTTTAATATTATATCATATTAGATTAAATATTGGTATAAAGTACCTTTTAATTTAAATAACTTCAGTGCTTGATACAAGTATAGTATATAAGTTCAGTGCAGTGTAGCAGTCATCGAGAATTACTGTAAGTAATCATAGTACCTTCAATTATCTTGGTGAATAATATGGTATGGTTATGGTATTATATTTATTATCTTTAATTATCTGGGCGAATCTACGTCCATCCATGTCTTCACCTGTAGTTGAGAGTAACAACTGATTTTTGCATTCAATTTAAAGAACATTCAATATTTTCTTACGAACTTTCCATCAGCTACTAAGAAATTTTTATAAATAATAATTAGGAACATTTAATTCTCTGTTAATCCTCAAACAACAGTTTGAACAGATAAATAACTTAACCAGTGCGGGTTGGTTAAATTTTCATTTCTGTAATCTTGTCGTATTCTTTAAATTTAACTTTAATTAACTTTGTGTTATTTGTCATTCATTTTTTTTTATTTACTGTACCCAGTATCTCGAGATATGCCCATTAAACAGCAAAGAGAGACTTTCTTTAATCAACTTTACTTGAATAATTTTATATAGCATCAGACACTCTTCGCTGATAATTTAATTTGTGTATGATTCCATTATATTGTATTTGTAAAGTTATTTATCAATCATAATACTGTTATTTTTTATATGTATACCACCATTTAATAATTGATGGTGTATTTTTATTACTTGAGTGTACATTCAGTCGCCTATATCATTGTGTTGTTGAATATATTGTTTTTGTTTTATGTATGAATTTTATTTGTCGACTCCTAACAAAGTTTCCTGATATAACAATAACTCTGAATATTTGCTTTTTGCCTTCAAATATTACTATGACTTTGACCAGAAGAAAGATCAGGCTGATTAAGTTTCGTAGGTAAGCAGGTGGACGGAGTCCACCTAATATATTTAATATTTGTTTATATAGTGTGTTGACCAAATTTATTTAATAATTAACTGTTGGTATCTTTCCTTGGATTTGGTCTCAGAACCAAAATATTTTTCCTTATCTTTTTTCTTTTCTAAGGTTTCTTAATTTTCTCCTTAAACCCCAAAAAAATAAGTGGCGCCCTGTTCCTATCTTATCTTATCTTTGGTAATATTACCCATCTATATTATTGTTTATTTCGGTATCTTTTTTAATATATCATATCCTGTACTATCTTTACTTATTTCGTCCGTTGGACCCATTCCCGGTTCCAAAAGTTAGTTTCGAACCCACGACTTGCTCTCCACCAACCATCTGGCTGCCGTCCGCAGTGTCTCCATTAGTGACCTTTCTAGCACCATCCAAAAACGGTTTCCGAGGTTACACAGTTAAAAAGATAAGAATTTATAATTTACTCGGAGTCTTCGACTTCATAGGATTTTGCATCATCGCAGGGTATACAAACATTTGACTTCTTGCTGTGCTTATCGCATACATACTTCTGGCATTTAGAACAAACTATGGTAATTTTTTGCCAACTTACTGATCTTTTCCCTTTTAGATTTTTCTAACTTTTAACATGAATGGCATCCCTTTCAATATCGGGATGGTGTTGAAGGTATAACTACGAAAAGATTGCGTTCGAGTATATTTTCCATGGCATGCAATACAAAATGTTTAAATCCATTTAAATTTGCAGCTTTTCTTTCAATAAAAGGTAGCGTTAAGGCAAGTCCCAATTTTTGCAGAAACAAACGACGACGATTGCTCTTATTTGCATTCTAAGATAGAAAATTAAGAAGAAATAGAAAGTAGGTACGCATTGATGGCTGCAATATCCAACAAAGTGAAAAAAAAACTGAGAGTGGCTATCTTTGCGTCGATCTCTTCGATATATACATTTTCTCGCCATCTGATCTCAAGTATCAACACCATCTTTAATATTATCATAAAAATGCTTGATATCTGATTTATTTTTGTATTCGCCGCTTACAACATCACCAGAATGCTAGATTGATAGAAAGGGAGGTATTTTTGTAGGTTTTTGAAGTATTACCTAAGAAAGAAGAGTAAGTGGTAGGTTTCCAGACTTTGGATCTGAAAATGCAAACGTATTTAAATACAATTGCTTTTCTTTAATTTTTTTAAGTACTTTCGGTACCTATATGCCTAAAATTTTCTTGTAGAGTGCCAACTAATGTCAGATCAAAGTCTTTGAGGAGATATTCTGCAAGCTGCACAGAAGTGTAATATCTGTCAGTCGTTACGTTAATTCCAGAGTTTTGAATCGAGGACAGCAATCTGTTTCCCATTTCCTGTAGACCCTACAAGATAACATATTGTCTATAACGACGTTCGTACTGTTTATTTTGTCACTTCTCGGAATATGTTTCGATCACAAATCGTGGTTTTCTAATTTGGTATTATCATTAGCTTCCATATATATATATATATATATATATATATATATATATATATATATATTTAGGGATTCTACAGTATTCACTGCCTTCCCTCGCTCAACCGTTTCCATCTCTCTCTGTTGTTCCATTCTCCATCGTTTAGGCCTCTCTTACTCATGGCGTCGTCTACTTCGTTCCTCCAGGATTTTCGGGGTCGTCCTCTTTTCCTCCTTCCTATGGGGCTCCATTCGGTTATTCTCTTTATCCATCTGCTGTCGCTAGTTCTTCTTACATGTCCATACCACTTTAATCTTTTTTGTTCTATATATGTTAGTATGTCTGTTTCTATTGATGTTCTTTGCTTTATTTCGTCATTACTTCTCCTATCCATTCTTGTTACTCTGCAGCATCTTCGCAGGCATTCCATCTCTGTTGCTACTATCTTACTGCTGTTTTTCTTGTTTATGATCCAATTTTCAGCCCCATATGTCATAATACTTCGCACTAATGTTTTATAAATCTGCGTTTTTATCTTCATATTTAGGTGTCTATCCCACCATACTGAGTTAAGTTGTCGGATTGCTGTTCCTTGTTTGTCCTAATCTTTGTGTAATTTCTTCCTCTGTTGTTGCCTTTTTCGTGATTATAAACCTCAGGTATTTGAATTTATCGTTTCCTTTGATTGTTACGTTGTCATCAATCTGTAGATCTTCTATGTCTTTTTCACTTGTAGATAGGTACTCTGTTTTCGCGAGGTTAATATCTAGGCCAGCCTTGGTATATTCTTCTTGTAGTTTCTTCATCATGTAGCTGAGGTCGTCTTGGTCTTGTGCAATCACTACCTGATCGTCTGCAAAGCTTAACGTATATAGGTATTCGTTCCGTACCGGTACTCCCATGCCTTCGCATTTTCTTTTCCATGTAGTCAAGGCTTTTTCTAAGTATATTTTGAAGAGGGTTGGAGATGTGGAACAACCCTGCAGGAGCCCTTTTGTTGTGGTGAAGTCTCCTATGATTCTTGTTCTCATTTTAATGGACACTTTATTTTCTTTATACAGAGCTTTTGTAGCTTCTATGAGCTCCGTCTGTATTTCTAATTTGTACATTGCCTCCCATAGTTCTGACCTTGGTACAGAGTCATACGCCTTTCTCAGATCCACAAATGCCAAGTGTATATCTCTATTGTTTGCTTATTTCTTTTCCAACAGTTGTTCCAGTGTGTGGTCTATGCATGATCTTCCTGCCGTGAAGCCTGCCTGATCCTCCCCGATTTTGTCTTTTATCGCTTGCTCTATCTTTTCTCGCAGTATCTTCCCATATAATCTTCCTATTGATGATATTACGCTTATTCCTCTGTAGTTTTCGCATCGTTTTCTATCTCCTTTCTTAAATATAGATGTCATATGCCTCCGTCCATTCATTTGGGAGCTGTTCTCCATTTATGGCTTTCTGAAATATCCATTGTATCATCCGGTGTAATTTTTTTGATCCGTATTTTATAAGCTCACGTGAGATGCCTCCAGGTCCCGGTGCTTTCTTATTTTTGATTAGCTTCCATCAAAATGAAAATACCAAATAAAGCCAAAATCTCGGTATCATCTGTTTTTGGCACGTTTGTACGCTCAGCTTATTTAAGGGTAGAAATTCACTTTTTGGAACGACGGCAATATATTTTTTACTTTGCGTTCATGTTTAAGTCCTGGTTGCTCACGAAAAATGTTTGGTAGAGCTCGCCGCAAAGGGCGTGGTGGGTAGGCTAAGTTGATTATTCCTGACTTTGATTTATATTAGAGTTTTCTTCTACTGTATCGAAACTGTAACCATCCTCAAATGAATTTTCACTGTTGCCGGAAATAATGTCTGACCAAACTTCAAAGTCAGAGAAGTTGGCTACAACTTCTTCTTACTATTGAGTCTTTTTTCCAACGCAATAAATTGACGTAACGCTATTTGTTTAGTCTCTTAATTTTTTACGTCATCTTTGAATGGTATCAAAACTACAAACTGGCCCTTTTCAGTTCTAAAGGCATTTGCTTTGAAATGTTCTTCACAACATTGATCTTTAATTGAAATTTGTTTTTTTCTTCGGAATATCTTTGATTTTCCAGAAGTTTTCTAATTGCTCCTGTTTGTCAGTTTCTCGTAAAAAATTACAGTTAACTGTGTTTAAATTTGTATGCGGAATAGTTCCCGAGATTATCCACCACAAAGTCGTTTCTTGAATTACAGGCCCATTTTTACCAGTTCTCAACTGGCCCTCGAATTTACAAGAAATGTCAGTTCCAGATGAGTGACACTCAATTCGGATTTAGAAACGTATTGGGAACACGAGAGGCTCTTTTTGCTTTAAATGTGTTAACGCAACGATGTAGAAACATGAATGTAGATATATATGGATGTTTTATTGACGATAAAACATGCATATATATCGATGCATATATGACGATATGAAATATCGAAAAGCATTTGACTGCGTTAACCATCAAAAGATGATCTAAATTCTGAGAACAAATGGAGTTGACGAACAAGACTTGCGAATTATCTCAGAACTATACTGGCACCAAACGGCAACAATTAAAATAGAGCACACAACATCCAAAGATATACAAATCCGACGAGGAGTGGGACAGGGTTGCGTCTTATCAGCACTACTGTTTAATTTGTATTCAGAGTCTATATTCAGAGAAGCATTATGCGAGGTCCCAGGCGGAATTAAGATTAACGGAATCAACATAGACAACATCAGATATGCTGATGATACCGTCTTAATAACAAGCAACGCACAAGAATTACAAAATATAATAAATGCGGTAGTTCACCATAGCGAAATGTTCGGTTTACATCTAAACGTTTCCAAAACTAAACTTTAGTATTTTCAAAGACACCAATTAACGCACATATGTATGCCAAGGGTCAAATAATAAAACAGGTAAATTCCATAAAATATTTGGGAGCAAATATCAATAGTCAGTGTAATCCAAAAAAAGAAATCATATCAAGAATCGAAGAAGCAAGGAAAGCATTCATGAACATGAAAACATTTTTTAAAAGATCAGACCTTAATCTGCAGCTTAGAATCCGAATGATCAGATGTTACGTTTTTTCTGTCTTACTGTATGGCTGTAAAAGTAGGACAAGGGACTCTGAAATAGAAAAAAGAATAGATGCCTTTGAGATGTATATATACAGACGACTGTTGAGAATTTCATGGGTACAAAGAGTTACTAATATTGAGGTACTTCGTCGCATGTGTAAACAAAAGAATTACCAAGACTAATCAAAGAGAGGAAAATGCAATACTTGGGTCATGTGTTGCGAGGCGAAAGATACGAATTACTTCAAATTGTACTGGAAGGAAAAGTACAGGGCAAAAGATCAGTAGAAAGACGCCAGAACTCGTGGCTGAAAGACCTAAGGAGATGGTTCGACCGCTTATCAGCAGAAATCTTTCTCGCAGCAGTTTCCAAAACTACAATTGTTATTTGGATCGCCAACCTTCGAAAGGAGACGGCGCCATGAGAAGAAGAACAACTGGCCCTCGCCGATTAAAGACCAAAATATATCTGCCTAACAGGATGTCTATGTGCCTTAGTTCACGAAACTCAGTAACCGCTAGCTGTACATTGGAACCTTTGCAATATTTGAATTAATTTTAGAATGAAGAAGATATCCTGATATAGTTTGCAAGATATAGCATAAAACATTAAGTTTGTTTTCATTATACAATGACTGTATCGTAATGTCACATTTTCGTTTTATTTTCGATATTGAATGGTTTAGGCCCAGTTATTCTTATAATAAAAATTCTTTTGCAAAGGTTGTGGAAAGAAAAATTGAATTGGAATGATGAGTTACCAAATCCACTATCACACTCATGGTTAAAATGTAAAGAAGAAATACATGAGTTAGATAACATTCAAATTAATAGATGAGTTATTGGTGGAAATGCAATAAACGGACAACTTCATGCATTTTGTGTTAGTTCTATTCAAGCATACGGAAGTTGTGTATACGTTAGGTCAGAAAATAATAATGGTAAGGTTTGTATGCATTTTATGTGCTTAATCTAAAGTGACATCACTAAATCATCAACTATTCCGAAGTTAGAGTTATGCGGAGATCTATAAGGGTGAGAGGTAGATTAAGAAATTCCAATGTCAATTACTCAAAAAGGCATCCAATACTCCTGCCATAAAAAATCACCTAACTCTATTAATACTCGTTCATGAACATTTGAGGTTACTTCACGTAGGTTCTTAGCAACTTTTGGCAAGTATCAGGGAAAGGTTTTGGTCATTGGTATGATGTAATCTAGCTAAACAAATTATACGAAATTGTGTTATTTATTCTAGAATAGTTTTTAGAGAGGGTAAACTAATTTTCATAGTCTATAATCTACATATTATATAGCATTCTAATCAATTTACTCATCTAAATGAATTAACAGTGATAAGAGATAACGGATTTGATTTCCGAACTACATCAGCTCCGATAAATTCTCAATTTTAGACCATAATAGTAATGCTAGTATTTTCACTATAGTAAATCAACAAAACTGATATACCTGTTTATTAAAGTTAGTGTTATAAGAAGACGTAAAATCGTGAGTAATATTAATTAGATTGAATTAATATATTTAGTTTGCAAATCGATCTAAATAAAATCATCATATCAACACTACATCGGACTGTTTTTTTTTTATGAACAACAATTAAAATCAGAGCCGTACTTGCATATGATTATAATTAAAATAAATTGTTTAAGTAAAATTAAATGACGAATAATAATTTATCATCAATGAAAATTCCTACCACTTCTCAAAGCAATTCAATGTATTCTGCTGTTGTATCTCAACAAACCAGTCCAAAATTTCCACTAAAAGAACAAGCCATCATCTTCACTTCAGTTAATGACGCTAAGCTGCAAGATTATCTATTACAACTAGTACCACTAGTTTAACCAAAAAATATTATTTATTCATCAAGAATCTCTAATAATCAAGTATGCATTTATCTTTCCAGTAAAGCCGTAGTTGATGATTTTTTCAATAAAATATAATCCATAAAAATTAAAAGTTAAAAGTACTTCCAGCACGTAGACTGATCACTCCATCAGAACGACTTCTCTTATGTAATGTTAGTCCAACAATTCCACACGAAATATTGAGCAATCTTCTCCAAAATCTAGGCTTGAAATTGATGTCACTAATAACATATTTGAGAATTAGAGTTTCAAATCCTGAATATAGCTGCATATCAATATAACCATACATGAATTTATTGTGATTAATGAAGATAATGTTAGCTACAAAGTATTTTTATCCAGCGATAGCAAACAAAATAGCTATCTTGCCTCTTAATGTCTATCATAATCAATTCTCCTCTCCCCTAATCAATTCTGATATACGAAATTTTATTCCAACTTCTAATCCACCTTACAATATCACTTTGCAGATTCCTACAACAGAGAGCTACGATAGTAATTCAACAACTTCTCCACTTCCAATAAATTTGATGGATGTGTCAAATCTGACACTTCCAACAACGGAAAAAACAACAGAATAAACAAAAAGACATCTATCGCAAACACCATCTTCAACAGAAGAACTAGCAATCAACTTTTTTCACAAAGTATGTAATAAAAGTAATTCTACATCCAAAAAAGTAAGGGCCGGCATCAATTCTGCACCTGATAAAAAAATAATACCGTCCATTCAGGACCCACCCTAAGAACAACAGATACAAATAGGGCAGAAATTTCAAAATCAAAGCTGCTAAAATATTTATGAATAAACATTCAAAAACATATGTCTTAAACTACGATTACTATCGAGATTTATTAAATGAGAAATACGGAGTTAAAGATGTCTATAATTTTTTTATGGATTATATACCGTATTTATTATTACTCATTAAAATGCTTGTTGACACTCATGTTCATTTTTAAGACTCAAAATTAAAAAAACTAATCACACGACTACGCAAGAGACTAGAAAAACTATTAGTATTGAAACATCTGAACCCGATAGTGATTCATGTGTTTCAACTAAATCATAAATCATTTTCAATAGTATATTACAATGAAATATTATATTGGGACAGCCTTTATAGTCAATAATAAAGTCAAGCACTTGGTTATAGATTTTAAGCCGATAAATCCGCGAATGAGCTGCTTAAGAATCAGGGGCAAGTTTTATTATAATAGCCTTATTAATGTACATGCCCCAACCGAGGACAAGGAAGACGAAGAAAAAGACAATTTCTATGATCAATTAGAAAGAACATAATATGACAATTGTCACAGAAATGACATTAAAATAGTAATCGGTGATCTGACCGCAAAAATCGAAAGGGAAGAAATATATCTACCGCACATTGGTAAATATAGTCTCCATAATAATACTAATTCGAATGAACACCGAGCACTCACCTTCGCAGCCTCAAAGAACATGATCGTAGAAAGCACATGTTTTCTACACAAAAAAATACAAATGGGGACTTGAACCTCGCCTAATGGATTAACAAACAACCAAATTGATCATGTGATCATAGATACTAGACACCTTTCCAACCTTATGGATATCCGCACCTATTAAGGCGCCAATATTGATTCAGATCATTTTCTAGTTGGCACAAAAGTTTCAAAACTATATCGAAACTAAATACATAACTAAGAGAATCTAACAGTTAGTGAACAATGGTAAATGTGTAAAAATTATATTAAACACGCTGCAAAAAACATTCTAGGGCCGCAAAGACCACCACCACGCAATGATTGGTTCGATGCTGAGTGCGAGGACATTACAAGAAGAAAGAACAATGCATATAAACTGATGCAGCAAAGAAGAACCCGAGAAAAAGAAGAAAAATATAAAGACCTCAGAAGAGAAGAGAAGTACATCCATCGGAGAAAAAAGCGAACTTATGAAAATAGAATATTGGAAGAACTTGAGGCATTAAAAAAGGAAAATCAAACAACAAAATTCTATAAAAATCTAAATAATGCAAGAAAAGAATTTAAACCAAGGATCGGACTATGTAAGGATAAGAAGAGGCATATATTCAATACAAAAGAAGAAGTATTGAAAAGGTAGGTGGAATACTATAAAGAACTACTTACTATCGAAGTAGAAGATTCAAATCAACCACCCCCAGGAGCAAGCAACAATACACCATTGAAGCCTCCATCAAGTCAAGAAGTACGGGATGCAAAGAAAACACCTAAAAAATAATAAATCTCTAGGAAGTGATGGTGTACCCGCGGAACTCATTAAATGTGGAGGTACTACTCTGACTAATCATATATATAAAATCATACTGAGAGCCTGGAATGAGGAACAAATCCCAGAAGAGAGGTGTCTTGGGATCGTTCGCCCGCTACACAAAAAAGGTGATTAATTGGAATGTAGAAACTATAGGGGAATAACCCTGGTCGACTGAGTGCATATTCAGAGGAGGTTCTTGACGAATATCAAAGTGGTTTTAGGCCTGGTCGATCAACAACAGACCAGATCTTTGTGCTGAGGCAAATACTGGAAAAAAACCAATGAATTCAATATCGACACATACCATCTTTTCGTAGATTTTAAATCTACCTATGATAGTGTCCTAAGAAATAAATTGTATGAAACCATGGATGAATTCCACATCCCCGATAAACGGATAAGATTGGTTAAGGCTACAAAGTGTAAAGTTGTTTGCAAAGTCGAAAGACAGGGCGAACAATCAGAGGCATTTGAAACGCATGTTGGGCTGCGACAGGGAGATGCGCTGGCGTGTCTCCTCTTCAACATAGCTCTGGAAAAGACGGTCAGGGATGCCCAAATAGACAACAGAGGAAACATTTTTAATAAATCATCCCAAATTTTGGCATATGCAGATGATGTTGATCTAGTTGCCCGAACAACACGCAAGCTAGAAGAAATGTATACCACCTTGTCAAATGCCTCAAAAAATATGGACCTGCAAGTAAACGAGGAGAAAACTAAGATAATTTCATCAACATCTAACAATAGAGCCAGAAACATCGTCCACCAATTCACGGGTGATAACTCTACCTTTGAAGTGGTGGACAAATTCACATACTTAGGCTCCCTGATCACCAAGGAGAACGTCATGACGGAAGAAATCAGACGAAGAATAATCCTAGCAAACAAATGCTATTTTGGACTGAGTAGACATATGAGAAGCAGAAACTTAAGCCAAAAAACAAAAATAATCATATACAAAACCCTTATACAACCAGTGTTGACATATAGATCGGAGACATGGACCATTTCCAAGGCAGATGCAAACCTTCTGCTTATATTTGAACAAAGGATCCTGAGAAGAATATTCGGTGGCATCTGTGAAAATGGTGTTTGGAGAAGGAGGTACAACTGCGAGATATATCACAGATATAAACATATATTTGGTGGTAAAGACGTAGTATCTCTTATAAAAATAGGAAGACTAAGATGGGCAGGACATCTGGCAAGATCACAGCAGAACAACCCTCCTAGAAGAATCCTTATGTCACAACCTGTGGGAAGTAGAAGTAGGGGTAGGCTAAAACTCAGATGGAGGGATGGTGCAGATGAGGATGGTAGAAAAATAGACGCAGTAAACTGGCAACAGTTGGCAGTGGATCGAACTGACTGGCGTAATAGACTTGGGAAGGCCGAGGCTCTTGTATAGGGCTGTAGCACCAATGATGATGATGACAATGGAATTAAATGGGTATAATACCCATTTAACCATGCTACAGCTTCTTCTCTTAGAGTAGGCACTAGATTTTATTTCTTTACAAGAAACGCACTTTAAAAATAACTCAACGCACAACCTGAAAGGTTATGCTGAATTTTGCACTAACCGACCCAATCAGAACTATGCCAGTGGAAAGGTAGCTCTATATATAAAGTCAAATATCTGTCCAAAATATAAACCTCATAAATAATATCGAAGTAGTCGCTGTAACATTACTGGTCCTACTAAAGTTCAATATTTGTGTTTCACCAGATGTTCACCAATGTTTCACCAGATGAAACTCTGACTAAGCCCGAATTACTTAATCTTCTCCAACAAATCCCCTTATATCGAATTATTATGGGAGATTTTAATGGCCATAATATTACATGGGAATTAAATAAAACAACACAGAGGAGAAATATGTTAGAAAACATCTTTAACACCATGAACCTATGCCTACTCAATGACGAATCTCCAACAAGATTTAATATGGCTACGGGAACATCTTCTGCCATTGATCTCTTCATATGCAAACTCTCATTGCTCACCCAACTCGATTAGACAGCACTAAAAGATTTATATAGTAGTGATCACTTCACAATCCTTATAAAACATACAGTTAATTTAAATACAAAAATACAATACCAACTTAAAAATGGAAACTAAAAAAGGTAAATTGGATTAAATTTGAAAAAAATATATCAGAAAGAATGAATCAGATTAAAATTTCAGAGTAGATTAACAACACACGCACGAGCTTTAATCAGCTTGTACTGGATGCCATTAATATAGCCATATGAAAATCTTAACTTTAAAGAAACACAAACCAGTTCCCTGGTGGAATACACAAAGTGAGGCCGCTATTCAATTAAGTAAAACAAGTTGGAGTCGATACAAAGAGTACAAAAAAATTGATCTATTAACGAAGTTAAAATTTTTATTTAATTTACTCAGAGCACACGCGATCGTTTCGTTCTTGCATAGTGAACACTCGATAATTATATGTTTCACTGTTAATTGAGTATTGTACTTGGTACACATCGGAGTAGCCTTTTTGTTGAAAATACGTTTGTTCGTAAATAGCGTATCTCCGATTCGAAGTCGATTGATGATGACTTGATCTTTTCTGTTACTTGGTAGGGGAATGTGATGCTTACATGACCTAGACATTCTTTGGGTTCGGTGGCAATGTGATCCCAAGTATTTTGTCATGCTTTGTAGATGTGGCCTTTAATATTTACTTTGCAATCAGCCCAAGGTATTTTAATAATGGTAGCACTATTTTGGTCTATTATTGCATTGCTTGTCAGGGTGTCCATTTCTTCATTGCCACTTATTCCTATATTAGAAGGTACTCAGATGAAGGAAATATCATTTTGCTGAGCCTGTAAATAAAAAAAAATTCTTCTTGGTCTTGAGAAATATTGTGTGAGTACATCACTATCATTGCACAAATTTGCTTTTATGGATAAAACACATTTTCTCACGGCCTGGGGAATTACGGTAGGTTCTCCGGTATATATGCAACAATTTGTTGGAATTTGTATCGTTGACTTAATGTTTTCGCGGATGTTGGGTATTTGGATATTAGATTTTTAAAAGCTTGCTGGACAAGGAAAGGATGTGTGGAATCTATGGAGAGCTCTTTTTTTGAAGGTTTGTTCATCCAGGGAGGAAAATTTACACCAATAGGCACAGTAAGACTAAATTGTTCTAAATTCAGTTAACCAATAACCAATACGTTTTGTTCGCTCAAGAAATAGTAGCATCTTTCCTTGAATGTTCCTGTAATGATCGAAAGATACATTTGTTCTGCAAAACATTGTTGAGTAGGTTACGTTTGTTTTGTTTGCTGAAATTTTGGCAACGTAATTTAGTAACAGGAGTTGCGTCCATTGGCTTAAGGGAGGTTTATTACCCAGAATTGGGCAGCTACTTACTAGACTGGTTCTACTGGCATTTAAAACTAATTTTAAGCGTGTATTTTAAATAAATAATTTACTTAGAATAAATGATCTATACAGAGTAAGTAAGGTTGTTATATCAGCTCACCAAGAGGTATTTGGTAGCATTTTTAGTAGGTTAATTCTGGTATTGGATTGGTAAGAACGTTGCAGATTGTTTACAAGCCAATAAATAAAGCATTTTGGCTCGCAATTTTTTCGTCGATCTTGGATTAACTTGAAATTTTCACAGAAGATAGTGAATGACCCAAAGATCATTTTCTATATCATGCCGCTGTACGCTAAAACCTTGGGGGGTGGCTGCCACCTCATCTCGAATGTGGGAATTTTTAATTACATTTTAACCATTGAAATCGATGGAAAAGTAATTCTAAGCAAAATATGTTTTTAAAGTTTTCTTCGTAAAACTAATATTTTTCGAGTTTTTACTCGAAAATTTTTTACTTCGAGTTTTTTAGAGGGTTTTACTCGAAAAATATGAATTTAATAAAAAAACTATCATCATCATCATTTTAGCTTTACAACCCTGTGTGGGTCCTAGCCTCCCCAAGAATTTTTCTCCAGTCGACCCTATCCATCGCCTTCCTCCGCCAAGCACGTATTTCCATATTTCTCATGTCTTCATCGATGTTATCTAGGAATCTTGTTCTGGGTCTTCCTCTTCTTCTTTGACCAATAGGTCTATCAAGGAGCGTTTTTCTAGCTGGGTCGGTTTGCTCCATCCGCATTACATGGCCTACCCACCTCAGACGTCCTATCTTTATGTGTTTTACGATATCTGGTTCCTGGTATATCCTATAGAGTTCGAAGTTGTACCATTTTCATTTACCGCTCCATAGATGCGCCTTAGTATTTTTCTTTCGAAACATCCTAACATGTTTTCATTGCTTTTTGTTAAAGTCCAGGTTTCTGAACCATATGTTAGGACTGGGCGTATTATTGTTTTGTAGAGTTTTACTTTTGTATTTCTTGATATAACTGTAGATTTAAAAAGGAGATTAAGCCCAAAATAGCATTTATTAGCCGTGCAAATTCTGCGGTTTATCTCTGCGGTAGTGTCATTTTCAGTATTGACGAGCGTTCCCAGGTATACAAATTCGTTAACTGCTTCGATGACGTCATTTTCTATAACAAGTGGCCGTAGTGTTTGTGGTTGCGTACCTTTTTTCATGTATTTTGTTTTATTGGTGTTTATTATTAAACCCATTTTTGTAGCCGCTTCCTTTAATGCTACGTACGCCTCTCGTGCTGCGTTTTCCGTTCTCCCAACAATATTGATATCATCAGCATATGCTAAGATTTGCACAGATTTGTTATATATTGAACCGGTAGTTGTGATTTGTGACGTACGTATTACGTTTTCCAGAGCTAGATTGAATAGTATACAGGAGAGTGGGTCTCCCTGACGTAGCCCGTTATTTGTTTTAAAAGGTTCAGAGAGTTCCCCCTGGATTCGTACTTTGCATTCAACTTTTTCAAGGGTTAGTTTGGTTAAACTTACCAACTGATTTGGTACTCCTAGGTCTATCATTGCTCTAAACAATTCTCTTCTATTTACAGAGTCGTAGGCTGCCTTGTAGTATATAAATATGTGGTGTGTGTCTACACCGTATTCCAGTGTTATCTCTAGAATTTGTCTTAGGGTTGAACTCTGATGAATTGTTGATTTACCACCTCTGAAACCAGCCTGGTATTGTCCTATTATTCGCTCTGCATATGGTGCCATACGATGGCATAGTATATTGGAGAATATTTTATACGCTGCATTTAGGAGCGTAATTCCTCGATGGTTAGAGCATATAAAGATATCTCCCTTTTTGTGTATGGTGCAAAGTATTCCAATATTCCAATCATTGGGAAGGGACTTCTGTATCCATATTTCTTTTATAAGCTGCTGTAGCGCTATTAAGATAAATAAAAAAACTATAGATATTAAAATTTTATCCTTTAGAAACACAAACAAAATCCTTATTTTATAATTTTTTACGATCGACACAAACCAAGATACGGCATGTTAAACGTTGGTTTTTTTTTTCAAGTGCACAATTAGACCTTTACAAAAGTTTCTAGCATAAAAATTAAGCGAATTGATTAAAATAAGGTTGGTACCTATTTTTTCTTTTTTTTTTATTCAAAAAAATCACTGAAAACAACCGCTAAACTACCCTCCTAGTTAAAATTGATCTTCACCCTTTTGCAATTGGAGTTTGCATCTCCGAAAATACTGGAGACAAAAAAATTATAGAACACCTAATTACAGCTTTTTTATTAACTAAAATTTTCCAATAAACAGATTTTCTTTACACTGAATATTTAGAGAGTTTTAGCTGTTTAAAACATCTATTTATGAGCAAACACCCCCTTATTCGAGCCCTTTAAACTCACTCCACTTAAAAAATAAGGGATCTTACGGAATTTAATTTACATAGTCTTATAGCTCTTCAAAAAACCCCACAAAGTTATCTTTGAAAAAACTTTTTATTGCCAAAAACAATTTTTTTTTTCAAAAACTCAAATATCCCGTTTGGGAGTGAAATAAAGCATTTTTAATGTATATTATACCACAGAACCGGTTGTTTGGCAGTAATACGTTATAAGAGGTTCCACTTCCATTCAAATCGAATGACAGAAAAGAAGAAACATCTGCTCATGTGTCTGCGTGTGTGTGACTATTTCCTTGATACCTCGCCAGTGTGTTGTGAAGTTCGAAAGAAATAACACGTGCTCTGACAATTATGGTAGAATTATTTAATTGTGTTTATTATAGTAAATAAGTTGGTAAGTTTCAATCAATTATATCAATAATCATTATTTAACCAGTCAAAATCAAATTGTACCCATATTAAGGTTTACAATATTTTTATATAATTTTTGACAATAAGGGGTAGTTTACCCCTAAAAATAATCAACGACCCTGAGCATTATATAGAATCTCAAGTGCAAATTGAGATGATCATAATCCGAAATTTTTATGCAAATCAATGAAAGCCGAAATCATTCTTCCGATTAAAGCCGAGTAAGTTTTTTATATATAGCTAGAACAAGAGTGGTTTTAAGGATTGAAATACTATGATATTATATCCTAAAGCATAAAACAATCATTATTTAACTAATAAAAACCAAATGTTGACAATATTAAAGTTTAAAATGTTATTTTATAATTTTTTACAATTAGGGGTAGTTTTCACCCTTCCATAGTAGAGTAATGCATTGGTTAGTAATCAGTGTAGCAGTATCTGACGGTTCGGGAGACTGAGACCTCAGAAGCTCTGAAGAAGACGTCGAAGAGGATGTCGAAAGCTCGGCGCAATAATAATCGACGCGGTTCATCCCGGAAGACAGATGCTTCCAAATCAGCGTATGGCTGCTATTCCACAGATTCCTCAGGTAATTTTCAGTGTCATTTGCTATTTATTTGCTTAAGTACAAAAGCTGTACACTTGGAACTGGTCAGCGACTTGACCACAGAATATTTTATAGCCTCACTTCATCGCTTTATATCACGACGTGGTATTTGTAGAAAAATCTTTTCAGAATACGGTACTAAAACAAAATTAATATTAGCGAAGACCGACTCAACAAATATCAGCTGATCCCACGAAGACTTTTATTATTTTTGAAAATATGGTCATCCGAATACATATTACAACTACAATCCTGAAACAAATGGAAGAAATCAGAATTTGAATCGGGTACACTTTTGTATTAATCAAGAAGGATGGGCTTTCTTTCCTCAAATGGTCATTAGTTCATGGGCAAACGACCTTTCAGTGTTGTTGTCACTCACACAGTGCAATGGTGAAAACTGCAACTGGAATTATTCATCGTTTAGTACCTACTTAAATTATGTACATTGCTTTGTTCTTAAGGAAGTATCGGCCTTCATTTTGATTTTTTACAGGAGACTGACAATTCCCAATATTTTTAATCTTCCCACTTCTTGACAGACGAGGGTGAACAGAGTACCAGTGAAAACACAGACGCTTACAAACTTTCTGTCGTTTAAGATATAATATAATATAAAGGAATTAAAATCAAAATTAATTAGTGGCACGTAAACACTCAATTGATGTTTAATTATGTAGTTATAAGTTACTGACTCCTGCTTTTAAAATAATTTTGTCTTGTGTATACAAGTCGAATCCTGTGAGTACTAAAGTGTTTCTATTTTTTTCTTTTTCTAAGTTATCCCTGAAAATAACGACTCCAAGCACAAACAGGGAGTTGGCATTATAGTTGATAAGAATTCTCAGAAAGCTGTTTGTAACTTTGTTCCCTACTCTGATCGAGTATTAATGATGTCTCTAAACTCTCATTTAAAACGTAAAATAAATATAATCCAAGTATATGCACCCACTGCAGACAAGGATGAAGATACCATAGAGGCCTTCTATAAACAAATCGACAATGTCTTAAGGCTAACTAACAGACAAGATATAAATATTATAATGGGCGATTTGAACGCTAAAGTGGGCCAAGAAGAAGTGAAGAATTGCGTGGGGCGATATGGACTCGGGGAAAGGAATGAACGTGGCGATAGGCTTGTCTATTTCTGTGTCAATGAGGAACTCATAATTACAAATACCTTATTCAAACTTCCTAAACGTAGACTATAGACATGGAGGTCACCAGTTGACAATAACAACAAAATAGTCAGAAATCAAATAGATTATATTATCGTCAACAGTAGATATAGAAATTCTATAATATCATCTAAAACTTATCCAGGAGTGGACATATCCTCCGATCACAACCCGGTTGTTTTGTCAATGAGAGTGAAACTAAAGAAGATCAACAGCCCTAGCACCAAGAAAATCATGGATACAAGACGTCTCAAAGAAGACAACACATATGCGGAAACGAAATTTAAAATAAGCGAGAACTTAAGGAAAGTCAAATAAGATAATGCGGAAACTCTAACTATTGACCAAAAATGGGGAAAATTCAACATGCCATTGTGTCAGTTGGAAAAGAATCCCTCAAACCACTTGGAGAAAAAACAAAACCTTGAATGACAGTAGAACTCATTGAACTTATGGAAGAACGAAGAAAACATAAAGCAAAAGACCTGAATAAATACAAAGAAATTTAGAGAAACATCAGAAAGAAAATTCGAGAGGCAAAAGAGAGGTGGCTCTCCGACAGATGCAAGGAAATAGAAGATCTGGATAAAAAGTATGATAGCTTTTATTTACACAAAAAAATTAAAGAAATGACAGGTTCTAAAAACGTACAAGAACGAATATCCTTAAAAATGATAAAGGGGATATTATTACTGATATGAAGGAGAGATTATGTCACTGGACCAATTACATCCAACAATTATCTAATGATGAAAGAGAAGAACTGTCAATAGAAATCACCGAGGATACCGGACCACCAATACTAAGAAAAGAAGTCATCTATGCCATCAAAAACACAAAGCGGGTAAAGCTACTGGACCAGATGATGTGCCAATCGAATTATTAAAACTCATCGATGAAGATGTTATTGATGTAATGGTTGAACTCTTTAATCTAATATATCAGACTGCCACAATCATCAGATAATGGCTGCAATCAACCTTTGTAGCAATTCCCAAAAAGCCAAGTGCAAGAACTTGCTTAGATCACAGAACAATAGCTTTAATGAGTTACACAAAACATTTTTGAAAATAATTCACAGCAGAATTGTTAAAACTCTTGAATATGAAATTAGTGACACACAATTTAGCTTTAGAAATGGTATAAGTACAAGAGATGCTTTGTTAGGCTTGAATGAGCTGGCTCAGAGATGCATAAACATGAATCAGGACATGTACTTATGTTTTGTAGACTTTGAAAAGGCCATTGATAAGGTTCAACATAAAAAGCTTGTAGATATATTAAAAAGCAAAAATATTGACAGTCGTGGTATGAAAATTATATCTAATTTATATTGGAATCAAACTGCCAAGGTAAGAGTTGACAACCAGTACACTCAAACTATCAAAATACAGAGAGGAGTCCGCCAGGGTTGCGTGCTGTCCCCACTACTTTTCAATGTCTACAGTGAAGCGGTATTTCAAAAAGCGCTCTCAGACTCAATAGAAGGTATATCTATCAATGGAGAAGTTTTGAATAACTTACGTTTTGCAGACGATACAGTAATAATGACAGATAACAACAATGATTTACAGAACGTAATGCAGCGCCTTAATGAATGCTGTCATGAGTACGGACTGAAGATAAATTTAAAGAAAACTAAATGCATGATCATGACTAAATCTGCACATGCAAATATCCAACTGACTATTGAAGATACTGCAATTGAGAGTGTTAATAACTATAAATACTTAGGAACATGGACAACATCAGATGTAGACCAAACCAAAGAAACTAGGACACCCATTGAATGGGTGCATCATTCATTAAACTTAAAAAGTTTCTTTGTTGTCGGGATATAAGGTTGGAACTACGCCTGAGAATGCTTCGATGTTACGTGTTTTCTACTCTTCTTTATGGCTTGAAAGCGTGGACACTAAAACAAGTCCATCTGAATAGGTTGGCCGCCTTAGAATTTTGGTGTTACAGAAGAATCCTACGAATATCATGGATTCAAAGAATGTCAAACGTGGAAGTAACTAGAAGGATAGGAAATGAGGCGGGAATAATATTAACTATCAAAAGACGAAAACTTGAGTACTCAGGACATGCGATGAGAGGGCAAAAATACGTATTATTACAACTTATTATGCAAGGCAAAATCCGAGGAAAGCGAAATGTGGGAAGACGAAGAATATCCTGGCTTAAGAACTTAAGGGAATGGTTTGAATGCAGCAGTGCAGAACTTTTTAGAGCGACAGTCAACAGAGTCCGCATAGCCATGATGATTTCCAACCTTCGATAGAAGATGGAACTTAAAGAAGAAGAAGTTGTCCCTCTTATATGCAGTTCTGTTAGTTTATATTATGCTTAGCGTTTTCATGTCGTATCATTTTTAACTTCATATCAAACTTTTTCTGTCCTTTACGTTCGTCTATTCCAGTCATCATGTGTTTCATCAACATTTTCAATTCTTCAAAATCCTCTGTATCTTTCTTCTTTTCTCCTTCTTGTGGCGTCCTTTGTACCATTGTACTTTTTTTAACCTTCTGTCGGGCGCGACTGTTCAAATTGATACAACACAAATGTTTTGTGCCAGTACGTGCGTCTTGCAAACCGTCGGGAATTGTCGTTACCAGTAACTTCCTACTTCCCTATTCTACAAAATATGATCTGGCATTACGAAATGTTCTTTGTCAGAACGAAGATATTTGAATATTGTTTATTTTGATATACGGCGCCCATTAGTGTAACAAAATAATTTTGTAAATTTGTGACATTTATTAGTTTGGTAAGTACTATTCCTTTATACTACCTTTTCTTTTTTTATTATTAAAAATTACACAATTATATTTACACTTCATCAAACTGATTCACTGAGCCTGGTTGGAAATATTTTTGTGATTTAACAAATTAATATTTGTTTTAGGTCAGAAATACGCTTATCATGGCAAGTTGTAATAAAAAATATAATTTGGAGGATCCTAAAGATATTGAAGAACTACAAAAATATTGATTCTTGACGACGACGAAGGAGATTCACAGGACGATTGTGATCATGAAGAGGATACAGATCTAGAAGCTAGTGGCAATGATGATTACGATGGATCTAAGGCAGGTGATAATAACTTTGGAAGAGAGAAAAGTAATGGAAAGAAGCTCTTAGAAAAAATAACAAAATGGAATAAAAATACCCCATCACAAAGAGTTCGTTCAAAACAACATAATCTTATTCGTAAGTTACCAGGTACAATAGGTGCTGCAAGAATAGCAAAAATTCCTTTGAAATGCTGAAGTTGCGTTAGGGACGACGAAATATTGCGTATAATTGTACAAAAGACCAACCAATATATTGAAAGTGTTAAATCGCTCTTCAAACGCGATAGAGATGCCAAGCCTATAGACATTGTTGAATTGAAAGCATTTATAGGACTCTTATACTTTGCTGGTATTCACAGAGGTAACAGACAAAGTGTAGAAGACCTGAGGGGATCCGACGGGAATGGTATTGAAAATTTCAAACATTATGCGTTGTATGCGATTTGATGATCACACTACCAGAAATTTCGTGACGTTTTTACAATGTTAGTGAATAATTCACAGAAATCCCATAGTTTAGGACACAACGTTACAATTGATGAAAAATTGGAAGGCTTTCGTGGAAGATGCGGTTTTGTACAATAAATATCTATAATCGGTTCACAATTTGTCGATAGCTCACTACAAGTTTAACCCTAATTAGAAAACTGAAATACACAGAGGATAGGTAATACCATATAATAGTAAAAACCAACCTGAAACTGATGGTTTAAGGTGTTTTCAACTAACTCACCTTGTATCTGAAGGAATACAATACAGCAGTCAACCTTATAATCCGATTACGAAGGTATTTTGGTTACAGATGACCGACCAGTGTCGTAGAGTATAGGATTGAAACATTTATTTGAACTAAATAAATATATTTTTTAAATTGTACTTATGTAAATTGCATTTTTGTTTTAATAAAACTTCTTTATTTTATTCAAAAATAAAACGTTTCTTGCCATTTGTAAAAGATACATTTATTTAATTAAGGGGAAAGGCGCCAAATGTCGCCTGGCAAAATTTTCAATGTGTTTTAAATGTATCCATTATTTTCGAATCCGGAGAAAACTAATAAATATTTTTGAAAAATTTAAACGCAGAATGAAAGATTACATTATTACTGAGGGCAGAAGGTCCCTGAAAACTTCTACAATGTTTATCTTATTATGTTACGTAACAGGGGAGAAAATAAAAGAGAAAATATAGTATAATTTTTAATTGAAAATATTGCATGCAAAAGAAACTTTTTATTTATTCTAATAAATATTTCATTCTGCCTTTAAATTTTTCAAAAATGCTTTTTAGTTTTCTCAGGATTTGAAAAAAAATGGATATATTTAAAACACATTGAACATTTTGACAGGCGACATTTTGCGCCTTTTCCCTTTAATACCTTACGATTGCAACTACTATTATTTACCTTACATAATTACGATTAGAAAACTATTTAAATTCAAAATAAATAGGATCAACTTCGGAATCCGAGTTGACTTGAGGGTTAATAATTAGCGGTTGTGTCTCTACGGTCACATCAATTAGGTTATCAAGATCCCACATTTTTTGTTCTTCTTCTATTACATGTCTTACTGCATCTTTCCAGTTTTGTTCTGTAATATGTTGTAAAGACTCATATACCAATTCACGTACAGCTTGTATTTTATATGACGTATTTTTTCTAGCCACATAACTTTTCATTTGTGTCCAAATGAGTTCAATTGGATTTATTTCGCAGTGGTAGGGTGGAAGTCTAAGGACTGTGATGTTTCACCTTTCCGCCATTTTGTCAACTACGTATTTCTTAAACTTAGATTTGTGTTGCCGGGCAATTTTTAAAAGTTCTGCTTTTACCATTCCATCTTCGTAAGGCAGATACTTATTCCGCAGCCAGTGAAGAATATACTGTTTCTTCCACGCAGTCTTTCTACTAGTCGTGAATGATAAAATGCATTATCTAATACTATAATTGAATTTGGTGGTATGTGTTCAATCATCTGCTTAAAATACTCTTCGAAAACATCAACTGTCATCTCCTCGTGATAGTCTTTTGTGCTTTTGGACTGAAGTTCCAACAAACCATGCTTAACAAATCCTTTTTCACTGCCAATGTGAGAAATTATTAATCTACTGCCTTTACCAGAAGGTGGGGAGATATTAATAGACCAACCTTCCATAAAGGCTTGTTTGAAGCTTAATACATTTTTATCTGACTTAATATATTTTTTTAGAGTATGACCTGAGTTTACCCACGTTTCATCCTGGTAGAAGATTGGCCTTCCTTCTGCCCGGAATTTTCGTATGGATCTTAGATAATTTCTTCTCCAACATATTATCTCCTCCCAGTCAATCAAAAGTGATTTTCGGTCTGATTTCTCCCACCGGAAATTTAATTCTTTTAAAACTTGCCACAATTTAGTTCTTCCGATATGAGGCAAATCCGGGTCATCTCTAACTTCTTGTAAAACTTTGTTTAGGTTTGGTATTTCTTTTTTGAAAAAAAATCCATGAATTTTTCTTCGAATACCATTTTTGGCAAATTCATTAATTTCAATAGGCTTTTTCCCTCTCTTTAAGTGTTCGTTTGTGTTTAAGTTAGCTATACCGTGTTTTTTTCTTTCTGATAGGAACCTATATATAGTTGACTCCCCTACGCCAGTCATGTTGGCACAACTTTCGACTATGTTGCGAACAGTGTTTGTGGGATTCTGAGAAACCAGAGCATCGTGAACATTCAGGACAATAGTCTTTTCTCTTGGTGAATAGACAGGCTTACTGACTGTACGCAACAGTACCGGTGTAAAACTTGATGATGTTGATAATGAAGCCATCACAAACAATCCAACAAAACGAGCACGAGCGAAAGGTACGTATATGTTCGTAGGTATATGGAATAAAAAAATCACTCACGCACTGCATATAATTCGAAAAAGAAATATTCGAGAAGATAATTACTGCCGTAGACGCAGAAACACCGACGAGCCCTAAATTACATGCAATCAAAAACGTACTAAACAAAAAAATTGTTTTCGTTCGTAATAACTTCACCCTTTCAAGTTAAGTTTCGAATATAAACTGAACAGACGAGGCACGTGGCCAAAGCCGGCATCTTTATACCCATTATATTATTAAAAATCTGGGGAATTCCATTCTAATTATCTTGCAACGAATAGTACCTTCGAATATGAATTCCAGGTTTTGTAGTAAAGTGATTAAACGCGAAGATTAGTATTGAAATATCCAAAGAGATAAGGTATTCTTATTTACAAAATTGTTAATGGTTAAATTCTTATTTTTATTAATAGAATATAATAACCAACATTAGCCGTGAAAGTTTTAAGTGTTTCTTGCTAAATGTATTAGTATTAAAACATTATTAATATTGATAAACATTTTGGAAAGGAAAATAAATGTAAAACGCATTAATTTTAATGAATAAACATCTTAGGAACGCCTATGATGATACAAATTTTACGACCGTTTTATAACTTTGAGGCACATATTTCGTGCTCTCAACAATTTGTGAACGGATTGTAATAAACCTAATAAATATGATGTGACAATCTACGCCCTTATGGATTTCCAGGTTTACTATCTATATTATTTGGAAATAGATGCAGGACTACAACCTGAAGGCCCGTTTAGATTGAGCAAAAACACCGTTGTATGTTGTTCTGCGACTTTGCCAACCTAAAAACCAGACAGAACATAATATTACCAGAATTACTTCTGACAACTGGTTCAACAGCACTTCATTGATAGATGAGCTACGACGTAAAAACCTTTCTTACTTTGGCACGTTGAAAAAAAAGTCGAAATTCTACCTGAATTCCTTCCAAATCAGACGATAGTTAATGATAGTAGCTTGTTTGCCTTCGAAAATTGGTGCACTTTGATTTCTTACGTTCCTAGAAACGTAATTTTGGCTTCAAGTTTACATGAAGATTCCGTTGATCTTGAAACAGGAGTTAAAAGAAAAATATTATCAACATTTATAACTGCATCAAAGGCGAAGTTGAAACAACAGATAAATTGTGTGCATCATACAACGTAGCTAAAAATGTTCATCGTTGGCCCATGGTGGTATGTTTCACTATGCCCAATATTAGTGAAATCAATGCTGAGGTCATAATATATTTTGGCAATGATCAAAATGTTCTTCAAAAAAAAAAAACTTTTTTAAAAAAATTTGTCACATGCATTAGTTGTACCTTATATGGTTCGACGAAGTTCAGAAACATCAGGAATTCAAATCAGCCTGCCACAACGTCTAAAAGAATTTGCCCCATTAGAGCAATGAGAACAGAAATCAGAAAGTGAAGATGTCGGAAAAGGCAAGAGATGTCATACATGCACTGGACAAATACGTTTGACTAAGTATAGCTGCAAAATTGTGAGAAACCCATTTGTCTGATTCACATAGACAGCTTTTGCAATATTTTTAGACCGATATACACAGAAATAGCACAAGATGACATAAATGAGGAAAGGGTATAACACAAAACTGTATTCTTTTTTACGAGTACTACGTCAGATTTTAGAAAAAGTTAGTTAGTTACCTTTGCGTTAATGATTTGTATTCGAATGTATTTTTAAGTTTTTTTATGTACTTACGTACATGGTTGATATGTATTAAATGCATAGTATTAAAATAAGTTGTTGTTGATTACAATAAGAGACGTAAACAGCCGCGTAATCAATTTGATAGACCGCTTTTTGGTTTGAAGATCGCGCACGACTGAAGATTAACTATTTATGATTTTTCTCATGATATTTGTTGACGTCTTCTTTCATTTCTTAAATAATATTTATCATCTAAATACATTTTATTTCTGACTTTTCCCTCGTATCAGCTTTCAATAAAAAGCGTTCAACAATAGATAACCCGGCCTTCAATACGGTTTTGACGTTTATATTTTCTCGTGTTTTTTAGTTTAATAATTTATACCAATATTTTTTATAACATGGTCTAGAAAAAAGATGTTGCTAAGATTATTTCCACAGGTATTAAAGTACTGAATAATGAAACGTACTTACTATAATATAACTTAATACATAAGTTTTAAAACAAATTTATTTACCCTAAATTTTTACTTGCAGCTAAAATTACAAAATGGAGGAGGAAAAAGGTCAGGATTCACAAAAAAAGACTAACCCAGTAGATAGGGCAAATTTGATATCGAATTTATTCTTTTGGTAAGTAAATACAGCGTTCACCAACAAAAATTTGCTTCTTTTCCTTGTTTTTTATACTTAAGGTCTATGGGTATTTTTACTAGGTAATATTTAGTGATTTCGAAGACCAACAGTCTTGCCACCGTTTTTATGGTGTTCCTGTGAGCCTTCTTCCCTTTGGTTTCCTATCTCTTATAATTTTTGCAACTATATTTTTGATGAGTTTATTAATTACAATTTCTGTTTCGTTTCTTCCCCATCGAACTAAATTGTTTATTAAAGGATACGAATAAATAATTCCGGTATCGATGTTGATTAAAACATAGATATTAAACAGCAATACAAACAGGTGTACTTGCTGATCACAATACTCTTATCTCTAGATTCTAGTTTTAATTACAACAAATAAAATCCATCCTATGGTTTAACAGACCAATTCGAGCTCTGACCTCCTTGATCAAACCTCTCCATCTGTTATGGTCTGTACCAATTCTCCTCCTATTGACTACTAAGGAGATTTCTGGCCTCGTCATCCACACCAGCCTTCCATCGCGTTTTTGGTCTTCCAATAGGTCTCCTCCCCCGCATTCTTGTATTCAACAGTTTTTTTGACGGCCGGTTTTCTTCCATCCTAAATACATCGCCTGTGCATTGAAGACGCTGTAGGCGGACATACTGAGTTAAAAGTGATTATTTATATATTATATATTTCATAATTGTATCTGATTCGCTGAGTTGTCTATTATCAAAGTCGCCAATCTTCACCTTGACCAATTTACAGGAACCGCGAAATTATGTGCTATCTTTATTTTGGTTACGATTTGCCTAATTATTATAATTTGTTGTAAATATGTAATGAGTATTTTGTTTCATACAATTTTTTTAACGTCTATCAGTACCTATTGAGAAAATTCAATAAGAAAAATAAACATTGGCAATTATGATACTGATATTGTAACTTTGATTACTTTGATACAAATTTTGCTGCTTTCAAGTCATTTGAAATGGGTCTAATTAAATCAAAAGTCATTGTTGTCAAAATTAATTTTATTTTAGGTAGGCTTGGTAGATCCATGTTCTGTAAAGGTGCTTTGTAGTATTCCAGCCTTGGATTTTGGAGTAAAATGTTTCCAAAATAAGTCTTAAGTAAATTCTTGACGTTCTTTAACTTCTCCTGACTGGCATTTTGTATATTGTTGGCTTCAAGTATGGTAAGATTGATACGAAATAACCTTTCTTTAATCTTGGTGAAGCTCCGAAACATTCCAGTTAAAAAGTTGAAATTTGGATCACCCTTCATTAAAATGTCTCCAGGTTTTTGATGGATAGCTTCAAATAAGTCATTTATATTCAGTAATTTTAAAATAAAACTGCCTTGTAGCTTTATGGAAGCTATCAGCCTGGGTCTTCCAGTCGAAAAAGTTAAAATCTTGGTCAGCTAACAAACCAGTTGTATAATCTTTCATTTCATTGTAATATTCTGCAGGGTTTGCTACCTGCAACTTCAAGTTTTTTAATTTTTTGTTAATCAGCCCAAATATCATATCGGAAGGGATACATTAGTGCCCTCTAACAGGAAATAATAGCTCCTTTGTCTTTATATTCACTGGAGCTTGCTTGCATAACCATGTCAAGTACATAGTAAGCACAATCATACACAAGTCTCACAGTAGTTACCTTTGACATATCTGTTTGGAATAAACAGTGCAGGATTGCAGAGGCCACGTGATTGGAAGACTTCGCGTATTGGTCATCGGTCCAGCAAAAGCTGAATGAGTTCTGAGGCCCAACTGCAGCCTTTGAGTATCCCCGAACGACGGTGAGATTATGTAAATAAAGGTGACTGCTGTAATATGCCTGCTGGTCTGGCACTTTTGGTAAGGACAGATTTTTGTGAAGGTCATAGAAGAAAGTTATCATGTTGGTATTCTCTTTCTTCGTTAAATTATGGAATGCTCTGACTCGTAGCTTGTGGATTTTTTTTTTACATATTAAATTAGCTTTCTCATCTCCTTCAGGTCGTTAAATTTTTTCCTCTAGTGATAAACATGTGGAACACATATCTTCACGTGGTCTACAAAAGCCTAAATTAAAATTTTTGTTAAACATTTCCCAGAAAAAGTCTCTCTTGACAGGTTCATTTGACGGATCACTTGAGTAAAGACGGTAAAACTTAGTAATGTTTAAGTTTTTAGACAGATATCTCTTTTCGTATTTGCCACGGCAATAATGTGACTTAATACATTTTAGCTTCATTATAAAAGCCATAACACATTTCTTCTAAGTTAAAAACTTTTGTTGTCTTTCTGTCTCCACCCCTTCTTTCAATAGGTGCATTATTGTCCTTTTTATAATTTTTCTCTATCTATAACTCTTTGTCGTGCAATACGAAATATATGTTCGGGTCTATTTGACCCCAAAAAAAATTAATTCGTATTTTGCAAATTATTACGCGGCGTAACGTTTTGGTGCTTCGTAATCTTAGTACTTATATGAGGTCTTTCAATTGAATACGAGATAAAATTCAACTTCCTGATTTTTTTGATAAAAATTAAATTGTTACCTATAGTACGTTCGGGTCAATATGACCCCCGTATTTAAACCGTTAAAAATTACCTGTGTACGTATGTTTAGTTGGCAGTATTTTATATATTTTTTCAGTCAGGTACGTCTATAAATAGAAACAAGTTTTTGCAAGCTAGAACTTTTTAAAAATGTGTAGTGTAGCTACACGATGTCGTTTAGAAGGGCCTGTCACGTAGACGAAAGTGGGGGTGATAGACAAGTGGTAGGCTGGTAGAACACTGATATGCCAAGCGCATTCATTTATATTTCAAATTTCAGTCTCAGTCTATATTTGCATGTTGATGATGTTGCATCAAAGAACGCTAACCGAAGATGAGCTCGCTAACGTGTCAGAGAGTGATGAGTGCATCAGAAATAGACAACAATACAAGTAGTGAGAGTGAGGAAGAAAGTAGTGATGACTATGCTGTTCCATTCTACGTACAACATCCTGTAGAGCCTTCTGTAACAGTTTCTTCAAAAGACGGTAATATCCAGTGGTCTCTCGATCCTCATTATCAAAGTGGTCGTTTTTCCACGGCCAGTGTTATAAATAATGCTCCAGGAGTTACAAAGTACGCATGTGCACGAATTTCCGATAACAAAAATTCATTTGACGCACTCTTTTCTGACATAGTTGCAAACCAAATTATAAATATGACCAACATGGAAAGACAGCGTGTTTTTGGAACCAACTGGAAAAACTTTCAAGCATACATTTGTCTTTTATTGTTAGCTGGAGTTTTTAAGTCCCATGGCGAATCAACTAAAAGTTTGTGAAATGAAGAAACGGGTCGTAGTGTATTTTGAGCAACAATGTCCCTGGAAGTATTTACAAAAATTTCGCAAGTATTACGTTTTGATAACAAGACTACTAGACAGGATAAGAGACGTATTGATGAACTTGCTGCAATACGTGAAATTTGGGAAAAATGGGTAGAAAATATACCAAAATTTTTTAACCCTAATAAAAATGTTACCGTCAACGAGCAATTAGTTGCCTTTAGAGGCCGCTGTCCCTTCAAACAGTACATTCCCAGTAAACCAGCAAAATATGGCATACAAATTTGGGCTGTGTGACAGTAAAAAAAGTGCAATGACTGCTCTAAAATTGCAGATCTATACAGGAAAGGAAGCAGGTGCTGCGCCGGAACGGAATCAGGGAATGCGTGTGGTGTGCGACTTGTGAAGTGGTTTAAAAGGCCACAATATCACTTGTGATAACTTTGTTACATCATACAATTTAGGAAAACTTCTTCTAAAAAGAAAAAATACAATGCTGGGGACTATAAAAAAAATAAACCAGAGCTTCCAGCACAAATTGCGAATAAAGAAGTTCATAGTTCGTCTTTTTACTTCACGCAAGATACCACTGCTGTTAACTATGTTTCTAAAAAGTATAAAAATGTTATTCTTATGAGGACTTTGGATCATGATAATGCTATTAGTGACAGAAACGACAAAAAGCCATAATTATTTTAGATTACAATTCCAGTAAGGGAGCATTGGATACTCTAAATCAGCTTGTTGGTACATATATATGTAAGAGGAAGACAAATTGCTGGTCGTTGGTTGTTTTTTATAATATGCTGGACATCAAAAAATGCTCAATGGAACACCAACAAACTTACAAAACGGCGAATTTTTCTTGAGGAATTGGGAAAAACACTGATGAAACCACTTATCCTTTCCAGGAAAAAATTATCAAGAACTAAAGACTCACAAAAAGTGGTAAAAAAAACACGAACAGAAGCGAGTGAAGAAGATGGAAATTATAGTGAACCGTCTATGGGCAATCCAACTCCGCCTGCTAAACGAGCACGCTGTAAATTTTGCTCTAAAAACGATAACAAGACTAATATTTTATGTTATGTATATCACAAACATATTTGTAAAACCCATTTTTTTATTACTCTCCCAGTTGTACACTAAATTAAATTTTGTAGGTATTTGTTCTTAGGCTTTTCTGGGAAAGAAAAAAATGCCTTTCATTTTTGTTAATAAGGTTTAATTTACATTAGCAACATAATTTTTGTTTAATTAACTATAATTTTTTGTTAATAAAGTTTTGTTTAGCACCATTAGCTTATCTTATTTCGATTAAGGACCGTAAACCATAGTTGAGTCATATTAACCCGAACAGTACATTTGCATAGTTGACCCGAACGGACAGCAGGGTTAACTTTAAAATATTTTTTTTATTAATTTTTTTTAATTACTAACAAATGAGTCTCCAGCACATGTTACAAAAGTAATTAAAAAGGTTTAGACGTATTTCAGAGCATATTATTTTCTTTAAATTTGTATTATACCCAATGTATTTTTATTGGAAGTGACTAATCTATCCTTACTTTGAAAACATATACTAGATTATGTTTTTCTTTTATGGTTTTATTACTATATAATTGTATATTTTATCTTAGTTGGTTGCTACCCTACTTCGTCAAAGGTTACAAACGAGAATTGACCGAAGATGACATGTATAGATATCGAAGTGAGCATGATTCCAGCAAGCTAGGCCAAAAGCTAGAAGATCGATGGAAGACACATGGTATCAATAACCAAAATCCTGCATATTGGAAAGTATTAATAGGAACATTTATTTGGGAAATATTGGGTCTTAATATTCTTATTGTACTAATAGAAACATTAAAGTAAGTAGATTGCCTAGAATAACAACCCAAATAATTTATTTATCACATATTTATTTAGTTTTTATATAATTTTGTTTCTATTTATACTTTATTTTATATTTTATAAAAATTTGCTATATTAAAGCCACAATTAGAGCAATCCAAGTTTCAACACTTAACCATTATTCACAACATGCAAACAGATTTGTAAAAGACGCGGTATAGATCTATACAATTTTAATTCAACATTTTTTGTAACCATAGAAAGTACATAATGAGCGTCGGTGAAAAAAAAAACAAAAACAATGGTTGTCCTGTCCAGTCATTTTGTTTTCGAAATATCGAACTTATTATAATTTTCAAACTATTAAGACCAAGACAGCATCAAAAGACAGCATCAATATTATTGTATTAAAGAATACTTTGAAACATCCACAAGGAAACTAAATTCCTGTAGCTGGCTGTATACCATGCATCACAAAAAATTTTGATCAAAAATTTTTATTGAAATTTTTATTAAAAATTTATTAAAATTTTTGAACAGTATTTATTGAACACTGAACTTAGCTGTTTATTCTTAAAAAATACCTTGTTCTTTCAAATATTTTTGATAGAAATCTAGTTTACCCTGGATTATACCATGTGCAGATATGAATGCTTTGTGACATTAGAATTTCAACTACCAAAACAATTTTACTCTATACCCTTATTTTATTTGGAAAAAAAACATAATGAAACTGTATTGATATATTGATATAAATCTGAATTTTGTTCACAGTTGTGATAAAGCTACTAAACTCTATTACCACAACACTTCTTCCCCACTAGATTTAATATACAGAACGCTGAATCTTCATGTATAGACATTACGATATATGTGAACCAGGTCTGACCCCAGAGCTCACCTGGGATAGGCTTGACTTCTTATACAACACTATCCACTTTTTATTTATAATACCAAAAACCTATGTGGACAGACATTAACCCCAAAATACTATTTAAGAAACCCTAATTGGAATCATTTTTCAAATTTAATCGAAAGCAGGATGACCACATTTAAAAGTACCTCAAATACAAACGAGACACTGAAGAACCTTCAGTTACCATTATCACAAAAGCAGCAGAAAAAGCTATAGAAAAGACTATATGCATAAAACAACGCAACCCTGTCCCAAGGTGGAATCACGAATGCAAAGCAGCAATCGAATCTAGCAAAAGAGCTTTTAACCAATACTAGTGCTACAGTTAAGAATAAAATGCTTCTGTTGAGAATAAAATTGAATACAAAAAATAACGTGCTATAGCCAAGAAGACAACTAGAAACGCCAAACGTCAGTGATGGACTCAATATGTATCAACGTTAAATGTAAACACTCCCATGACTGAAGTATGGAACAAAGTCCGAAGGCAGTTACTAGTAATACTGAGTTTTAAAAAAACCTTGCTAACACATATAAAAACCGATTCAGTAATAATAATTATAAAAAATCTTTCATTAATTACAAACAGCAAGAAGAAAATAAGAAAATTATCATTATACCTAACACAGAAGAACCGGTAAATGTACATATTTCTCAATTAGATTATACAGAAGCAATATCAAATCTCAAAGAAACTAGCGCTGGTCCGGACGATATTTCTAGTATTTTTATCAAACACCACCAGATAGCGCTCATAAACAACTTCTAAATCTGTTTAATATTATCTGGTTACAGCACAAATTTCCTAAAAAATGGCATGAATCCACAGTTGTACCTATACAAAAACCTAATAGTATTAAAACAAGTTCAGAGTCATACCCACCGATATCTTTAACATGCGCCATGTGTAAGTTACTTTTTTCGTACGACGAGTTTTTCCTTCCTAAAGATCCTCTTATATACTTTACCTGCGTATTAGGTTAGGTTAGGTTAGTGTTAAGAAGAGAAATTGGTCTGTATGATTCGCTGATGGTCAGAACTTCCCTGGTTTGGGAATCATGATTGTACTGGCTACTTTCCAGGGAGTTGGAAAGTAACTCAGTAAGAGGCATGCATTGATAATGTGGCAGTGGGATTATACTATTATCTGAAAGTATTTTGAGGCATTACCTATGTATGCCATCTGAGCCAAGAGATGTGTTTTTACCGTAGTTACACATCTGTTTAACGGTGTCCTCCAGAACAGGAGCCATAATTGGATGTTGGATATTCTAGTCTCTAAAGTACTGTGAAGGGTAATATTATATACTCTCCAGTCTCCTTTTGTTGCCAAGTTTAAACTACTTTTTGAAAATGGGATTTTCAAGGGTGATGAAAGTTGACTGGAGTGTATTATTATAGGCTTTTGCTTTATCTTGTGGATTGGATAGAATGACGTTATTTACAATAAGATGAGAGTGAGGCCTTGACTTTAATTTATTTCATTAGAGTTTTGAATTTGTTCCAGAATTTGAAGCCATCTCTGTGGTCCAGACCAGAGGTAACTCGTATCCACTGATGTTGTTTTAACTTTTAACCTCTAATCTTATGGACGTTGGGAGACCGTTGTGTTCTGTTTTATTTTAGCGAGAATTCGTTGTGGAAGTATTGGAGTTGGATTCAGTTTAACTGTTGGTCAGGTATGAAGGCTCACGGAGAAGACTTACATTTTGAGAGATCTCTCTGTCAATCTGGTTGGTTGTTGACCTATCACCTAACCCAGGAATATTATGGTCTATGAACTCTTGGAAAAGCAATATACAGCAGTTGTGGCTTGTGGAGGGAAGTTAAAGGCTAATAGTAGTAGGTGGTCAGAGGTTATCAAGTCCCCTATGTACCATTCATCGTCAAATTTATCCAGCATACTCTCTGTACATAAGATGGGGTCAACGATAGATGCTCCAAGATAAATGAAAAATGTGATTTCTGTATTGGTGATTCTTGAGATGGGCAGCTCTAGAAGTAGGTCTGAGAGCATTCTGCCTGAAATATTTGTGAAAGTGTCACCAAATTAAGTATGTCTGCCATTGAGGTTACCCATTAGTACCGCCTTGTCAAGTGATGATAAGTACTCGATAAGTGGTTTGGAGAGGAGCTGATTTGGATGTTTATAATACGAAATTATCGCAATATTGATGTTATTTAGGTGCAAGTCAACTACCAGGTAGTCTCTTTTTGGAAATTGGATGTTAGGTGGTAGTATGTGGAGGAGATGGGGATGTTTTTGTGAATTAGGATGCCATTCCCGTGACTGGTCTGGCTTTTGGCTGTATGGTAGATGGTATAGCCTGTAAAGTTTGGGGTAAAAAACCCTTTAAATGTTGTTAAATTTGTTTGAAATTAAATTGTTGCTGATAATATTGAATGTTGAAGTTTTAGACGGAATTTAAGGCATTTACTTCGTGGCAACATAAGACTCTCACAATGGGGTTGGGGAGGGATGGCTAGCCTCTACGAAACTCGATGAGGATCTGTAGGTAGTAACTTAAGTTTTGTGTGTTATATATTAGTAGGTACAGAAAATAATAAAAAATCTGCAAAAGCATAAAATCTGTTGTTACTCTCTAAATATCTACAAATGAAATATGCTAGATGTGTAAAAACTTGCAAAAATATATCAAAAAAAGACTGTAATATTTTCTATAAAATACAGTACTAATATACAGGGTGTTCCTTGAAAAAAAGATGGGAAAATTTTGAAAATAGTGATCCCATTGTATGGGTATTATATGGCTGGATGTCAAAGATATTAAATTAATTAAAAATAACACTACACTAGAAAAACCTTGAAATGTCCTTTACTTTTTGATTGTCTTGGAATCCTAATCAACAGCTCTTTAAATAATACAATTTTTCTCACTATAAGTGTAAAAAGTGTAAATTTAAAAAAATATATATTACGTTTAGGCCTATAAAACCTTAATACACACTCTTCATATTTTAAAAAATGTATTCAAAAATATTAAATAGAGTAAAATAGAGTAATAATAGAACAATAGAGTAAAAATATAAAATAGAGTAAGTAAAATAGGGGAGGGAAGGGTAAAGTGAAATGGTGGGGTAAAGTGAAATAGCTCGTTTTCAAATTCTACCGCGAATGGAGCCGCCACTGTTTACAATTCAGTCAATGTTTAGAAGTAGTACTGTAGTACGTGCTTATCGACCGTTTTGTGGCAGTCGTCTGTCGGTGTTATTGAAAATATCACTGTTTATACATTTTTGGGCAACAATTTGTAACATCTGCAGGTGAGTGTAATTGCTAAATCTTCTATCTTATTTAACTAAACATATTTTTAAAACTAACACACAAAAACAATTATAGTTAACCATCTATTATACAAAATATAGATTGTTAGGTTAGGGTTAATAATTTTTACTGGACCAGTATTGCTTTTAAATCCATTTGGGGCAATGTGAAATGTTAATAGATGGGGTAAACTGAAATATCGTTTGACTTTGCCCCACATGTAATTATACTTGATTACCACCATTAAATGAAGAATATCTGTCTTTCCAGGTGTAAAATACGAAATTATAAACGAAAAACGACCCAACAACAATGGTCTGTGGAGTCAATGAGATCTGCAATCAGGTTTGTGCGAACTGGCATCCTTAGCCCAAATCAAGCTGTTAGGCAATACGGAATTCCTGTTGCTATGTTAAATCGGGGAACCAAATCCGGTAAAAATGAGGAAGAAGCGTCAAGAAAGAAGCTAGGCCGATTTCAAACCGTATTCAGTCCGGAACAGGAAAAAGCATTAGTTGACCACCTTATTGGTATGGATAGGTTATTTTTTGGTCTTTTTTATCTAGAACTAAGAAGTTTAGCTTTCCAGTATGCAGAAATTAATAAAATTCCAAACAACTTTCATAAACAAAACTGTTTAGCTGTTAAAGACTGGTTGTACCTATTTTTAAAAAGGCATCCCCAACTGACATTGAGAACACCAGAAAACACATCAGCAGCTAGAGCTTCTGGCTTTAATAAAGTTTCTGTCGACACATTTTTTGCTCTATTGGCTGAACTTCAAGATAAATATGCTTTTTTTGCCAGCAAAACCAACAATTGTGATGAAACTGGTATAACTACTGTCCCAAATAAGCCAAAAAAAATTATATCCGTAAAGGGTAAAAAGCAGGTGGGTAACTTGACATCTGGTGAAAGAGGCACTCTAATTACAGCCGAAATTTGTGTTAGTGCTGCAGGTCATTACGTTCCACCTCTTCTTAATATTCCTCGTCAGAGAAGAAATCCTATTTACGAGATAAACTTGCCTCCAGGAAGTATTGTGACTTTCCACAAATCTGGATGGATGCAGACAGAAATAATGAGCAATATCTGGTTCCCTCATTTTCTGAAACACACACATCTAACTGAAAATGATCCTGTACTCCTAATATTAGATGGACATTCAACACATGTTAAAAATTTGGCTTTAATTGAAACAGCACGACAACACCATGTTCATATTTTAGTAATTCCTCCACATACGTCACACAAGCTTGACGTAAGTTTCATGTATCCTTTAAGCAATTATTATACTCAAGAGGTCAGAAACTGGCAGAGAAACAAATCGAATAAACTTATTGAATTACAAGATGTAGGTCAAATATTTGATAAAGCGTATGCAAGGGCAGCCACACTCTCAAATTCAGAAAATGGTTTTAAGTCAGCAGGTATTGTCCTATACAATAATACCAAATTTTCAGACATAGATTTTGCACCGTCACAAATAACAGAACGAGAAAATATTTTTGAAAAAACCCCAGATTATTTTCCAGCAATAGCTTATATTCAACCTGAGCCAATGAGTTGTGAACCTTAGGCTTCTAGTGATTCAAACAATCAGGTAACTAAAGAAACAGTTGAACCTAATATTGAAACATCAGCAGGTAACAATAATGAAAACGACCAGACACCTCCGAGCAAGAGTGATTTATCAATTTTTTGTCGTTTATTTTATAATGTAAAGAACACTTCCGAAAGCTCACACATATCTCCTTTAAAAGAATTACGATCTCCAAGTAATATTCTTCCATTACCAAAAGCAACATCAAAACTGACAAAAAAGGGTAGAAAACGTAGGCATGGTAAAACTGCTATTATAATAGCTTCCCCGAATTTGTTAAAGCTAAAGCAGAGTTTCAAAAAACCAAATACAAAAACCGTAAAAAATGTTAAATGAAATTTGAGCCAAGAAAATATTAAAAGTAAAGCTAAAAAAATGAAGTCCCGAAAAACATCGATGGAATCTGAAAGCTCTTCCGAAGAGTCCACGAATATATGCCAGGATTCTGATTCAGAAGAACTTATTTCCCTAGATGATGAACCCGAAACAACAGAGTTACTTCGTCGAAAAGATAAGGAATTTTCTTTAATACAGAAGAATATTGGAAAAGATGATTATGTTGTGGTAATTTTAATAGAGATAAGAAAGGGAACAGCCATGAAATTTGTTGGAAAAATTAAAGGGCAGTGTTTAAGAAAACATTTACGAGGAAGAAGCATATGACATAACTTACCTGAGAAACTACAGAAACCACCAGGACCCATTTGTGTTTCCAGCTATACCTGACGACAGTGTTATTTTAAAAAGTGAAATTGTCGGCGTTCTCAGCAATTTTTCTGCACTTTGCCATGGAATAATTAAATTTTCATAAATGTTTTTATAATTTTTAAATTATCATTTGCAACAAATATTAGAAGAGGTACTTTTGTGTTATTTTTCTTAATTAAATTTTCATTTTAAAGACTTTTTATATATGCTAGTTATATCTCACATTACCCACCAACTATTTTACTTTACCCAACCGTGTGGGGCAAAGTGAAAAAAAGACAATGCCTGACAAACCCTCGCATAACAAAAAATTTACTGACTTAATTTAATTTCTATTTCGAGGTAATGATCATAAAGGTTGCGGTTATAAGATATGTTTAGCTATTCCACTTCTCCCTACTCTCCCCTACCCTGTAATACATTAAAAAAAAATAAAACTTTCTCTAGTTCCGTTGTTCTGAGTGACCTGTATAATCGAAAACAATTCTAAAATAAATTATTGACGTCTTTGATATACATCAGTTTTGTTATAAAAATATTTATTCTCCATAGTTTAACTGTCATCAAGGAAAGCAAAGGTTTGGGGAACACCGTCTACTCTAGCTAGAAGCAAATAAAAATGGCAACTGATAACCTCCCCGAGATAAAAACTCCCATGTACTACAATAAATTTTAACCTGTATTTTAACTCTTTCAGGCCGACTGGTTAACCACATATACCACCTAGTAAATTTCAAGTTACTATTTCCCTACCGGTTTTCGTTCATAACAAACTTGTTTAACGTGTTGCATAACTTAGGTATTGGTATATATAATATAAATTATATATAAAAATTTAAACGGTCTTAAAATTATTCAAGCCCGTATTACTTCGTAAGTCCGTATTACCCGATGGTAAATATTTCGTTGTAATTAATTTCTTAAGTATATATTTCAATACTTTTTACAAAATTTGTAATATTTTAAATAAACTTTTAATTGTGTAGTTTGCGTGGATAAACCACTATAACTTTTTTTAATATTGGACAATAAAACCATGAATTGAAATAGAAGCCCTTCGATCGAGAAATAGAAGCCCTTTTAGGTGAAATCCACAATAAGAATAAATCACTTAAAGAGAACTTGATTGAAGTTATGTTTGATGAAGCAGTCGTTAAGCCGGATAAAGAATTTTTAAAAATATAAAAACTCAAATATATTGAAAGTATTAATAAGAAATGGCAATGGCAATACCTTTGGCAATGAGACTTGATAATCTTCATTAAACTACTTGAACAATGTTTATTTGAAAAAATTGAGAGCATTTGAGTAAGTGACTCACCCAAATTTATCTGATTCGATAGAGAATCCTACAGATTTATTTGTACATTTATTTCCCAAAAATTTTTGCACGAAAATAATAACGATTTCATTAGCACAAACGGAGATGAAATTAACCATTTTTGGGACTCTCATAAACATGGAACAGTTACCTAGTTTCAAAGATTACTTGTTCTTTAATGATGAGATGTAAGATTCTTGTATAGCTTCAAAAATGTCTAAAGAACGTTTTGCTAAATTATTAATTATTCATCTAAACGACAGCTATGTAGAGCCAAAAAAAATCAACCAAATAAACGAATTGTGTAAAATAATACCAGTTTTATCTAGATGAGGCGACATATTTCTTTCGTCTCAAATGCCTAATAAACATCAAGCAGTCTACCTGGTGAAACCAATATCGAAACTGAAGATATCCCAATTTACCGGAGCCTTTACCAGGTGGACTTCACTTTGGTTATATCTAGCGATGAACCCACTATTTCAGCTACTGAACTCCACTGACTCAGCATTTAGCATCCAAAATAACAATACTGTTGTAGCGAAGCTTATTTATTTGTTGTATATGGATGATTTGAAATTATTGGCTTTGACTTGAAACTACCTCTGTAGATGTTTATTTATATCAGTATGCATTTTAGACTAGACACATGCCGTATACTAAATATAGTCAGAGGAAAGGTTCAGCCCGAAGGTTTCGATATGCAAGATGGCCAATATATCGCAGCAATGGGTTTAAGTGATATGTACGAATATCTAGGAGTAAGAATTTGTTTAAGACATTCAATACGTACGCCTCTTTCGGGCTAAGTTACATATTTGATATAATAAAGTGGTAAATGGATATAGAGAGTCTTCAGCGAAAAGTAAGAACACTTCTCGCAAAGACACAATAACATCATCCACGCAGTGTAGTAGAGATATCAACATTACCTCGGTATCTAGGGGGTAGAGGACTTATGGACATAGGAGAGCAACTGGATAAATAAGTTGCTGATTTAATAACCTATTTTCAAATGCAGGTTAAGACATCTACTTTATCGACATCGGACAATCTGCGCAGTAGATGACACAACGCCGCTTAAACTTAGAGAACAAGAAATGTGCATAAACCATCTGTTAAAGCAAGAAAAAATGCACACCTGGATAAGTAAACCTCTACATCGGCAACCTCTCAATTGGATCAGCCAAGAATATGTCGACCATACAGCGTCAAACTCTTGGTTAACGTCAGAAAGGATTTTTTCCGAGACAGAGGAATTCTTACTTGCCATTAAGAATCAGATTATTCCAACTAAAAATTACCTGAAATATACTGTTAAAGGTCCTTAAGTCCAAAATGACAAATGCTGATATGGATGCTAAGCCCAAGAAACCATCCAACATCCTACCGGGGGCTGCCAGGCGTTTGTCGGTACTGATTATAAAGAACGCTATGACCCAGTAGAAAAGATTATCCACCAAGAACTAGCTGACAAATTAGAACTTTTCCAAACCGACTATCTCCCTTATTATTACTACGTCTTTGACAGTATGCTAGAGTAACAACTACAAGCTATACTGCGACCGCATTGTGCTCACAGACCAATCACTGGATCATAATAGACTCATACTACTTAATAAAATTACTAGGCAAACAACACCTACTCGTATTGATGTGATAATTTGCGTGTTAAATACAACGAAAAGATCGCCAAGTACAGAGATCTAGAAATACAAATCAGGAGACAATGGAGAATGGAAAGTACCTAGACAGTACCTAGTATTCTATCTACTATTGGTGTTATTCCTAAAACCGCCTAGAGAACATAAAACTGCTGGATCCAAATAAACATCGCTATCAGGCCGTACAAAAAGCTGTACTCTTCGCAACATCCAGATTTGTATGAAAATAAATTTTTGGGTGATACTCCTGCATACCAAGTCACCTAGTGCTCGTTAACACGGAAAGAGCAATACCAGAGCTTAATCCTTTTGATACCATAGGTATCTAGGATGACTGAATTTTCCCTTAGGAGTGTGAGCCGTATGGCTAAATACTATCAGTATATAATAATGGTAATAATTCATAATTAAACTAAATTAAAGCTTTATAATCTTATATTTCCTGTACCTTTCTGGGATTAGTGTAGATGAGTGTAAAAGGATAACAAGCACGATCCCAAAAGCAGTCTTCTTATTGTTTAGTTCTTTCAGTTGATCTTTTCAGCTGGATTTTTCCTTAATAATTAACCTAAGTACTTCGTATCTATTTCCCCCCATTATTTTAGGTCTCACGGAGTGATTCACCGCAATAAGCTAATCAGACAGCTCTAAGTAAGTGCGGCAAACATTTCACCAGGAATGAAAAGCCCTGATGATGATGATATTAGGTCTCATAGCTCTAGAAGAATTAGAAATACATAACAGGCAAGAAAAATTGGAAATAAATTCGGATTTGAACTCTCGTGTCTAAATCCTTTTAGCCTGTTCAATTTTTAATCTTTACTTGAGCTATCTAATACTAGTACAGTTGTTTGATGATTTATCAGTCCCCGTTATCTATATTCGTTAGTCTAGGTATTTCTGCTAGTTTCTGTTATTGAATACAATAAAAAGCTTTGCGATAATCCATAAATCAGGAGTATAGTCCTAGATTCATAATTATGAGCAGCCCTCTATGAAACTATATCAAGTGAAAATAGAGCCTCTCGTTTTCCCAGAAGTAGATTTTAGAAGTTTATCGGCAAATAATAAACTGATATTATATTTCTTGTTTATTTTAGGATAATATTCCTTATTCCCCATAACACCATTTCAATTAAAACTCTGTTTTTTTTTCAGAATGATCCAACCATTTATAATATCAAAACTACTATTGGTTTATGAAAATAATCCAAAAGAAAACATCAACGATATTTATATGTATTCAGGGTTAATAGTAGCTACGTCATTTGTGAACGTCGTCCTTCTCCAAAAATTCAATTTGGAAATGATGCAAGTTGGTATGAAAATGAGAATAGCTTCGTGTTCTGTGATCTATCGGAAGGCTTTAAGACTCAGCATGTCTGCTCTGGCCGAAACTACGATTGGGCAGATGGTAAATTTACTATCTAATGATGTAGGAAGATTTGACCAAGCTGTACATCATCTCCATTATTTTTATATCGCTCCAATACAGGCTCTTATTGTGATGGTTCTTTTATATATGGTTGTCGGATGGACAGGACTGCTTGGAACATTATTCTTGTTACTATCTATACCGTTACAGTGTAAGTATCAATATTTTGTTAATGAATATTAAAACTATAATTTAGACCAAAGATTAATTTAACATTCTCCTTTTTTTTAAACCACACTTTTGATAAAGATTTAAAAAATATACAGTATGTTAAGTTAGATTAGATATTAGAAGAATTAGAATAAGAAGTAGAATTAGATATACACACTATAAATGGCAACACTGCGCGCCGTGGACTTCACATTAACAGTGGAATCATCATCTACGATCATCCTGAGGCTAGAGCCCAAAATTTGGATGACTTAAAAAACCAAATAAGAGAAGTCTTCAATTCTGTTACAACAGAAACTCTTAAATCTGTACGCATAAATTTTTACGTCATATTGGGATACTGTTCAGCTGGAGAATATCAAATATTTAAATTATTTCTGTAGGACATAAAGAATTATTTCTCATTTTAGTATTAATTATTTTTATTTTCAATATGAGTATATTTTTTGTTTAATCTTTTTCAAGAAATATGCTTTTATTTCTAATTTTCCCACAAAAATTTTTTTCACATTAATAAAAACCGATACAAATACACCGCCTTATAAAGGTCAGTGTATTTTTATCGACTTTGTTATAAGAAATAATCCGATAATACGCAAGGAAAACAAAAATCGACGGACGAAGATGCACATGCTATGTGTTGTTATGTGTTACTAAATGGTTTTCTCGTTTTCTGTTTAGAAATCTAGGTGTCGGAGGAGATCGGAGAATTTAATGATTTAATGATTTTATTTTCCCTCTCTTTGTTCTCCTATGTTTGAAAACTTTTCCGTGGTTAGTATAATTTAACCTAAGGATTAACATTATTATAAAAATTAATACCAAACTTACCTAGTTTACGGGCTAAGCCTCGTCGATTTTGACTAAATCACGCCTTTGACATCCTCTCTGATAATCATCTGCCGCTAACGACTTTTTCGAGGCTTCCGGGGTCTCAGCCTTCTAAGTCCCAAATCTCCTTTCTACACTGTTCACTAATAACTGAAGTGCTGTTTGGGACGGCGGACAATTTATTTATACTGTCGATGGTGACGTGGCGTTCAGCTGGGGGTTGGGGCAAAGATTCCTGACGGCCGGATTAGGATTGATAAGTGGAGCGAACGATGTTTGCTTTTAGGGAGTCTCCGTGTTGAAGGCAACCGGATGCCTTCATCTCTTTTGTTTAGATATTTCGCCCGTTTTTTAGTCTATATAGCTTCTCGGATAATTTCTGGTTTACAGAAATAGATTGGAGCTAAGGTTCTAGAGTTTTAGAATAGAAATGGAATGTTCACGAATCCTGTTTTGGATTCTACGATTGGTTTGGCCAATGTAAGATCGGTGACAATTTGTGCAAACAATTTCATTAGCTCCATGTTGTTGATTTGGAATGTTTTTTTTGACTAATCGGACAAGAGATGAAAGTTTTTGTGGGGGAATAAATATTGGCATTCTTCTTGATTTAAGGATTTTGTCGATTTTTTCAGTGACACCTTTGATCTGAGAAAAAAAAGTTTTAACATGATGAGAGTCTGAGTCTTTGTTAAATTTGGGTTGAGATTGGATGGGAAAGTCGAGAAACGGTAGGGATAAATCAGTTTCCATTTCTGTCGTGAACTGGATAATATAATGCCATTCAGATAGATTTAAAAAGATTCTAGAGCATTTTTGCCGTGAGGTCAAATAACCAACATATGGGTCAACATATTATGGGTTTGAGCATTTATGTGGATAATTCGTAGATCTCGGAATTTTCTATAAATAAACTGGCAGTTATTTCAGATAGTGAGGAGCCGATTGGTGCTCCATTTGTTTGTCTGTAAAATGAATTTTCGAAGATGAATTAAACGTAAGATATGCTTTTTAGGTTTACTTCTATAGGAATGTTTGTAAAAAGTGAAAGAGCATTATTTAAGAAGTTTTTTAAAATTAAAAGAATTTTTCACGAAGGATGAACCATTTACGGTGGGAGATTGCAGAGTTGGGGCCAAATATTTTGCCAACGGTTATCTAGGGCAATTTTATGCACTGACAATCCAACGCAGAAGAATATTGGATTTGTGAATTTTAGGTAGATCAGATATTCAAAGCGTTCTAGAAGACTTTTCACACGGAATTAAAGTTTGGTTTACGTCAACAGGATGATAGGTTTTATTGATGATGGCTTTTGGTGTTCTCTAGATAGGTTCTTGGATTATTTTGAATTAGTTTGTAGTCTAAAGTATAAACGAGATTGGAGAGTTCATTAATGTAAAAAGTGTTTAACATGACAGTGGCGTTTTCCTTAACAGCGGGAAAAACGACTCGACTTGGATTTCAGGGAAAGAACAATATAGTGGTTTCCACCTTGTATCCTGTTGTTAATCTCTGATGTAATGTTATTGTCAGAGGTGATCATAGCTCCCAAAAATTTAAACTCACGAACCCGAACCCTTTTAAAATTGTACTGGTTTATTATGACAATTAGCCCTATTCTGACTCGTTGTTTTTTCTTGTTGTAGCCATATATTTTGTTTTATCTTGTTTTATTTAAAGAGAATTTTTGTTGCGTAGTTTTCCAGTATACTGAAGTCTTTTGAAACTAATAGTTATATTTTGTAGTATATTTATATTATTCACGACAGCTATAAATGCTAGAACCTTGATTTCAATATTTTTGTTTGTTTTTCGTTAGATGTTCTTTAAAGCGATGTTAAAGAGAATGCTTAGTTTTGCCATGTTATTGGTTATTGCACAGCTTCATTAGTAAATTGTTTGTTTAAAATCTATAAAGAGCTAATGTAATGTTTTGTTGTATTGCCAACATTTCTTAATTAACTGCCTTATAATGAATGTTTGATCCATTGTTGATTGATTTTACCTAAAGTTGCACTAATACTTTACTATTTGATATTCCACCCATTATGCATCCCAATATTAAAAATTGCTTTCATCATCATCATCAATTAGCCTATATTTGTCCACTGCTGAACGTAGGCCTCCCGTAAAATTTTCAACCTATTTCTATCTTGAGCTTCTTGCATCCAGTTGGTGGTGATGCGCTTGATATCATCCGTCCATCTAGTCGGTGGTCGTCCTCTGCTTCGATATGCCTCTTGCCTTGGTCGCCATTCCGGAATCTTTCTGGTCCATCTATCATCCGTTAATTTGGCAACATGTCCGGCCCAAGCCCATTTAGGCATGGCTCTTTTTTCTACTGCATCTGTGACTCCTGTTCCTTTTCTTATTTCTAGGTTTGGTACTTTATCTCTGATAGTAATACCTAATATTGATCTTTTAATAGCGCATTGTGTAACTCTTATTTTATCTATTGTTCTTTTTGTCAGAGTCAGTGTTTCTGCACCATATGTAAGAACCGGTAAAACGCACTGGTTAAAAACCTTTCTTTTTAAACAAACTGGGATAATAGACTTAAAAATGTTATTCAATCTACCAAACGCAGCCCATGTGAGACCTATCCTTCTTTGTATTTCAGTTGTCTGATTATCTCGGCCTAAGCGAATCTCATGCCCTAGATATTTGTAAGCTATTACTTGGTCGATGCCATGGCTCTTAATCAGAATTTTACCGCTGACTATAAGGTTGTTCATACATTTTGTCTTTGAGGTGTTAATTTTAAGAGCAATTGTTTTTGACACTTTATAGAGCGTGTGCAGCATTTTTGTAGCTTTATCAACTCTATCAAATATTAAAACGATGTCATCGGCAAATCTTAGGTGGTTCAGATCTTCCCCATTTATATTAATTCCCATGTTATCCTCCCGTTTCATTTGCTTAAACATATATTCATGAACAGCTGTAAACAATTTAAGGGAGTTCACCCTGTCTAATTCCACGTTCTATTCGAAATTTCTTGGTATCATCATGAAGGCGGACAAAAGCTGTACCAGTTTGGTAAATACTTATAATCAAGGCGATATATCGGTAGTCAATGCGGCAGTCAGCCAATGCTCGAAGCATTTTTTGATGATCTATAGTATCAAACGCATTTTCATAATCTACGAATATAAGAAAGATAGGCTTGTTATATTCTGTACACTTTTCTATTAGAGTTTTTATAACTCGTAGATGATCATTTGTTCCGTATCTGGAGCGAAACCCAGCCTGTTCACAAGGTTGGTAACTATCCAGTTTGTTCACAAGCTGTGTTTTTTAGGTCTGAAATGTCACCTTTTTTGTGCCTTATGGTTATTATTGCATTATGCCACTGGGAGGGGGTTACGCCTTTTGTCAAACAAGCATTGAACATCTTTTTCAATACATTTACTAACGTTCCTCCTCCTTCTTTGATTTGTTCAATGACTATCCCATCTTCTACAGGTGATTTATTGTTTTTCATCTCCGAGAGAGCTGATTTTATTTCCTCTGTTGTGATATCTGGTTTGTCTTCCGAGCCTACATTTTGAACTTTTGGTATTTGATTTTGATCAGGATCTGGAAGTTCTTCTCGCTTATACAATTCTGAGTAAAAATCTTGAGCAATTTTTAAAATATCTTCCTTATTTGTTGTAGTTTCTCCTTTTTTATTTACAAGTTTACAAATATTTTTCGATCCTTCAGTAATTTGTCGGCGCAGAACTTTTAAACTTTTATTTTTATCAATAGCTTGAGTAATGTATTCAGTGTTGTAATTTCTGACATCTTTTTGAATGGCTTTAATAAGTGACACACCGTTATACTTTGTGCAATACATTTTATTGTCCTTTTTGGGTATGGTTATAATAACACTTTCATTGCAGGGTGTTCATACTTGCTCCTCTTCTCCTCTTTCGAGGTTGGGCATATCCGTTGATAGGAAACATGCATTCGTGTTTGAGAAACAAGTTTCTTCTCCATTTTTCAAACATTCTACAGGCACAGTGTCGTTTCTTGGGGAATTGTTGCTTTTTAATTTTATAATAGGTCTTGACACTACATCTTCTACTGCAGGGGTTTACCGTAAAATACACATATTTCTGACTAGCTTCATTTACCTGCATATTTAGCAGCTCATCTGGTTATGTTCGTCATTTTTTATGGCAGTTCCAACTCTTGGTTGAAAGCCTTGTTAAGACACTCTCGAATTCGTCAGCAAACTATTCATTCTTTTTAGTCTTTTTTTCTCACAGTGGTTTGTATACTATGAGTAATTAAATTTTTAATTATTAATGAGTAATTAAATTTTTAATTATTTAGTACGTTATGTCAATAGTATTTTAACTTTCTAGGAATCTCAAAGTATATTGCAGAGTTGCTTGGTACTTATTTATTTTTTGTGAATCTTTGAAAGTTCCCATGTTCTTAATGCAATATGTTCTGGCTTACGGTTCTTTTGGTAAGATAATTTTTTTGTCTTAATTTGACTCTGAAAAAATGGTCTGTGTATGCGCCAAGGCCTAGTAGACTTCTAACATCATATACGAAGACGGTTGCGTTTCGATTTAATTCGAGTCTCTTACCACTCCCTAACCCTGTTTCTGGGTCTACCCGTCATCAGAGAGAGTTTGTAAGAAGACTTAAACTAAACCAAAACGCACCGACTACTCTGGCAATTATAGGAGAAATAATTACCAGAGTATGCTACTAGAGACCTCTAGTGAGGAAAGATGAAGTTAAATGTGTCGATGGTAATTAAAGTAAACTGTATACCCACGCTTAATCAAGCCATTCAGAGCGATGCTGGGAATATTTATATTCCACTATGCATCAACAATTTACCCATATAAATTACTATCATTCTTGTACTCATTGCGTCGAGTAAGGACGATAAATATGTATACGAAGACGGTTGCGTTTCGATTTAACGCAACTTTCGACTTCTAACATCGATAATGCTACTGCCAGATCTTGCGTTAATCAGTACATGATCAATCTAATTTCTTGGTTCCCTATCATTAGAAACGCAGGGCTGCTTATCAACATTTTTATGAAAAAACATCCTTCATTTATTAAGAAAATTATTTGATGTCCACTTATTTGATTCCATTATCATTGTAGTGTGTATCTAAGCTTTATTTGCTGGTATCAGGTCTTCATATTTTTCTCTGTTTGTCTTAGCATTAAAATTCTTCATAACAATAATTGATAAATACTGTTAAGGTAATGCTTTAAGGAAAGTTTCCAATTGATTATAAAAGGCATCTTTAGTTGACTCGTCTTTTTCTTCGGTAGTGCTTAAACTAATAGTAGTGGGATGTTGTATAGTCACTCTAAACCTCATGTAATAATTCATCATTATTTTATTAACTGACCTAAAATCTATGACAGAACCCAGCATACTGTTTCGTATAACAAAACCTGTTTCAAATTCATGTATATTGTCGTGGCTACCACTATACAATACTATCCATTTGATTATTTGTTGGTTTGTAGTCCATATGATTACCTGGACCACTGTCATGTTCACTTTAATTTTTTCTAGTTTTTCTATTATTTTTTCAAGCTGCAGGCTTCTTCTTTTCATTGCGCCGTCTCCTTTCGAAGGTTGGCGATCCAAATGGCAATTGTAGTTTTGGAAACTACTGCGCGAAAGATCTCTGCGGATGAGCGGGCGAACCATCTCCTCAGGTCTTTCAGCCACGAGTTCTGGCGTCTTCCTACTGATCTTTTGCCCTGTACTTTTCCTTCCAGTATAACTTGAAGTAATTCATATCTTTCGCCTCTCAACACATGACCCAAGTATTGCATTTTTTTCTCTTTGATTATTCTTAGTAATTTTTTTTGTTTACACATGCGACGAAGTACCTCAACATTAGTAACTCTTTGTACCCATGGAATCCTCAACATTCGTCTGTATATATACATCTCAAAGGCATCTATTCTTTTTTCTATTTCAGAGTCCGTTGTCCAACTTTCACAGCCATACAGTAAGACAGAAAAAACGTAACATCTGATCATTCGGATTCTAAGCTGTAGACTAAGGTCTGATCTTGTAAAAAATATTTTCATGCATGCTCATGAATGTTTTCGTTGCTTGTTCGATTCTTGATAGGATTTATTTTTTTGGATTACACTGACTATTGATATTTGTTCCCAAATATTTTATGGAATTTACCTGTTCTATTATTTGACTCTTGGCATACACCTGTACGTTTATTGGTGTCTTTGAAAATACTAAAGTTTTAGTTTTGGAAACGTTTAGATGTAAACCGAACATTTCGCTGTGGTGAACTACCGCATTTATTATATTTTGTAGTTCTTGTGCGTTGCTTGCTATTAAGACGGTATCATCAGCATATCTGATGTTGTCTATGCTGATTCCGTTAATCTTAATTCCGCCTTGGACCTCGTCTAATGCTTCTCTGAATATAGACTCCAAATACAAATTAAAGAGTAGCGGTGATAAGACGCAACCCTGTCTCAGTCCTCGTCGGATTTGTATGTTTTCGTATGTTGTGTGCTCTATTTCAATTGTTGCCGTTTGGTGCCAGTATAGTTCTGAGATAATTTGCAAGTCTTGTTCGCCAACTCCAGTTGTTCTCAGAATTTCAATCATCTTTTGATGGTTAACGCAGTCAAATGCTTTTCGATAGTCAATAAAACATGCATATACATCTAAATTGTCTCAAATTGTCTAAAATGTCTCTGCATCGTTGCGTTAACACATTTAAAGCAAAAAGAGCCTTTCGTGTTCCCAATCTGTTTCGAAATCCGAATTGAGTGTCACTCATCTGCACTCGCACTTTCTTATGTCAGGTTAATACATTCAGAGTTTAAATGTTCAGGCCGTTTTTTCCTTAACCTAGTCGTCTTTGTCTATCCGTTTTGTTCCAGTACATCTTGTTAGTTAGCTATAGTTAGTATGAAGACATTACGAACATATTACAATCCAAAAATGGAGATGGGCAGGACATGTTGCAAGAATGAAAGACGACAGTTGGACAAAAAAATTGCTTAAGTGGAGACCACGGGATTACAAGCGAAGCCGAGGAAGACCCCCAACGCGATGGACCGACGACCTCAAAAGAATCGTGACCAATTGGATAGCAGAGGCGCAGAACAGAAGCAGATGGAAAAGTCTAGAGGAGGCCTATGTTCAACAATGGACAACTCAGGGCTGATTCATTGATGATGATGATGATCTTGATAGTTTTCATAACAAGAAGACCGTTTACATGATCGAGTTATTAATATTACCTGACACTACCCTTCACTGTGAAATTTTAAATTCATATAAACTTATTCAAACCTTGTGTGCGTTGTCTTTTTTTGTAAGAATCATTTGTTACTTGCATATCTGTAAAATCTTACTGTAATCAACACCTTACTCAAAATACTATCTTTAGCGTGGCTTGGTAAGAAGACTTCTCAATTTAGACTGAAAACTGCCATTCGTACCGATGAAAGGGTTCGACTTATGAATGAAATTATATCTGGAATTCAAGTAATCAAAATGTACACTTGGGAATACCCATTTGCCAAGTTAGTGGAGTATGTAAGGGGGTAAGTTGATAAAGTTTATTTATATTTGTGAGTTTTAAAGTAAGTCGATTTCAGTGCACATAGCAACCTAGAACTGATTTTAAACGCACACAAAAATATGGTTATTTTAAACATACCTAATGATGTATAACTGGGGTAACTAATATGTTAACCGTGGCTGATTAGTTGCCCGTAAAAATTTCGAAACTAGCCTTGCGAAGCTAATGTTGAACAATTCATTTTCACAGAAAAAATGTTTGAAAATCTCAATCGACAATCCATACTGTTTTTATTTACCCCTACTAACAATGTAACTAACTGTTAAATATTAAATTAATTCTTGTAGTCGCAACGTAAGAACATTTAAATGACAACGGGACAAAATGAGATAAAATCATACGTCAGACAATAAACTGACAGCTCAGTTCTACAACTAACTGGGTACTTCGTGTTTGTGCACTTGTATTTTGCAGTTTTATTTTTTTTTATTTAGTCTTACGGCATAATCTATACAACATAGTCTTTCTGTAATTTTCTCATGCAAGATCCCCCTGAAAATAGTTGCACGTAATTACTAAAACTCTGTATATTCTAAAAGTTATGTAAGTATTATTCAAAAGAACCGTTCTGCAAATTTTTAGCAAATTTAACTGAAACCACTTTTACATAAGAAAAGTGCCGGGATCCTTTGAGTATGCAATTTGGTCTGCTACTTTTTCGGAATTCAAACAAATTTTTTATCATTCTTATTTATTTTAAAATTCCATATTTTACTAATTTGGTTAACATATTTTTATTAATACGCAATTTTTTATTTTTTTAGTAATGAGATAAAGTTCATCAGGAAAACATCCGTCATCCGTGCAGTTCTGATGTCCTTAGCCATGACTTTAAATGACATAGCTGTTGCTATATGCCTGGTGACATACGTTTTGACAGGAAATCCTCTAACAGCTTCTTACGCATTCACAGTGACTTCATATTATCGTGTGCTGGGTTCATTAACTTACTTTTTCCCTCAAGCCGTCTCCCAAGGTTCAGAAATGTACATATCGATGAAGAGAATCCAAAAATTTTTGCAGTATGATGAAATAAAATCTGAATTAGATAACATTTCTGATAATTCACTGAATGGTAACAAAAACGGCAAACTTGCTCAAAAAGAAATCAATATTTCCGATAAAGGAAACATTCATATTAAAAAAGCTTCTGCTAAATGGTTAAAGTCACAACCTGAGAACAATCTAGAGGACATTGACATGAATGTAACATCTGGTAATCTAGCAGCTGTTGTTGGATCGGTAGGAAGTGGAAAGACAACCTTGTTGCACATTATAATGAAAGAGCTTGAGCTCCAGCATGGATATATCAATGTAAACGGTATAGTCTCGTATGCTTCTCAAGAGCCTTGGCTGTTTGGTGGTAGTATAAGACAAAATATTTTATTTGGAGAAAAATATGACCAAATAAAATATAACGAAGTTGTACGAGTGTGTGCTTTACAACGAGACTTTACCCTATTTCCTCACGGAGATAGAACCTTAGCAGGTGAACGGGGAGTTACTTTAAGTGGTGGCCAAAGGGCTAGAATCAACTTAGCTAGAGCTGTTTATAAAGAAGCTGATATTTACTTGCTAGATGATCCTCTATCCGCAGTTGATACTCATGTTGGTAAACACATATTTGAAGAATGTGTCTGTGGTTATCTGGGCAATAAATGTGTCGTCTTAGTTACGCATCAGCTACAATATTTAAAGAATATACAGAACATATATTTATTAAAAAATGGGAAGGTAGCTGCTTCGGGATCCTATAATGATATAAGAAATTCCAATACAGAGTACAGTAAACTTTTGGCTAATATAGAAGAGGAAGAAGAGGAAATAAGAAGAAAATCCAGAATTATTCAAACTAAAGAAGAAAAAGGTGAAGATGAAAAAGTGCAGGTTTTACAAAGAGAAGCTAAAAGTACCGGTAATATTTCTGGACGTGTTTATCTAAAATATGCTCAAGCTGGTGGACATATCATTAAGGCTTTTTGTTTAATTTTCCTCTTTGTATTGAGCCAGGCTTTGTTGAGTATACGCCAATATTTTGTCACATTTTGGTAAGTAATTATTGTAATAAGTACTTAATATACAGTGCTAGTCAAAAGTCTGTTCCCCAACTCGTATCTTTTGAACGGTTATTGTTATAATAGTGAAGTTTGGAGGAAGGTAATAAACAGACGAAGGCTTCTCAACTTTTTTTGCGTCTTTATAGAGGGCGGGTCTGGAATCTTCAAAAGACATCTCAGTCCAGGACGCCGCCTGACTAACTTTAGTGCAGGATTCGTTCTTCGTACTCCCGGCGATAGTTCCCGAGGTACTTTAAAATGCCCTCTCGTCGCCGAGTCTACGCCGAACGCCTACCTGCTAAACCAGACCCTCCTCTGTCATCCAGCGATCCGGAAGCGGAATGGCCGCTGTAAGGCCGACATCACTTCCGAAGCACTACCTTTATTCATTGATTTTCCATTCATAAACATCCACACTCTATTCATCAGCAAGGAGGCTGCCTGTCTCGTTCCAGGTAACGCGTAGAAGACACTCATCGCTCCTAGTTCGGCATCATTCCCAGATGGGCATTTCCTCCTTCCCCACAGTTTGACTCAGGCATTCTAACTCATACAGTGTGACCCACTTTTCTAGCTTCACCTTTCAGCTGTCTTTCTTCCTCTTCCTTTGTATGTTAGTCCAACCTATTTTATTTTCAATCATTCTCTCAATCATTTCTCTCACTGTAACAAAATTCACACCTATCTCTCTCACCATTCTGTTCCTTTCCACTATCCATCTGCTGCAATCTAACATCGTATGTGTCACAGTGTCGGAGTACCCACAGTATAGGCATTCATCTGTATCAGCCTTTCCGATCCTATAGAGGTAGGCCCTAAAACACCCGTGTCTTGTGAGCACCTGCGTCAGGAAATAATCCAGTCGCCTGTGGCCACAGTCCACCAAGTCTCTTATGTTCGGAATCAGCATTTTCGTTCACTGTGCCACATTTTCCGTGTTATTCCATTCTTCTTACCATATTTCAACTGACCTTTCCCTTTCCTGTCTTCTCTCGGCCACAGTAAGGTTTGGGCCTCTTCTCTCAGAAAGCTCTTTTCTTTTCACCGCCGAAACATGCAACGAAACACATCCAGTGATGGTACATAAGGCTGCCGCAGACACAGTCCTGTAGGCGCATGCCACTCGCAACAGACTTGTTCTGTCCACTCGTGTCATGAGACTCCTATAGGCCGTTATCTCTACCGCCTCGCTCCAGACTGGTGCCGCGTAGAGGACGATCGACTGTACAATACCGTGTAAGACCCTCCTCCTTTCGGATTTGGGTCCTCCAATGTTCGGCATTACCCTCCTTAACGCAGCCACACTATTCGCAGCTTTCCGGACCACCTCCCGCACGTGCTTCCCCCATTTTCCATTCTGGTGCAATGTCACTCCTAGATACTTTACTTGTTTCTTAGGTGTTAGATATGCTCCCGCACATTTTAATTCAATATTTTGCCTGTTCCTTGTCCCCTTCAGAATGATGGCTTCGGTTTTTTCCATTTCTTTACGAATGGAGTGCAGGAGCACCATCTTGTTGAAACGTTATTTCCAAGTTGCCGAATTCATCTGGATCATCCAGATCTCCAGATACACTTCACCGGTTAAGTTAGTATTAAGAAAAACAGGCCCAACTATGTGGTTTCTCAAAATACCTGCCCAAATATTTATTTTTTTTGGAAATTGAGTATGTGTTTCACGAAATCCTCACAAGTGTGAGGATTTGTGTCACTCCAGTATCTCACGTTGTGTGTGTTAACATTTCCATTAAGAGAAAAAGTACTTTCCTCACCAAAACTAATTATTTTTATGTAATCGGGCTGTTTTTTAATCGTATTGAACATATTTTCACAGAATTCTGTTCGATTTTCGAATTGTCTTCGATCGCGGTTATCATCTGAAAGTTGGTGCACAATTTTTAATTTGTATGGATGAAATTTGTTTTTAGTCAACACTCGGTGTACTGTCTTTTGACTGATTCCATAGATAGATGCAACTTGGGCTGTAGACAAAGTAGGGTTTACTACCATTTCTGAAATTATGTCAATTTTTTTGTCATTACTAATTGTTGGTCGACCAAATCGTTTGACATCTTAAATAAGCTCTCGATGTAGGGCGATCGGGGTACCTCTCAATAAATGACGTTACGCTGCATGGAAATTATGTCCACATTCATCAAATATTAACACAGTTGCTGCAAAAATGTAAACGTCTCGTTAAACAATAATTAAACTAAATATTAACTAAGAACAAATAACTAAAAACAATTTGACTAAACTAAGCAGAAACAGAAACTAAATATTCAGGTATAAACGCGTTTGCAAACTAAAAATATCTAGATAATTGACTAAACTAATAAACAGAAACTAAATATTGAGCTAAAAACGTCAACTTTTTGACGTTTTTAACCAGAAAGTAACCAGAGTTAGAAGTTTTAATATTTATTAATTAAATGCGAAACTAAAATTTTAGTATCTATTTAATTTATTCATCAAAATGAGCTTAAACTCAAATAATATTAGTATAATTAAATAGGAATTTTCAATACCTTCCAAACGAGGTATTACCTGCCATAAGGTCCTATTTACAATTATTTGCCACAGTGGCGCTGTAACGTCATCTTCCTACGTCATCTGTTTATTACCTCCAAATGTCACTATTATAAGTATAACCGTTTAAAGGATACTAGGGGGAACGGACTTTTGACTAACACTATAATCATGTAACATCTTGCCGAAAAAATGCTCCTTCGTCAAAATTTAAACAATACCCTATCCTACTTTCAGACATTCTAGTAAGTTTCGATATCGTTTCACTCTTTATAAACAACATTCCCATAGACAAAACTCCAAACATTCTAAAAAATAAATACATTATCCAGCAAAACCACTTATCTCTCATTAAACATTTAATGTCCAACAGTTGTTTTATCTTCCAAAATCAATTTTACAGACAAATAAATGGAACCCCAATGAGTTTCCCACTATCTCCAGTAATTGCCAATATCTTTATGGAAGACTTCGAGACCGAAGCACTATCCACATCAGTGCTCGAATCCACATGTTGGCTACCTTTACAATTTAATTCAGTCAATATTACCCTTGCCTTCAGATTAATACACCTTTGCGATGATGCAAGTAGAGCCGCTGAGCTCTCTAGTTTAAAACAAGCTCTCATACAAAATGGTTACCGTGAAAATCACATCAATAGGAGCATTCACAGACATCAATTTCCCACTCAATCTCAACCCAAAGACACAGAACCTCAGCTTACCAAAGCTTATCTTCCCCTAATCAATGGTATTAACAAAAACTTTCATCTCTTTTCCGATCAATCAAAGACAACATTCAAAATGAACATCACGGAGCTTATAAAACTCCTTGTGCAGACTGAATGTTCCATTGTTAGTTGTTGCTCTCGAAACCTTCTAACATTATTGCCACAAATTGGTCGCATTACTCCTGTAGTAATCCATTCCCAAGTTAACATGCTCCTTTTCTAACTTGGCTGCAATGTACTTCTTCTTCTTCATGTACCATGTCCTTTCAGAACGTTGGTTACCATCATAGCTATCCTAATTTTATTCACTGCCACCCTAAATAGCATGCTTGTATCAACACAATACCAATCTCTTAAGTTCTTCAACCATGAGGTTCTTCTTCGTCCTGGACTGCGTTTGCCTGCTATTTTTCCTTGCATGATATTTTGAAGCAACATATATTTGGGACCTCTCATTACCATGCCCGAAATACTCCAGCTTTCTCTCCTTGATGCTTTTTATGATCTCAGTAGTCTTGCTGAGACGTTCTAGTATTGTGGAGTTTTGAATCTTCTCCACCTAGGAAACTTTTAAAATTCTTCTATAGAACCACATTTCGAAAGCCTCAAGGCAATTTAGATCGATTTTATTCACAGTCCAGGACTCGACACTATAAAGTAAGACCGAGAACACGTAGCAGCGAAGTAGGCGGATCCTCAATGCCAATTTTAGGTCTGTGTTACATAACACCTTGGACATTCTTCTAAAAGCCGCTCTAGCCTGCTCTATCCTAGATCTAATTTCGCCGTGACTTTCTGCGTTACAATTTAATTGCTATCCAAGGTAAACTATGTCCAACTTGCTCAAGTTTTTTATTATTTACATATACAGACGGTTTTATATGCTGTTGTTTACTTATTACGAGTATTTTGATTTTCCGTTTGTTCAGATTCAGACCTGCTTCCCTAGGACTCTCAACGACACTATCAAGTAGTGTTTGCAGATCTTCTTGACTAGAAGCTAGGAGTACTGTATCGTCCGCATATCACAAATTATTGATGACTTCACCGTTGACAAGTATTCCTTCTTATTTTTCAGAAAGTGCTTTTCTGAAAATTCTTTTGGAATAAACGTTGAAAAGCAGGGGTGACAAAAGGCATCCCTGCCGTACTCCTCTTTTAATATTGATAGCCAAACTGTGTGGCATCCAGGTATTCCTCGCATTTATTGTAGATACGACCATGTATTACCTTCAGAAAAATTTTCAATAAGTGGTTTAACAAACTGATGGATCTATAATCAGCACAGGTTTTTGCGGTTGTCTTCTTAGGTAGAGCTATAAACAGTGAATTAGACCTACCATTAGGTAGTTGTCCGCTGTTATAAATGGTATTGAAAAACGATGTTATAGCCTCTAAAACATTGCTATCATTTATAAGCTTGGATATTTCAGTTGGAATTTTATCAGGACCAGTCACTCTGCCATCTTTTGATGATTCGATGGCTTTTATAACCTCAGAGTGTGTTATTAGGGGTCCGTCGCAGTTAGTAATATCGGGAGGTGAACTACTCCTATCGTCTTCGAATAGGTTCGTGACGTAATTTTCCCATTCTTTAAGTTTGTCCTCTAGTTCAAATAAAACTTTACCATGTTCATCTTGTAGCAATGCAGTTTTTTTTATTATTGAAGATACCAGCCGCTTCTTTCACTCTTTTATACATGTCGCATATTAAACCTGTCGCATCTGTTTTCAAGTTCTTCAATGTCATGACACTGTTTGGCTAGATGTTGACTCTTTGCTTCTCTTTTATTTACGTGGAATTTCTTTTTGTATGCTGTTGTAAAGTGTTTCGTTGTTTTTCGCTAGTCGCCGTTGTTCCATCAAATCCAATATGTCATCTGTCATTTAAGGCTGCTTTTTTAGCTTTAACCTGCCTTGTAAATTTCTCACACAGATTTCTTTTACTGTTGTTACGATTTTATTTAAGCCCTCATCGACGTTTTCACCAATATTTTCCCAAATTAAATTTTTGTTCAGTTATCTTTAAACTGATTTCTTAACTTTCTCGTCTTGTAACTGGGCTGTATCAATATTTTTGCGAGACTTCTTTTTGATAACCTTTTTTATTTTAATTGGGTTACAGCTACTATGGGATTGGGATCAGACTCAATGTTAGCACCTGGATAAGGTTTAACTGATTTGATGCAGTGTCTAAATCGATTTTTTACTAGAATGAAGTCGATTTGGTTCCTAATAATTTTGTCTTCTGATTCTTCATTTGACTTCCAGGTGTAGAGTCTTCTCGGTGGTAGTTTAAAGTGAGTATTCGATATAATGAAATCGTGTTCTTGACAGAACTGGACAAGTCGATCTCCACGTTCGTTTCTCTTTCCCAAGCCATAATCCCCACAATGTTCAAACAGCGTCCTTTGCCGACTTGAGCGTTAAAATCTCCGAGGTCTATGGTATTTTCTGCTGCTTTGACAAGATCTAGAGCATCAGTAAGATCTTTGTAAAATGCTTCTAATTTATCTTCATCACTGGATGATGTTGGGGCAAAGACCTGAATTACATTGGTAATGAACGGCTTTGAACTAAATTTCACTAGCATTACTCTGTCAGATATGGGGATAAAGTTAATACTGATTGAGCTAAGTGGTATTTTGCTACTACGATTGCAACTCCATTATAGTGATTGGCATCGGTATTTCCGGTATGGTACAATTGATATCCATCTACGTTACATACTCCTGATCCCGGCCACCGCATTTTACTTATTCCGAAGGTGCTGATTTGCATTTTTTTCATTTCTTTCATGACATTATATATTTTAGCTGACTCAAAAATGCTTCTGCCGTTCTGTGTGGCTATTTTGCAAGGATTTCGCATATTAACGACCTGAGAGGCCCTGCAGTCTTAATGATCGTTAATGTTTTGACTTAAATTATTTACAGCCATGATAGTTAAAACTGGGAGTGCCAAAAGACCTTTAATTCAGTAGTTCTCCTTTGCTTTCTGCATTCTTCTGCCGTTGATTCATGGTAGTTAAAGTTCTTCCGCCTTCGAAATAAATTTCTCAATTCCAGGGCAAAAGAGTGCCCTACCACTTACCAACTCGTCCCCCCGAAGCCGTTGGTCAGTAAGTGGGGGATTGCTTATACCGGCAACGGACGCCAGAGCCTCATTTGTTGTAAAGCAGGATGCACCGGATGATCAGAATCAAGATCATCACACGGGCAGGTGAGGTTGACATTACACTGTACTGAAGACGACCAATAGTCAGAAATACGTATATACGGTTGCCTTCTATCTTATACACATATTTTATTATATATTTTTCCTTTGTTGCGAGCTGTCAACTCGCATTAACCTTTTATATATATATATATATATATATATATATATATATATATATATATATATATATATATATATATATATATATATATATATATATATATATATATATTATATATATTGCTAATTATTTATCCTTATTTATTTGTAGGGTCAATGTTCAGCAATGGAAATCTTCGCAAAACGTCTCATCCTTAATAGAAATTGGACCTCTAGAAAATTCTACTACGCCATTATATTTTACCACTCCGTCTCCTCAATTAACTGATAGTACGGGTTTTAATGATTGGTGGCTAACCCCGGTGTTTGTAAGCGATAACATTGTAATTTACTTCATTGCTTTGAACATTCTCATGGTCGTTATTCTAAACATAAGATCATCTTCGTTTTATGCATGGTCTATAACAGCTTCAACCAAAATGCACAATATGATGTTTGAAAACATAGTTTATAGTCCTATGAGATTTTTTAATATAAATCCCTCTGGAAGAATACTTAATAGGTTTTCCAAAGATATTGGCGCTTTAGATGAAGTTTTACCAATGACTTTTGTGGATACACTTCAAGTAAGTATAGAAATATTGCCCCATATCTCCATAAATAGTATATGTATCAGTAACTTTATGAATAGTTTATCTAAAGGATGAGAAAACAGATATAGTGGTAAAAAGATCATAAACTTTATATCAATGACATTAATACACTTCTCCAAGAAATTAACGCACCACTTCAATAAATCAATTTTATTTGTAAACAGGCAAAGAATAAAAAAATACAACTCCACCAGATTTATTAGTAAGTATCAAGTATTTATTATTATATCAGTAATTATAACAATTTGTCTAATCATCAGAAAATGTTGAAGTACAGGAGAAAAAAAAATAAAACGGAAAATTCTAAAAAACTAATGATAAGAAAATAAACTAAAATATGAAAAAAGTCTTAATAACGAGTGTTTCCACCTCTACTACGTATAACAGCCTCACATCGTTGGCCCATACTTAAAATTAATTGCCGTATTTTATTTTGGTCTAGTTCTCTCCAAATCTGGATAAGCGTCTCCCTCACTTCCTGTAAGTTGTTTGGTTGGATCGGTGTCGCTCTTAATCGCCTACCAAGGATATTCCAGAGATTTTTAATCGGATTTGAATCCGGACTATGTGCTGGCCATTTCATAGTGTTAATTTCTACCTCTTCTAGATAATTTCTGACGATCTGTGCAGCGTGAGATCTGGCATTATCTTGCATTAGTGAGAAATTTTCACCGATATAAGGAGCGAATGGTACTACATGTTGCTCCAGGATCTCCAATATGTACCTTTTAGCTGTAACAGTTCCATTTTTTATCACAACTAGGTCCGTACGTGCACTAGGTCCGTACGTGCGGTCAAAGAAATACCACCCCACACCATAACGGATCCTCCACCAAAAAATGTGGTGTGTGAGATATTACACTGAGCATATCGTTTGTTGGGTCGTCGCAACAGACGAACACGTCTGTCGTTATTGTACAAACAAAATCGGGATTCATCAGTAAATAGCTCTCGTTCCCAGTCAGCCTCTAACCAATTACCGTGTTCTCTGGCAAAATGTAGTCTCCCCCTTCGATGCTCTGCAGTTAATAGAAGACCTCGGGTGGCAATCCTAGGTGTTAAGTTGTATTCCCTAAGTAGCTGTTAAACAGTTTAAGTACTAATTTGTATAGAATGCACGTCTCGAAGCTGAATTTGTAGACTTCGATGTGTTACAAAACGTTGTCGAAGAGCAGAAGTTTTTAAAAATCGATCTTGAATAGGGGTAGTTACCCGGTTTTGTCCTTGCCCTGGTCTGCGAGTATGATACCCTGTTTCAAGGAATCTTTCTAACACCCGTGAGACGGATGTGTGGGACACATTAAACCGACGACCAATTCTTCGGTAACTCCAATCTTCTTCCGACAGTATCACTGCTTGGGCACATTCATCTCGTGTTAAATGACGTGATTGACGCTCCATAATAAACACGATTTTAACAATAATCAACAATTAAGCAGTAGCCGAATAAAATTCGTGAACACTTGGAAATTACTATATTTATAGAATTAGTACATTTTGTGCTTCTTTTTGTTTTGTTGCAAAAAAAACTATAGCGATAAAACACAGTCAATAAATATAGAGTGTATGAATAGCATATACAAGGGGCTTGCAAAATATAACATTAAAATGAAAATTTTTATTAACGCTAATAAAATATTTTAATATTTCACAGTGGTGCATTAATTTCTTGGAGAAGTGTATTTTAAAGTGAACTTATGAGCGCAAATCCAAATTATCCAAAGAGTTAGATCTGTTATATCACAAAATGTTACTGAAAGGGTAGAAAATATTAGACCAACGTAAGGGTTTAAGATATTATTTAATGATTTAGCAGTATTTGCGATGTTGACTGCCAGCTATCTGTCCGTCCATCGTTTAGAGGGTCTGCCTTGTGGTCTTTTACCTTGTGGTTTTTCATCTCTTACTATTCGGGCAAGTCTCTCTCTTCCCATTCTATTAATGTGTTGGTTTCATTCTCGTCTTCTCTGTAGCTGTTGTTTCTGCTCTTGTTTCTATCTTCTTCATGTGCCTTGTCCGTTCCGAACGTTGGCAATCAACATGGCTATTCTGACTTTGTTTGCGGCAGATCTGAATAGTTCAGCAGATGACAATCCGAACCATTGCCGCAAGTTTTGGAGCCACGAGTGTCTTCTTCTCCCTGGACCCCTTCTGCTGTCTATTTTCCCTTGGACGATCAGTTGTAGTACTCTATATTTATTGTGTCTCATAACGTGACCCAAGTATTCCAACTTTCTTTTCTTTATACTTATTCCTACCTCTCTCTCTTTACCTATCCGGCGTAGTACCTCTTCGTTGGTCACGTGCTCAGTCCAGGATATACGTAATATACGTCGGTAAGCCCACATTTCGAAGGCCTCTACTTTTTTCATCAATGTTGCGGTCATTGTCCACGCCTCCATTCCATATAACAAAACCGGGAATACATAACATTTCAGAAGTCGAATTTTGAGAGGTAGGGTGAGGCTTTTAGAGGTGAAAATTTGCTTCATGCTAGTGAACGATGCTCTTGCCTTTTCTACCCTTATACGTATTTCCTTCGCTTGATCCCAATTTGAGTTAACTGTTGTTCCCAAGTAGATGTACGAATCCACGTGTTCAATTCTTTCATCGTCTAATATCAGTTGCTGTGGTGGTTGTTGGGTTTTGCTTACTAACATCCATTTGGTTTTTGTGATATTTAGTCTGAGTCCGTATTGTGCACTTGTTTTTTGTATCTTACTCATTAGGCAACTCAGTTCCTCCATGCTACTTGCTAGAATCACAGTGTCATCAGCATACCTTATGTTATTAATTATTTGTCCGTTTATCTTTATGCCTTCTGTGCTTTCCTCCAGCGCTGTCTTAAATACTTCTTCTGAGTATATATTAAAGAGAATAGGAGACAAGATACAGCCCTGTCGTACCCCTTTCTTGATCTCAATTTTATTGGTAAATGTAGATCCTACTTTTACTTTAGCTGTTTGGCCCTAATAGAGACTCGCTATTGTTCGAATGTCTCTGTAGTCGACTCCGATCTTATGGAGAATTTCAATTATCTTTTCGTGCTTTACGTTATCGAATGCTTTTGCGTAGTTTATAAAGCATATGTACACGTCTTTGTTCATATCTCTGCAGCGCTGGATAAGTACCTGTAGACTAAAAAGTGCTTCTCTTGTCCCAAGAGAATTCCGAAACCCAAACTGCGAATCTCCAATGTTATCCTCGCATTTTTTGCTTATTCTGTTGTAAATAACCTTGGTGTAAGCCTTCGAAATGTGGTTACTTAGACTTATCATCCGATGTTGATCACAAGACTTTGCTTTTGGTTTTTTCGGTATGTTTTTTCGGTAGCATAGGTTAATATCGGGCGTACATAGTACAAGTCTTATATATGCGTGTTTCTCTTTCTATACTCATGTTATTATTTCTCCATATCACGTCTCGTAGATATTCCGATACGTCTTTAGTAGCTTGTATGCGGGTGCCTTCGGAGATGTTTTCATGTTATATCTCACTGGCTTACTAGCAATCTCGAGGGACTTTGGTTTTATTGCCGATATTTTCAGGTTAAACTTTTTTTATTAGTTTCTCCATTATCAAGTTAAACAATAACGGGTTCAAATTATCACCCTGTGTTATACCTGATTAAATGTTGACTTCCTCCGTGTTAGTTCGGTTCCTATTTGTGTGATCAGAGTTAATATCCTTTATTATCTGTGTTATAGTGGCTGTTATAGTCTCTAGATGTAAAAGTTCAATCATATCTTGTAGTCTAATACAATCGATGGCTTTCGTAAAGTTGATAAAACATATGAATAAAGGTGTATTAAATTCTACTGCTTTGGACGCTCGCCTAAAACTTGGGCACATTACTCAAAGAAGAAGAAGCTTTCTCTCCGGTTTGTCGTATTATGAATATAACATCGACAGTTGATCTGTTACACCAAAACCCTTGTTGCTCCTCGCATATTTAATACTTTTTAATTATTTTCTCAGCAGGTATCTTAGTCAATAAATTCAAACTGGTGTCAAGCAACTTTATAGTACAATAGTTAGATGGGTAATTTTTGTCTCCTTTTTTGTGTATAGTTATACTTGATTTTCATTTCTTTGGTATGCATTTTATTTGAAAGATCTCTTGGAATAGTTTTGTAATATTTTCTGTTAATGCTCTTCCTCCATATTTTAGTAGTTCATTCTTAGACGTATCCGGACCTGAGGCTTTTTGGTTTTTTAATTTTTCTATATTCTTTATCACCTCTTCTTCCATTATTGTTACTAGCTCGTCTTCTGCCTCTCCATCTTCTTCATCGATCTCTCTATCTTCGTCCCTGTAAAACTGTTCTATATACTATTTCCATCGTTCTGCTTGTATAATTAGATAAACCGAATAATAATAAACTGTTATATCACAAAAGTAATCGAAAGGGTACAAAATACTAGACCAACGAAAGAGTTTAAGATAATATTTAAGGTATCATAACAAGCTCTTTAGATAAAGTGATTAATAATAAACGGGCGAGTGAAAAAAAACTTTATTTCCCTTCACTATTCTTTCTTGAACTTCTGGTTCTTTTCTGATTGCCTTAACTTTTTTTGCCTATTTAATTGTCGAGGACACCAACAAGGGGGTTGGACGACATCAAGCTCATCCAGCACAACTGGATTCAAGGTGCTCAAAATCGGATGCAATAGAATTAGCTTTTCGTTTTAGTATATTTTTATTTGGACTACACAAAAAGGTTAAAGAAATTTCAAATATATACAAGAAACACCACGAGACAAACCTGAAAAATGATCAGGGCGACTACGTACATACCCAGGAAGAACTAGACAAAATCTGGACAGATTATGCTTCGTCCCTCTTTGCAGACAACAGACCGAATCTGCCAACTACTAACCTATCTACAGAAACTTTGTCCGGTCCTCCGATTATTCGCGCCGAGGTGGAGTACGCTATAAAAATAGCAAAACTGGGCAAGGCCCCTGGACCGGATGGCATTACTACGGAAGCCCTAAAACTGTTGGATGATGACAACATCGACACTCTGGTAACAATCTTCAATGCCATATATGACACCGGCCACATTCCAACGGATTGGCTTTGTTCAACCTTCATAATGATCCCTAAATCACAAAGAGCGACAAGGTGCAAGGACCACAGACTGATTAGCTTGATGAGTCATTTACTTAAAATATTTCTTCGCATACTCCACACAAGAATGTTCAGAAAACTAGAAGAGCTGAGCGGCGAGACACAATTTGGTTTCAAGAAGGGACTCGGGACGCGCGAAGCATCATTCTGCTTGAATACCCTGGTACAAAACTGTATGGACCAACGAAAAGATATAGTCATCACATTCCTCGACTACGAAAAAGCTTTTGACACCGTAAAACACGATGAAATAATAAAAATGCTACACAATGCTGATATTGATGAGAAAGATATAAGAGTTATCCAGAATCTCTATTGGAATCAAAAGGCACGTGTGAGGCTGAACAAATCAACAAACACAGAGGAATTCGAAATTTTACGAGGGATGCGACAGGGGTGTATTTTGTCTTCTATGCTGTTCAACCTCTATGTGGAGAATGTTTTTGCAGAGGCACTTGAAGGCACTGATTGTGGTATAAAGGTCAACGGGTACCCGATAAATAACATTCGTTACGCTGACGACACCGCAATAATCACAGATAACGAACATGATATGCAGTTGATACTAAATAAAATAAACACCACAGGAAAAACATATGGCCTGAAGATAAATGCTGGAAAAACAAAATGCATGACAATAAGAAAGGGCGCATTTTTCAGAGTACAACTGCACGTAGATAATGCTCCAATCGAGCAAGTGAAAACATTCAAATACTTGGGAATGATGGTGAATGACCAATGGGATCCTCAACAAGAAATAAAATGCCGTACCGAACAAGCAAGGCAAGCTTTTCTTAAATTTAAACCGCTACTTTGTAACCGCAATCTTTCCTTCAATCTCCGTTACAGAATGGTTAAGTGCTATGTATGGTCCATATTGTTATACGGCATGGAGACATGGACGTTGAAAATATCTTCCATTAACAAGTTGGAAGCCTTCGAAATGTGGACCTTGCGAAGAATGTTCCGCATACCATGGACAGATAGGGTGAGAAACGAGGAAGTCCTAAGAAGAGCAAATACTGAGAGAGAATTGCTCAGCTTGATCAAGGCACGAAAGATTGGATACCTGGGCCACATCCTGAGAGGGGAAAAATACGCAATCCCTCAACTAATTATCCAAGGGAAGATTGAGGGCAAGAGAGGAGTAGGTCGCAAACAAATGTCGTGGCTGCGAAATATAAAGAACTGGACAGGCGTAACTAACACTGGCGAACTTTTGCATGCCGCAAAAGACAAACGTCTGACCTTAAGATAATTCGCCAACGCACTATAGGTGCACGGCACCATAAGAAGAAGATATTTTTATTTCTGTGTCAGGTTTACACCTGATTTACACTCAGGTTTAAATATTATGTAATTCTGATATATTTTGGGCACATGTGACCAGCGTTTATCGTCCTTAAGTTTAAAACATTGACTGATCCTTTATCTTTACTTTTTTTAAAATTATTTAATTCCCATTTTTAGATTGGTCTTAGAGTAGCTTCAATCTGCATAGTCATCGGTAGTCTGACTTATTGGGTCATGATACCTACCATCGGCATAGGGATACTGTTTTATGTAATGAGGATAATATTTTTAGAAACCAGTCGAGATGTTAAGAGAGTGGAATCAGTTAGTAAGTATAAAAACAGTATAAAAATTTATAGAACAAAACCAAAGAAAAATTGCAAAAATTAAAAGACAAAGGACGACAAAAATAACTAAAATCGTTGAGAGTATAGCAAGACAGTGGTTATTTATAAGCCATCTATCTATCTATATAAGGATTTTTACAGCTGTCGCCTCCTTCCTTTTTTCACCCAACGTCTCCAGTCCTTTCTGTTCTACCATTCTCCATCTCTAAGGTCTCGTCTTTTCATGGCCTCGTCCACTTCATCCCTCCATGATCTTCGGCGTCTACCTCTTTTCCTCCTTCCTATTGGGCTCCAATCCGAAATCTTTGCTATCCACCTTGTATGATCTGTTCTTGTCACATGACCATACCAAATTAAACGTTTTTCTTCGATGTAGCTGAGTATGTCTTGTTCTACTGCCATTCTTCGTTTTTCTTCTCATTTCTGATGCGATCCATTTTTGTCACTCTGCAGCTTCTTCTTATGAATTCTTCTTATTTCAGTTTCTATGATTTTGGACCTGTTTCGTTTATTTATTACCCAATTCTCTGCTCCATAGGTCATTATACTGCGTACCAAGGTGTTATAAATTCTCTTCTTTGTATTTCTGGTAATCTGTCTATCCCACAGTACCCCGTTCATTTGTTTAATACATGTTCTTGTCTGTGTTAATCTGCTGGTTATCTCTTGCTTGGTGGTTCCTTTTTTTTGAGAGTATGAATCCTAAATATTTGAATTTGTTAGTGCCGTTAATTTCCCTATTATCGTCCATTTCCAAGTTTCTCACTGGTTCTTGCTCTGTTGTTAAATATTTGGTCTTTTCTAGATTTATTTCCAGTCCATTTTTTGTGTATTCCTTTTCTAATTTTTGGAGCATATAGCACAGATCTTCTTCATCTTGAGCCGTTACCACTTGGTCATCTTCAAAGCTTAATGTGTACAAGAAGTTGTCCCGGATTGGTATTCCCATCCCTTTACATTTCCTTTTCCATGGTTTTAATATTTGTTCGAGGAATATCTTGAACAGTGTCGGAGATGTAGAGCATCCCTGCAATAAGCCTTTTGAGGTCTTAAATTCGTTGGAGTATATTTCCGGTTTTAACTCTTACCTTGTTGTTGTTGTAAAGGTTTTTTACGGCTTCTATTAACCTCTGAGTAATTCCGATTTCCTTCATCGTATTCCATAATTGTTTTCTGGGGACCTTGTCATATGCCTTTTTTAAATCTATGAATGCCATGTGTACTGGTCTATTTTTTGCCATTTTTTTTTCAATTAATTATTGGAGTGTATACATGTGGTCTATCTATCTTCCTGCCATGAACCCCGCCTGATCTTCTCCGATTTTATTTGAGATATATTTTTCCAGTTTTTCTTTCAGTATTTTTCCATATAACCTGCCCATACATGCTATCACACTGATGCCTCTGTAGTTCCCGCATTTCTTCTTATCTCCCTTTTTATGTATCGAGGTTATATATATATATATATATATATATATATATATATATATATATATGCTTTGGACCGTTCATCTGGTATTTCGTTCAGGATTATAACGTTACTGAACATTTCGTGTATAATTCTGTGTAGTTTGTCCGTTCCGTACTTAATTAGTTCATTAACGATTCCTCCTGGTCCCCCTGATTTTTTGTTCTTTAAAGTCTTTATGGCATCCTTAACTTCGATTAACGTTATCATCTGTTCTTCATTCTGATTTTGTTGTTGTTCCTGTTCTGTGTCTGTCTCTATGAAATATGGGCGGTTTTCTGTGAGTAGTTCTTTATAGTTAGTAGTCTTCCCACTCTTTTTCTGATATGTATTGTATTTGGACCTTTTCGTTGTTATTCTTCCTTAAAGATTTCAGTATTTTCCAGGATTCCGAATTCCTTGTTCCTACTATGTATTGTTCAATTTATGCACATGTTTCTTCCCATTCTTCATTCTTTTCTTTTGCCCTTCTTCGTTTTACTTCTCTGTTTTTCTCTTTGTACTTCTGTGTGTCTTCTGGGGGTTGGGTGCTCATACTTTTCATATATAGAATTTTCTTCTCCTCAATACATTTTTTGGTTTCTTTGTTTATTTTTACTTTGTGTTAGGTATTTCTTTTCTCAAGTTTCCCCAAAGCTTCTAATTTCACCTTTTTTATGCTGTGTTTGACGTGCTCGTACGTTTCTTTGACGTTTCTGAAACCGAAATCCTGTAACTTCTGGTTTAGTCTTCTCTGGTATAGGTCCTTTATGGATTCCTCTTGAAGTAAATTTATGTTGAACTTCATTTCTTCTTCTTTCTGTTCATTTTCTACTTGGTCTTCTTCGTGTTCTTTCTTCCTTCTAGTTTGGGTGTTCAACGTGTAGGGAAACCCCATTTGTGAAATTATTAATCGGTGGTCAGTGCCACATTCGGCTCCTCTCTTTACTCGTGTATGTCTAATTTTGATAGTACTACTTTTGCTGACAATTATGTAATCGATAATGGATCTGAAGTTTCTCGTTGTTTGTAAATACGTGTATTTATGTATGTCCTTATGTCTGAAAAAGCCGTTAGTAATTTTCAGATTATTCAGTTCGCACAGGTCAATTAGTCTTTCTCCATTATCGTTTGTCAGATCTTCTCCAAAACGGCCTATCGAGCTATTATTTTGTCGTTTCCCTGTTCTTCCATTTGGGTCCCCTGCTATTATTATTTCTTGTGTTGGTCTCACTTTTCCGATCTCTTCTTGTAAGGTATCCATGAACTGATGAGTGAACTAACAAAAGTTGTAAACAGTTTAAAATCTATAACTCTTGTTGTATAATATTTTTAATATTACCTTAAAATTAATGGGAAAAATGAAAAAAATTGCCTTTTTTTCGATGTTTTATTTTTTAGTTTTGATTTCTGTAAAAACAATTTAATTTTGATGAAACTGAGCGAAAATTTACTTTAAAATGTTCTTAATTATGGCAACTTTTTTAAGATCCAAAAATTTTTGAGATATTCGTATTTAAAAAAAAAAGTAGCTCTTTTTTGGAAGAAAATTTTTTCATGACGAAATTATTTTTTTTTTACTTCGGCTAGAGGTTATTTTCTTTGCTGAAATATTTAACTTTTGGTAAAATTGAAAAACGTAATGGTTTATATTTAAAAAATACGTAAAAATGACTTTTTTTATTTAAATTTTTGCGATTTTTCTGATAATTTGTTTAAAATTGACACAACGCGTCAACAATAGGAACCTCACTGTTATTTTGCCACGAAGGGAAAGTTTTCAACTGCAAAGTGCAAAGTACCAATGAACCAATAAATTCGGCTCACAAAAACCTATGTTTCTTTAACAATAAAACACTGAAAACTTTTGTTTTCAGCACTTCCACAAAATCTGTTTTAAATTATTATCACTACAGCTTCTTCGGCCAGAGTGCCTTTCTCTGGCCAAAACAGCTGTAGTGATACTAATTTAAAATAAATTTTGTGGAAGTGTTAAAAACTAAAGTTTTCAATGTTTTATTGTTAGATAAGATTAATTTTAATCAAGTAACGGTCGAATCCATCACAACTATGTTTCTGTTGTTGAACTCATTTTCGCCCAATAATGTAGTTTCATCATTTTTCCCGTCTACTCTTCATATATATATTTACCCGTTGTATATTTTAGCACGAAGTCCCATCTACACCCATTTAACAGCTTCACTACAAGGACTAACTACGATTAGGGCATTCAAAGCTCAAGAAATACTTAAAGAAGAATTTGATAGGTTCCAAAATCAACATAGCGCTGCATTTTTCATGTATCTTGGAGCCAATAGAACATTTGGGTTCTGGTTGGACTTTATATGTGTAATATACATTACTTTGGTTATACTCTCCCTGATTTTCGTCGAAAGCGGTAAGTAACTATATATACTGATATTTTAACAAAATTAATTAAGTAACACATTATTCCAAATATTATCGTATATATTTAAAAATATTATCCATTTTAGCCGTATTGTATTATTCAATTTGTGATAGCTGATTTGATGATATATAAAAAATATCCGATCAGATGTTATGCAACAAATTCGTTACACTTCCCTTGCTCGATTTATCAAAGCCATAGCAAAGCTCTTGCTGAAATTTATAAATATTTTGCACATTTCGTACACCTCAGACAGAAAACGACAGTCGTTATCGTTTAAGGCTACCTAAACAGATGGCGGTTTTTACAGCTGACCACTGGAGAAGTGGAAATAGTAGGATATATTCACTGACTTCTCGTTGTATGAGTTTGTATTTACCTGACTGTGTGAAGATGTAGGACACAGAATAAATTACACACGGAAAGTTTGAGGAATTGTGCTCCTTTCGCCATTTATTTATATTATATTTTTCATTTCTCTATTGGAATATATTCATTGTAACTGGGTTAAGACTTTGCCTTACAGGCGGACGACGCCCCTCGTGGTACAGGGGGTGGCTATACAGGGATGAAGTTGTCATTTTTTTTGGAAAAATTAACGATCGATAATATGGCTGAAAATTTGTCTAGAGGAAGATCTTTGTATAACTAGACGAAATCCCAAAGGGCGGACGCGAGAAAGGATACATAAGGGGTGGCGGACAGGGGTGAAGTTGCAATTTTTTGGGACAAAATTAACGATAAGTAATATGTCCGTCATTTTCATGGCTCATAATAATTTAGCCCCTAAAAACCCTAAATCCAAAAGGGCGGACAGCTGGGTTGGTACAGAGAGCCATAAAACGGGGTCAAATGTACCACTTGCCTGCGCATTTTAGATCTCGGTAACAATTTTCAAACTGATTTTATTATGATATTTTTATACCGATTGATTTGAAAATTTGTATGCTCACTTCTTACTATTCTGAAAAGCGTCAAGTAGAGTTTTCCTCAAAATTTTTCAAAAAATTTAAATGTCAATTTAGACGAGTCGCGATTTAATAATAACGTGTAATGTAAATGTAAGTACAATTTACTATTTGTATTGTTTAATTTATTTTTCAAATTATAATAAATATATTCTTCATTAGTTTCTTCCACTTCAATAAATATACACATATTCGGGACAATGCTTTTTAAATGTATTCATTTTTTTCAAATCCTGAGAAAACCAACAAATATTTTTGAAAAATTTAAACGCAGAATCAAAGGTGACATTATTGTCGAGGGCCGAAAGTCCCTTAGAATAAAGAAAAAGTTTTTTTGAATGAGATATTTGAAATTCAAAATCACACTAATTTTTTTTTTCGCCCCTGCAACTTATCAAAATAAACAATATAGAAGTTTTCAGAGACTTTCGGCCCTCGGTAATAATGTATTCTTTCATTCTGCGTTTAAATTTTTCAAAAATATTTATTAGTTTTCTCAGGATTCGAAAAAAAGAATGCATTTAAAAAGCATTGGCCCGAAATCTTGCGCCTACGCTCTTAACGATAAAAACGTCAAAGACCCACCTCTACTCGTTCGTTACCTGTGTCCCTACTTTGATTCCGTGCTTTGACTACGCGACATGAGAAGTTGCCAAATAACTTTGTATGAAGGTTTATTTCTTGTGGTGTTATATGCATTTTATTATTTTTTTGGAAATAAGGCACAATGTGACTTTAAAATAAGCTTATTTTGATGTTTAGATTTTTAATTCGGAAATCGTACTTAAAATACGAATCATTATTAATTTTATTTATATAAAACGATTTCGAAGTGGAAATCAAAATGTTATATTACACTTATTGTAAAGTAAAATTGTGGCACCCAATAAAAAACAGTAAGCTGCCATTTAAATCCATTTCGCCCAAATTTGATTATCTTAGAACATTGTTCAAATGCTAAAAAGACAACAGGTCAAATAAAAACAATAAGTTTGGCAACGTTGAACTTCCTCTTTTTTATTTTATCCACTCATGCAAGTTCAGAGATTAAAAGGGCGGACCTAATATACCTCTCTCTTTTTAAACAGGTGTTTCTCACCCCATCTCACGTAAGGTCCATACCGACCATAAACTTTTACCTATACTATATATATAATATAACGACATGGCCAAGTAGTCCAATGCCCAAAAAAGAAAGAATAACAGTCAAAATTTAGCGCATGCGTCTAGAATTACTGATCTAAATGGAACGTGCATTATTTTGATTTTTACATCATTATTATTTTAATATTTTAAAATAATAATGATGCAAAATTAATGTCCAATCAGAATTTGTAAAATTATAATTAACTAATGAAAAAAAAAATTCAATCAATTTGAAAGTTAAAAAAAATATTGAAAATATCTACAAAGTAAATTTCAAAACTTAGAAAATTGATAATTCCACTATTAAATTGATTTTTAATAATAATTATTTGTAAAATGTTAAAGGAATTCTACAAATTGAATTTTACCTATTGATAAATAGAAATAATATATTTTGTATTTGATTATTAATGTAATAATAAATCAAATTTTTCTTATATCTGAACAACCATTATATATGCAATATAAATTTAAAAACCTTTTTATTGTAATAAAAAATATGTAAAATTACTATTTGTTATACCGAAAATATTCAATAGTTAACATTATAAAATTACTTTAATTTAATAAAATTACTTAACCGGTTTAATAATTAATTTTTATCAATCATCAGATAATTTCAATTAATTATTATATTGAAAATATTTTTTTTTGTTTTTCATTCTAATATCGAACATTTATTCAATTAAAAATTAATTCGTAAAATATTTATATTTAAGAAAAAAATGTGATTTGTAAAGTAAATATAACTTTAGTTTGAAAAAAAAACATTATAATAATATCATTTTAAAACTACAAAATATTCTATAAAGATTCAGACGATGACGTAGAGTTTTATCAAATGTTTTAGAAAAGTTTTTCTAAATTTTTTTTTCCTACCGGAAAAATCGTTTGAAAATTTTTGGAAAAAAATCATGGTATAACTTATACAAAATCAAAAGGATTCTACAAATTAGATTTTACCTCAAAAAATTACGAAAATTTTCATTTACGGAAATTTTTTTGGAAAATTTTGAGGAAAACTCTTCTTGACACTTTTCAGAATAGTAACAGAAGTGAGCATACAAATTTTCAAATCAATCGGTATGAAAATATCATAATAAAATGAGTTTGAAAATTGTTACCGAGACCTAAAATGCGCAGGCAAGTGGTACATTTGACACCGTTTTATGGCTCTCTGTACCAACCCAGCTGTCCGCCCTTTTGGATTTAGAGTTTTTAGGGGCTAAATAATGAGCCATGAAAATGGCGGACATATTACTTATCGTAAAATTTTGTCCCAAAAAATTGCAACTTCACCCCTGTCCGCCACCCCTTATGTACCCACTCTCGCGTCCGCCCTTTGGGATTTCGTCTAGTTATACAAAGATCTTCCTCTGGACAAATTTTCAGCCATATTATCGATCGTTAATTTTTCCGAAAAAAATGACAACTTCATCCCTGTATAGCCACCCCCTGTACCACGAGGGGCGTCCGCCTGTAAGTCAAAGTCTTAACCCAGTTACAATGAATATATTCCAATAGAAAAATGTCATATTACTGATCAGTTCAAAATTTCGGCTGTATCTCTTGGACTAGTAATTCATCAAAGCCGTATCAAAGCTATTACTAAATGACAGAGAAAATTAAGATTGACACAAATTTTTACATGTAAAAAAATTAATTAAAGAAATTCTATTCATGTAAGGTTTTATTTGTGTTTGAAGTGAAATATTTACATTCAGCACCGTTTGTCGCCTCCTTATTTCTGTAATTAAAGTTATTCATCAATATAATAACAGGATATTTATAATGCAGAGTTTTGAATTTTTGCATATATCAATTAATCAAAAATAATATTTTTTAGAAACCTTTGGAGGAAATATGGGTCTCGCCCTTACTCAAATCTTAGCTTTAACAGGAATGTTCCAGTGGGGCATGCGACAATGGTCTGAGCTCGAAAACCAAATGACATCAGTGGAAAGGGTTCAAGAATATGCTGATTTAAAACACGAAGAAGACAATTACACTATTGAACCAGCTGCTACATGGCCAGATCAAGGAAAAATAGAATTTAAAAATATGTCTCTTCAGTATTCGCCCGATGATCCTCCAGTGCTTAAGAATCTCAGTTTTGTTATTAAACCTTCGGAGAAGGTGGGTATAGTGGGAAGAACAGGCGCAGGAAAGTCTTCGTTAATTCAAGCTGTGTTTCGATTAACCCATATCGATGGTAGCATACTAATTGATGGAATCGATACAAAATCTGTGGCTTTGAAGAAGCTCAGATCTAAAATTTCCATAATTCCTCAAGAACCTGTTCTATTCTCTGGAACATTAAGGAATAATTTGGATCCTTTCGATGAGTACAAAGATGAGGTAAGCAAATATTATGTTTACAAGATAAGTATTTCAAAAAAAAAATAAGGACTTAGTTGTAAAAATGTCTATGTATACAGACTTCAAATAACAAAACTTGGTTGGGTGAACATATTCACTAATCCAGAGTCATATCTCCATTCACACACATACATGCCTTAAAGAGTCTTTCTTAATTAAAATGTCTGTTCCAAATTTGTTTAATTTTTTTAACGAGGAGAACAATTAGAAAGAGAAGGATCAAATTGGAACTAACTGGGTGGCTCGAAAGTTTTGACTTTATGAATTTTTTGTTTTGTTTTTTAGTTTGACTGCAAGCTTATGAGATATAGAGAATAAGGTAGTATATATGAAAATTTAGTAATATTAGAATGTGCAATGATCGGAACTGGAAGCTAAAAGACTGAGGCTTCTAGCAATACAATTTCAGGATCATAAGTGGCTCACTGTGGCTAACACTCCGTTGTGGATCATGGTCTGCTGTACCTGCTCACAAAGAAGTCGCCACTCTTGTCGATTCCTGGTAACTTCCCTACATCTTTTAACCTTTAAAATCTGCAGATCTTTTTCCACATCATCAATCCATCTATTTCGTGGCCGTTCTCTACTTCTGGTGCCCTCTATCTTTGAAAATGTTAATCTCTTCATGTATTCGTAATCTGACATTATAGCAATGTATCCAGCCCATCTAAGTCTCTGCACTTTAACGAATTTCACAATATTTGGATCGGTGTATAACTAATATATTTCAAAGTTGTATTTTGGACGCCATAGCCCGTTTCATTTACTGCCCCAAAACTATTTCTAAGAATTTTTCTCTCAAAAATACCAAGAAGCCTTTTATCATTTTGAGATAAGATCCACGTTTCAGCCCCATATATCAAAACCGGTCTTATTAAGGTCTTGTATATACTGAGCTTTACTGCACATTTTATATTTTTATTTTTTAAATGATTCTAGGATCCGTAAATAGTTCCGTTTGCTATTGTTATACGTCTTTTTATTTCGTCGCTTGTGTTTGTTGCGTTTGCTAGCGATCCAAGATATGGGAATTCTTTGACTTGTTCAAAAGTATGGTTGTTAATTTGGATTCTCCCTTGGATATTTTGGGTTTTTAGAATCTAACATATATTTGGTTTTTTCAAGCCTTGTAAAATACTGCACCATGTCTCTGTCTTAGACCATTATTAATGTCAAACAACTTAGGGTTTCTTCTTCAATTATAACGCATGAGCTTAAGTTTTGCATTGTTAGTTGGGTCAACTTAACTAACTTAGATAGGATTCCAAAGTCTATCATTGTATTATATAATGCAGTTTTTTTCACACTGTCATAGGCTGCTTTGAAGTCGACGAAGAGATGGTGTGTATCTATATTATATATAGGCAGAATCTGCCTATGTGCTTGAATTTGATCACCCTTTTTATTCAACGGACATATTATTCCGTTTAGCCACTCTTCGGATACCAATTCATTAAACCATATAAATACTATTCGTTTATGGATTGCTTCAAAAAGTTGGTCACCACAGTTTTTTATACATTTCCAAACAGATTTTATCGATTCCTGGGGCTTTATTGTCTTTGAGTTTTAAGATGGCATTTGAGACTTCTTCTCTTGTTGGGTCTTCACTGTATAGTTGACGTTGTGGATTTTGTTGATTGCCTTTGTTGTAACCTCCTTCAATATTGTTTATATTAAGATGTTCGCTAAAATGTTGTGCCCATCTGTTAAGAACTGAGTATTTATCATGTAGAATTTTACCGTTAGTGTCTTTACAAATTTTTAATAGTAGTTTAAATTCTCGACGGCTACTTTTTAAGGATTTGTAGTCTTTCCTCGTTTTATTTTTATCGAATAAACTTTGTATCTCATTGAGAGTGTTCTGTTGTTCGTATTCCCTTTTCTTACGTCGATGGATACCTTTTTCCTCTCTTCTAAGACGTTTATACTCTTCTTTTTTTCTCTGTGTATAACCCGCGTCGACGGTTTTTTGATATGCTATGTTTTTTTCAATTTGTGGCCATTTCGCACTTATGATCAAACCAATGATTTCTTTTTTCTGATTTGGTTTTGCTCAATATTTCAACCGATTTTTGTAACACAATATCTCGTATATTTGCCCATAGTTGATTAATGTCTTCTTCTTCTTCTACGTTTTCTGTTCTTGTTTGATCTTCCATTTGCTGTCTGTATATCTTTGCAATGACGTGATCTTTTGGTTTATTAATATCGATTGTTTCTCTACTTTTACCGATCTTCTTTTTTAAATTGGATATTCTCTCTTTAAATCGTGCTTTACTAAATAGTGATTATTATCCATTATTATAATTAATGCACGTATTTCCAGCGGGAATCGTACATACTATGCTAATAAAAGATTGATGACATCGAAATTATTAGACAAAAGAACCAAAATGACTATCTACAGAACACTGATTAGACCCGTAGTAACCTATGGATGTGAAACTTGGGTAATGACGAAAAAAGATGAAGCCCAACTCAGGACATTCGAGAGAAAAATACTGAGGAAAGTATATGGCCCGTTACAAGAGGAAGATGGCACATGGAGAATCAGGAGAAACGACGAGGTTAATGAGTTAAATGAAGGTTATGACATTGTAAGATTTGTGAAAAGTCAAAGACTGTCATGGCTGGGACATGTGCAGAGACAAAACGATGCAAAAACAACAAAGAAAATGGTACAATGGAAGCCCATAGGAAGGCGAAAAAAGGAAGGCCCAGAACGAGATGGTTGGATGACGTGGAAGACGACCTGAAAACAATGAACATAAGACAATGGAGAAGAAGGGCACAAGAGAGATCTGAATGGAAGGACATAGCCAGACAGGCAAAGACCCATCCAGGGTTATGATGCCAAAAGAAGAAGAAGAAGAAGATTATTATCTATGTTTGCTCCTCTAAAGACGTAACATCTAGTAAGTTAGAGCAGTGTCTTGCATCGATAATTATCTATTTGGTTAATTGTTTCATTATCAGGAGATTTCCAATTTCCTTTATGTATATCTCTATGGGGAAATCTTGTTTCAGCTATTACCATGTTCTTAGATATTGCAAAGTTTATGATTCTAAGACCATTATTATTAGAGTCTACGTGTAGGCTTTCTTTTATGATGGTGGGCAAAAATATATTCTCTCTTCCGACTGTGGCACTAAAGTCTCCTGCTATTATTTTGATGTCATTTTTTGGGCACTCATCGTACTCTCGGTCTAGTGCCTTATAGATTATGTCTTTTCTTCATCCTCTTTTTCATCCGTTGGAGCATGGATGCTAATAATGCTAATATTAGTGAACTTTCCTTTAACACGTTAATCGCCCAAATGAAGCAAAAAATATCCCACCCCCAGGCCCAACTTAGTTTTTCTAGTAAATCATTAGGTTTTTACCTCGGATATAATGTACTGGCTGTTATAAAGCGCTAGGTTAAAAAAGTTCTCTAAAAATGTATTTTGAAAATGACACACACCCTACTTATGGGTTTCAGATCCTCTGACGACCGAGCACCGCGAAACCCGAGTATCGGTTGTCATTTTTTTTCGAGTTATAATAAGTCTGTGTGTGCTAAAATTGCAGTTGTTTTGTTTAGTCTACAATCCATTTGTTGAAATTACGGCGCGTAATAAGGTTGGTTGTAAATTATAGAAAATTGTATTGTGTTTTGTGTCGTAAAATGGAAAAAAGTTACTAAAAGAAGCAAGAGAGACTTTTAAAATTATGGAATGAGTTATTATCAGACGAAAAACAATAGACTTTAGACTTCATAGATAATACTTCAGATGATTACTTGCCCAGTAATTCATCATCAGATATTGAGTCTGATGAAAGTGCATTGAATTTAGAAGCAAGGAAGAAAAAATTAAAAAGGTAATTATTATGTGAAACATATCACCAAAAAACTTATTAACTTATTTTCCTTTTTGTTGTGTTTTTACGGCCTAAGGATTAAATATTTGTATGTAGTTCAGTTCTAGTTAACCATTTTTAAATCTAAATAAAACGTTTCAATCTTTCTACAACTATAGTTCAACCTTCAGGATTTTTTGAAATAAAACATAATTACTTTTAGGTTCCCTATAAAAGCAAAGATTTCTATTGATGAGCTTCAATGATGAAACACTGGTACCCTTCAGAGGAAAATTGTCATTCAGACAATATATTAAAAATAAGAGGTTCAAATTCGGAATAAAACTGTAGAAACTCTGTTGTAAAGACGGCTATATATACGATATCAAAATATACTGTGGACAAGATAAAAATTCAGATAAACCTGCTACAGTTTCGACCGTTTTATCACTTATGTTGCAACTTTTAGATCACGGACGCATTTTATATACCTATAGATAATAATTACTTTACTAGTGTCGCATTAGCGCATGAACTACAAAAGCGTAAAACGCATCTTGTCGGTACTTGAAGGAAAAGTAGAAAAAATAATCCAAACGATGTAGACCCAAAAATTAAATAAAGGAGAAATTTACGCAACAGAAAGTAATACAGTGGAAGTTGTTTTAAAATGGCAGGATAAACGTGATATTCTTTGTCTCAGCACTATTCATACTGACACAACCACTAACATTCATATATCTATCCGATCAGTTGAAATCATATTTTTCCTCTTTGCGTAAAGGGATCAAATGGTATAGAAAACTTCCATTTGAAATATTACTTGGCTCAGCAGTAGTAAACGCTTTTATAATATATAAAATGGTGACAAAGGCCAAAATTTCAATTACGGATTTTAGACAGAGCATTGCTCTAAGTATGGGACAAATGCATGAAGTGGATGTCGCGAAGGTGCCGGAAAATGACAACATAAAGCATATTTTACATGAAGTTGCTTCAAAAGATCGTCGAAAATGTGTAGTATGTTATGCGAAATTAAGCGCTGAAGAAGGCCAAAAAAGCGCTCAGAAGAGGGACCAAAATCAAAATTTTCATGTGATGCTTGTAATAAGTTTTATTGTTTGTCATATTTTTTTGACGTTCACGATTATTCTGTATAATTAATAAAAACTGTTTGTATTATTTAATTAAAATAAAAATGTTTTTTCATAAATCCTTATAATTTAAAAAAAAAATCTTTAATGATAGTAAATACATAAAAAGTGCCAAGCTCAAACACTAGTATTACCTCCCAGGCCCATCTGTAAAAACTCATATAGACAAATGGGTTTCGAAGCACCGCAGTTGGGTTACAGGCTTTTATGTTAACGCTAGTAGTGAAGGTTGCCCTATGGGTGTCGGGGCGTGTATGACCATAGGATCTGAAACCCAAATGTCGGGTGTCGTGGCAATTAACGTGTTAAGTCTTATTTGACATATTCTATGATCAACAGCTTTGAAATCAATTACACTATATTTGACCTTGCTGCTTACAATAAATCCGGTACCAAATTCGTGTCGGGTAGGATATCCACTGTAGTAAATATTGCAGTTATTATTTTCCAGAATGCCTGAGCTAGTCCACCTCATTTCCTGTAGGGCAATGATATCTGCTTTGGCTCTACAACTTGGCTCTATCAATAATAAATCAACAAATAAACAAAAAGTTTATTGACGTTTCAATTTTCACTTCGGAAATCGTTCTCAAAATACAAACATTAGTGAGAACGATTTCCGAAGTGGAAATTGAAACGTCAATAAACTTACTTTAACCTTTAATTGTGGCTTATTCCCATTTAAATAGTAATTACTTTAAAATGCCACAAGAAATAGCTTCAGAATAATATTTATTATTTTGTTAAAATTTGACAGGTCTGTCAAAAGTAAACAATGTATTCTCTGTTAATACGTCAACAGGTGGCGTAAGAAGCAAAAATAATAGTTTATTGAAATATTTGAATATAATATAATAACATTTTAGAATCACATTATTTCTTTATTTAATTTCTGTCGTTTACGCATAAGTAAAAGTTTTCTTTTCTACAAGAAAATTTACAGTTTAAATACAAAAACTTTGCTATATTTATAGCGAAAAGCCTTACATGTAATTATATAAAAATAATATATTCATTGCATATTATTGATCCAATGCAAGTTATGTAAACCTGAAAATCATTTATAACTTTTTTTACTTTACTTTACTTTCCTTTACTTTAAAACAAAATTTTTTTGTAGGTGTTATGGAATGCTTTAGAACAAGTAGAACTCAAGAGTGCAGTTGACGACTTACCAGCCGGTTTAGACAGCAAAATGGCAGAAGGTGGCTCCAATTTCAGTGTTGGTCAAAGACAGTTAGTCTGCTTAGCGCGAGCTGTAATCAGAAATAACAAAATACTGGTATTGGACGAAGCCACGGCCAACGTCGATCCATACACAGACGGTTTGATTCAGACGACAATAAGAAAAAATTTCGACCAGTGTACAGTATTAACCATAGCTCACAGATTGAATACAATTATGGATTCGGACAAAGTTTTAGTCATGGATGCTGGAAAAGCAGTGGAATTTGATCACCCACATACACTTTTACAAAATAAACACGGTGTTTTCTATTCATTGGTTATGCAGACGGGAAAAACCACGGCTAAAACTTTGATGGCGATTGCAGAAGAAAGCCAAATAAAGAAACACGATAAGGAATGATTATTTAATCGCAGGATTTATTTTTGCCAAACAAAATATTTTTTATTTGATTTTATTTTTATTTATTGAGTGATAGAAAAGTGTGTATTTAAGTTTTATTTTTAAGTTAGAATTATAAGTACAAATGAAGAAAATAAAGATTTTTTTTTAATATTCGTTTACTTTTACTCTAAAAAACATAAAGCTTAACACCATATAGATTTGAGATTTGAGAGAGATATAGAGAGAGGGAGAAATAGAGAGAGATAGAGAGAAATGAGTCCGCTAGATGCAAAACTCTGTATTTGCAAAAATTGTAAAAATTGAGTTTTAGCTGACAGTTATTTGTCACATGTTATAGCTATCTGCTGATGTAGAAATTCAGCAGCAAAGTAAGGTATTTACTAATAAAAAGGCATTAGAAATCTTGAATCAGACGCAAAACTCTGTATTTGTCAGCCTATGCCAGTTGCATAACTGTGTAATTGCAATTGGCCAATCGCTTACATTGTTTGAGTCACATGACACGTCTCATGTGCACATGTCAATTATTCCATCATTCGCCATTACCGGTTTCACTGTTTGTTATTTGAGTACTAAAAACACCAAGTTTATTGCAAATAATTAACATTATGGATCTTCATGTGCATATTAGACCTTGTGAAAAAGGAAAAGGGAGAAAACGAGCTGTACAAACAGAAAAATGGAAACGAAATGTAATGAAACTTAAGAGGTAAGAGGTGTCTACAATTAACTAGATAGGTTTGGGACTTATTGTCAATATTTTTAGGCATAAACCTAAGGATTTACCCGTTTTCCCACCTGTAACCATACAAAGAAAGTGTATTGTTGTATAGATTTAAAGATGCGAGACATTCAGCGTTTCTATAATAATCTGTATTCAACAACTGACAAAATAAAACAAGATATTTTTTGCTGCAATTTTGTGAAGGTCAAAAGCCCAAGAGATCAGGTACAAACCTACATGGAATTTTAATTAAATATTTTGTTCCTACAGTAGAGGGTGGACTTTTAAGAGTATGCAAGACAGCATTTCTTGGAATAACTCATTTAAGTTCTGAAAGAATAGAGCGTGTTGTAAGAACGTTTGTTATCCGGGGTGAAATACCAAAAGAGAGAAGAGGGGGAGATACAACAAAAGGTAGATTTGATCCAATAAAATTATATATCCCTACATTTATGGGGCGTTTGAACGGTGCAGAGTCATTATAATAGAGGACGATCGACTAGATTGTATTTACCATGTGATCTGAATTTTACAAAGCTTTACAGAATGTATTGTCAACGTCATCCACATCATTCCGTAAAGTTATCATATTTCCGAACATACGTTAATGAACACTACAACATATCATTCGGCACTCCCTTAGTAGATGCTTGTTCTGTCTCTGTGCTTCTGGCTCTGTGTCTCAGAGCGAAGGAAATTTTGAGAAAAGAAAATTCAGAAGAAGAAAAGTTAAAGGTTATAACAGAGCAGAGAGTTCATACGTTAAGAGCTAAAGCCTTTTCTTCTTTGTTAAAAAATGAATCAAATCATAACATACAAATATTTTCTTTTGATTGTCAAAAAAATCTTTTTTGACAAAGCTTCCCGACCAGGCGGCTTATTTCTCACAGCAAATAAATTTTTATAATTTCACCATCGTGGCTGTAAATTTGAAATCCCATCTTTCTTCTGCAAATGTGACGTCATATGTGTGGCTGGAGTTTGAACATCCAAAAGATTCAAATGCTGTTGCCTCTGCTGTACATGATACTCTCATAAAATTCAACTTTAAAAATCAAATCGAAAAAGTTCACCTATTTGCAGATAGATGTGGTGGACAGAACAAAAATAGCACGATGATGTCTATGATAATCTACTGGTTGGTTTATGAAGCACCTGGTCACATTAAGGAAGTGGAGTTTACGTTTCCTGTTGTTGGTCATTCCTTTTTGCCACCAGATAGGATTTTCGGTATGATAGAAAGGGAGATAAAAAAGAAGAACGTTGTAATAAACAGAAAAGAATATGAAGACATAATTGGAAAACACTCAAAGGTGCTGAGACTTGGTAAAGACTGGCAGATATCAGACTGGAGAAAGACGAGTGACGTTGTTGTTAAAAAACCTTCCCAGTGGCATTTTAAATGTAATGCAACGAAACGATTTATATTTTCTAAGGACAAAGATTATATGGCTACGGTAAGGGGGGAAATATTTTATCGTTCTGACATAGGGTTCAGCAAGTCTATAATACGAAAAGGGAAAAAGATTTCTTTATTGAAACCAAAGTTACAACAGATTGGATGTTCATTGAAAGGAGATAAATCGTCCATAGGCACTCTCCTTAGAATCCATTTTGGTGAAAATTGGAGAGACCAGCCGGATCTCAAATTTTATAAAATTATAGATACTGGCGTACAAGCAAATAATAACGAGAGTGCTGCAGAAAATGATCATATTGATGATGAGGACCCAGAGGAACTTAGAGTTTAGGAATTAATATAAATATATACATATTATAATTTGTAATACCTTTTGTACTTTGGATAAAAATAAACTTCACTAAAAGTTTACTTCCACATGCTTTCTTCCTTATTCCTAACACACTAGGTTTAGAAAACAGACTAATATAACAACCACTAATATCGTTAATGGTTGACTATTATCATGTATTTGCAAATGTTAGTTGCATAAATCTGTATTTACATAGTTCACTTGCAAAACTCGGTATTTTCAAATTTTTCTTACTTTTCTAGCAAACCCAATAACTTTTCTAAGAAAAAAATCATTATATTTTACCTAATAAAGCATTTATCTATCACAAAAAAGTGCCATTTATTATGTCTAAGGTGTTTTGCAAACTTTATCAGTTTTTTGCAAATAACTCAGTTTGACTTATACAGTAAATACAAAGTTTTGCATCTAGCGGACATCAAATAGGGCTGACGTGAAACGTTGTAAAGACTGAAGCACATATCCTGTGTTCTCTTTTGTGGTTAATACTGAAGAGAAGGAACTGAGTTGTTGTTTTCTTTTTCCATGGTAATTTTTTTTTCGCTGTTGGTATATATCAGAAATTAATTTAGTGCTTCTTGTCCGTTAGGTCAAATAGAAAACACATCATCTTTATATCTCCACCTACTATGCCTCTTATATGCTAAATTTTCAGATATGAAATATGTCAAGTTTCTGTAAAACGTCTAATTAGAGCTCCCAATATATATATATATATATATATATATATATATATATATATATATATATATATATATATATATATATGTATATATATATATATATATATATATATATATATATATATATATATATACGAAGTAACAAGAAGTCCAGAGACCTCTCTCTGATAGTAAATTAGGTGAACCGCAAATTCAAAGCCTCTTACTAGAGACTTTTAACGACGCTAGAAGTATCCTTTTACTTCAACATGCATCTACGATTCACCTTTGAAAATTACTATCTTTTTCGCTCTTTACGTAGAGAAAGACGTTTAAATGAAAGTAAAAGATTACATTTCATTTCAATCGGAACTCCACCATTGCTCTACACGTGTTTCGAGTTATTCAACTCATCATCAGGAGCACTTGTATAAGTTTAACTAAAATGAAATGCAGTCTAGTATTTGGTTATTATAACCAAAATAACAGCCAGGTACGATAACAGCGACATCTATACGAAGTAACAAGAAGTCCAGAGACCTCTCTCTGATAGTAAATTAGGTGAACCGCAAATTCAAAGCCTCTTACTAGAGACTTTTAACGACGCTAGAAGTATCCTTTTACTTCAACATGCATCTACGATTCACCTTTGAAAATTACTATTTTTTTCGCTCTTTACGTACAGAAAGACTTTTAAATGAAAGTAAAAGATTGCATTTTCACAGAGATCTTTGTCCACGGGTGTTATTAAATGTATATTTGTGTTAGTCTTTGTGGTCAAAAAATGTGTTGTTTATTCTTAGTTCATTATTCGTACAGAAGTTGATCATCAGCTCTCCATTTTCGTTTTTAACATTCTCGTTATGTTTTTGTTTAATATCGGGTATTACTTGATTGTCTATTCGAGCGTTAAAATCCCCCAATATTATCATCTTTCCTCTGACTTGATCTACTAATTGTTGTAATTGGTCATAAAACGCTTCCCTTGTTGAGGCTTGTTATTTTCTGGGCCGTATACTCCGATGATGTTCAGGTCTTCCTTCTCCATTCGTATCTTTGCTGTTATTATTCTTTCTGATATATATTGGCACTCTTTGATGTGATTTTGGTACCAAAGGTAAGGCTACACCTTCTTTGGAGCTGTTTTCTTTTGCTACTCCACTGTAGATTAGTATGTATTCACCTAATTTTGATTGACCTTTTCCTTTCGTTTTTGTTTTCTGTAGAGCACAAATGTCTATTTCTAAAGAGATGTTGATAGAACTAATATATTTATCTTCTCAATTAAGTTGTTTTTCTGTGTTGATTTTGTGTAGTATAAACTCTTCGGAATATGGCTTCGGTGGCTATTGCTGGAGTTTGTTTCGAAATATGTAGCAAACGCATTGGCTATTTCATTTGGTTTTTTTATTACATTAGTACTATGAGTAATAAAAGTTACTTGATAAAATTTGTTTTTTCCTGATATTTCACGAATATTGCACCAGACTGTATATAAAGGTGTTGAACTATTTATATTTCAGATAAATTTTCTCCAGTTGGTTTTTCGAGCAGTTTTTGTTATATATCTAGCATATGCTCTCTGTTTTTTGAATTTAATAATGTTATTTGCGTTATTATGTTTTTTTTTATTTTATTGAAATATACTTTATATTGCTTGATTGCGTTTTGACATTCTTTGTTCAACCATGGTAGAGGTCTGTGTTTCCTATTATTAAGTAAAATATTTTGGAATTATGATTTAAATTAAATCTTTATACCTATGTTAATGTTCCCTCAAGAAAGTGTCCTGGGTCCCCTTCTGTACCTCATATACACTATTGATATTCCAACAATAAATACGACCACAGTAGCCATGTTTGCAGATGACACCGCCATGTGGATAATTTCTCCTCTCATGTATTTGTAATACTCACATTTACTTATAGCTTGTAATAGATTGTAAATTTGCAAATTTAACAAAAAAAAATGTTAATATCAAAATATTCACTCATAGTAATGAAACCTCCGGTATAATTTATACAGGGTGTTTCAAAAAAAGGTAACCCCGTCTCTAGGGTAGGTAAAAAACTGAAAAATAAATGGGGTTTGTTTGGTAAAAAATTTTTGTAACGCCATCCGTTTTCAAGATACAGGGCGTTGAAGAAAAAAAATTTTACGCATTTTTTACGATTTTGCCGAAACTACTGGCAACATTGTAATGAAATTTTATACGAATATGTTTTGGAAGCTGATACTATGTATCGTACTAAGTATTAGTCAATATAACTTTTTTAAGAGTATAATTATTAATCAAAATTTCAAGTAAACTTAAACATCATTCAATTTTACACGAAAAAGGTACTCTTGGTAAAACTCGATACTGTGTACCGTTTTCGGAATATTTTGATTTGAAAATTATGAAGTAATAATTGATGCTGGTATAAAATAGTTAGTAATTAAACAAAACTCACAAGAAGAAAATTAAATTAATGACTAAGAACATAAAATAAAATTCAATTACAGTAAGTGTTCAAAATGCCCTCCGTTTTCGCGAATACACAAGTCTATTCTTTTTTCTAAAGATTCCATTAACTTTCTAAACGGTAGGGGATCAGCTATGATGTCAATAAATTGACGTTGAATTCTTTCTTCCAATTCTTGGCGTGAATTTACCTCTGTAGCATAGACTGTTTCCTTAATATACGACCAAACTGCGTAGTCCAAAGGGTTAAAATCGCATGACCGAGGAGGCCAATGAATCGGAGCTTCTGTACCTCTACCAATCCATCGATTCCAAAAATGATTACTCAACCAATTAAGACACCTTCTATCAAAGTGTGGTGGAGCTCCATCGTGCATAAAAAATAAAGATCTTCGCTCGTTTAGCGTTAAATCTTCTAATATCTCGAATAAGGAATTGTTTAAAAAATCAAGATACATATCACCATTTAAATTTCCAGGTAGAATATGATAACCTATTAATTTGTTACCTAAAGTTGCTGCCCAAACATTAACTTTAAATGAGTGTTGGTAATGTGATACCCTTTTGACTCGTGGATTCTCATCACACCAGTAGTGTGCATTATGGGAGTTAAACATACCTTGTCGCGTAAAGGTGGCCTCGTCCGTAAAAAGAATGCATTTTAAAAAATTTGGATTGTGGGCTGTCCTTTGTTGCAATGTTTCACAAAAATCCACTCTAACCGGTAGATCATCTGGCAAGAGCTCTTGGACTTGTCTGTAATGATAAGGATGTAATTGCTGTTCTTTCAGTATCCGCCAAGTACTTGAAGAAGAAGTATTTGTTTGTCTTGCTATATTCCTTACGCTGTTGGATCTTGATCAAGTAAATTTAAAATAATATTTTCTTTATTAATTAATTGTTCTTGTTGTTCTTGGTCTACCAGAATTTATTTTATTTGGTCTTACATTCCCAGTTTCTCGACAACGTCGTTCAATGGCTCTAAATGTTTTTTTACTTGGTGAGTTTCTTCTAGGAAACTTTTCTGCATAACGTGCCACAGCTGCACTAGAACATCCTAAACATTCGCCTAAGGTTAATAACATGTCAGTGTATTCAACATTTGAGTACATTTTGATTTGATTTTACAAATAACAAGGTTTCAAAACTCTAATTATTGTTGATTTATCGTCATAACAATCAATAAATGTCAGATTTCCATGGGACACTTGGAGAAAATAGAGGTATACATACCTATTAGAATTTTATCATTACTACCAGCATCAATTATTACTTCATAATTTTCAAATCAAAATATTTCCAAAACGGTACATAGTATCGAGTTTTACCAAGAGTACCTTTTTCGTGTAAAATTGAATGGTGTTTAAGTTTACTAATTTTGATTAATAATTATACTCTTAAAAAAGTTTTTTTTTTTTATTTAAAACACATCAACCACGCAGGGTTATTAGTGGGATGACAAACACAATAGTTTTAATACGATTATGTACATTAAATAGTATTATACAATTTTATATCTTTTAAATAACTTAATACATTTAAATTCTTATCTGTCAAGATGGATTTGAGGTCGTCTGGAATTCCATGCATTCTTCTTTGATTTTGGAAACATGGGCAGTCAAGTAGGAAGTGTTTCACTGTCAATGAAGTGGAGCAGTTATTGTAAATTGGCGGTGGATCTTTAGTGATTAAAAATTTGTGTGTGACAGCAGTATGACCAATTCTTAAACGGTTTATAATTACTTGATCTCGTCTACTTGTGGGGTTATTTAAAGAGCTGTTCACCTTTGGACATATTGGGTTTAATTTCGTTACTGAATTTTCCCAGTAATTTTGCCAAATGTTACTGCAATGATCTTTAATCAGATGTTTCATGTCACAATAAGGATATTTTGTCATTTTTGTAGTATCTTCTAAGTTGATACGGCTTGTAGTTGCTAGTTGATCTGCTTTTTCATTTCCCCAGATTCCAGTATGCGATGGTACCCAAATGAAAGCTATGTCCTTTCCTATGGAATGAAGTGTTTCTAATTCATTTTTTATTGCTTGTATAATGGGATTTGTTGTATAAATTTGCTTTAATTTCAATAAGGCATTAAGTGAATCTGTAATGATGACGCACTTCATATTGTTACTCGTTTTGAAAAAAGTTAAGGCTTTTAATATAGCTGTGGTTTCACCTGTGAGTATACTACAATTTGTAGGTAAGTGTATGCTGTAGGAGTTCTCTTCATCAGAATAGTAAGTAGTAGTAGTAGTAGTAATAAGTAGTTGGGGTAATTTGATATGATTTCTGCAAAAAGATGTTTAATTATCGAGAAGTTTGTATATGATTTGGGATACTTTCTTAGTGTTAGGTCAATGGTAAGTAGGCGGGTTGTCCATGGAGGAGAGATTGCATTTGTATATAGCAATAGACTAAGTTGATCCATGTTAAAATTTGTGACTTTTATTCTTTCTATTAGAGGAATACAGTTTGTTGCCTTTTTAAAAGAGAGGATGCCAGGGTGGAAATTTGAGAGAAAAGAGGATGTTGTTTTTGAATTGAAATTTTGGCAATATAGTTTAGTGATAATTGTTGTCGCCTTATGTTTAGAGGTGGCTCTTTAGCTAGGACTTGTAGACTACTAGTGGGACTAGTTCTAAATGCACCAAGTGCTAATCTCAAAGCTGTAGATTGAATACCGTTAAGCCTTTTTAAGGTAGTTTTGCTTGCAGAGTTATAACAAATGCAACCAAAATCTAGTTTACTCCTAATGAGTGATTTATATAAGTTTATTAATATTTTAGTATCTGCGCCCCAAACTTTATTAGACATAATTTTGAGTATATTTAAGCTAGATTGGCAGGAATGTTGTAGATTATTGATATGCAAGTTCCAATTTAAGGTTCTGGTAAAAGTTAAACCTAGAAAATTAACTTCTTCTGATTGTTTTAATGCTAAATTATTTAAAGTTAGGTAAGTTGAATACCTAGATCTGTTTTTATTAAAAATTATGTAGTCTGTTTTTTCTGTAGAGAATTTAAACCCAGTTTTTAACGTCCAATTTTCAATCTGAGTTTTGTAAAATTTTAGTTGCCGATTATATATTGTTTGATTTAGTATAAACGACGATGTCGTCAGCATAAAGACTGGCTTTAATTGGTGCTCTAATTTCATGAATAACACTATTAATAGCTATTAAGAATAATGTTGGACTTATGATGGAACCTTGAGGGATACCATTATCTAATGTTCTTGTTGAGCTTTTAAGGCCATTTGTTCTAATTTCTATTGATCGATTATTTAAAAAATTGTTTACAAATGCTAGTATGTTACCTTCAATCCCGTTATCGCTTAGATTTTTCAAAATGCAGTGTCTCTAAGTTCTCTCAAAAGCTTGGCTTATGTCAAAAAAAATAGCAATCAGTTTTTGGTTGTTTGCAAAAGCTTCATTAATTGAGGTTTGTAAAGTAACATGGTTATCTGACGTCGATCTACCTCTTCGAAAGCCACTTTGATAAGGGGAAAGAAGATTACTATTTTCCAGGTGCCATACTAGACGAAGGTTTAAAATTTTTTCCAGGATTTTACACATACTACAGGTTAGCGAGATGGGGCGGTAAGAAGTGGGCTTATCTTTAGGTTTGTTGGGCTTGATAATGGGAATTATTACAGCCTGGGACCAAAGATCAGGAAATTTATGTTTTAGAAAACAAGTATTAAATAAATCTAATAAAACTAGTTTAGCTGTAAATGGCAAGTTTTTTTATAAATATTGGTGGTATGTCATCTGGTCCAGCCGAGGCGTTTTTTAAATCAGAAATAGCAAATTCTAATTCTTAAAGAGTTATAGCGATATTTAAAGGATCATTGGTATCGTTTATGGTGATAATAGAGGATTCTATAGTTTCCTTGTGCGTTAACATTTCCTGATGTATATCATTATCGCTAGAATTTTGTTGATAAATATCAGCAAATGTTTCTGCAATAGCTTTGTGGCAAGTAATTAGTGTTTGACCATGAGTTAAGGAGTTTATTTGTCTAAAAGAGTTGGAACCTTTGAGTTTACGAATTTTAGACCAAATGACAGCTGAAGGGGTCGATGAATTTATAGAAGAAACATAATTTTCCCATGTATTTCTTTTACTTTTTTTTATGAGATATCTCGATCTTGCTCTAAGTTTTTTAAAATTAAGTAAATTTTCTTCCGTATTATGCTTTTTAAGTTTATTAAACGCACGTTTTTTTATAGATAGAGCTAGTGCGATTTCGCTGGTCCACCAAGGCACTGGTTGTCTATTACAGAGTTTAGTTTTACCGATATTAGTTAAGGCAGCTTCTGTTATGATATTATTTAAGGATCTAATATTAGAGTTTATGTCACTGCTTAATTGGAAATTTTCAATTTTCATTTGGATGTCGATCTGATAGGAGTTCCAGTTTGCATTCTTTATTTTCCAAGATTGATATATTGGGAATTTAGGAGATTGAGATTTATTAAGTGTTACATGAATGGGGAAATGATCACTGTCGTGTAGTGATTCTAAAGTATTCCATAAGAGATAAGTTGACAATGATTGGCTACATAATGTCAAATCTATGGCGGAAAATGAGCCGTTGTAAGAGTTACATCTGGTCGATTTTCCATTATTAAGTAGTATTAAGTCTGAGCAATCAATGAAATGATTTAATAAATTACCGAATTTGTCAGTTTTATGACTTCCCCATGCCGGATGATGGCAATTCATATCACCTAAAATTATTTTTGGGTTTGGAATTTGATCTATAAGATTTCTAAATTCTTGTAAATTGAGATCGTTGGGATGAGGCAGATATATATTGCAAATGTTAATATGTTTTTGGTAAGTAACTGTTACAGCTACAGCTTCAAGACTAGTACGTAATGCAATTGGTTTAGCTTGTATATCTGTTCTAGTGAAAATAGCTACTCCGCCACTGGCTTGGTGTGCATTTCTATTTTTTAGAAAACATTGATAATTTCGAAGATTTATATTAGTATTTTTAAAATGGGTCTCTTGAAGACAAAGTATTTTAGGAGATAGTTCATTAATTAAAAGTTTTAATTGTTCAATATGGGTGTAAAACCCATTAAGGTTCCACTGTACAATAAAAGAATCTGACATTAGATTTCCGAATGGGATGGCGGTTCATCGGACTCTTCAATTGAAGATGTTTTATTGGGGTTTAGTTTCTTCTTTAAACGAGTAATTTTGTTTTTTAGTTTTGAATTGGAGATATAACAATGGACGAAGTTAAGAATATCGATTAGTTCAGTAGGTTCATTGGAATAATTTTTGGAGATTAATTCGGGATGTTGGGAATGCAGTGTGTTTTCTAGGAAATCGCAAATCTCATTATAATTTAGAATAAATGCGGGTGATCTGTTCTCTATTTTATCTTTTATTGATTCAAGAGAACGAGTGAGTTCATCGCGAGAAGTTTTATCTGATTTTTTGGATTTTTTCTTGGGTTTGTTTAGTGTAGGAGGCATAAAAAGTTCTGTGTTAGTTTGAGCATTGTTTTCAATAATGTCTGGAGAGGACGATATTTGTCTTTTAACTTGATTGGTTTTACTGGCAATGTTTATAGAAGGTAAAGATGTTTCCTCTGCTAAATTTTTGGTTAAATTATTTGAGTCTGATGATGTATTGGGAGAAGGGTTTTGGGTAGTGTTGGTTATAGGTGTTACTAGAATAGAGTCGGTTTCCATTGTTACATTTGTTTGCTCATTAGATTCCTGAGCTGTTGTTCTTGATAGGATAGGTGCTAGGGAAGGGTTTAATGGGGTGAGATCAGTTCTGTGAGGACATTCTGCTTCTTTATGACCAATAGTTTTACAATTTGAGCAGTTATATCCATCTATGGAAAGGTACAGACGATACAGGGTGTTGTCATGTGATATATTAAAAGAATCGGGGATAGAGAGATTTTCTAGGGGAGTGATAAATATTTGCCTTCTAAAACTGAGAACATGGCTGTATTCTGTTTCTGGCATACCTATTCTTAAGATAGTCATCTTAGACACAGCAATGATACCCATTTTTTGTAGCTCTGCTTCTATAATGTTGTTAGGAATTGTAGGACATGCATTAGATACTATGAGTCTATCGGCTGGAGTGATCAATCTTCTTATTTCTATTTGTGATTCTTTTATGTTTACAAACTTGTAGGAGTGGAGAAGTGAGTCGACCGTGCTTTTTGAGGAAAGATAAATACAAATTCGGTTGTTAGAAATTCTTGATGCGAAGATGACATTACGTGGTCCTACTAGTGATCCTACTGCTATGATGTAATCGTGAATTTTGGTATCTTCCATACTAGACAGGACAATAGCCTGTTCTTTTGTTGGGTGTTTAAAAGAATTTACTACACTGGAATAGAAGTTTAAAGATGAGCTTTGTGGTTGATTCATGTTGATTGAAGTAGTGTTTTTTAAAATAATATTGTTCGAAGTCATGATATTTTAAGATGCCGTAAGTCCGGCCCTGCCGCCAGTTCGAAAACTGGTCGTCGTTCCGGGTCCAGACTCAAACTTGTTTTATCTTTGTGTATTTTGCAGGTTATATTTCTGATAATATTGTTTATATTAATGTAATTTCGAGTACTCACGTCAGGCTATATTGGTGAGCACTAGTGTAGCACTATAACTTTTTGCACAGATGAAATAAAAATTTTTGAAAGGTAATTTACCATTCAAAATAATTTTATTTTTAGACGGCTTTAAACGTGGTATATTGTACCTTAGTCAGGACCGTACTCTTAAAAAAAAAAAAAAAGTTATATTGACTAATACTTAGTACGATCCGTGTAACTAGCGCCCTCTATGAGAATCAGATATAAAAACAAACTCATGGGATGTACCAGCTTCCAAAACATATTCGTAAAAAATTTCATTACAACGTTGCCAGTAGTTTCGGCAAAATCGTAAAAAATGCGTAAATTTTTTTTTCTTCAACGCCCTGTGTCTTGAAAACGGATAGCGTTACAAAAATTTTTTATTAAGCAAACCCCAATTATTTTTCAGTTTTTTATCTACCCTAGAGACGGGGTTACCTTTTTTTGAAACACCCTGTATACTGAGAAAATAAAAAAGTCAAAAGGCAATGAAAGTCAAGTTAACAGAAAACCAGAACAAGTAATTTGTTCCCTATTCATAATTCCAATTTCATCATATCAGCAATATGGAAAACCAATACTTACGTTGAACACAAAAGGGGATTTTATAATAAATTCTATTAAGTCATAGATACCGTTTATTGTCTAATTTAGATTCCTCCATAGGATAAATTTATAGTTATGAATTTTCCCAAGGACAAAATGACAAATATAGAAGACTTTATAACAAAGACGGATGTTCAGTGATTCCTTAAGCTACCATTAAATATATGAAAAGTAAATGAGCGACTACACGATGTGTAATGTTAATGTGAAGCCATATATAGTAAGGTTTACCCATACAACGGTGTCGTTACTAGAATATATTTTCATTTGAAATTCATTTAGAAATATTTTTCTAAAACGTTTTGTCTATGGATACTCTTTATATAAAAGAAAAGACAGTTAATCATTTATAGGGCAAATTATTACAAAAATGATGTCAGGCTTTTAGTCAATGTTTTTTGTTAGGTATCGTACCCAAATCACATAAAAACATTAAAAAAAAACATGAGAATCTTTTCTGAGCCGGTTGATTTTTCAACCTGTGTCCAGTTATGCCAAATAATTTTCTATAAAATCTGGTCGAAATTTCAACCAGTTAATTGTTTTAGTTTTAGTTTAGTTTTAGTTAATTGTTTCTCCAGCTGATTCTCCAAGGGAAAGTAAATGGTAAGAGAGGACCGGGAAGAAGACGCATTTCCTGGCTTCAAAATTTACGAAAGTGGTATAACACGACTACCACTGAACTGTTCCGCGCTGCAATAAATAAAGTAAAGATAGCCGTGATGATCGCCAACATCCGGAACGGATAGGCACTTTAAGAAGAAGAATTGTGTCTGAGCAACGACCGACCTCGATCCACTTGTCCACTCCTTACTCTGTATTTTGGTCTCTATATCCTAGTGATGTATCCAAGACTCATTAATTCTCACTAGTCTTCCAAGAAAGTTTTCTTTACTTGTGTATACCGCGTATAAACTTGTGTATAAACGATGAATGGTTGAATAATATTAGATATGCAGATGACACTATAGTTTTTACCGATAATCTGAATGACTTACAGATATTAACAAATCGCATAACAGAAGTCAGCAACAGATACGGACTAGCTCTTAACATAAAGAAAACCAAATTTATGACAATTAGTAAAAAACCAATACTAAACGCTCAACTTACAATCAACCAACAGAATATCGAAAGAGTCGAGCAATATACATATCTAGGCACCAATTTAAATAGCCAATGGGACCACTCAACAGAAATTAAACAGCGAATAATAAAAGCAAAAGCAGCATTCGTTAGAATGAGAACCATTTTCAACAGTCGAGACATATCATTAAAAATAAAATGCCGTCTATTGAACTGCTACATATTCACAGTTCTGCTCTACGGAATGGAAGCATGGACACTGACTGTTGCATCTATGAATCGGCTCGAAGCTTTCGAAATGTGGTGTTATAGGCGCATCTTACGTATATCCTGGGTTGACAGAGTTACTAATGTGGAGGTCCCGCGTAGAATGGGGAAAGAATGTGAAATTCTCATGACCGTCAAAACTAAAAAGTTGGAATATCTAGGACATGTAATGAGAAATCAAGAACGTTACGGCCTTCTCCAGCTGATTCTCCAAGGGAAAGTAAATGGTAAGAGAGGACCGGGAAGAAGACGCATTTCCTGGCTTCAAAATTTACGAAAGTGGTATAACACGACTACCACTGAACTGTTCCGCGCTGCAATAAATAAAGTAAAGATAGCCGTGATGATCGCCAACATCCGGAACGGATAGGCACTTTAAGAAGAAGAATTGTTTTAGTAATTAAACTATACTTTGTAACGTCAAAATGTATTATTATTAATTAATAATTTGAAAAAAGAACATAAAATTGTAAAACCTTATTTAGAAAAGTTAATAGTTATTTCTTGTGGAAAGCGACAAAAGATAGTACGCAAAGGGCTACTTAACATTTAGCGCAAGCTACGTTAGATCTCTTTGGGTGCTTTTCTGTACTACATCCTGCACATCTTCTTAAAGTCATGTTGGTTGGTAAGTGGTCGTCAACAGTTGTCAGTCGCACTGTATTCTCAACAATAACCGCTCTACCATCCACCTTTTTTGTTTAATTTTTTCCTATTACCAATCAAGAACTTGGATTTTTTCTTGAAGAAAATCCGTTCACAAGGTGATTTGCTACAATGCGTCTGAATACTAGTTGTCTGATATAATGACTAGTAGTCTGATATGGACACAGAAAAAGTGGACGCATTCCGAGAAACTTCAATGACAAGACTTTTTGACATTGCATCGTGTAAACTTTTGACTCTTGCAAGTGCCCTAAGAATCATAAAGTACCTATTATCGAGCGTCCTGTCCTATTAGACCAGAGAGAAGAAAGAAAAATGATTATAACAACTGTCGATAAAAATACTACCATTCAACTACAGCGCGCATTGGATCGACAAATAAAACATCATAAAGAAATCGTACTCAATGATAGAAATCCTTGCAAAAAAAGAAAGATGTCCGAAATAAGTAGGAAAGTTTCAGAAGCAACTTCTGATACCGATATTGTTGACGTTGATACGGAACCTATACCTTCAACATCAACTTCGGAGTCTAATAAAAGCTATAATACAGTACTTCTCCCAAAACTCGCAAGAATCTGCAATGTTTATGGAGTTTCAAACCAATCCGTGGCTGCTATTGCTACTGCAGTGTTACAAGATGTCGGCCTAGTGTTCTCCGAAGAGAACCGTTTGGTTATAGATAAGAGCAAGGTATGTCGAGCACCAAATAAAGCAGGGCAACATCTACAAAGTAGGGGAAAGGCACCAAATTTAAGACACTTTTTTTGAAAAACAAATATAATACAGAACTTTCAAAAGTTTTTAAAACATTTATTTCAAAAACTTAAATTTAATGTTTCTAGAACACAACAAAAAAAAAATAAAGCGAATAAAACATATATTTTTGCAAAAAAATACATTAAATTTTTTTGCGACATTTAACATTAAAAATAAAAGGTGCCCTAATTTGGGATAGCCAGGTATCTAAACTTGAGACAGGTACCTTAATTTGAGATACTATTCAAAAAACCCCTTTCCTTCGCAGAAAAGGCAAATAAATGTGCTGGACTTTATTTCTCCACAGTCTTCATGTGCCCACCTGCCACATTGGTAACACTTTGCCCATCGTTCGCCATATCTATCGTCGGAAAATTTGCCGGTGCAAAATAAACATTCCGCGTCGTCTTCTCCACTTTCGTTGAACGATGAATCAGCTAATGGAAAGTCTTCACTGCTATCTGAGCTTGAACTCGAAGAAACTTTCCGCTTCCTTCTTGATGTTTTGCCTTTTGATGTAGAAGGTTGACCTACGTCTTCATCTGCTATTTCTCGTTCGGGCGTTGCTGTTTTTTTTTTATCTAACACCTTTTGTTGAAATGTTTTTTTCTGGAGCAAATACACAATCCAAGTTTAGCTGGGGTACTAGTTTTTTTGCTTTTTTCTTCTGCAAACTTTGCTCTAATTCTTCTTTGTAGGGTGTTAGAGTAATTACTGAAGCCTTTCCTGATCTGGCATGTGGTTTTTTAGTGGTATCTCTCTTATATGTAGGACAGATGTCTTTCGGAAAAACAAGTTGTTGATGAGGTAGTGGTGGACTAGGAGTTCTATGTTCTCGCATTGGATGATTTGGTTGTTCATGGTTTGGTTCTATTATTTGTTCGTCCCTTTCGTTTTGTGTTTCTAAGTGCTCTTGAATTCCAAATTCAAAGTCCCTAAAAATATGACGACAAATAGGGACCAGTCCAGTTTTTCGGAAACCAATGCAAGATATTTCCATCGTCGCAGCTTTGTTATACGCTCTACAAAAAATACTGGCAACGGCATAAGACGACACAACACTTAACTGATTTTCTCTAAGCCAGTTTTCTATTTCTTGTACGTAGTAAGTTTTCAGCGGTGCCATAAAAGCAACATCCAACGGTTGCATTTTATGTGTAGAATGTGGTGGGAGGCAAATAATCGTCACATGATTTTGTTTGGCCAAATCTATTAGAGCAACGTTTCTCGTATGAGAATAGTGACCATCAACGACGAGAAGAACAGGGTCTGCAGCTGAAGGTTTAGTGAATTTTATGAAGTGTTGAAGCCATCTAGTGAAAATATCAGCCTGTACCCAACCTGACACATGGCATTCTGCGACTGCTCCAGTGGGAGCTCCTAGCATCAACTCTGTTTTCACATTTTTTCTAGGGAAGATTAATAATGGTGGTACGAAAACTCCTGCAGCATTTATACATGTAATAGCAGTAATCAGCTTGCCCCTTTCTGCTGAAGTAAGGGACGAAACCTGCTTCTTCCCTTTCATGGAAATTACTTTGCTATGTTTATGCTGAACAATTGTAAGGCCCGTTTCGTCTACATTGAATATACGTTGTGCAGGGTTAGTAAGCTTAAGATATTCTGGTTCATACAGGTCAAAGAACTTGGATACATTTTCAGGAGTAAAAGATTTTACTCGAGCACATGACATTCCCTGAGGAGTACGCATTGAAAGCGTTGGATGCCTTTTCAGAAAGTCAACCATTTCTTTCCGGCTGATTTTTTGACTCCGCTAAATGGATGTGGTATTGAGTTTCGTATTGCAAGTTGAAATCCCAGTCGTTTTATATCACGCGCTCTTAGCCCGAAATAACGTTGCTCCATAGTTAGGGCATACTCAACCAACTCATTTTCCAATTCCAAAGGAAGAATAGGTCGGCGGGGAATTGCTATACCGACGAGTTCTTCTGGAGTCTTGTCCGATTTTACATATCGTTCTAAGGTACCTTTTGGTACTCCAAAAACTTTTGAGGCCTTCAAATAGCCCATCTCTCTATTTCTTACTGTATTTACAGCCCCTATCATATCATTTGCGTTCCATTTTTTATTTTTTGGCGGCATCTACAAACAAAAAAACATAAAAATAAAAATTTTACACAGTGTCCTAATTTGAGACACTCTCAAATTTGGAACCTACAGGTATCTCAAATTAGGATTTTTCCGTTAAAAATAAAACGCATTTTTGTTGGTTATGTATGCCACACAATTACCGTTTAATTTGCATAAAATGTATTAACGAATATTAAACTAACAAAAAAAAATAATTGGAGTAAATGTATTGTAAGTTTTTATAAATTCCGAAAAAAATTTGTGTAATGTGTAAATCAAATTAACGTCGACAAAACAACAAAGGTCACTTCTAAGTGTTAACTAAAAGCAGATCTACCACTACTTCATAAAATGATCAGTTTTCAATATTTTCACTAGATGTCACCCTATCGTACACAAATATACGACGGTGTCTCAAATTAGGCGCCTGTCTCGAATTCGGTGCCTTTCCCTTAATGTACACCAAAGCGCTCTGGAAAGTATTTATTTCGATGGGAGAAAAGATAAAACCTTAACGATCGAAAAGAAAAATGGTCGTTCTTATCGAAAACTGGTATCAACAGAACATAATTCTATCATAAGCCAACCAAACTCACAATATTTAGGACATACAACACCAGTAATTGAAACCGGAAAAGCTATATGAGATTATCTTCTTAGCTTTCTTTCAACCAATAATGTGAAATTCAACATTTTACTGTACTGTACTGTACATTGTACTGTTTCTAATAGTCTAATGCAACTTCCGATTCATACCCATAATTGTTTTGTTTGATTTGAAAAATTCGACCCTAGTGTAGATTCGTGTACATCAGAAGCCAATCCGTAAAGTTTGGTGTAAAAAAATTATAAACGAAATTTCAGTTTATTTTATCGCCATTTTATGCTATTTTGCAATATTACTATTTGGCTGTTTCTGTCTTTTATTATTTTTATTTGTTTTATTTTCCATATTTTTAGTTTATGTTTATGTCCAATAGTTTTATACGGTAGTGCAAATTAATAGTTATTTAACTAACAAGTGTATTAATAAGGGCGATTAACAATTGAGATATTTTAACGCGTGAGCAAAGCGAGCGCGTTAATGTTCGAGATTGTTAATCGCCATTTTAATTCATGAGTTCGTTACAAAACTTTTCTGTCTACCGTACTTTTCAGAAATAAAATATCTTAGTTTAAATATTTATTTACTTAACGATAAACAACAATTTTTTCAGCTTTCATTGACTTTATTCAAAGTTTCCTTAGTGGTAGTTTTATTATAGTAAACATTAGTATTCGAAATGGTGCAATTACTGAAATTAAACAAATTGATATTTAAGTCTTCTTCGACCTCTGTAAATTCTGTGATAGAAGAAGAAATTCTGGTGGAGTTAAATTAAACTCTTCGTCAATATCCATCCTTTGATTTTTCAAATACACAGAATTTTAAACAATAAAGTAAATAATGACATACAATGACACTAATGACAGATAGTACTAATAGCGGCTACTTCATTTTAAATTAATTTTTTAGTGGGAATATAAATAGGTATATGTTTGGTTGCTTACACCACAGGTCGCTGCCAATCACAGAGCGTTTAATTAATTTCTGCAAGCAATGTACGAGTATGTTGTGTTGCCTATAATAAAATCGTTCATTAATAGAAAATCGTTTATTAATAGGGGTCATTGATCAATGATTTTGAGGGTGTTAAAATTGATCATAAATGGACGGTCGATGGAAAAATCAATAAATAAATAATTAAATAATCTAAACATCGATGAAACTTACTATACACAATTAACGTGACAACAAATAGCTACGCATTGCATACCTTTTAAATAATTTGCAAAGATGTGCAGCGAATATTAATTCTACTAGTGATACACTCAATAAATTTTACACCATACACAACGTTTCAAATTGGTTGTTTCGCTCTAATTTTCGTATACCAAAACTGAATGACGTCATGGTCACTAAATGTGGACAAGGTTCTTGCAACGCTGCTCGATCTTTTTAACAATTCAGGAGGCTTCTAACGACATATTGTATAATTAGTTAATGAAATAGACATGTTGATTGCATTCGGAATAAGTAAGCGTGTAATGCTCTTTCTTAACTATAAATATATGATGTCTTAATATATATGTCTATATTTTAAGTTTCATTCATTAAAGGTAATATTGTGCATATTAGACGTTAGACTCCTAGTTAATCTTCTTTTGGAACCTATTTTCTTAGTGTATTTTTCTGAAATCGACATTACTGTGCAATGGTCATTAATCCCTTAACGAACCATTTATTTTTCCAAAAACGGTCCCAAAATCTATTTTTTTGATTAATGCACTTGCTTCTTCACCTCTTGCAGAATTCAAAAATGTTATGCAAAGTTGATTTTTGCTTTGTTTTTTATTTTTTATGAAGATATGAAGATATGCATAATAACTATCCCTAGATATCTTGTTGACAATTTTTTTTTTGATAAATAAAGCCTGCGAGCAAAAGGTTTTGTTGCCTACCTTGCTTAGAGCAGTGTATGTTCGTTTTTCATCTAACAGCCATTCCCAGCAACCTAGACAACAGAAGTTTTTAAGCACGCTGTGGATGTTGATCAAAAAGAATTTATTGAGAAGAGCTTACAGTTGAATTGTAGCGTAAAGAACAAGACATGCATAAATGTATTTATATTTTATTAATAATGAACACAAACAAGAGAAACTAAGAATTAATTACCGAATGATACGTCTTGAAGCAGGGCATCACACAAAGTCCCACATCGCAATGAGGACCATAGTACCTTGATTCGCGCCTTAACTTCTTTCCAGATACATCCTTTGCCTTACTGCAGACAACACACACTCCAGTTGGATGAGCTTTTTTCCCTGTGACAGTAACAACTGGAAAATATCGATAGATAAGTCTAGGTGGGTTTGGAAGCGTTGAAGATCTTCGTCTTGACACACCTCTATCTTTGTAGCAAACCTTAATTAGTTGCGTTATCAAACCCATTTGAAATTCTAGATACATTCCTATCCCTCCGCTTTTCTTGTACAGCGCAAAAGCATCTTTCCTCGCCTTTCTTCAGTAAACATTTCATGTAGCGTTGGTAGCACATAAACCTCCCGTTTATACTTCGACTTCATTACTATTGGTTTTCCTTTTTGAAACGCGATAACTTCATTTTTCTTAAGTTCTTTATTTCTGGTGGTAGACCCTTTCTTTGCATTCTAATAGTACCGTACATATCTGTGCGAACTGCTAATAAAATGTCAGTTAACTCAGGTGATGTATAGAAGTTGTCTGTAGTTAAATAGTGGCCTTTAAACAGTAGAGGTTTCATTGGCGTCATAACAATACGTGTTGACACTGGAAGATCTTTATATTGTTCGTTAAATTTTGGATCCTTTTCCGTATAAATTATGTTATACCAAATGTATCTGGAGGAGGATTTATACAGCATGTAGTTCTTTCAACCAAATCGTGCCCTTTTGTTTTGAATGTGTTAAATCCATCCGAGTCTGCATTTGTAGAGAAGTAAGCTCTTGTCAATTATTTCATCCCTTTCCAAATCATATAAAGATTTGTACTTAGCATTTAGGTATTCATAAACTTCCCAGATCTTATACAGTTTCGGACTTAAGTGAGTATTTTTGTCGAAAGATTTAGTATCAGAGAAATGCAGGTATTGCTTTGTTTTGAGGAACATTTTATATTTCATAATCTTTTGAAAAAAGGGGATTGAATTGTTGGTTTTTGGACCGATAAAGCCAGTGTACTGGTTTCTTTACCAAGCTAGAAAAAAAATTATACGTCACGGAAGTGCCCTCGGCCCCTTCCTATACCTAATCTTTACTGCTGACATACCTAATACAGATGACGTAACAGTGGCGACTTTTTCCGGTGATACAACCGTTTTATTCTGTAAGATATCCTGACAGGAAACATTATGACAAAGAAGTATTTTAAAGAAAGGCAAGAAGATTAAGAGAAACTGGTAGTTTTCATCGTATTTGTTTTAAACGATATAGTAGAGGTATGACCGAAGATAATTCAATCAATGTTCTTGCTTTAATTCAACAAAATCCACATATAAGTAGTCGGCAAATCTCTATAGAATTAATCATACCCAAAACCACTGTTCTAAGGATTTTAAAAAATCACAGGTTGGTTTTTCATATTATAAAGTGAACGTTTAGGTCAGAAACTTGGAATTTCCTTTAAACTTTAGATTCAACTGTTATTTTAATATTCCGCTAAAAACCGCAACAAGGCGCTTTTATCCTTTTATCCTTTTCTTAAAAACACTTGTGGATTGTACTACAATTGTGGATTTTTCAAGATTTTTTGAGTTTTATTAAGTATAGTTTCTTTTTTAGACTGCATCCTTATCATGTAGTTCTCCACCAAGCTTTACATAAGAGAGATTTTGATGCAAGGCTGGATTACTGCAATTAGATGTTAGGTCTGCTAGAAGAACAACCGCATATCATGTCAAAGATTTTGTGGACAGACGAGGCTACGTTTAATAGTGCGGCTGGTGTGAATCTGCATTTTATGCATTATTGGGCTGAATAAAATCCGCATTGCATACATGAGGTGCAGGTTCAAGGTAGATGGAGTCTTAATGTTTGGTGTGATATAGTTGATGGAAAGATCGTAGGTCCATATTTCTTTGATAGCACTTTAAATGGCGAAACATATTTGAATTTTCTGGAAAATCATTTGCCTGTTTTATTGGAAGATATTTCCTTACAAACAAAAAGAGATGTGATATTACAACATGATGGGTGTCATGTTCACTTTTCCAGATGAGTTCGGGATTATTTGTATGCAAGTTATCTAAATAAATAGATTGGAAGGGGAAGTATATTTTCATGGCCAGCTAGATCTCCAGACTTAACATGTCTGGACTTTAATCTGTGGGGAAGATTGAAGGACTTAGTGTACCAAACTCGACCAACCACGCGAGACGACGTGAAACAGCGCATCATAAACGCAATAAATAGTATATCAACAGCTGAGATTGAAGCAGCTGTTATGTCTACGCGCGAAAGATTACTTCTTTATGTGGAGAACGATGGAAAACAATGTGAAAATTTAATTGGACATTCAGTTTTAATGATCGAGATATTTGTATAATCTTTCACATATTTAATTTTAAGTTATAATAAAGGGTGAGTCAATACTATACTTACTTATATTTATGCGTTTTCATTCATATATGGAGTTCAACAAAAGCTATCAACATGCGGTTTGCGCTATTTGTTACGAATTTAATCCAGTTCCATTATAATTTACAATAAATAGGTGTTTCTATTAAACATTTTAAAGAAAAACAAATTTTAATTTTTTCTATTTGAAAGTACCCTCTACCCATGACAATTAAAACTAAATATAATTGTTTTATAGTGGATGTAAATTAAATCATCCACACTCTTTCTAATGACACTAATTTCGTTAAAATCGGTTAATCCAAACCAAAGTTATAGGTATTTATCCACAAATACTTTCCCACTCTCCCTCGCCCTTTATTTGAAAAAATAAAAAAAAGTACTTGAACAGCTTTGTGCGGAATTTAGTCCTCTTTCTAGTTTACTTATTTAACACTTTCTATAATTGGGCATATTTCACAAAAAACTGGTTTTCAAATTTTTCTACACAGGTTACGCCCCCTAGCGGTTAACCCAGAAACTTGAAAGTTACTTCCAGCGATTTCTCTTGGCCACGTTTACTAAGGAATTTTTTCTCCTAAAGTTATAACATGAATTGTTTCTAATATATAGCCGAGAGATCGGCTTATTGGACCACTCGGTACATTAAATTTATTAGCTTCCATATTTCTTTTAATAAACATGTTCTAGTTAGCCCAAATTGGTGTTTCATTTGAATAATAATTTGGGAAGTATTTTACTCATAGAATTTAAGAATATTGTAGGCTACTGCTAGCAAAACAATGCCAAATATATAATCACTTTCGGTAATCCGAATACGTTTGATAGCAAAAAAAAAATCATCAATATTGCAACAATTTATAAACTCAGTGTAAGACCAATAATGACAAGACAAGACCCGATGCAACTGCTACTGGAAACGGCAGAGATGAAAGTACTGAGAAGAATTACAGGAAATACGCTGAGAGATCGAAAGAGAAGTGAAGACATTAGAAGAAAATGTAACGTCTTCTTCTTCTTCTTCTTCTTCTTCTTCTACTTCTTGAAGATCTTTCGATGTGTTTAATTCTGAAGCTGCCTCTGGTTAATTTCCTGGGAGGTAGATTGCCAACTATCCCTCCATCTTTTAGGTGGTCTTCCGGGAAGTCTTGAACCGGGTGGATTGTTTTCTAGGGCAATTTTTGGGAATCTATTCTCATCCATTCGTCTTACATGACTGTACCACATCCTTTTACGCTGCCTTCCCCATCTTACAATATCTTGAATTTTGCACTGCTCTCTAACGTTTATATTTCTCACCCTGTCTCTTCTTGTTTTGCCCAATATTGTTCTTATGGTTTTCATCTCGGCAACCCTTAGCATCTGTTTCGTTTTATTGGTATCTTTGCGCACTTCTATGTCATATGTCATGATCGGTCGTATGCAAGTCTTGTAGATTCTAATTTTACTATCTGTGCGCATATACGGATTTGACCAGACTATCTCCCGCAGACATCCCGACAATGCGGATGCTTTGTTAACCTGACTCCTTAGGTCCTTTACTGGGTTGTGTCTGCTTGATATATCTATGCCCAGATATCTGAATTGCATCACCTGTTCTATGGGGTTGTTCTCAACCACTAACTTACATTGGAGCGGATCTTTTTCTATTGTCATACATTTAGTTTTGTTGGTAGAAATGGACATATTTAGTTGGCGGCTTATTTAAAAGAACTGAAAGAGCTGTCTCTGAAGATCATCTTCTGATTCGAAAATAATTGCTGCATCATCTGCGTAACACACCATATCAATTCTTTTGTTGTCCATTCTGTATCCGAGATTAAGAGATGTTACTTTGTTTATAATTTTGCCCATGAATAGGTTAAACAAGAAGGGGCTTAAACTGTTGCCTTGTCTAATTTCTCCCGGTGTTAGAATATTTTCAGTGAATTGGTCTCCTGCTCTAACTTTGGTTACATTGTTGTTATTTAGGTTATGGACTATCTTTGTTATGTTAGTCGGCGTAAAATGTAACGTAAATTGTATAAATAAATAGACATAAAAATAGACATAGAAAAAAAGAATGGAATAACCACATAAGCAGGTTGGAGGAGACCCTTGTCGTCAAAATAGAAAGAGATAAGTCACCAATTGGCAGAAGTAGTATCGGACGACCGCGCAAAAGATGGTGTGATAATCTTCCATAGAAGTATTAATCCGCCAATGAACAAGCTGAATTGCTTATAAAGAGAAAGAAGAAGAAGAACACTTTTGGTAATCCGACACTCCTTTGGTCTCATACCTGTCGGATTATCAAGTGACAACTGTAGATTATAAATATGTATTTATAAATAAAAAATAGAGCATTTGTCTCAATATTTCTTTTTTTTTCCCTATACTCTTCTACATATTGTTATCATCTGTCTTCAGCCATTTGCTTCCGGCTTCATCTTTTTCTCTGAATATTTCTTCGCATTCCTCGTAGTACCACTCTTCTTCTTTCTTTTAATTCTTTATATTCTGTCCAAGTTTCGTCTATGTTGTCAGGTTTTGGAATTTAACATTCGTTTCATTAAATATTAGTAGATTTCATCAAAGATGATATATAGAGTTTACAACATCATATATTGTGCATAAAATTTTACATTTTATTAAAAATTTGTTTATTCCCACTCCATATTTTTGCAAAATAATTTTTGCTATCTACTAGACGGTTTTCTGCCAGACAGTATATATTATGCATCGACAGACGAGCGCCGACAAAAATTGCCAAGTTATCATAGTCTTGCAAAATCATAAGTGCGCGTTTAAAAGCAGTAGTAGTACCGATTAGTAGTACCCCGTAATAACCAGAGTGGGAAGTACCACTGCTGCAATATCGCACTATACCTTCATTCATAATATGTACACGAGAATCGATTCGACGGTATGCTTTTACCATGATATTGCCTAGTCGCTAAATTAATACATTTTTTTTTTCGACTAATAAAACCGAAAATTTAAAATGAAGGTACTTTTTGGAACGGTGTTCACGCTGTGCTTTCTATTAACGAACAATTTGGAAAACGATGTTGACCGTTTTCCGGACATATTTTTAAATTTTTCTAATGTAACTGTGGCGCGGAAAAATGTGCAAAAAAATATTGAATATACTGTTACTAATGTAAGTGTGGGACAGACAAATGAGGAAAAGGGGAGACTTTGCGTGAAAAATTTGACCAAATGCATGGAAAAAGGTTAGTGGATTTTAAGTTTTTTTTTGTATTTTTTTATTTAATTCAATTGTTTATCCACTGTGTTGTGAAAAACAAATATTAATAATAATAATAGAGTTGATTTATAACAAAAGAAATTGTGTTACAATATAAATTTACATATTTTATACAATATATAAATAAACCCAGTTTCTCACAGAAGTTGTGTGTCACATGGACTACAACTTGTATGTGAGGGTTGAATTTTTTTTAACATATTTTTATTTCAGAAATTACAATTATAAAAACTTTCAAGTAGTAACATGCAAACTGTTGACAAATTACAATTAGGAAATCATAAAATTTAAAAATATAACATTTATTTGAAATTTCAGCTCATTAATACCTGTTTATTAATTCATGCAATTTATATCTATTACCATGGATCCATTGTTTTAATTTTTTTTTAAGTTTTTTATAGTTGTGGATTGTTTTGATGGTCGACAATTGCAAACTTTTGGTCCCAAAAAATCAATGCAACGTTGGCCAATGTTTTTTTTCTTTTTTGTACTAATATCGTTAAATTTTTATTTCTAGTTTGATTTGTATGGTGGGTATAATTCAAAACTGATTTCTCAGTGTGTAAATATAATTTCGTTTTGTAGGAGTACAACTGGTTTAAATCCATGATGTCACTGTCTGTAAATAATTGGTCCACTGAAGATCTTATAGTCCTTCTAGGTATATATTATTTTGATTAAACAATTTTGTATAACGTTTAGATTTTTAAGGTGAGCATTGTAGGTTCCACCCCATCCAATAATCCCGTAGGCTAATTGTGATTGTACTAGAGAATAGTATAAAATCTTCAAGTGACGAACATCCCGGAAATCGCGAAGATATTTTAATTTTAGGAGTAAACATCTTATTTTTTGGACTTCATATTTGATAATATGATGATCCCACTTTTGGTGTCTATCCATTGTTGTTTTCTGCTTCTTCTGTTGTATCGTTGTCAATTTCAAGTTGGTTGAAGTTTGGTAACCCAGTGGTGTATGACGAAAACAGCAAGTATTTAGTTTTTTTAATATTTAATGTTAACTGGTTATGTTGAAACCATTTTTTTATTTTTACAAAGTCCATTTCGACATTTCCCCTTCTTATTCTTTTTGCAGTACCGTCTCCTATCGGAGGTTCGCTACCATCACAGCAATCTTTACTTTGTTGGCTGCAGCTCTGAACAACTGTATTGAACTGCATCCATACCACTCCCTTAAATTTCGCAACCAGGAAATCCTCCTACGTCCCACATTTCTCTTTCCCGAGATGTTTCCTTGGATTATGAGTCTAAGCAGAGAGTACTTTTCTTTTCTCCCCTGATTATGTGGCCCAGATATTCCAGTTTTTTCGTTTGTATGGTTTTTATGACTTCGCATTCCTTCCCCATCTTCAGCAGAACATCTTGATTTGTTACTCTTTCTGTCCATGGTATTTTACACATTCTCCTATAACACCACATCTCGAATGCCTCAATGTTTTTGATGTTTATCTTGTTCAGTGTCCAGGCTTCCATGCCGTACAGCAGAACAGAGAAAACATAGCACCTTAACACTCTCGTTCTTAAGTTTATATTTATGTCCCGGCTGCATAGGAACTTTTTCATTTTGACAAACGATTGTCTCGTTATCTCTATTCGCCTCTTGATTTCTCTTGTCTGGTCATTAGTATCAGTGAAGCAAACCCCTAAATATTTGTAGGACGTAACTCTTTCAACAGGCTGATTATTTATGGTTAAATTCACATTGGTGTATAGCTTCTTTGTTACAATCATGAATTTAGTCTTTTTGATGTTCAGTTTTAGACCATACTTTTTGGTATGGGTGTTTATGTTTTCCATCAAAAACTGTAAATTTGCTAGATTTGTTACTATTAGCGTGTCATCAGCGTATCGTATATTGTTAATTAACTCCCCGTTAATGTTCATACCAATGTTTTGCTCTAGGAGCGCTTCCTGACATATTGTTTCGCTATATATATATATTGAATAATAGTGGAGAAAGCACACAGCCCTAACGCACACCTCGACGAATCTCAATTTCTTCGGTTAACTCATTATCAACTTTGATTTTTGCTGTTTGTCCTCAGTACAACCTGGATATGATGTTAATGTCGCGACTGTCGATGTTTTTACTTCTTAGGATTTCATACAGCTTTTGGTGTCTGACTTTATCAAAGGCCTTCTCAAAATCTATGAAACCTACGTATAGGTCTTGGTTTACATCCAAACATCTTTGCATTAACACACTCAGACCAAACAAAGCTTCCCGTGTTTCCAGTCCACCTCTGAATCCAAATTGTATGGCGCTTATGTCCTCTTCTAATTTATTAAATATTCTTTTGTGAATTATTTTTAAAAATACTTTTAGTGTGTGGCTCATCAATGCTATAGTTCTATGGTCTGAACACTCTCTGGCGTTATTCGTCTTCGGGATTGTGACAAAAGTAGAGGAGAGCCATAATTCTACAGGAATTTCATCTGGCCCTGCAGCTTTACCCCCTTTTGTGTTCCTTATAGCATATTCTACCTTGCTTTTTAGGATTTCGGGCCCTGTTGTGTCGTCTGTAGGTTCTGCCACTGCTATTTCTGGTCTTTCGTCTGCAAAAAGTTCTTCAATGTATTCTGTCCAACTTGCCAGTTTTTCATTTAAATCTGTAATTATTTTACCTTTTTTGTCCTTTACTATGGATGCTTGTTTCACTTTTTTACCTGTTATTTCCTTGATCTTTTTATGCATACATTTCCCTTTAACTTTTTCCAATTACTATTGCTAGAAAAAATGACTGTATCGGCAGCTAAACTTATATCTGGCCTGAGGTCTGTATTGTAAGTAATGTGTTTATATATATAATAAATGAAAGCGGCCCCAATAACGTTTCTTGCAGGACTCTGTAAGTCACAGTTCTATCATCCTGATTTTACCATCGACAGTTACCTTTTGCTCTCTGTCACTTAAGTAGCTCTCTAACAATTTAAAGGTCACACCTCTGATGCCATAATTTTTTAGTTTATGTAAACATATTTTGTGGTTTACAGTATCAAATGCTTTAGAGAGATCTACAAATATAGATAAATAAGCTTTTTTATTATCTAAAGGATTGTAAATATGTTTTATCAATTTACCAATTGCATCTTTTGTAGACCTTCCCTCTCTAAAGTCATATTGACTTTCAGATATTATAGCATGTTTCTTTAAAAAAATATTTAGACGAGATTTTATGATTTTTTTGATTACTTTCCTGAGATTCAAAGTCAAGCTTATTGGTCTATACTTTCCAAGTTCACTACGATTAATACATTGGGAAGTATACGTAATCTAAAACAGTTAATAATTGTATAACTCAATGGTTTAGCAATTTGTTTTGCAATTTCTTATAACAGTTCTGATCTAAGGGTATCTATACCTGGCGATTTTTTAATATTTAGTATAAATATGTATAGTTTTTTGACTTCATCTTCATTTGTTGGAAATAAATATATGCTATGTTTTACATACTTAATCTCCTCAACATAATTAAGAGGTGTGTCAGTCTTCTCAGAATATTTTTTTCTTAAGTCACTGAAATAGTTATTAAATAGATCTGTAATGTTTCCATGATCTGTTATTAAATTATCATCTGTCTTTATCTGCTCAATTTCTGTTTTAACTACTGTTCCACGACACAATTTTTTGACAATGTCCAAAGAGCCATTAACCTGCAAGTATTTTTATCAATTAAGTCATTAAAATTATATCTGATTTGCTTTTGTTAATAATCTGCTGAGATAATTTTTGGATGATTTATATTCATTACAGATATTCATGTCACTGGGGTAGTTCTTAGATATTTTATACAAATTATTTTTTTCGTCGACAGCTTTTAATAATTTTTAATTGATCCAATGTTTCTAATTTTTTTATTTTTTTTTTGAATTTGTACTGCCTTAGTTGTTATGTCAATAATTCATTGAAGTGTCTTAGTTGTATAATATATGTCTGTGGAATTATAAACAGAGATCCAATTTTTGCCTTTTAAATTTAGCTTTAACTGTATGTAGTCAGTGTATTTTTTAAAGATTGTGTTCTTTTATTTATTTGTGGTAAATATGTCCCTTTTTCAGCTTTTTAGCGCATACAACTTTGGGATTCTCCTTTCTATTACTCCGTAAAGTGCCACAGACATATGTTTCTTCCACAGAGTTATTTTATACGGAGTTTCACTCCGTTTTTGTGTGTTTTTGCTGGTAAGTATTGACGGAACACCAACCTGTTTCTCCAAGGTACCATGCTCTCATTAATAACGACTTTCTGATCGGGATCAAGTGTCTCCTTAAACTGTTGACAAATAAGATTTGCAAGGTAAGAACATCGACACCAGAGACATACAAATAATATTAAATCTGTATTGTTGGCTATTAACAAGGCTATTTTGACTTTGTTTACGGCACCTCTGAACAGTTCAGTCGATGTTAGTCCGAACCATTGTCGCAGGTTATGCATCCATGAGTGTCGTCTTCTTCCCGGTCCCCTCCTACTGTCGATTCTTCCTTGGACTATTAACTGTAGCAGCCGGTACTTAGTATGCCTCATGACATGTCCGAAGTACTCAAGCTTCCGTTTCTTTACGGTGAAGATTATTTCTTGACTTTACTGGAATCAGCGAGCTAATATAAAAATAGAAGACCAAACATCGGACGAAATAGAAATACGTAGAGGAGTACGACAGGGATGTATATTGTCAAGCTCTTGTTTAATATCTACAACGAACAAATATGCCAAGAAGGTACCCAACTCGAAAAAGTAAGCGAAAACAAATACTTGGGAACCCGCATTAATGAAACAGGTGACCAAAATCACGAGATAATAAGACGTATTGAAATTGCAGGTCTACCTTTATAAAAATGAAAAAATTATTTTGTTATCTTGATATTCAGCTACGAACTAGAATGTTAAAATGCTATGTATAGAGTACTTTGCTTTACGGTGTTGAGACATGGACTCTTAAACAGAGGAATGTTAAAAATTTTGAAAGCTTTGACATGTGGTGCTACCGCCGTATACTAAAAATAAGTTGGGTTGATAAAATTACAAATGACGAGGTAATACGCAGAATAAATAACGATCCAGAAGTTATACTAAATATAAAAAAGAGAAAACTTGAATACTTAGGCCACCTTATGAGAGGACAAAAGTCACATTCCTACAAAATATAATGCAAGGAAAGATCCAAGGACGCAGAAATCCAGGCCGTAGAAGAATGTCCTGGATGAGAAATATAAGAGTAGTTTGGCTGTACCACTACCGAATTATTTAAAACAGCAGGAAATAAAATTAGAATCGCCCTAATGATATCCAATCTCCGAGAGGAGAGGCACTCAAAGAAGAAGAAGTAGTACAGAACTATTTAGAGCGTTGGTGAACAGGGTTCGCATAGCCATAATGATTTCTAACCTTTGATAGAAGATGGAACTTGAGCAAGGTGGATTTTTCTATAAAGCCACATTTTGAAAACATTTATTGTTGTCCAATAAGGTGTAAATTGTTTAGAAGTATCCTTCTAGATATCAGCTATTGCTTGAAGATTCAAAATGTAGCAGACATTGACGTATGGCAAGAATATTTGTTTTACATTGTTCAAATAATTCTCTCAAGATGGTAAAACAAATTAAATATTTTGTATTTTATTACTACTTAATAAAAATTTTATCTTGCATAATCCTGACAGAATAAGTTATTATAGACAGGTAATATTCACATAAATTGACAAATTTTCTTGAAAATAAATTATAAGTACAAAGTAAACAAATAATATAAATATATTAACCCACATCTTAATCATTTTAATGTAATTAATAACATCTTATTCAAAATAGCGGTAATTTAGTCAAATCATAAGATGTAACCTTGACTCATGGTTACCAAATTTAAGGATTTTTATAAGTGAATATATTAAAAAAAAAGATGATATATATTAGAAAAGATTAGTTGATTAACCTTGCTTATTTGTTAGTAAATAAAAGGACATTGTGAAGGCAAGGATCATCTGAGGGACGATATTATTTCGTAATGATTGGTTATCTTAACATTAAATTTGTAAATTATGGCGTCAAAAAGGAAAATCAAAATATTAATTACATCAATACCAGACTAATTAGTGTGGTTTATGGTTTAAATGTGAAATAATAATTTATCCAACAATTCAGTCAACATAAGAACCAGTAATACAACAATTTCATATGGTTCGGTATAATTTTATGCAATTACCTTGGATTACATTTGGGTTTTGTGGAAACATATATTTGTTAAAAAAGAGAAGGAAATTGAAAGACTTACATACATTGACAGAAAGACATTGAATTATTGGTCTCAAATTGGTATGTTTTGAATGGAGTACCTACCGAAAACTAGAGGAAATAGAAAAAAGTAAAGCCGTAACCACTTCTCTTTCGTTAAAGTAACGATTGCTAATCAAATCACTAATAGCCCTACATATTAGAGAGACTCATGGCGATTATTAAAAAATATCAAAAAAGACGACATATTATGGCTTCTAACTGCAATATATACGGGTGTCCCGGAAAATATTGCGTTCCTTAAAGGTATGGGCTGAGTGTAGCATCAAAAACAAACAACTCTTATAACATTTTTTTATAAAGTCAACCGTTTTCAAAAAAAATATATATTGAATTTAATCCATTTGATTAGTGTCCACAGAAAAGCAAATACATCCGGCAAGGTTGCGCTCCAAAAGGTATGGGCAGAATGCGATAGTTTAATTTATTTTGATACAGAAAAGGTACATTATTTGTAAACAGTTGTAATTACCCGGAGCTCAAGAATAAATAGTATTGTCATGTTTTCGATTCGCGAGTATCACGATATGTTAATTACGTACGGTGAAGCCCACTGTGACAGTAATAGGGCTGTTAGACTTTATGTTGAACGCTATCCCGAACGGTGACATCCTAATGCCCGAAGTTTTGTGAACGTATCCCAAAGATTATTAGAGACGGGTTGTGTGATACCTAAAAAAACTAGCGGCAGAACACGAAGTAACCGTAGACTAAATGCAGAAGATGTGATTTTGGATATAGTCAGTAATAATCTAAGAGTGTGTGGCTAGAATGGTTGCCATTTCAAAACACATTGTTCACAAGACATTTACGGAACAACTATTACATCCTTACCATTACCAACGAGTGCAAGATTTACACCAAGGCGGTTTACCTCGAAGATTAAGATTTTTTAGATGGTTTTAAAACAAAATCGCCAGAGAACCCGAATTTCCGTGCAAAGTGTTGTGTGCAGATGCAGCTTGTTTTACGAGAAATGGTGTGTTCAATTTTCACAATTGTCACGTGTGGAGTGATGAAAACCCGTATGCTATACGTAGGACAAATTTTCAAAAACAATTTAGTATAAATGTATGGGCTGGGATTATTGGTAATCGTCTGATTGGACCGTACGAACTTCCCAGAAGATTGAATGGAGAATCCTATTTAAATTTTTTGCAGCATGTTCTACCGATACTACTTGAAGACGTTCCGTTATAAATACATTCTGAAATGTGGTTTCTTCATGACAAGGCTCCAGCACATTTTAAGAGACAATGTTATGGACTTTTATTTTTGGGGACATCTAAAATCATTAGTATACGACAACCAGGATGAAATTAAAACATAAGCTCAATTGCAACAACGAATTTTTAATGCTGCTGAAATAATCACACATAATTTACATACTTATAATATTAAGAATAATTGGATTCGTCAAATAAACGCGTGTATCTGTGCAAATGGTGGCCATTTCGAACATTTATTGAAATAGTAATTTTTCATGTAAGTAAAAACAGTATTCAAACTTTCTTCTTTGTCAACCATTTTCCATCCACTCCTGAATATAGGTCTCTCCCAATTGCTTCCATCTTTCTCTATCTTGCGCCCATCTAATCCACTGTTTGCCTGCCACTGTTCTTATGTCATCTACCCATCTTTTTTTAGGTCTTCCCGTGCTTCTTGTTGTCGTCCTTGGTCTCCATTCTAGAATTCTCCGTGTCCACCTGTTGTCATTATATCGGGCTACGTGACCTGCCCAGCGCCATTTCATTTTTGCAATTTCTTCCACAATATCCCTAATCTTCGTTCTACGTCTTATCTCGGTGTTTCTAATCTTGTCTCTTAGTGATATTCCAAGCATGACTTTAATTATTAAATAATAATAAATAATATAAAAATAATAAATAGTTTGATAAGTTTGATAAATAATATCAAACTTTAATTATTAAATATTTAATAAAAACAAATAAATGCTTTTTCTCTATCACTGTTATTAGTATCAATACATATTATGCCTAACGATCGATGATTCATGATAGCTGATTTACAGTAATTAACGAAGAATAACAAGGAACGCAACGTTGCCGGCTGTATTTCCTTTTCTGCGAACAATAATCAAATGGATTAAAATTAATAATTTTGTTTTTTTTTTTGAAAACGATTAACTTCATAAAAAAAAACGTTATAAGACTTTTTTGTTTTAAATGCTGCAATCTGCACATATCGTTAAGGAACGCACTATTTTTCGGGACACCCTGTATATATACATGTATATATATATATATATATATATATATATATATATATATATATATATATATATATATATATATATATATATATATAGATCTAGCGGTTAATGTGGGCCCCGTACTAAAACGGTATTATACTAACTCCAGGCGAATATACACCGTGTATATTATTATCTGGGTAGCGCTGTATGTGGACTCCGACCAACACGTCGGATTAAGTGGACTCCGTAATAGGTTGAAACACTTTTGGGATCCGTATACATTTCTTTACGTACACAACTAAACTCCTCCGATGCTGCCAATAATTTGATTAGTCGTAGATTTTTAAATTTTACAGCAGGTACGTTTTGGAACTTGAAATTTATTTAAATATCAATCAATTTAGTCATCCCGAAATTTCACAAATACTTGGTTAATGTAGTTAAATATTTTATGTTGGTAATTTATATTACTTGCTTTAATTATTTTTAAACTTAAGTTAGTGTCTGTTATAAGCTTCTTCTTCTTGTTCTCGTGCCACTCCTAGCGGAGATTGGAAATCATCATGGCCACTGCGACTTTGTTAGCAGCGCGCCTAAAAAGTTCAATCGAACTACACCCGAACCATTCACGTAGATTACGAAGCCACGATATTTTTCTTCTTCCCACACTTCTTTTGCCCTTAATTTTGCCCTGCATGATATTTCTTAAAAGTGCGTACTTTTCACCTCTCACAATGTGCCCCAAGTATTCCATCTTTCTAGTTTTTATCTCATTTAGAATTTCGCATCTTTTGTCTAAAGTTTGGAGTACTTGCGTGTTAGTGACGCGGTCCATCCATGATATTCTGAGAATGCGCCTATAGCACCACATCTCGAAAGCTTCGATGTTTTTTGTGGTCAACTGTTTTAGTGTCCAAGCCTCTACTCCTCCAAGTTATAAGCTTGGAAAATGCAATTGTCCATTTTTATTTATTAGTATTTTTTTAATGCATTGACACTGAAAAATTTAATATATAAATGTACGTTCCGATGTTTCGATTGCTACGTTTTTTGATGTACAATATTTGTTTCACAAAGTAGTAAAATTTAAATTATAATAATTTATAAATCAATCTTAAAATTATAATTTTTTACTGTCTAATTTCAATATTTCGATTTTTAAATGTAGGAAATTCAATATCTTACTATAATACTTTATAGATACACATATATTATACATGGCATAACACCTAATAATTTCGCTTTTAACTATAAATGTATCGTATAACGTAACGTAGCAATCAGTAGTGAGTCATTACTCAGATAAAATATTTCGGTGATTTTATGGTAATTTGATTCTAGCCAACATATCTATTACAATTATTACATAATATAATATGTTCGGTCTTATTGTTTTAAAAAAATTCATGTTTTAAAATAGGTCTGAAGTGAATTATGCTTTGTATTTCTTTAGTGACATCATTATTAACCGTGATTATTAATCTAAGATATTTAAAGTGTTGACTTTAATATTTTATCTAGATGTATTAAATTGCTTTCTTCTGTTGATTCGCTTGTATTTGGTTTTTATTTTGTTGATTTTAAGTGAAACATTTTTCGTGCTCTCTTCACTTTGTTGAAGATGTCGTTTGCGGACGGGAGAGAGTTTCTTATAAGATCAATATCATTAGCAGATGCTAGTACTGCTTTGTACCTTAAGCCATTCATGAATTGCATTTTAAATAGACGTTATTTCTATTTTAGTATGCTGTTCATTAAATTTTTGGTTATTTGAATCGAGAATCTGTATTTTATTCAACTGTTTTATAACACAGAGTTTCTTGGCGCCTATCTTCATCTCTGTTTTTTTTTGTTTAGCGTATCATTCTTCTTCTTCCTATGCCGTCCCCATTAACGGAGGTTGGCGACCACATTTGTAAAAGTATCTCTGTCTTTTGCAACGTGAAATAATTCGTCTACAGTCATGTTTGTCCAGTCACGAATATTTCGCGGCCATGACTTCCTCTTTCTACCTATTCCCTTTTTGCCATTGACTCTACCCTGCATGATGGCCTGCAGAAGACTTTATATTCCTTAGTATGTGTCCCAGGTATGCAGTCCTGCGTACTTTTATTGTTCTCAACAATTTTTTGTCTCGACCCATCCTTCTCAGCACTTCCTCATTGGTGACCCTGGCAGTCCATGGAATTCTCAACATTCTCCTGTATATCCAAAATTCAAAGGCTTAAAGCTTCCTAACTATTTGCGCTTTTACTGTCCATATTTCTACTCTGTACAATAGTTGAGACCAGACGTAACATTCAACAAACCTTAGTCTCAGCGCAGTATTCAGATTTTTGTCACAGAACAATTGCTTGAATTTTCAGAACGCTGCCCTTGCCATTTCTATTCGTACCCTTATTTCTTAGTCTTAATCTAATCCTTTGTTGATGTAAGCTCCCAAATATTTATATTTTTACTCCCGTATCATTATTAAAAGGATTTTGCTGAATGTCGATCTAGGGAATCCGGTGGTATGTATTTGATGTTTCCATAACCAAAGTTCGAAAATTTGTATAACTGTAAAGTCATGACGATTTTACTAGGAAATATAGTGCTGTTTAATAATAATAAAGTTCAATTAACAATTCCTATATGCACTAACTTGGTACTGATATCTCTGCTCCCCGATACCAGGTAGCAGTCCCGAAAACATTAAAACTGCTACACTCATGCTTCCAATTATCCAACGATTAGCCAGTCCAGGACTATACGCCTTATTATGGTACTGATATTGCTGCTGTCCCTCATAAGTAAATATAATATGCAAGAAAGGTTTTAGCAATTTAATAGAATTTTGTATGTTAGAATATTATTTCTCCGAGAAAGTGAAAAATATCTATTTACTATCCGGATGTAATCCATAGATTAAATATTATAATGCTATAAAATAATGCTATTAGCAGTAAAAAACGGTCTGATAGTAAGTAATGAGAAAACTAAATAAATTTTCTTTAACATACAAGAGAGAGGATGTAGAGTAGGGCAAAACATAACACATAACACTTTTAAATCCAGAAGTCTAATACAAATCCCTAAAATCAGGATATATAAAAAAGTGATTAAACTATTGACTGAAAATGTGACGAGAACGCTGACAAAACAATGTAAGTAAAACTTAGGTATTAATTAGATCAGGATTACTAGAAAAGTTATCAGAATTATTTTCCAACTTACAAAGGTCCTAATAATAACCAATACTAATGCCAAGGTCTAACAGATATATAAAGATAGCAAGGTCATACAAGAGACTAAATCTCAACGCCAAAGTTACGCTGGCTATATCCAAAGGCTTTCTAATAACTGCTTTGTCAAGTTAAACTGGGAGAATTCCCCGAGAGAAAAAATGCCCTTAGGACGTCCACGAATCAACAGGGGAGGTAACATATGGTCAGATTTAGGAATAATGGGACTACCTACCGACCCATCATATTTATCAACACATGTCTGTACAACCAACTGCTATCCAAACTACAATCAATCAATCAATACTTATCTGTTGGCAACTATCAAAGCCATTACATGTAGTCAAACGAACTAGGCTTAATAAAAGTTATCTTAGGAAAGGCACTTGAGAAATATTGACATATATTTTTAAAACGTTATTTACGTGGCTAAGTTTTCAATAGGAATGAGGAGACAAAAAGCAGAAAAGCCGATAGAACCTTGTTGCGTTCTGACTATACTATGACGATGACCTTTACAATATAAACAATACTTGAGACAACTGTTTGTCTCAATTTGGTCATTCAGAATTATGTCTGTATTTTTTAATTTGCTAATTTCCATAGATTCTAATTTCCATAAAATCTAAAGATATCTTAAGGCCTTTATTTTAAATATACTTTTTTAGTAATGCAAATACGTAAATAGAACCTGGAATATACATGTAACCTTTAATCTCTGGAATTAATCCATCTCCTGAACAATGGCGCCGATATATTTAGTTAAAATTCTGTGCACTTATTTTAACCGTTTATGTCCTTATCATTCATATATGAGTTGTAACCGATATTACAAACTCATTTACTTTTCACAAAGAGACTCTTAATACAAATCTGATTCGAAATATCGTCGAGTATGTAAAATTATTTTTAATGAAAAGTTAATTAGCCATTTCTTATGGGGTTCAAAAGAGAAGCCTTTACGAAAATTTGAGTACAAATAAGACCACCGTAATCAGTTGTACCCTGGGTAATAAATAATTAATTAATCGGCTAATCAGAATCACCCGTTCGATCGATTATTCTAATTATGTCTATAAATGTTAAGGGCATATCTAGAGATAAAGACACTTTACTTTACCTAACCTTATCAGACATATGCGCTTAGCACAAATGTGACGTATTTCTAGTGCAGAAAATACATAGAGGGCAAAAAATAGTGTATTTGGTATTAAGCTGATCGCTGAAAATCACATAATAAATGTGAAAGTGCTATCTCAGCCGGCAAAGAAGCAAAGAAAAACTTAAAATGAGAGAGGACAAAACCAGTCAGCTGAAGGAACCTTTTAACGATGTTGAGCTTGGATCCACTATCTACGTATATAATAAAGAATAATACGGCACTGACTGAAGATCTGAGCACAAAAAAAAAATTTGGACAAAAAATACAACAGTTACTGATATCCAAAGTCTGCAGACAAACAAAGCAAAGACAAAGTTGTTGCCTTGCTTAAACCTGGCAAAAACTCCAACGACCACAAAAGTTATTGGTCAATATATTTATTTTGCTTTACAAAATACTCCTTAAGAGGTAAAACAGAAGAAAAACTCAAATTAAAAGACAAAAGTTACTACAGACAGGGAAGATCGTGTACGTCACAAATACTAAATCTTGCCCAACTCAGCAAAGATGGGTACGAAAGATATCAGTTATGAGGAGTGGTATTTGTCAATCTAAGCAGCAATTTGCAGCTTACGACACCTTAAATAAAAAGGCAATTTTTCAAAATCTATATGATATCTCCTTAGGTATTAATCTTACTTGTTTTACTAGCGTATGCCTACACAACAGAAGATTTTTGGTATTTTTTAATGGTAAGAATAGCAGATGGAGAACACAGAAGAAAGATCTCCTTTGGGGTAGCGTAATGGCACCTACACTGTATAAAATGTACACAAACCATCAACCCCTACCAGTAAATACTAGGACTTTATGTATTACGACACATCTATTATTGCACAACCAAAAACTTTTGTTGCTGAAGTGGAGAAAAATCTAAATCATGCTTTAAACACAATAAAAATAGACTATAAATCATTTTTAAGCCAAACTTCGGAAAAACTCAGGTGTGCTACTTTAATGTCCCCAACACAGACGTTTTCACAAATCTAAACATTCAATAGTGTCATGAAATCCTTATACTCTGGACTTGCTATAAATATCTTGAAGATAGTTTGTATTACACTTAGTCATTCACAGAACTTTGTTTAAAACTAAAAGCCACACTGAGGACCAGAAGTATTATTCTCCGCAAACTTGTCAGCTAAAAATGAGAAGCACATCCTTCCACCCTTAAAACGTAAACGCTTGCATTCTATGCCTCCGCTGCCGAACATACCTTGCCAGTATGAATGACACCAACACATACTTAACTCGTAGGTTTAGCTATAAATTGGTCATCCAAATTCAGCGGATATTAAGACTCACATCCATACATAAGCTTTACAATATCGTAGCTACCAAGACACCTAATATTCGAAGATAAGTAGCTAAGGAACGAAAGAAACGAAATCTAGATTCGCAACCTGTACTCCACGAATACAAGCCCATTTTATGACTAAAATCGAGAAAAAACTGGCCAGATCAACACGTATGTAAGATATACCTAAAACAAAGCTAATCCTCGCCATCTGAACCCTCGGGAGGACTCTTGCCTGCAAACACCGGTTAACTTGTGTGAATGTGGGGTGGTAAAAGATTCTTCACACCTTCTTAGTTGACTTTGCCATTTAAATTGCTCTTTTCTGAAGGGATAAGGTTTAATTATTTAAACTGAACATGTAGAGTACAGTCAGTAAGCTATTGCTTATAAAAATCATTTCAAATTGGACACTAACTCCACTTATATTGATTACATATTACCAATAAATTACCTTACCATTCAGAAGTATGTAATATTGGTAAAGTGATATATTCTGGCTAGATAAATTAAGCATTCTTTCATTTTTTGCGGACTACTATCCATTTTTACACAAAAATATCTATTTTAGCACTTAAATATTTATTTTAAGATAACCTATCCAGAATTATATGTAGTATACAAACAAAACCAGAAATAAAATATTAAAGAAGCTACAAGATATCGTAAAACAATAGATGGATGAAATAAATCAAGTTCATATTAATCGGATTCTTAAATAAAACGTATAAAGACATACTGACGTTAACAAAATGCATTAGGAAATTTCCGCATATGAAAAAAACATCCAACTTGGTAACGAAATCCTTTTGTATCTATAAAGCTATTTTTAGAAAAGCACGTACCTACCAAAAACAGGTATTTGGTAGTAGACATATCTATTACATACTGTAATGCGTATGAATGATAACAAAAAGAAGGACTAAGGAGTCCGTATGAACCGTTTAGAATATACGCTGAAAATATACGGCTTAATCGCATAGTTGCCAAACTATCAGAGCTTACTTAAACCGATATACTTATGGTTCCAATATACAGTGAAAAAGACCTGAACGACCCCTATAATATATACAAGTGAACTAAGCGATATACATTTATGATACAGGGGTACTTATGGACTCTACAAAATTTTTAAAAATTATGAAACTATACATGTTAACGAATCGACACAGCCAATATTATGGAATGGTCAAGTGAGCTCCGTATATCGGTGTCCACTTCACCGCGGAGCTCACTTGAACCTTAATTTTAACATGGGCGGAGTTTACTTTATGCCGTAGATATATATATATATATATATATATATATATATATATATATATATATATATATATATATATAAATATATATATTGTTATGATATGTAAAATCGAGAAAATTATTGGTTTGTTTAAAAATATTTCAAAGTTCAAAAACATTAAAATAATTCAGATAAGTAGGATAATATCCAACAAACATTTCGGAGAAGGAAAGTTATTAAATCCTTGAATTACCTGTACCAAACAAAATGTAAGCTTTACATCAATCATTTCTTTGTTAAACTTGAGTGACCCGCATAAGTTTAAGTGAAACAAAAGACAAATTGAAACGGGTTTTTACAAATGCATTAGTGCAGTGATTAAAGACAATAGAAGATATTTTAGAAAGAGGTTTTTGTTAGTTTTAAGATTTATAGAAAAGTATTATTTGTAAATAAGTTTTAGGAAATTTATAATTATAGGTAAAAATTTGTTTGTTATCGAAATGAAGAAATGGGGGAATTGTGACGAGTTGTGATTGGCGGAGATTGAAAAAGGTGGGATAAGTGTGTGGGAGAAAGTTTAGCGAGATTGAGGAGAGAGAAAAGATAGCAGTCAGTTGGTTTTCCAAGTCTGTAAGAGGAACAGGGATTGTTCTCTGGCGGTTCCTGAAATGTAGCAAGCAGTAGTGTTGAATGTTAGTGAGTTTTTGTGGAGTTAGTGTATCTGACGGAAGCTGAAGCAGCAAAATATTGTAAGTCATATTTCTCTACTTATATTCCAAGAGTCACTGTTCAGGCCAACGAGAGATTCAGTTTATCGTAAAGAGAAGATATTCAAAGAGTCATTTTTCACTCGGGCCAACGAGAGATTCAGTTTATCGAGAGGAGAAAAGGCTATCATAATTTGAATGATTTGTGCTTTTGAAGGAGATCATTAAGGACGATATACTTGCAACAATCTGTGTAAGATTGCTGATTACATAGGGAGCGGTTAAGAGGAGATAATACAGTCTATAAGGAACAAGGATTTGGACCACTCATCATCAGAGAGAGATATTTTGTTTTCTGCAGTTTTTTCTTTTATTGATAACACGAATTTTACACTTAATTTAGAAAGGATATAAATTTTGATTAGGAGAGTTAGAATAGTTCGGAATTTTGAGATTTCAATTAATATTGTTTGTACCATTAAATTTGATTGTTCTCGTATGTAGAACAAAATTTTTGAGAATCATTATATGAGATTTGTTTATTGAAAACTTTTGAGTGTGAATTATTTCATTATTTTTATTTCAATATATAGTGTTAGATCATATGTGTTTTTATTATTCCGGTATTCTCTGGACCTTACCTTTCACATGTAATAGCATAGATATTGAAGCACGAATTTAACCCTGAGATAAAAGAATTAAAAATTGTGATAGAGTCATAATCATATCATTTAAATAATTTTTAATTAATCAAAAAAATTAATTAGCTAATTATTGCTTGGCGCACCAAGACTTGAAATATTACAATAATATATATATATTTAAAATATATTCAATGGTTAAATAGCAGAGGTTTTATCAGTCAATAATTGGCAAATGAATGTCGTCAACTACTTTATTGATTTATTCGAATACATACTTACAAATCAATTTGTAGGGTTTTTTTTGTAGATGTTATAAAAACTCTACGATAACTTAACATTAAAGATTAACAACTAAACGAGAGAAACGAAACAAAAAATACAAGAAAAACTGTAAGAACACTAGTTCATTTAATTTTAACCGATGGCTTCATTTGAATGTTGGTTTAAGCTCTTTCGAGGGTCAAACGACACTAATCTTTTCGATTGTTGTCTGTCAGCTCTACGATGTCATAATTGACATATGTGGCTTATTGTCGTACATGTATTTCTTTGGAATGCAGCCAAGAGGTACGATTCTTGAGGGAATTAGCGAGCGGAACGGGGACTAACCTTTTTTAAAAAAAGGATTCATTTTTTCTTTTTCTTTTTCTTTAAAAAACAAACAAACAAACAAAATTTGAAACTTGTAAGGGGTTTTTTTTATTTGTTTTGTATGATGAGCGAGTGATATATCTATATGGCTCAAGTTTTCGATGTCGGTTCTACTATTATTTAAGGACGGATATATTTTTTGCTATATATATATATATATATATATATATATATATATATATATATATATATATTATATATATATATATATATATATATATATATATATATATATATATATATATATACTCGTATTAAACCTAGAGCTAAAATTAATACTATTATAAAAATTAATATTAAACTCACGTCTTCCGGGTTAAACCGCGTTGATTTCCATTGCGCCGAGCATTCGACATCCTCTCTGATGTTTTCTTCGGGGCTTCCGAGGTCTCAGTCTCTCGAGCCTCCAGACACTACTGCACTAATCACTATTCACTTCATCACTAGAAGTGTTTATAAGTTTAAATTTAGTTTTTTTTTTGTTTTTTCCGTTTCAAAACTTGCAATAAAAAATAATGACACCAGAAGAAGTAGCACAAGCTCTTGCTTTCCAGGATGATGAAAACAGTATTCGTTACATGGGAAATGCTTAAGGAATTTCTTGAAGTACAGTGTTTGATGCAATACAAATATTTCAGGAAAAAGGACAACAATACACCAGTAGGCAAAGTCAAGGTGGGGAAAAAACTACAAGTCAAGTTGAAGATTGCTTTTTAGATTGCACCTGTTAAACGATCGCGCATTATCAGCAACAGTACTTGTTCAACGAATAAATAATTTTCGTACACAGTTTCCATTTATATCATTCGAAGACGTTAAAATAAATATGATTACCAGAATCCAGAATACCTGCCACGCAAATTTTATTAACAGCAGATCATCGGAGACAACGTTTACAGTTCACTTGCGAACATCTTAATTTAGATGTTAAATGATTTAGTGTGTTGTTCTTCATAGATAAAATAAGATATAACAGATACTCATTAGATAGGCGGCCTAGGATTTAGAAAAGAACTTGTGAACGTTACCACCAATGTTGTTTTACTCCCAGAGTTCAATTTGGTGCAGGTGCATTTCCCCAGATGCTCTCACAGAAATTGTTACAATGCCAAAGGGCAATTTAAATGCTGAAAGGTATTTTGAACAATGTTTGGAAGACCATGTAGTGCCGTTTGTCCCATTTGTTAAAGAAAATTTTCGTCTAATGCAAGATGGTGCCCGTACGCACATTGCAACAATAAGTCGGGATTATTTGGGTGAAATTAAGTTTTTTTTATTACCACGTCCCCCAAGTAGTCCAGACTTTAATCTAATAGAGCATGCATGGCTTATTTTGGGACGATGTATTCGATGTACTCATGTTCAGTTTCAAATCATTAAGGACAAGAAGCACGCAGTTTGTGACGAATTTGAGCAAATTCCTTAGGCAGAAAAGCAGCAAAGAATTTGCTGCTTTAATCCGAAGTATGCTTAATCGAATGGGAGCTGTAGTGCCACACGTAAGCCAAGTCTTTTGATGGCTTGTCTCTTGCTTTAGCAATACTGTATACCCTTTTTATCCCCTCGGGTATTTAATACTCTTTATACAGCTGCGCAGGCGATCTTTTCTTAGAAGTAGCTAGAGTGATCTTTACTTCCCTTTTTGCTACTTTTTATGTATTCTTATTTTCCTCTTTTTTAGACCTTCCATAACTTTTTCTAGCCTACTTCTCAATAACCTAGCACTAGCTCTCCTACTAGTACCACAACTTTGCTTTTGGCTTCTCACTAATCATTTACCAGTCTACATTTTTGCCAAATTCTTCTTTTTTAACTTCCACCACTTTACTTTCTGATGCCGTAATTATTTTTCTTTTCGCCTTATCTTTATCTCCTTATCTACTATCACTGGTCGGTGTTGACTAGCTAGAGACCCACCTCCTATCATTTTAAAGTTGGTAACCTTTTCTAGATGGCTTCTTCTACACAGCACAAAATCTAAATGACTTTCCCTTTACCAGCTGCTATACGTAACAAACTGGTCTTCGGTTTTTATAAAGAACGTATTAATTACAGTTAAATCCCATCCACTGCAAAGTCAATCACGCTATTTCCTTCATAATTTCCTATTACTAACCCCCAAGAACTCTTTCTATTCCCTATTTCTTTACCAGTATGTACATTCAATTCACCTCCAATAAAATACTTTTCGTCTACAGGAGTCTCGAGCATCTCGCAATCTAGAGTATTCCAAAATTCTTCCTTTTCTTGTTCTTCACACCTTTGCTGTACAACGTAGACATATATGCTGTTCACGTTGGTTTTGCCTGTATTCAGTTAGATCCTCATTATTCTATCACTTCTTGTTACCCTTACTAGATGTTCCTTTCACTTTTTGTTCCTTTCACGTTTGCACTGCTTTATATTTATTTGCATCCATCTCCAAGATCTCTTGATTAATTACCTTGCCAAAGAGTTTCTTGCTTACAATTTTATGTTCATTATCGTTCATAAGTGAAGACTACTTTCGATTGCTATTTGGTAAAGCTGACTATAATGAACTACCAACACCAGAGGTGACGACAATCGAAGAAATAGATATTGAGAAGAAAGAGGTAAAGGAAGCATTAAGAAAATTAAAAAATTGAAAATCACCAGGAGAGGACAGAATACCGGACTCCTAAAGTAGGGAGGAGCAGATCTGACCAAACAACCATTGAAAGTAATTCAAAAAAATAATAAAACAAAACAGAATTCCTCAAAGAATGGAGATCAAGCATCATAATATCTCTCTTAAAAATGGGAGACAAATCGGAGCCAGAAAATTACAGAGAAATTATTTTATTAAACACAATACTAAAATTAACAACCGAAGTAATACAAATAAATTAAATGAATGGTTGAAGTTGAGTTCAATGGTTTTAGGTCGGGAAGATCATGCACCCACGCTATATTTTTAATGAGGAAAGTGTGAAAAATCATTCGAATACAATAAACCGGTATATCCATGTTTTGTGGATTTTAAGAAGGCATTGACCAGGTCAAATTAAAGGACGTTGTCCACTTATTGCAAGAGAGATACCTCTAGGAACAATCAAAACGATCGAAAAATATCTATCAAAGCAACACAATAAAAGTAAAGGTAGAAGAACTGACTGACCCTATTGAAGCTGGCAATGCGATAAGACAGGGAGATTCCGAGTCGTCTATTGTTTAACCTGATTATGGAAGAAATAATAAAAAAAGTAAGAACTAAAAAATGATATTAAATGGGAGAAAAATAAACTTAAAATAATCAGATATGTAGAAGACTCAATACTACTCTCTCAGAGTGAAGATGATTTACAACGTATGCTGCACCAATTTAATATAACTGCCAGAAAATTAAACATCTTAATTTTCATAAGAAAGACAAAATGCATGATTATAACAGCAAATTTAGTAAGATGTAGATTGGAGCTGGAAGGTCAGATAATAGAACAAGTGATAAAGTATAAATATCTAGGCATCACATTTTGTAGCTACGGAAAGTTCGAAACGGAAGTGAAAAATCAAGTGAATAAAGCAAACAGAGCCAAAGGTTCCCTGAATGAAAAAATATGGAGAAATAAAATATTGAAAAAGAAATCTTCTTCTTCTTCTTCAGCCTTAAGTAATCCAATTTTGGACATAGGCCTCCCCCAAATAAATTAAGTGTCTTCTATTTTGCGCCACTTGCTTCCAGTTGTGTCCACCAATCTTCTTAATATCATCCGCCCATCTCATTTGTGGTCTTCCTCTGCTTCTCTTTCCTAACCATGGTCTCCATTGTTGTATTTCGTGGTTCCATCTTTTATCCTTTAGTCGGGCATTGTGTCCTGCGAAGCTTTATTTTATTTTGGCAGCATGTTCTCCTGCATCTTTTACTTTGGTTTTGCTTCTAATCCATTTATTTGTGTTTTTGTCTATAAATATCACCCCGAGCACTGATCTTTGCATCGCTCTTTGTGCCTTAGTGAGTGTCCACATCTGTGAGCCATACGTGAGTATAGAGAGGATACACTAATCGTAAAATCTGGTTTTTTTGGAAAAGAAATAAAATGCAGAATTTACAAAACAGTCATCAGACCAATAATGATATATGCGGCAGAAACATGACCTGACACAAAGAGGACAAAAGGATATTAAAAACTGTAGAGATAAAAACACTTATGGGACAGAGCTAGAAATACAGATTCTGATATACGACGTAGATGCAAGGTGGAGAACATCAAGAACTAGGTAAGAAATAAAAGAGTGAAATGAAACAATCATATAAGCTGAGTGATAACAAATAGAGTAGTAAAGACGACAAGAGACGATTTCCCAATAGGAAGATGATCAGCAGGAAGATTACGAAGACGACAACTTACTGGAGGCGCATTAAAAAACAGACAGTCATGTCTACATAAAAAGAAAAAGAATACTTGATTTATAACATTTTATTATTTTATAAATTTATTTCTTATTAATGTGGATTTATGTTAGCTTACGTCATACAAACTACTGAATTATTCCTAATGTTTCGTAGTATTTCATTCATAAAACAGTCACAACTAAAATGAATTTAATTAAAGTAAGAATGAATAAAAAATTTTACATCTACACAAAAGAAACATGTCACCACATAATTATTGTTGAAATAAAAACTATTTAAAACGATTTAAGAGAAATGTTTATGGAGATTATTCATCGGTAAATAATTATAATAAATAAATTTATAATCAAATATAGAAAAAACACTTGTTATGACTAGTTAATTAGTTGAAAGTGGTTGTGATTTTTATCCATTAGTATTATTTCCGGAATTGCCTGCAATTTTCTTAAAATACTTGATATTTACACCTTAAAAGAAAATATCGAAGAGCGCAAAGTCGAAGGTTAAAAGGAAAAAGTGTGCAACGCATGTTTTATTTGCACATTCTTGTAACTTCTTTTAATTTGACTCACTAAAAAAATTACTTCAAGTGTGAACGATGTATTCATATTATATGACGACGGATTTTGCACTATACAGTAGATAACAGTTGCATGTAATGATTGTTGTTAACTGGTTATCTAATTAGCGTCACTAAATCCATGTTGTTAGGCCGCTCTTGTAGGAAAATGTTTTTGATTCAGTTTCTTTGCGGATTCTTGGCCAAAAATATACCCTTTAAACAAATCTGAACAGTGCTGGACAAAATTTTTGGACAGAAATTGTTTAAAAAAATTTTTAGACAAACATATTTCATAAATCATCTTTTTTGCTTTGAAAAATATTTTTTAAGTTTTCTGTGTCATTTTAAACTAAAAAGGTTTCTTGTCATTTTTCTCTTAAGTTGACAGAAATCATAGACATAAATCTGAAAAATGACAAAATATGCATTTTCGTACTTGAAAACTCATCGTTTGTTGCAAGAGATTTCGGATTTAATCTTCTAGGTATAGTTGTATTCATGGTCGGACTTATATACTGATACATTTTATCAAAATTACGGCAATCCCATAAAGTAAAAGAAAAATACATATAAGTAATACTTTTATATTAAAATATATATTTAACATACTAGTAAAATACAAAAAAAAAATTAAACTTAACTGTCGTCTACATTTAAATCGGTATCACTATCGTCGCTATCACTATAAAATACCCACCTTATAACGTACATGGAGTAGGGATGACGTCACCGGTGTGGGTGTAGTGACATGACCTTTATTTTTTTTTAATAGAAATTGGTATAACGCGACTCCTCATTTGAAGGAGAATTTAGTTCTCTATTTAACGACATTACATTTTGACGTGACAACGTCTTAAATTAGGTTGTGGCTCGGAGTCATTTAAGAAAAAGTGTAACGCCCGCTCACGTCTGTTACAGTGAGTCGCCGAACGAGAGAGAGGCCCGCCGGACCGGCGAATGCCTTGCGTCTCTCTCCCACTCAAACATGATCGGTCCGCTGCGCGCGGCACTAGAGAATTAGGCGCGTTGAATCGCTAAAGTTAAAAATCGTTGAAAGTATCGTCAGCTGTGTCTGTAGTGAAAATGTGGAGTGCTTAGATTCGTCATTTACAACAACTACAACAATAAAGATAAATAATTGTACACTAATATTTCATTATCGTAAACTATGATTGATTGATTAATTGTTAGATTGACACAAAAGTTGAGAAACTGAGTTTATAGGTTATGTCATACTATTGACAAATGTTGATAGTGTTAAGTAAATTATTAGTTTAAATCAATATTATTCTACCGAGAAAAAGACGTTGTCACGTAAAATTTTCGCCCGTAAAACCGACTTTACAGGCAACCGATTTTTTTAACTAAAATATTTTTTAAGGGTACAAAAACAATTTTTTTTAATTTAAATTCAACTAAGTTACAACTAATGATTTAATTCATAATGTACATTTTAAAGTAACCAAATTATGCACAACAATTATTTTAAATTAAATGTTCGAAATGCCATCCATTGGTTCCTGCCATGACTTTCTGAAGTAAATACTTAAAAAAGCAAAAATAAGTAAAAATAATAATGGACACAAAAAGTTATCTCATAAACACTGAAACTTTTTGTTAAATGTTAATTCAAGCAAGTGATAGTGGCATAGTTACTGTAATATTTATTGACGTAAATGTTTTGATTTTGTGAATTGTCATCAGTTGTCAATTGTAATTTTTACTTTTGAATACTAAATTATGGCTCACCTAAATGAAACACAACGCATAGAAATATTAATTCTTAGCGGATGCGGAGATAAAAAAAGAACACAGAACGAGGTATGCAATTTACTTAACGCAAAATATCCAGACAGACCCATAAAGACCCTAAAATAGTCCGAAAATGTGGAGAAACTGGGCACGTTAAACATATTCCAAACGCTGGGCGTCCTAAAATTGAAGACAATGTGAAACTTGATATTTCATTAAATGTACATGACAATCCTTACAGTAGTTCAACACAAATGGGTGAATATGCTGGAGTTTTAGAACGATCGGTATTACATATTTTAAAAAAAGAAAAATACCATCCCTACAAAATTCAACTACATCGGGAATTAAACGACGACGATCCCAATCTCCGGCTTCAATTTTCTGAAATTATGCAGGATTTATGTATCCGCAATCCACATTTCATCAATCAAATCCTTTTTTCCGATGAAACCACATTTTTTATACATGCTACCGCGATTCTTCAAAATTGCAGATATTGGAGTCAAGAAAACCCACATTGAATGACTGAGTCACACACGCAATATCCTCAGAAAGTAAATGTATGGGCAGGGATCATTAATGACACAATCATTGGCCCTTCTTCCTTTGAAGAAAATTTAACAGGAGAACGTTATTTAACTTGTTTGAGAAATCAACTTATACCTGTCCTTGCTAACATGTATCAAAATTCCAATAATCCAAATTTACCTAGTGAAAATATCTGGTTTCAACAAGATGAAGCCCCTTCGCATTACACACGTGAAGTACACAGTTGTTTGCTTTGTCCAATTATGTCAGTCATCAGCATATGCTAACATTTTTATCGATCTATTGTAAATAGTATCGCCGTCTCTAATTCGTGTGTTTCGAACTGCCTTTTCCAAGGCAATGTTTAATAGGAGGCAAGCCAGGGCATCCCCTTGTCTACGTCCATCCTTTATCTTAAAGGATCGAGAATTTTCTGCCCATAACCTAACGCTGGCTTTTTAAGTTAGACATTGTTATTATCGTTAATCGGATAAGTTTTTCTTGTATACCAAACATAACACTGTCCTAAACGGTCTTGAATTCGACGAGTAGGTGATAGGTTTCAATGTTTAATTATAATGTTTTCTTAAGGATCTGTCTTATTGAATGAATCTGGTCAATGGTTGATTTTTCTGAAGTAAATCCGGTCTGGTGTTTTTCAACTATGCCAACTGTGTAAACTTGTAGCCGTTAGTAGAGAATATTTACTAGTATTTTGTAAGCAGTTGTTAACAGGATTGTACCGTCGATGTCGAGGATATCGACGTTAATAGTGGAAAGAGATGTAATTATATTCTCTGCAATTGTAGTAAAAAAATGATTTATTTCGTCTGAAGGTAAATCAGGTTGTACCAAACTGGATCTTGTGTAGTTTCTTACGAAATTTACTATTTTTCAGCAGTCTCTAGATTTATTATTGGAATGAGTAATAAAATTACAGTAAGCTGACTTTTTAGCAATTTTTAATTGCCGATTATATTCAACTTTTTGTTGTTTATATACTTTAAACAAATTGGGATCCTTAGTGACATTTGCAATGTGTTTAATAAGAGAAAGATTAGATGTGTAAGACATTAATTCATTATTAAACCATTGCATAGGTGTTTTTCAGCTATTTGTCGTACTTTTTTAGTGGAAAATGCTTTAATACTAAATTGTTATAAGTTTCGGTAAGAAAGACTGTTAAAAAATCAAGATCAATATTAATATCGTAGAAAAAGTCCATATTTGTACTAGCTAGCGCAAGTTTAACCAGAACAAGTAATAAACCGTGGAAATAAGTGTCAACAACTTTATGCACAGAGTTATTTTTTATTGACTCCTTGTCTATTGACTATTTATTGAAATTCCAATAATAAACCTGGAGACTGCAGAAAAATAGTAAATTTCGAAAGAAATTACACAAGATACAGTTCTGTACCTGATCTACCTCCAGACGAAATGAATCATTTTTTACTACAATTGCAGAAAATATAATTACATCTCGTCCCACTATTAACGTCGATGTCCTCGTCAATTATAGAAATAATCCTTCTCCAAGCAAGTCCTTTTTTTCGTCCCGTTCTGGAAGAAGAGATCTCTCAAATAACAAAATCTCTTAGTAATTCTAATTGTAGGGACGTTCACGAAATTAATATCAAAATTTTAAAAGAAACTTACCAAATAGTTTTAACACCTTTCACTCATCTTATTAATTTAATTCTATCAACTGGATTATTTCCAGAAGTTCATTATTTGTTATTCGCCAACTAGCAAGGGTTGTCAACTTTGAAATATTAAAAATGACATATTTTTCCTTATTTCACTCTCATCTACTCTATGGTGTAATTATATGGGGCAATTCAACAAATGCACTTCAAATTTTTAGAATGCAAAAGAAAGCTGTCAGGATTTTAGCAGGGGTTAGTTATCTAGAACACTGTCGACCTTTCTTTATAAATTCAAAATTATACTGTGTAGATATTTCAAGTTCTAACTGAAATTCAGAGAAAACGTGCCCATTTAATTAAGCAATCTGATGTCCATGTTCACAATACCCGAAACTGTCACTACCTACGAACAAATCGCTGTAGATTAAGTCTTTCAGAAAAAAAAAACTAGTCTTAATTATATTATAACTATTACAATATCTTACCAAAAAGTATAAAACAGCTAAGCTGTAATAGTTTCGATAAAGTTTTAAAAAAATATCTTCTAAAACATTGTTTTTACTGCTCAGAAGAATATATGACTCATTGCAGAACATCCACTGAACTGCTTACCGTAACTTTGTCAAAATATTTTTTTGTTTTATGTGTTCTTGTTTGTATATATTTAAGTTACGTTTTATATTCCTTTTTTAATACTATGTATTTTTTGACTTGCTACAAACAATATGGGTATGTTATGTAGTTAAATAAATACTCTACTCTACTCTCTACTCTACCTCTGTAGTTGTCACACTGAAGCTAATCGTCATTTTTATCTAACGGGCATATTTTCCATATTAACCATTCACAGGGCATGGTCTCATTTTGATAGACAAAGTAAACGTTTATGCAGTGCTTGTAGCGGGGCGTTACCACCATTTATGTTCTAGCTCACTACAAATTTGATCAGTTCCTGGTTCTTTATTACTTTTAAGCTTTTTAGTGGCTTGGACAACCTCTTCATTGGTAGGTGGTTTTTCGTTTGGGTTGAATAGATTCCAATCATTTCGATTTGCTACCGTGTTACCTGCTTCTTTCATATAATTGGCGTTAAATTTTGCGTCGAAATTTAGGCACTTGGCAACTTCAAAAATAATATGTTAAATAACGTATGGTTCTAAAGTTTTGGGAAAATTTTCAAAAGCATATAACTCTGACCATAATCTTATATTTTTATTAAATTATTCAACAATTTAACTTAACTATCCTTATTAAAAATCAAAATTCAAATGACAGACAAGGGACCAATATTTTAGATTTACCTAATAATTCCCCTGACACGTTGCATCATCCTTTGGACGACCTCGGCGTCAATTTCTCTAATTTTTGAATATATGCGGCGTCTTAACTGTTCCTTAATATTGCCCAGAACTCTTCAATTAGACGAGCCTGAGGTAGGTTGGGGGGATTGTCTGCTTTCGGTACAAAGGTAATGTTGTTAGTTTCGTACCAGTCTCTTGTGATCCTCGCGTAATGACATGAAGCAAGATCTGGCCAAAAGACTATTTGATCATTTGCATGATGTGTGTTCACAAACTGAAGCAATTTAGAGAGACATCTTTGAATATAAATATTTGCGTTTAAGGCTTCGCCTCGAACAACATCAATGTAGGGCTGTGAGATAAAGCCAGCCTCAGAAGTTGCACACCACACACCATACCAAAATTTTGTCCTCAAATTTTTTCTTACTTTTGAATTTTATTTCATCGGGTACATTTTCGTAATCGTTCGTGTAAAACCCATCGTTACCCTTCATCTCAGAGTTGGACAAAGTAAAATATTTTTCATCGTCCATCACGATCGACTTGTTGACGAAATGCACTCGCCTTAACGCGCGGCAACATCTCGGAATTCTCTCTAATTGATCATCTGTGTATTTTGGAGCTTTCCTTCTTTTCTTGGTAGATAATATTGTTACTCGATAGGGTCCTGCATACTCTAGTCTTTCCAACATGAAATCTTTTGGCCAGTTTTCGCTGTGAGACCCCAATTTTGTTCTTAGCTGCTTCAATCAGTCTTGCCTTTCTAATATGGTTCAAAATCCGCGGTCGGCCACTTTTACCAAGTTAACACATGGTATCCCTTCTTCACATTCTCTGATTGTGCGATAAATTGTCGATTTGCTTATGTTTTGATCTCGATAAATATTAACAATATCTCGTTTCAACATTCACCCAACCATATTATAAACACCTCGACGAATATCAATTTTATAAGACATTATGCAGAGCACAAACCAAAATATTCTGCTTTGTTTATTAAATGTCAATAACTGATGACATTTCAATTCCATGACCTTCTTTGTTAAATGCATTTTGCTTCTCAATCAGACCAGGTGAAATTTTTCCCAAAACTTTAGGACCATACGTTATGACACAAAAAACTTAAAAAAATGTTTTCGAAGCTAAAAATTTAATTTTTGTCATGTGTTTAAAATAATTGTTTAAACAATTTTTAACCAAGAATTTTGCCTGGCGTCCTTCAGATTTGTTTAAAGGAGACATTTTTTAACAAGAATCCACAATGGAACCGAATCAGAAACATTTTTTCTACGGGAGCGGTCTCACAACATGTACTTTATTGTTATTAGTAATTATTTAACTTCTAAATCTACCTCTAACGTAAATCCAAGTTGAAGAATTGCCTGCAAGTTTTTTTCTTCGTTTAGCCTACATTTCCACGTATTTTACCATGTTTGTATTTATAATCTTTACAGCTGCTCTAAAAATTTGATTTAAAGAACACTTAGACCATTTAATTAGCCAAGACTTACCTTACAAATCAAAATCTTGTTCCAACGCTACGGTTTCATATAATCTTTCCCTGAATGATAACTTGCAGAAGCTGGTATTTTGTAACTCTTTGGTCTAATGTATTTTCATAACTTTATTTGATATTTGTATTATTGTATCTTTTTTTTACCCTGGTTAGCCATAATGAGTTGGGCATTATTATTTGGTCTCTTGGAAAAGACAGTTAAGATTTGACTTCACGTATAGTGCTTAGGAGCAGGGCTTCCTACTGGGGCGCTCTGATGAATCGCAAAAAGGACGAAATACATAAAGTGAAGAACACATCTAAGCGATCAAGATCATGATCGCGTCCACGGTGACGATCTCGGATTCTATAAAAAGCGAATACATCGGACCAATAGCGACCGGCGATTTCATTAGTATAAATAATACAGTTGGAAATATAGTGTATAAAATGTGCGATTTACAAGAAGAACAATCATTTCTTGTTGCAGTATTGTTGGACGAAGAAAGGCAATTTAATCGAATTCGAGGGTATGTAATATATTTAATAAAAGGTATGAGTAGGTGTTCATTAAAAAATACAGATATTTATGCAGTTTATTTTGCAAAAAAAGAAGAGATGTTTGGTAACATGACTCTAACCTGAGGCGCAAGCAACAAGGAGAATTTTATAAATTGTACCAGAACTTGTAGAAATAACCGTTTCTATACATATTTAAAATGAATTTTGAAAGTTTCGATGAAATTTTAGATAGGATAAAAAATTATATCACCAAACAATAAAATCTGGGTGGGACAGTATTTGTAAAACGAATAATCAACTTTGTAAGAAGTATAGATCTTTTTCACCAAAACAGTACTGTTCAGTACATACAAACAGCATTTTAGATATAAGTATGAACCGTTTGATTATAAAGTCTAATCAAGAGTTCGTCTAGTAAGATCGTCTTTTCATTATCCTCAAAGATTATATAATATATATTATATATATCTTTCTTTTTTTCGGCATTTTTTCTTGTCTTAGAGTCTTCAATGAATTTTGGTAGGGCTTTCTAACTTTTGTGCATTCTTTGAATATATCGGTTGATGTTTTTATTCTTAATTATCTAATTAAAAAAAATAAAAATCAGATCTTTAACCTGAATTTAGTGCCAAGGTGAATACTAATGAAAAAGAAACCTATTGATGTAATTTGAGTGATCAATTCCCGGTACTTTAAATTTTGGTACAGTTTTTTTTTAAATCAGATTTCATGATAATCTTAAGTTTCATAATTCAGTCTACATTTGTTACAATTACAGAGCCAGTAAATAGATTCTTTCACCTAGCCATTATACAATGCATTAACAGTTATCTTTTAAGGAAACTGCAAGTAAGCGTAATCGTGACATTGAAGTATCTCGCTAGTTACAGATGCAAGTGCGTTTTATTACAAAATAAGTTAATACCCAATTAATGACTTAATACAGAAATGCTTATAAATACACACATCAAAATAATCTAGGGGACACCTATATTAATATTGTTCTGAAGCTATTTTCTTGTGGCATTTCAAATTAATTACTATTTAAATGGGAATAAGCCACAATTAAAGGTTAAAATACGTTTATTGACGTTTCAATTTCGATTTCCGAAGTGGAAATTGAAACGTTAATAAACGTATTTTAACCTTTAATTGTGGCTTATTCCCATTTAAATAGTAATTACGCTACATTAATGGGTCTAAATCAAGATTAGCTGCAAATACAAAAATAAATTTATGTTTTTAATCTTTTTTGGTGTTTTGTGGATTATTGCACTGCGAATTATAATACTTAAAGAAACTATGAACAACAAAAATATGAAGCTATGGCGAGAGACCGGCCCAAACCAGGCTCCAGAGAATTCTATAAAGCAATTTCCTCTGAGAAAAGAGGACACAGAACTAATTTCAAAAGCCACAAGGAAACTAAGTTCCTGTAGTTGGCTGTATACCATATAATAAAAATTTTTCCAATAAAATCCTTTATAAAAAGGTATATAAAAAACCCAGTCGGGCTATGTTAAAAAGACAAAACGTTTTCGGAATAAGTATTCCATCATCAGTGTCCTAAAATATTTAACAACTTAATTAAAAAGAACATGAAATGATTTAAATTTTGACTAAGGTTAATGTGAAATGTGGTTAATACTTACAATATATTACATGAATGTAGCCACTAAATATGAGGGTAAAAACCCTTTAAAAATTAATATATGAAGTTTAGTTTACATTATGTCGTGCTTACAAATAGGATGGTAAAGTTACCGTTGGATTGTTGTTTTAAATTATGTATGTGAGATGAAATTGTGATGAGAAAATTATGTGATTATAGTTGGGCAACCAACTATACAGTGTCAAGTGGTGTGATGAAAAAGATTCTAATATAAGGACCTTTATGTTTCAATAACATTTGGTACCTGGAAAATGGAAACTAGACACAGGTGGAAAGTTTGGTTCTTGAAAGGTATAGGAATTAATATATTTATTATGTGAGAATGTTATTCAATGAATGAAATAAAACTGTTGTAATATAGTTCATGTAAAAATTGACTTATAACTCAATTATATTAGGCCCTGTATGTCAAAAAACAACATTTGGTACCTGGTAAATGTAAAACTTCTTGAGTTACAAGTTCATGAATATAAAAATCTGATTAGGTGTTAACAGACTGAGTGATGTAGTTATATTTTGTGTGTTGACAAGTATATGAAATGGACAAAAATTGATGGTTGGGAGTAGTTTTGTAATATATTGATCGTAATGTACTCAACTTATGACTTGAGAAAAGGCCCTATCTGTTATAAAGCAACACTAGGTACATAGGAAAATAAAAGATTAAGTTATAAGTTGGTAAGTTGAATTAACTGTTGGTCTATATTGACTATAATAGTAAAATAAAATTGTTGTAGGTGGCTCTGTTAAATTTGAGTAAAGAGAATGAAAATTAAGGTGTTTTTGAGAAAGTTGTGATAAACGGATAGACTACAGAAGGCTGAGGTCCCCAGAGGACCGAAAACCAAACCCTGAGGGAGTTGTGTAGAAAAGAAAAATGAGAATATCATAATCTATCTGGAAGGGGGGGGGGATGACGGATGATCTAATCTAAATTTGGAAGTGTCGAAAAAGAAGCATGGAAAAAATTGGGTATAGTGGTTAAGACATGAAGTTTGGGTTGAAAGGAATAGAGTGGGATAGATGGAGAGTAAGATTTATTGGAAGGAAGGTTTTTAGAGTGAACTAAGGAAGATGAGTATTAGGTGAACTAATCATGAATATAGATTTTTATTATAGAAGTAAATTGGGGATGTGGGTTAGGAGAATAGTTGGCGATGGAGAGGGAGAAAATCTCGATTGAATGAAACATGACGATTAACGCAATTTGGGCTTTTTTGTTTTTCTTTAAGAATTTCAAGATCTTCGTATAAATCTAATTTGAGGAAATTTTACTTTGGGAGATATTGTGGATAAGTGAAACGTCTTCTGGGATATTGAGGGTGTGGTTGTGTTCTTTGAGATGTTGAGAGAAAGTGGAAGTATTTTCTCTTTTTATGTGCTCTAGAGAGCGTGAAGAAAGAGATCTGCATGTTTTACCTATGTAGGTGGCATTGCAATCTGAACACTTAAGTCTATATACTCCACTCCGGTTCATGTAATTGATAGGATCTTTGGAATTAGAAATATGTTGTCCCAAATTGTTGGGTACTTTGAAAGAAACATGGGTGTTTTCAACCGAACGTTGGATGAGATTTCGAATATCTCCAGAAAGACTTTCATGATAAAATGGGAGTGAAACATAGTTGGGTTTGGTGGTAAGGTCTCTGGGGAACGCAGTCTCCTACAGGGTCTTAAGGCGTTTTTTGTGGATGAGTTTGTTGATGATGTTGTGATTATATCCGTTGTTGACTGCTATTTGTCTGAGTATATTTAGTTCTTTTTTGTAGTTTAAATCTGACAGTGGAATGCTTTCTAGGCGATGGATGTAACTATGAAAAGCTGCGTATTTATGTGACATGGGATGGTTGGATGAAAATGGAATTACGTGGTCAGTCTGTGTGGGTTTCCTATAGATACTGAAGTCGAAGTGGTCATTTAATCTGGTAATGGTGAGATCAAGAAAATTAATTGACATGGAAGATTCTAGTTCCATGGTGAACTTGATATTGGGGTGAATTTGGTTGATTTTAGAAAGTAAAAGTTCAGCTGAATTGGAATTACCTGAAATGAAGACTAAACAGTCATAAACATAGCGAAACCAGTGTAGTATTTCAGGGTTTTTCATAATCTGTGTGGATTCTAAATGATCCATAAATACATCAGCTAATAGAAGGGAGAGACAGCTGCCCATGGCTAAGCCATCAGGTTGTCTATAGTATTTGTTGTTAAAAACAAAGAAATCTTGATCTAAACAAAGTTGTAATAGTTGGATAATGTAGTTAGAGGTAGATGAGGTAATGGATTTGGCTCTTAGAAGAGAGTGAACCAGATTAATTGTTTCTAGTTTGGGGACAGGGGTGAATAGATTGCTAGCATCAAATGAAAGCATAGTGATGTTGGGGTGAAGATTAATGTGTTGTAAATTATTGACTAGATGACTAGTATTTTTGACTGAGAATCGAGGGGTGAAGTTCGTCATATTGTTAATTAGATTCAATATAAATTTTGATAGGATGGAGACTGGAGTGTTTACGAAACTAACAACTGGACGAATGGGAATGCCCTCCTTGTGTATCTTAGGTAAACCATACAGTCTGGGTGTCAAAGGGTTACTTGGGATTTTATAATATGGTGCAAAATGTTCAGAGAAGAAGTCTGTAAAATGTTTAATGTTATCTTTTAATTTGTTTATGAACTTTTTAGAGGGATCTGTTGCAAGTAAAGTGAAGTTATTATTATTAAGGAAAGTTGAAACTTTATTATTATATGATGTTTGATCTAGAATCACTAGACAGTTACCTTTGTCAGCTTTGCTGATGATTAAGTTATTGGATTTGATTTTCTTCTTGATGGAATTGAGGGTCTTGAGGTGTTCATTGCGTTTGTTTTGAGACAGCTTATGAAAATTGGGTGTTGAATGAAAATTTTGTATGTTAGAAGAAAAGTTGGAAGATGAGGGTGTGTTGGTATTAAGTACTGTTGAAGAATTAGAAGGATAATTTTTGTTTGTAAATTTGTTGATGGTATTGAAGCAAGAGTTTCTGATTGAAGTTTTTTGATTTAACGGGACTGAGAGGTTTTGGATAATAATATCTATCTCAATTGAGAGACTCTGAAGGTCTTTTTCTAAAACCTTGCGAGGAATGGAGTATTTGAGACCTAGGTTTAGAAGATGAAGTTCATTATTGTCGAAGGTAACTGAAGAGAGATTTTTCAATCTAGGGTGAAAAGAAAAATTAGAGAATTTACTGTTGGTGTTACTGTTACTATTTGATGAATTAGGTTTATTTTTGATAAGATTGTTTAATTTTGATTTAAGTTTATTGAATTTGGTAAAAGTTACATTGTCCAATCTGTCCTGAACATCGTTCAAAAAATTATTTAAATTGTCAAAGCCCATGAAATCAAGTAGAGAGTCATATGTTACCTTAAGTTTACAATCAATGTAGTTTAGCTTTCCATAATGGTTACAAATCTCCTTTTTCAGAATTTTCCGTTGGAAGGTGTTCGTTAGGTTGACTGGAACATTTCCTGGAGTTTTTATCTTACAAAAAGTAGGGAAGACCTGGTTATTTATACATTGGGAGATGAACCAAATATCCAGCTTCAACGTGCATCTTTTAGTGGCTAAGCGCCACTAAAACTAAACGAAAAGAACTAATTTCATCCATACACTGAGAGACAATCAAGGCCGTATGATAATCGATAGTAGTATAACGATAATAGTATTTTAGGGACCTTCTAAACATCATGCAGGAAGAACAGCACAAAGAAGAGATCTATATCACAGCGGATATGCCCGTCAAAAATCCCTCCTTCGAAGAAACTAAAAAATCACAAAGCGCCGGGTATGGACGAGATACCAGCAGAACTTCTGAAATATGGGGGAGACGTACTACATCCCCAAATCCACCAGCTAATAACGCACATATAGTTAGAAGAAAGGATACCAGCACGATTGAAGGATAACATAATAGTGCCTATCCATAAAAAAGGAGACAAAACAACATGCGCGAATTATAGAGGAATTTCACTTCTAAACACGGCATATAAAACACTCTCAAACATCATTCTTAGTAGACTAATCCCTTATGCTGAAAATGTCCTAGGCGAATATCAAGCCGGTTTTAGGGCAAACAGATCAACAACAGATTAACTATTTAGGCTTAGACAACTTCTAGAAAAGGGATGGGAGTATAACAGACCCATACACAATCTTTTTAAAGATTTTCGACAGGCATGTGATAGCGTAGAAAGAAGCCAAGTATGGAATGCCATGGCGAAGTTCTCAATACCAAAGAAACTCATTCGGATGACCAAAGTCTGTGTAAATAATAAACTGTCTGGCAGCTTCGAAATCAACAGTGGACTCAAACAGGCTGATGCGTTATCTCCACTATTTTTTAACCTTGTATTAGAGAACCATGAGGTCGGTCGAAATAAAAATAGAATTGCTATCGGTTCAAGGTCCCAAGCTATTACTCGCATATGCAGATGACATAGATCTCGTTGGAGACTCCATCCTATCCACGAAAGACATCTTCAATAAGGTAAAAGGAGCAACAAGTGAAGTAGGGCTGAAGATTAATGAAGAGAAGACGAAATATATGTGTATAAATAGAACGACACGAAGAGACAGAATAAGACAAAATGTGACGGTCAACACCTTCAATTTCAAAAGAGTACAACGTTTTAAGTATCTGGGGGCCGTAATCACAGCTGACAATGATGTTACTGAAGAAATAAAAGACAGAATCCAATCTGCAAACCGCTGTATATTCGCACTGGATAAGCTTAAAAAATCAAAAAATTTTACAAGAAGTTCAAAGATAAAAATATATAAATCCATCGTCAGACCTGTAATAACATACGGATGCGAAACGTGGACCATGACCAAAGCCAAAGAAGAAAAGCTCAGACGCTTTGAACTGAAAATACTTAGAAAAATTTTCGGACCTCACCATGACATCACCACAAACCAGTATAAGATCAGAACCAATATCGAATTAAAAGCACTGTACAATGACGCCGATATTGTCCAAGAAAAGTAATCACAGCGACTAAGATGGGCAGGCCACGTGCACATACTACATAACGAGAGACTTGTAAAACTGGTATGGGAGGAGATTCTCACAGGCAAAAGACCACTCGGACGTCCCATAATGCGATGGGGAGATAACATCCAAGCAGATCTCCGGAAAATGAACATTCCATTTGATCCTAGGTTGATGGAAGGCCAAACAAATTGGAAAAAAGTTGTACAGTCAGCCAAGACTCACCCAGGGTTGTAGCGCTACGTGATGATGATGAATTACAATACTTGGATGGTAATGCTGATAAGAATGGCTATAAAAAATTTAACAAAACTTCAATATGCATGTTTTTTCTATAAGATAAAAAGTAATATTTCTTTATTGGTACTTGATTTTCAATGTCTATATAGATTTTTATTTAGTTTTGCAATATCTAATAATGAAGAGACATCATTTACATCGCGAGACGCAGTGGCGTGCTATCGTGATTCTTCAAGCTAACAGAAGTCAAAGAGACGTTGATTAGATTCTCCACACGAACAGAAGTGTCATTAATTGTTTGTGGTTAAGGTGTCAAGAAACTGGTGATGTTGCTGAACGTCATACAGGTCGTAAAAGGATAACCAACCAGATTGAAGACCGTTTTATTAGGTTGCAGGCTTTGCGAGATCGCACTGTAACTGCATCACTATTACAAATGAGGCCGCAAGAGACCCATCAGGTATTTGTAAGTGTCCAAACCATTAGAAATAGACTGCATGAAAGATCGAGCAGTTCCTTAAGGGTGTCATATTTTTAAACGTGTTATGGAAATTCCAACTCTAAGGTTGATGTTAATGACATTTTAAATACAAGTGTCGGCAATTTTTATAAATCCTGATATAACATAATTTTTGTATTATAAAAACTATATCAACATTTTTTGTAAACAACTTTTATGTATCCTTTATTATCATAGATCTACTCAACTTCCTCACATTAATTAATTACCCTGTATATTTTTAATTCTTTATAGAAGCATCCTAGATGTGGTTATGGGTTTAGCAATATTTTATCAAGGAATCAGAAAATAATTTGAAGCTTGAACATTTACAATCTCAGATCTCTCATTATAAAAATTGTCTTAAGGGCCCGATTGTCTCATTGTTTCCTTAATTCTTTTGTCTCAGGTAAATATGGGGATTCCTGGTCTCTTTTGCTCTTGATTAGAGCTGCCCTATTAATATATTGTTTAACAACCTTGTAGATCGATACCACATCTTTCAATTTCTGCAAACAAAAAATAATTTTTGATAAATTAGACAGACGAATGTTGAGAATTTCATGGGTACAAAGAGTTACTAATGTTGAGGTACTTCGTCGCATGTTTAAACAAAAAGAATTACTAAGAATAATCAAAGAGAGGCAAATGCAATACTTGGGTCATGTGTTGAGAGGCGAAAGATACGAATTACTTTAAGTTATACTGGAAGAAAAAGTACAGGGCAAAAGATCAATAGGAAGACGCCAGATCTCGTGGCTGAAAGACCTGAGGAGTTGGTTCGACCGCTCATCCTCAGAAATCTTTCGCGCAGCAGTTTCCAAAACTACAATTGCCATTTGGATCGCCAACATTCGAAAGAAGACGGCGCCATGAGAAGAAGAATATTTTCTTCTTCAAAGATATTGTGGACTTATGTATTTCTGATCATCTTACTCAATTTCTTTACTTAAAAACAAAATCTAAATAAGTCCTAGTGCTAATACATACAGAAGACATATAACAAGTAATGGCATCCAAGTCAAGTCAAGTCAAATGTATAGATCACATGCGACATTATCCAAAGTACATGTATGAGACAAGTCAAAGTTACAGACATACATCTTAAAAGTATATAAATTAATAAACACAATAAAACATACTTAAAAGTTATTTTTAGAATATGGCTCTAGCTCACAAATGTATTGATGTACACACCTCCGAAAGTTTGGCTGATGTAAATTTATTCGTATATCTATTGGTAATTTGTTAAAGAAACTTATGGCTGCATAATGTGTGCTACCTTCCAACAAAACAGAACGATGTTGTGAAAGCATAAAGTGATTGTCTCTGAATCTTGTTGAATAAACATGGTTAACTTAAAATTTATTAAATTCGTAAATTTTGCTATGTAAATACATTATACACGAAAATATATACAGGGATTGTATTTGTAGGAATTGTAAGAATATTGTTTTGTCTAAAGATGCCTCTACAAGAATTAAGGTACAACCCCAGACTTCAATGCCATATTTGGCTATTGAGTAAAAATGGGCAAAGTATACTGTTTTTAGTATTGATGTATGAAAGAGACGTGAAAGAATTCTCAATGCATAACATGCGCTACTTAATCTGGATTTTAAATTAGAAATGTGGTTTGACCATTTACAATTACTGTCTAGAAGTACCCCCAGCAACTTCGTGCAGTCTGTTTTATCTATTGCTGCTTCTATAGTGGCTTGATGGTTTAATAAATTATTTGACGTGAAAATCATATACTTTGATTTCTCTTCATTCAAAACTAATTTGTTGGATAAAAAATAACTGTTGATGGTGAATAGTATCTGTGTAGTTTTATTTTGCAAATTTTGATCAGACGTTCCTGTGACTAGAATGTTGGTATCATCGGCATAACTGATGATGTCAACCCCAGTCAGTGAATTAGTTACCAAAGCTATATCATTAATAAATACTATAAAAAGTAGAGGACCCAATACACTACACTGAGGGATACCATAATGGATTCAATGTGTTTGATTCATTTACCAGTTCATTAGATGTTATCTTTACTTTTTGTCTTCTATTCTCTAGGTAGGAAGTAAACCATTTTAGAACTACACCTCGAATACCAATCCCCTCAAGTTTTATTAGCAACAAATTATGATTCAAAGTGCCAAAAGCCTTGGACAAATCGAGAAATAAACCACATGCCTTCTCTCGTCTGTCCAAAGCATCCAACACTAAGCTGTTATCATCACTAGGTACTTTTGAGTTATTTTGTTTCCCAACTGTTAAGTTTACTAAATGCCAAATACATTTCATTTTAAATTGAATGAAAAAGACAGAAAAGATTTGATTTCACGTTCAAAGCGTCTATGTATCTGTTGATACGTATTTCGACTTAATAAGTCTCATCAGAACAGTTATTCATAGCCGTTCTTAACGTGAAAAATAATCTTCTCTGTCTTATTAGGAAGCAACAATAAAATGGCTTCGTTATGGACGCAATAGCGACATCTGATAGAAAAGTCGGTAAAAAAAGATAGTTTCGAAACAAATTCAGATTTCTGCTTGATACATTTCATTTTATTTGATGATTCGTTTAACTGTCTCATGAAGTGACTACTTTTGGCTGCTTTTAATTTAATTGAATATTCTGCCTTTACCAATAATGAAGGACTGGCCTAAGATTACTATTTTGCTGACAGATCGTTTCTAAAAGTTTTAGCTGATCCCTTAAATTGTACAGTTCCTGCGTAAATCAATTCGAACGTGTACATTTTTTAGGTTTACATTTAAGTAGTGGAAAATGGGACCGAAAGTAATTTTGGGTAGTATTTAAAAAAGCTTATGATTTATCCTCAGCAGAAATTGTATTAAATACCTCTGACGGTATTTAATACAATTTACCATCCTGATGTTAAAACAGGTGTTAAATAACGTTGACTGGGCTTCAGTTGTTTCTCTAAAGTTTCTCTCAAAACATCAACAGAATTAGCTCAATTTATTACCGAACAATATGTAAAGTTAACTGAAATCAATTTTGCAATAAAAAATCACGAACGTATAGTAAAGCTCCAATTTTTTTGGTTTGATGGTGAACTAATAGTAATGTGAGAAAATCTTTCCACAGTCAAGATAATTGCTGATGTTACCAAAAAATTTAGTTAGCATAAAAAGTTTAAGAAGCACTATAAATTACCAATATCAATAAAAAAAAAACTAGCTTAAGAGAATTTCTTTTTCAATTCAGAAAATATATCTCGTGACAGTTGGAAAGTTATAAATTGTCACAGAAATAGGTTTCAATAATTACTTTATTTCAGTAGCTAAACATATTAGAAGTTCTTTTAACTCCACAAATGAAAATGTAGTCATAGATTTTTTGAAAGGTGTACACTCTCTTTGCGACTCTTTATTTCTATTACCTGTTAGTCATACTGAAATCAGGAATGTTTTGCATAGATTGAAAAATTCACACTGCACGGATTTTTATTTCTTAAACAAAAAAATAATTCTAGAAACAATCGATATAATTATTAACAAATTAATTATACCTTATAATAATTGTCTTACTGAAGGGATTTTTCCAGATGTACTAAAAGTAACAAAAGTGCTACCAGTGTTCAAAAAGGGAGCTTTAGATGAATTTGGAAATTATCTTCCTATCTCAATCATTCCCATTTTTGGCAAAATTTTTGAGAGCATTCTAAATGTTCGTATGATAGAATATGTATCTAGAAAAACACGAAATACTTCACTGTAATCAATATAGCCTTAGAAAAAGTGTAGCACTACACTAGCTATACAGAAAATTGTGAGAGAATATAGTTGATGGCTTGGAGGAAGGTCATTTTGTGTCTTTGACATTATGTCAATGTCTTTGACATTGACTTATTAAAAGCTTTTTACTGTGTTTCGCATGAATTACTGTTGGAAAAGAATGCATAAATACGGTATTAGGGGCAACACTCTTAATCTATTTAGATCATATTTAACAAATAGAAAACAGGCAATTTTTCAACAACTGTTCTGAGTTTAACACTGTCGAATATGCTGTTCTTAAGTTTCGATATTAGCACCCACTTTGTTTCTTATTTTTAGTTCCGATTGGAAGTATATTTTAAGAAATAGTGTTAATATTAGGAATCTTTCTAGATGATAATTTGGATTGGAGTGCTCATACAGATTATTTAAGTTCTAGACTTACTACAAGTATATATTTAATACGCAACTTAGTTATTACTATTTAAATGGGAATTAGCCACAATTAAAGGTTAAAGTACGTTTATTGACGTTTCAATTCTTTTTTCCACTTCGGAAATCGTTCTCAAAATACAAACATTCTGTTTGTATTTTAACCTTTAATTGTGGCTTATTCCCATTTAAATAGTAATTACTTTAAAATGCCACAAGAAAATAGCTTCAGAGCAACTTAGTTTATATGATTCCTAAAAGTACCCTTAGAAAGTTGCTACGTTGCGCTTCCATAGCCATCTACAGTACGGGATAACTGTTTGGGGTAATTCTTGTCACGCAGATCGAATTTTTAAACTACAGAAATGAGTAGTGAGGATACTTGCAAGAGCAGAGTATAGGGGACACTGTAAATCTTAATTTCTTGATTTAGGTATTATGTATATATATATATATATATATATATATATATATATATATATATATATATATATATATATATATATATGAGAGGCTGATTGAAATTCATTCACCAACAAAGGTAAGTTTAACATAAACTCCAACTTCCATGATCACGATACAAGATTTAGAGATGCTATTAGAGCACAATGTTTTAGGTTGAAAGAGTATAAAAAATTCGACCGATGTCGACCGAGTTGGTTTGTATAACTTTTTGCCAGATGAAGTAGAAAGTCTTCACTAATCATTGTTTAAGGTTAAAATCAAATCACACTTTTTGAAACATTGTTTCTATTAAAAACGAAGTACCTAAGTACAGCTTTTACACAATAATACTAGTTTGGTCATAGTAATTGCCTAATATGACGATATGTCATGTTTTTATATTTTTATTTAGTTTGTTTGTCGGTTCTTAAATTGGTAATATTAAATATCTGTTTGTAATGTTTAAATTTGCAAAAAATTTATATGTATATATGTAAAAATTGTCACTATTCCTTTGCTTGTCAAAAACAAAACTATTTTGTTTAGCCGTATAGAAAAGTACCCATTTCTTTGTTATTCAAAACACAAAAGTGTTTTTCCAATTTTTGTTTGCTCTAGGAGCTTACGAAATAGGAGCGATAATAATTTAGACAATGAGACTGATTGGGCGTCACTTTCTAAATGTTTCAAAATATGTCTACTTCAAAATATTACAATCTTAAAAAACAATTTGTTAACAATGTTTGAATACAATATTTATAAACTTTTGTGATTTACAATTTTAAACCTTTAATTGTCTTATATGTTTAAAAATTTAAATTGTCTGGAATTGTTTTAAATGTAATTAAATCTTTAATATTGATATTCCTATAACGATATTTTTGAATTAGCTAGAGTTCTCTGGGTTAGAACGCTGTCGGTGTAATATAGAAATAATTTGTAAATATGTACGTACATAGAACGTAACCTATATAAACATTAACCAATATTTTGCAATAAACAGACTCATCAGATATAAATTTGCCGTCGTGCGGTTTGGATATTAAGACTAAACATTTCATTAAACATAAAATAAACCAACCATTTTGTTATAAAACTCTGATCTAACCACAAACCTTGCGAGCCTCCAAAATTTTTTGCTTGTATTTCATCATACGCACATATACATCGAACAAGGACAATTTGCCAAGTTCTAGAACATTAAATATTTTTTTGAATATTTTTTTTTTATTTTATTAAAAGTGGATTTATTTCTTTAAAAATTCTTAAAATATTTGAGTATAGGAAAGAGGAAGGAACAACTTATAAAAAATCTCTAAATTCTCTCATATCCAAAGCTTTTAACTAAAATTTATTTTAATCAATGACAGTTGCTGCTGAAGAACGTTGTTTTTAAAAATGTGTTTAGCATCTAGCAGAGATTGGGAACTTTCATCCATTAGAGCGTCAATTATATTTTTTTAAATCTACAAATTCTTCATTCTCCTACATGTTCTCCATCGTGTTAGAACGGGTTCTGGTGGAAGTAAAATATTTGGAAGCATTTCTTTATGAAATTGAATTTTTATAGGAGATTAGAGGAGTACTTTTTTATGCTTGATATCAGGCAGTTTACAAAAGGAAACTTTTTTCCAATTTCTCCCGCAACTCTGTTGATTCCGTGTGCTAAATAAGTAACGTGTATTAGGTTGGTATAAAATATTTTTAAATTTTGACCACAGCAATATTGGATAAAACGATCACCAAACGAACAAAGAATAAAAAATTTAGGGCAAAAAACATAGGGCAATATAATGCAATTTTTTTTTGAATATTTATTATTATTTATTCAATATTACTTGAAGGTAAGAAAAAAAGACATGCTTGAAAAACTGACATTTAGTTCATACAGTGGCACGTTTCAATTTTAAAGTAAATTATGTTCCTAGATTAAGATACAATCCTGATTTCCCATAGCAAAAATGTACGCATAGCGCTTACTCTATTGCAGATTCTCTGCGCGTACCCGTGTTCACTCGCTTTGTATAAGATGGCTCCATATCTCTGGAACTGTTTTGATTGAGTAAAATAAAGTGTAAGTATATTTTTAGCTTCAGGGCACTCAGAGCTATCTATTAGTGAAAAACCTAACTTTATAAGTTGCGTAATACAGATGATATAAAACAAAAATGGAATTTGTCGATCAGCCCACTATGGTATGTATCTGTACATATTTGATATCCTTTTAATTCTATTAATGTGGTCGGATATTGTATCATTAATTGTTTCAATTCATTTTAAAAGTTTTCAATTTGTTGCTCATATATCTTGTGTCCCCCACCCTCCGTGTATATCCGTGATACACAGAGGGTGGGGGACGCAAGTGGACGATTTATTGGTAATAATCAATTAAAAAATCTTTGGTTATACATATTTTTATATAATTTGTACAAAAAAACCTTTTTTGAAAACAGTTTCCGCAGTGGAAATTGAATGGTCAAATATTACTTAAATTAAAAAATGTCATTTTCACCACAACTTAATCTCAGAAAAAAACATAATATATAACTTAACCATGCCACAAGATATTTTAGTTTCAGTTTTATATTGATTTACATTAGTTTATTTTAATTTAATTTAATTTTATTTTATTTTATTCTATTCTACTTTTACATTATTTTATTTTAATTATTTTTTGTTATTTAATTTTATTTAATATAATTTTAATTTGTTATATTTTATTTTACTTTATTTTATTCCAATTTTTTATATTGTTTTAATTTAATTGTAATTTATTCTATTTTATTCTAATTATTCTATACTGTTCCATTTTATTCTATTTTATTTTATTTTATTTTGTTTTATTTTACTCTACTTTATGCCATTTAATTTTATTTTAATTTATTTTATTTTTAAATTTTAAATTTTAAATTTTAAATATTTTATTTTATTTTATTTTAGTTTAATAAACAGGTTCTGACTTATCGATGAACTTAAAATCTACTTAATAATATATATGCAGTCAAGTCTCCCTTTAAGAAAAAATTACATTTTTCGTTGGTGATCGTTCAGCTCTTTGCGTTGCATATTCTTTCGTGAAAGAAAGTCATTAACCGTTTACCAGGTGAACAGCTAAACTAACAACAGTGGGATGTCCTTTTTTGTATGGAAAATAAAGAGATTCTGCAAACCGCCTTATTGACATATCTTTCTATCTGATATAATGAAACTTCATCGTTGATATATATTTAAAGTGACAATACCAAATACTTACAGCTATGTCTTTATGTTAATCTATCAATACCGACATTTATTTTGTTAATCATAGCTTCCTTTGTTAGTCATTGTAAGGCCCTATTTATTAGTTATACTGCGATTTAAAATACCAGAAAAACTGTTTTTAAGCTCTTTCCGTATAATTTTTTGGAAATTGTCTTTAAAATCAAAAACCTTGTCCTGATGATAACAAACACAACAAAAAAAATAATTGTCGAATTTCGTGCAGTAGTTCTGAAGTGATGCCCGTACAAACATTTCAGCGATTAATTTTTATGAAAAAAGATAAGCAGAGGAATTAGTGATCGACCGTTGCAAGTAGAAGACTCATCTAAGTTGGTACCGCTATAGAAAAGATGAAGTTTTAATTAATTGGTTAATTAAGTCTTCAAGCATTTTCAGTTTTTTTGTAGACTATACTCAACAAAATCTTCTAGTTCATCATCATCATTGGTGCTACAGCCCTATAAAAGAGCCTCGACCTTCCCAAGTCTATTACGCCAGTCAGTTCTATCCATTGCCAACTGTTGCCAGTTTGCTGCGCCTATTTGTCTACCATCCTCATCTATACCATCCCTCCATCTGAGTTTTGGTCTACCCCTATTTCTACTTTCCACAGGTTGTGACATAAGGATTCTTCTAGGAGGGTTGTTCTGCTGTGATCTTGCCAGATGTCCTGCCCATCTTAGTCTTCCTATTCTTATAAAGGATACTACGTCTTTACCACCAAATATATGTTTATATCTGTGATATATCTCGTAGTTGTACCTCCTTCTCCAAACACCATTTTCACAGATGCCACCAAATATTCTTCTCAGGATCCTTTGTTCAAATATAAGCAGGAGATTTTCATCTGCCTTGGAAATGGTCCATGTCTCCGACCCATATGTCAACACTGGTTGTATAAGGGTTTTGTATATGGTTATTTTTGTTTTTTGGCTTAAGTTTCTGCTTCTCATATGTCTACTCAGTCCAAAATAGCATTTGTTTGCTAGGATTATTCTTCGCTTGATTTCTTTCGTCATGACGTTCTCCTTGGTGATCAAGGAGCCTAAGTATGTGAATTTGTCCACCACTTCAAAGGTAGAATTATCAACCGTGAATTGGTGGCCGATGTTTCTGGCTCTATTGTTGGGTGTTGATGCCATTATCTTGGTTTTATTTTCATTTACTTGCAGGCCCATATTTTTTGCGGCGTTTGACAAGGTGGTATACATTTCTTCTAGCTTGCGTGTTGTGCGTGCAACTAGATCAACATCATCTGCATATGCCAAAATTTGGGATGATTTATTAAAAATGTTTCCTCTGCTGTCTATTTGGGCATATCTGACCGCCTTTTCCAAAGCTATGTTGAAAAGGAGACACGCCAGCGCATCTCCCTGTCGCAGCCCAACATGCGTTTCAAATGCCTGTGATTGTTCGCCCTGTATTTGCACTTTGCAAACAACTTTACGCATTGTAGCCTTAACCAATCTTATCAGTTTATCGGGGATGTAGAATTCATCCATGGCTTCATACAATTTATTTCTCAGGACACTATCATAGGCCGATTTAAAATCTACGAAAAGATGGTATGTGTCGATATTAAATTCATTGGTTTTTTCCAGTATTTGCCTTAGCACAAAGATCTGGTCTGTTGTTGATCGACCAGGCCTAAAACCTCTTTGATATTCGCCAAGAAGCTCCTCTGAATATTCACTCAGGCGAACATATAAAATACTCGAAAATATTTTGTATGCTGTATTAAGGAGGGTTATTCCCCTATAGTTTCTACATTCTAATTCATCGCCCTTTTTGTGTAGCGGGCAAACGATCCCAATACACCACTCTTCTGGGATTTGTTCCTCATTCCAGGCTCTCAGTATGATTTTATATATATGATTCTTCTAGTTCGCTATCTTAAAATATTAAGCATGCACAACTAACGATAAATTGTACAGAATACTTGTCAGATACTACAATAACTTTCGAACATTGCCGTTTTTTATGTTATATGATATTTGTGATTGAATGATACTATTACATTACTTGCTTTTATCTAGTTTAAAATCTCTTTAGTTGTTTCACCTGACTCTATTTTTAGTAATCTTTTACAAATTTCGATTGCCCAATAAACCAACATTTAGAATTAGTGAGAAATATTTGCCTGTGGCTATATATGTTTAATAGTTTTGGTTGATTTGACCTTAACTTTTTAGTGGTCTCAATAATTTTGTAAAGTACCTTGAACTAGTAAAGTATTCGGATGTGAGTCGGTAGTATTTATTGTTTAGACCTTATATTTATGATATAATATTTAATTCCTGTATAATAAATTATCAGGAGAACAACAATAATGGCAAGAAGAAATGAATATGGCTTGCTTTGTATAATAATTTATATTTATTTGTGTTTTGTTTTGGGATAATTTAGAAAAAAAAATTATTATTACAGTTTTTTTTTTGTTCAGGTATGAATGAAATTTTAGTATGATATATTTTATGTATATAAGGCTAAGAGGCTAATAACTTTATCATCGATTTTTACGTTAAACTTGAATATACAAAATCATTAGTCTCTACATGTGATTTTTTTTTTGACAAGTGACATTAAATGTGATGTGCAAGCATGGGTATGTTATTTAATATCTACTCTAGGTGTTACTAAAAACGTAACATGTAAGGTGATGGATATATTGCAAAAATTGAAATATCTTGTAAATTTAATAATTTCACCTTACATTAACCCTTATCTAGGCAACACATTTTGCTTACGTAACCGGGAAACTCGGGTCCGTTGGGCCCACCACTGTTCTTGAATGTACTATTCATATTTATTCATATATTTCTAATATTCTTTTTTGATTTTTTATTAAAGTTAAATTTAAATTATCTAGATAAAAAAAGGTGCTACTATAGTATGCGGTCTACCTTGAAGGTGCGATCTACCTGAAGGATTTGCACAAAATAATGAAATACAAGAAAACTTTTGTAGAAAAAATATTTATTTATAATAAACATTTGGAGCCAAATAAAGGCTTAAATAATAAATAAAAACTTTTGTAAATCTACCAGGCCATTTTCTTTGAAAAGAGGGGTTAATGTTTACGCATACCCTGGAAAAAGATTACGATGTTGTTGCCTTTCATTATTGTGTGAAAACCCTTCTGAGAAAAGATTATGGTAATTAGCAGCTCATGTATAAAGTACCGACAAAACAATTTTTACAAAATAAATAAACCGCATAAGTCAGACGAATATTATTATTTTATTTTAATTTTTATTTATTTAATTTGTCATATCAATTTACTATTTTAGATGGAAGTAAGCCACAAGATTAGCATATTCCCAACTATAATAGCAAATTGAAATGACCAATTAAATTATTATTAAGTATTCATCATCATCATCAGTGGCATTACAGCTCGTTATGAGCCAAAGCCTTCTTCAGAACAGTCTTCCATTCGCCCCTGTCTCTGGCAACTCTTCGCCATGCTTTAACTCCCATGGATTTTAGACCATCCTCTATGTTATCTTGATACCTAAGTTTTGGTCTTCCTCTGGCTCGTCTTCCCACTGGTCCTCTTCGGTCGAAAATTTTTCTGATCGTTGCATCTTCATCTCGCCTAATTACATGTCCTATTCATCGAAGGCGTGCTAATTTAATACATTTTACAACGTCAGGTTCCCCAAAACTTCTATATAACTCAAAGTTGTAGCGCCTACCCCACAAACCCTGTTCTTGGATTCCTCCATATATTTTCCTTAGAATTTTTCTCTCGAAACGTTTAAGCAATTATTGGTCGTTCTGTATAAGTGACCACGTTTCAGACCCGTATGTTAACACTGGCCTTATTAGTGTTTTATATATGATAACTTTAATTTTTCTGGGTAGTTTTGGAGCCATATGTTTCCTCAACCCATAATAGCACATATTGGCAAGCACTATTCTTCTTTTAATTTCTTCGCTGACAATTTTGTCATTGGTCAGCAGCGAGCTTAGGTAGACGAAGGTGTCCACACTTTCCAGGGTGCATTACACCTAATTTCCTGTCCATGGGCGTTTCCTTCCGTTGCTAGATTTTGGTTACTAATTTATGCATGTGTTTAAAAAGGGTGTCACCACCATTCTTAAAGAGTTCGGTAGGAAGATTGTTCAAACTGGGAGCTTTGTTATTTTTTAGTTTTGAAATGGCTTCTCTAATTTCTTCTTCGGTGGGGGCCGGCTCTTGAGCGTTTTCATCCATTTCAGGCAAAGTAATTTCTATTTGGTCTTCTTCACGACTATCGCTAAGCAGTTTTTCAAAATGATTCGCCCACGTGTTTAGTATCTGTCCTTTGTCACTAATTATGGAACCATATCTGTCTTTACATGCTGTTATTTTGGGTTTATTTTCTGGTAGAATTTTCGCGAGTCTTTTCTATCATGGCAGTTAACAATCTCGTTTAGAGCGTTTTCGTATAGCTCTTTCTTTTTCCTTCTAAACGTCCTTTTTTCTTCTCGTCTAAGATTTTCATAGTCTTCCAGGTTTGATCTAGTTCTGCGCTGCTGAAGTCTCTTATATGCTTTATTTTTCTGTTGGTACTCTACTGTTATCTTTTAGTTTCCTAATGATTTTGGCGACTTCTTTTGGGCTGGTGTAGTCTTCTTCGTCCATTAAGAATTTGTTTCTTCTTTTATTCCTGGCGTATTCGTTGTTGACTTCTTCTCTCGTTCTTGGGTCCGACATGTCCTGGTTCTGTCTGTGTGTAGCTGCCATTTTTCTTACTATGACGTCCACTTTTCCTTGAGTTTCAAAGTGTATTCCCTCGCTGTCTATAATTTGGGTCAATTTTTTTTCCTCTTTTCTTGGCTTTCAGCATTTTTAATACGTTTCCTTGGTTTTCTTCTGCTTTTCTGATGTTGTTGTGCCATTGATTCTTAGTAAGACTTCTGAGTCCTACTCTTATTTCTTCGGAAAGTGTATCTCCGTAGTCTTTGAATTCTTGTCTCCTTGTTCTGTGGAAAGCTTTTGTGGCCTTATTTCTATCCTTTATGAGGTTATGCAGTTCGGTTGAGATGATCAGTCCTTTGTTGTTCGTCATAGATTTTGGTATGTTGTCCTTCATTACTTGTTGAATTTTTCCCGTTATTTCCTCGATTTTTCTTTCGACTTCTTCTGTAGTTTGGAATTCTCTCTTTATCTCGATTTGGTTGCGTTGTCTCCTGTAGTTTGGCCAATTTGCGTCCTTCCATCTGCATCTTTCCACCGGATCGATAGTGAGGAAGTCCACTCTTGATGTCATCCTTCCGGTTACTGGTTTGTGATCCGAACTGCATTCGAAGTTGGTCCTGACATCTTTCATAATAACTTCTTTTGTGATGAAAAAGTCCAACGTAGAGTTGTTTTGTCTTCTGTTTGGGTTTATTCTTGTGTAATCGTCTGGTGCGAATAACAACAGGTTTCTGTCTTCACAGTATCTTTGTAGTATTGTTCCATCTCTTGTGTCCGTATGGCATCCCCAAGCTGTATGTTGTGCGTTGAAATCTCCGGCTAGGACGACAGTTTGTGCTGAGTTTAGCATGGCATCTAATTCTTCTAGTGCTGGATCCTCACTTCTTTTCCTGTAAATAGAGAAAATATTAGTAGTACCTATTTTAATACCAACATTTTCCAATTGATTAGTATCTAATACAACTTGGTTCCATTCTCTGTTATTTTTAACATAAACGGCTACTCCTCTTTTGTTGGGTAGGTCCCTTCTTCCATAACCATCGTAGTTTGTTATCCTTGGCAGCTGTGTCGTCGTCATGTAGAGTGTTTCTGATAGTCATATGACATCTGGATTGTGCCGTATCACCGTTTCGCAATATTGTGAGGGTGGTGACGACAGTCAGTCAGTCAGTTATGAATAATGTTTGGTAGCGCCATCTCTTATTCATTTCTTGCACTATTGAAATGAGGTTTATTGACTTCTAGGGAATTAAATTTTACATGTGGATATAGTGTTATGTCAAGTTCGAAACATTTTGAGTGGTTCTACCTCCAATATTCTTATTCATCTATACACTGTCATTTTAACCTGTAATAAACTCTGAATAAAGAATAGCCTTGTTATCATAACTGAATTATAACTAGTTAAGGTTTTTTTTTTATAGTTAAGCACATAAAGTTTTTATCGAAGAAGATAAGATCATTGTTTAATTTTTAAACAATGATAAGATCACACTGTCCTCACACTCTTCACACTGTAAAATAAAACTTCTATTTTTTTTTATTAAAGAACTTATTTCTATGATCTACATACAAACTTTTTTGTTTGCTCTATTTAGTAAAATTAGTCTCACTTGTCCAGTAAATTAAGTAAATTATTTAGTTCTACATTTTCATTTTCATAATAAATATTTAAATCAAAGCGTGATTTATAAGTTAGTCAATCATTATTAATTTTTCTTTCCTCATAGTTAAGTCAAGTTATTGCACAATATTTATCGATAGGATACTACTATCTTAATGTGTTTGTAAAAGTTGTCCGTGAAGGATGAGTGTCAATTTCTAGTAGCTACCTGAAGGTTGGGAGGCCTTAATTAAAACAAATTGTTGGCTTATAAATTAATATTTCAAATGTGAAATATATGACGGTATTTAAAACACTATTTAAACAAAATTGTTAGTTTTATATCTTATTCTGACCTTGTTAAATTTTTAGGACACATACCCGTAGCAAAATATTCAAATGCTGCACAACTTTTTTGGGCCAAATATAAGACTATATAACTAAAGTTGGCTAATATTTAGATAATGGTAACAAAATGTCGGAACCAAAACAACCAGAATAATAAATATTCTTCTTCTTCAAGCTCTTCTTCCGCTGCTATCGGAGATTGGAAATCATCCTGGCAATTATAATTTTGTTGGTTACGCGCCTGAATAGTTCAATTGAACTGCATCGAAACCATTCACGGAGATTGCGTAGCCACGAGATTTTGCGTCTTCCTACGCTTCTTCTGTCTTTGATTTTACCCTGCATTATATTCCTTAGTAGTTCGTATTATTCACCTCTCATGATGTGCCCCAAGTATTCCAATTTCCTGATTTTTATGGAATTTAAAACTTCGCATTATTTTCCTAGTTGTTCGAGAACTTGTTCGTTTATTTTGCGATCCATCTATGATATTTTCAAAATACGTCGGTAACACCACATTTCGAATGCTTCTAAGTTTTTAATGTTGGATTTTTTAAGTGTCCAAGCTTCAACCCCATACAAAAGGGTAGAGAAAATATAACATCAAAGCATTCTTATTCGGAGCGATATATTAATATTGCGATTACAAAAAAGTTTTCTCATTCTATTAAAAGTTGACCGTGCAATTTCAATGCGGCATCTTATTTCCTTTGTCTGATCAGTATCTTCTGTAATCCATGCTCCAAGGTATTTGTACGAAGATATTTGTTCAATTTCTGTATTATCTAGTACTAGCTTAACTTTGATGTTTTGTGCTTTTGTAAATATCATGAACTTGGTTTTCTTCAAATTTAATTTTAGTCCATAATCGTTGCAATATATTGTTATGGATCAGTTTATCGATCAGAAATAGAATAAAGAATTTTTTTTATTATTTTCATATATACCGCGGGCATATAAGTTAAAATACAACCCTGTACTTATTTGTAATAGTTAGAATAAGAGAAGACATTGTTTCCGTGACGGAACAGTTTTTCCTTGAAAGACTGAGTGAATAGTGAAAGGACAATGGACCCGTATAATTATATATTTAAGGAATATACTTTGTAATTGTATTTTGCGGTGGACATTTTTCGAAAGTAAATAAGAATTAGATTTAGATATGAGATAACAAGCATTTGGAAGCTTATTTCGGTTGAAAAAGGCAAAGTTGTTAATGGTTTCTGAAAAGTAATTTGAGTGAAAGTAGTTTATTTGTTTTAAATATTATGTTGGAAATTTTCTAAATCGAAAATTAGTGGGAAAGATGAATGCTTATGATTGGTTAAAAAGGAATGATGGGGGATGAGAGAGTTTGAGAAGGTTGTCTGGGGAGATTGAAAAGATTATTATGTTACCGGCAGACCAGAAGAGAAGACGTGTTTTTCGTGTAGTCAATCTGAGTACCAGTGTTTTCTTGTGTTAGTGAAAAAGGTGGAAGCTGAGAGCAGATCAAAATCGAGAAGATTAATACCTCTTTTGAGTCTGCATAGTCCACGAGATACAATTGAGAAAGAAAGGAGAATTTGAGAATAAATAGTACCGGTCAAAAGAGGCTTGGGCTTGTGTTTTCGGAGGAGTAGTTTGCTGGTATGCGGTTTGGATCGATGCTGAGAACGAGAAAGATTTGATGGTAGCCGGACATAATCAATCAAGGAAGGAACTGTGGTTTGATCGAGGGGAGACATCATTGGTGTAAAAAATAAAGGTCAGTCAAATAATTTGAATGAAAGAAAACCTCTAAGATATTCTAAAGATAAAATCAAATATAAACATACGAACTAAGATTTCAAGTTTCAAAGAGTTATTTTTTTTGTGAATAAATTATATTTTATATGGTCAATTTTTTTTTGTGGATATTATTATAAAAAACAGATCAATAGATAGTTTGTAATTAAAATTAAATTTAGAGTATAGAAGTTTGTTGGGAAAGATAATTGCCCATAAAAGTTATTTATTAATAGTCAACGTATTGCTTATTGAAAATAAATAATAATTTGTGTGCATATTTATGTTGTTTTAATGTTAGTTCCGTTTCCTGTTCTATCCCGATTATGAGCAACTAGGAGATACTGAACCCACTCGAAGAGATATATAAAGTAAAGTGATTAAAGTAAAATTAAGAGCACCCTGAGAATTTTTAATAGTAATTGATTTGTATGACTCTGCATAAATTAGTGAATTAATTAATTAAATAATTGGATTAATTAAATTAGTGTTAATTAATAATAAAACATCATAAAGCAGATCACAACAATATATTTAGTTGTTCAGCAAGGTGTTGGTGTTGCAGTTGTTTTAGTGTTCCTGCCAGAAGGACGGTGTCGTCAGCATATCTTATGTTATTAAGTGGCTCACCATTTATTATAAGACCCTCACTGACTTCAGCAAGCGCTAATTCTGAGATGGCTTCACTGTATAAATTGAATAACAAGGGTGATAAAATACACAGGTTACATATGATTCTAATGTCTCTACTGTCTATGTTTTTATTTAATAAAATTTCTTTAAGCCGATTATGCTACACTCTGTCAAATGCCTTCTCAAAATCAATAAAACAGGCATATACTTCCTGATTTATATCTAAGCATCTCTGCGAAAGAACACTTACTGCAAACAGTGCATCTCGTGTTCCCAGTCCTTTCCTAAATCCCATTTGTGTATTACTTATGACTTCATTTAATTTCTTATGTATTTTATTGTAAATTACTTTTAAAAAAATTTCAGACATGACTCATTAAGGCTATGGTGCGATGTTCATTGCACTCCTTTGCATTGGCTTTTTTGGGTAGCAGTATGAATGTTGATTGGAGCCATTCTTTAGGTTTTATACCTGTTCTATATATGGTATTGAATAGATCCAAAAAAAGATCAATAGCTTCAGTATTCACAATTGTGCTTCTGTTTTCTCTTTGTCTTCAAAAAGTTGTGCTATATATTGTGTCCATCTCTGCATTTTTTTTGTTTATATCTGTTAGTCATATTTTTTCTAAATTTTTTCTAGTTCTTGGCACTGCTCATGTAACATTCTCTCCTTAGCTTCTTTTATTCTCTTTTTAATTAATCGATCAGTTTCATTATATTTAATTGGATTTTTTGTTTTGAATGATTTTCTTTCATTCAATAACAGTAGTATTTCTTCAGTCATCCAGTCTTTATGTTTCCTTTTCTTTGGTTTTAAGTTTTCATTTGCTGTATTAATTATTGCTACTTTTATATTTTCCCATTTCTGATCAATGTTATAACAACTCTTATTCAGTTCTTGGGCATTACGTAGATTTTTAGTTTGTTCCTTTGTTTGTGGTTCCCTTAATTTCTTAATATCAATTCTACTTTGTGTGGGTTTTTTAACCAGTTTCAATTTTGTTCGTAATGTGACTACTATGGGGTTATGGTCTGAACCGATGTCTGCTCCAGGGTAAGTTTTGGCAGACAGTATAGAATTACGAAATCTTTGTCTAATGAGTACAAAGTCAATTTGATTTCGGATTATTCTATTCGTTGTATCACCGGGAGATTTCCATGTATACAATCTTCTTTTTGGTAGCTTAAAAAGTGTATTAGTAATAAATATTAACATAGATATTTATATACTGGGTTCACTGACTCCAGTCCCCACTATCTAGTACCTAGTATAGATAATTTGAATAATCCAATTTACATCGATTTACAAAGTAGAATAAACTAAAACCGCATAAAATAAAGATGTGTTTTTATTCTCCACTAGGTAGGTACTTAACATTGAAAAGAACCCACCCCAGCAACCTGACATGGCAATAATGCCAAACCATGTAGACCTTGCATGGCGATCCTGCAAAACCGTATAAACTTACATAGAGATCCTGCGGTCTTTGTTAAGTAGTTAATGTGAATATTTATGTACACAATTGTGAAGTTGAGAAACTCAAATTGCTATTTTTATTGAAAATAAGCCACAATTCCAGTTTAAAATAAGTTTAGTTTAACGATTCCCGAGAATCGAGAATAATTTTTAAGTGGAAATCGAAATGTCAAAATAAACTTATTTTAAATAAAATTGTGGCCTATTCAAAATAAAAATAGTAAATTGTGTTTAGGTACCACAATTGGTTTTTACTTAATAACATTTATACTGAAGTAGTTTGAGTTCCAATTTAAGAAAAATACTAAACTAACGTTATCTAGGAATAATTTCTCTTAGTTTGAAATATTCTAAAAATATATATTATATGACTCTACTAAAAGTTTACAAAATAGGCACTTAAAAAAGTGCTGTAAATATATATTATATGACTCTACTAAAAGTTTACAAAATAGGCACTTAAAAAAGTGCTGTAAATATATATTATATGACTCTACTAAAAGTTTACAAAATAGGCACTTAAAAAAGTGCTGTAAATATATATTATATGACTCTACTAAAAGTTTACAAAATAGGCACTTAAAAAAGTGCTGTAAATATATATTATATGACTCTACTAAAAGTTTACAAAATAGGCACTTAAAAAAGTGCTGTAAATATATATTATATGACTCTACTAAAAGTTTACAAAATAGGCACTTAAAAAAGTGCTGTAAATTCAGACCTCTCTTTTTCCTCGTATTTCGTACCTCCTAGAAATCTCATGGAAAAAAAGAAGGGAAAAAATCTTCCTAGGGGAAGATCTCCAAGCCGTTGGGTAGATTAAACAAAAATATTGATTAACCAAGGGTTACATGAAGCCGAACAACTAGCCCAGGACAGGGAAGGATGGAGAGAAATTGTAAAAAAAATGTAGAGGCTTAATGGTGTCACCTCATCCCAAAAGGGATTAGGACTGAGGAGGAGGAGAAATCTTATGCATTATGACTGGTGTAGAAATAATTCACAGTTAAATAAATATGTATATAAATTTATTTCATTTTTAAAATAGATTGATTACCAAACTGTGTACAAATCTGACTTTTAAGTGACTTAAATACAACAATATCAAAGTAACTTAGCTTTTTCATTAAAGGCGTAGACCTATGATTGTTTTAAGTTTGAATCTAGTTTACTGGTAAAAGTCGCATATGTAATTATCTTTTTCCGCACTGGTACAGTGGACATTTGATCCACTATTGACCCGTTACTGACTTACACTATTGTCCGTTGCAGAACATACACGTCACATCTTATTTATCCGGTGTTTGTCCTGATGCTACAACGAATCCGATTGAAGAAACTGATTTCAGAGACAAATGATCTTCCTCCTCAGATGAAGATCCCTAGTGTTGTCAAAATCTAATTGTCTTTTGACCTGAAAGCTAGGTTTATGCTTTTTACACTCTTTCTGGAAGTTTTCTTTATTTTCAGCCTCTAACATCTTCTTTTTTGATTCAGTCTTCTATCATTTTCCTTTGGAGTCTTTATGTGTTGGATCTTATTTTCTTGACAGTACCAGCATTTCAGCAATTTCTGCCTTTAAGTCTGCTTTATAAGGAGACGAAATGATTATGGCCGACTTGCAGAACTTGCGGCCACTTCTATATGATTTTTTTATCAGTTTGGGCACAGGAAAGATTTGAAAAAGGCTTATGTAAACTGGAGAAGGATTTAAAAGAGAACTTAGTGAGGGGAATGGCAGAGGTAGGGGGAGGTTTTACCAACTGAGTTGAGATAGACGCTTGTTCGTGTACAACCCATGAAGGAGAATGTGTCACAAGGTGAGAAGATTCAGGATTTTCCGCATCAATCAAGTGTGTTATTCGAAGAAGTTGCAACAGGATCATCAGATTTACAGCCGTTATAATCTAGATCAATAGGCTTCTCTTTTTGGGCTTCTGCCTTTTTTCTTCAATACCTCGAGGAGTGTGGTTACACGCTGAGGCTTGAGGGGCCGGCATCTCTGTGAGATTCGAGGCATCTACCGTGCATAGAATACTAACCCATATTTCATGTAAGATAAAAATTACATACGATTCATGTAAGAAATTCGAACTGTTAAAGTATTCTACACTACCGGTAGCACCTTGTTAATGACAGAGCCTCCGGTGAGCTTCTTGCTGAGTGTAAGTCAAGGACACATAACTTCACGAGCAAGAGGATGGAACCGAAAAACCTTCGTTCCTCCTCCAGAGCGGCGGTCGGAAACCATCCTGAAACTCCGAATAACTCGAAGGATGAACCGACCATAGGACAATGTACCCATTTAATAAAAAAATTAGTCTCATCGCTAAACTTGATTTTTTTATGAAACTTAGGGTCACATTCCAGCTGCTTGAGAACCCATTCAGTGAACATATGTCATTCTCTATAGTTGTTTTTCTTGATCTCATGGCCAAATGAATTTGCTACGGGTATTGGCAGTTTGTGCAGCACAGAAGTTATAGTTTAAGAAAGGATTTTTCTGCACACTCTTACGGACAGCGGCGATGTTTTCGTCAGGTATTAAGCTTTTGTTAGACGTATGGATATTGGTTGATTATTTACTACACCAGTGGACTCAAATTTATCAAACACAAATTTTTATAAAACAATTTGATCATTTTTACATGTTGTTTTATGCTTTGCCGTGAATTAGTAAAACATACTGAATAACTGAGAGCCAATTTGACAAATAACGCTTCAAGAATATGGTTCCTGTCAACTTGTAAAGTTCGCAAGACCCTCTACATTGTTCCTTTACCTTTGAAATAAAGCTCAAGTTACAAAAAGTTTCTCCCTGGTGCTTAAGTCAAGTTAGATCCTTACATTTTTTATATCCTTTGGCGAATTACTATCAAAAAAATGTTTAAAATCAATGATACTTATTCGATCTATAAAGCTACAGTCTTTTTATTTTCTAGCACTGTATTTTCATATTGTTTAAAATGTTAATTTTAGTCTGTTTTGAAATATGTTTCCTAAGTTATTTATGTTTTTAAATATCTTTTTTAACCATGTTATGCCCAAAAGCAGCATTTGTTCCAGATAAATCAGTAGCTGCTAATACATACTGCGGTATCCGTTATATTATTTCTAACATTTAAACAAGTTTCTTTATAGCTATATTGATTATTAAATTTCCATCATTATCGATCAATATTTCAATTCTGTCATTATACATACATTTTTTTTCTGGGCCTAAATAGGCTTATTTGAACTTTTACTTCTTAGTTGAATAAATTCAATTTAGTGATATAATACGACTAATAAAAAATATAGTGAGTTGTTAAATCTGGCATCTCGTTAAATAAACATTCTGGCAATGGTATAACGCAGTGGTTCCCAACTGGTGGTCCGTGGACCCCTGGTGGTTCGCGAGGTATGGCTGAGGGGTCCGCAAGATATAAAAATAAATATATGAAGAGCCAGAGAGAAAAACGATATATTTTTTTAGGAGAGCGAAAACAAAGTTTTTTTCTCTAAATCTTTAAAATTAATAACATATCGCGCAAAGTTAAAGTTATATCAAATTTTAGATTGTTAACTATAATTTTGTTTATATACCTAAAAAATATATTTTCGTGTAAGACAGATTCGGCCTCCCCTCTTCACCACCACTGGCACTGGAACTAGATGAGACCCTACTTTTTTGGCTTTATCAGAGAACAACCGAACACAGAGAAGCGACAGTCCTTTGAAGTTACGTGGCCAAGCCGCCAATGACAGCTAACAACCAGAAAATTAATAGTCAGTGGGCATATCACACAATATAAATTCTTAAGAGCGTAGGCGCAAAATTTCGGGCCGATGTTTTTTAAATGCATTCATTTTTTTCGAATCCTGAAAAAACTAATAAGTATTTTTGAAAAATTTAAACGCAGAATGAAAGACTACATTATTACTGAGGGCCGAAAGTCCCTGAAAACTTCTATAATGTTTATTTTAATAAGTTACAGGGGTGAAAAAAAAAGAGAAAATTTAGTGTGATTTTTAATTTCAAATATCTCATTCAAAAAAACTTTTTGTTTATTCTAAGGGACTTTCGGCCCTCGGTAATAATGTAATCTTTCATTCTGTGTTTAAATTTTTCAAAAATATTTGTTATTTTTATTTATATTTAACGAATTAAAAATTGGCAGACAACTTTTGTATATAGCAAAAAGTAGATGAGTACCTATTTAGTTTTTTCAAAATTTAATGTAAGTTTGTTTATTTGCAACCATGTTTTTGCAATTTTGAAGTCTTGTTCTGTTGTAATTTTAAGATTTTCCCAATTATCGGTCTAATTATGTTTCCAACAATTTTTAGTTTGAGCATTTTAGTAATTTCTTTGTTTCGTTTAAGAGCGTAGGCGAAAAATTTCGGGCCAATGCTTTTTAACATTTTTTTGGAATCGAGAAAACTAACAAATATTTTTGAAAAATTTAAACACAGAATGAAAGATTACATTATTACCGAGGGCCGAAAGTCCTTTAGAATAAACAAAAAGTTTTTTTGAATGAGATATTTGAAATTAAAAATCACACTAAATTTTCTCTTTTTTTTTTTCACCCCTGTAACTTATTAAAATAAACATTATAGAAGTTTTCGGGGACTTTTGGCCTTCAGTAATAATGTGGTCTTTCATTCTGCGTTTAAACTTTTCAAAAATACTTATTAGTTTTTTCAGGATTCGAAAAAAATGAATACATTTAAAAAACATTTGCCCGAAATTTTGCGCCTACGCTCTTAAATCAAAAATATTCTCGTGTATAAAACCCTCTATATATTTTTATTTCCTAAAAAGACTATATTCGTATTGTTGTCTTCGAGCGCGCTGACACCCGGCAACCATCTGTTGATTTTTTGACCTGAGCCTTCGGAGACTTGCGTCTTTCAATAAAAGAAATAGCACTGACACCAAATTTAATGTTTTCATTTTGAACTATCCCTTGGCAGACCAAAGTTTATTTTTTATAGCTCGGACAGACACGTCGGCGTCGGCTTACTGTTCGAAAGTCAAACCAATACTATTATGTAATAACTAATAATAATTACAAAGCAATAGTAATTACCTGTTATTATTCTTAGGAAATCTAAATAAACTTATTCCTTTTCCTGTCACAGATGAACATCCGCGAATCGCACAAATATATCCAGACATTTTAAATATAAATTAAACTTTTAACTATAAACTATAACTATAAACTTATATATTTAACTATAACTATAAACTTTAACTATAACCTTTTAACTATAAATAAATTATATAAATGGTCAAATGCACTTGTTGTGTCGAGTATTTACCATAGTCGCCTACGGACTATCGAAAACAACCAGAATTACAGAATAAGCACATGTTTTTGACAGTTAAACAACCAGAATCGGGCATGCGTATACAAAAATGGTACACGCTTTTGGACCGTTGCGTCGCTTCTATGTGTGTTCGATTATTCTATGGCTTTATGTCGTTAAAATGCGTCGCTGTCTGTTTTCATTACAGTTACACAGCCAATTCGCATTTCAGAGATGTCAGTCGGCTATTGTTAGTAAGTTAGTTAGTTCATTGCTAGTGCGGTCCCTGACCGTGTTGAAACGTGTGATTTTGTGCAACATTTTAAAGCTTTGTTTTTCACGGAAAGTTACATTACGTGTACGTTATGGACCGTTGGTTAAAATGTGGATCGTTAAAACGGGATAGATCTACAGATGAAGAGGGAGAAAATGCATTCAATGTTTAAGTTAAAAGGTCAATGACTCTCGAACCGAACTTGTCAGTGTCTCTTGAACCTTGCTCGTCGGCGTCTCTTAAACCTAATTCGACCAAGTTGAGTGCTGCAAAAATTAGAAAATACAACTCTGATTACTTGGAAATGGGTTTCACGTTCACTGGCCCCGAGCAGCAGCCTAAACTTCAACGCGTAATTTGCTACGAAAGCCTTTCGAATGAGTGTATAAAGCCAGCAAAACTCCGTCGGCATCTTGAGACAAAACATCCAGAGTACAAGAGTAAGTCATTCGATTTTTTTAAAAACAAACTGGGAAAGCTTAAAAGATCTCGTAAAAACATTACTTGACACTATGGTGCAAATGTAAATGAAAATGCAACCCTTGCATCTTATGAGGTATCTCAGCTTATCGCTAAATGAGGAAAAAACCATACAATTGCTGAAGAACCTATACTACCATCAGCAATAATTCTATGCAAGAGAATGTTGGGTGATGCGGCTGTTAAGATAATAAGTATTGTTCCGCTCTTTAACAACACTGTTCAAAGACGAATTTCAGATATGGCCAATAACATTGAAGATACATTGCTGGGCAGACGAAGCATGAGCGACATGTTTGCTCTTCAATTGTAGAAAGCACCGACATATCAAAAAAACAATAATGTTGGTCTTTGTTCGATTTTTGTGGGAGGACCAGATATTGGAAGATTCTCTTTTTTCATGCAAACTACTTCACACAACAGCAGCAGATATTTTTACTGCATTCAATGATTTTTTCAATAAACATGACGTCACATGGACAAAATGTGTGGGCTTGTCTATGGATGGAGCAAAATCAATGGCTGGCCACAAAGCAGGACTTCAAGCTCGTGTCAAAGCAGTAGCTCCTGAGGTGAAATGGACACACTGTTGTATTCATCGTGAAGCCTTGGTAGCCAAAACATTGCCTGAACCTTTGCAGAAGATACTTAACGAAGTAGTTCAAATCGTTAAATACATTAAAACTCGACCTCTGCAATCCAGATTATTTTCTTTGTGGTGCAAAGAGATTGGCAGTGAGCATGAACACCTTCTTATTCATACGGAAGTAAGGTAAGACAAGATTTTTTGAACTTACAGATGAAGTTCGTATTTTTCTTCTTTACACCAAGTACGCAGATGTTCTCACTGATTTTTCTTGGCTTTGCTCAACTGCCTACTTAACTGGCGTGTTGGAACACTTGAATGTATTAAACTTAAGTTTGCAAGGGAAACATGTAGACATGTTCAAAGTTGAAGATAAGATCAGTGCTATGGTTAAAAAGTGCCAGCTGTGGGCGGCAAGGATGAAAAACGAGTCGTTCACTAATTTTCCTAATTTGAAACAGTTCTTGGAGTCTGCAGAGCAGAGTTTACCTGACTCGATAAAGATCAACGTAGCCGAGCACCTACGCAGCCGAGCCACGACTTATAGGATATACTTCCCTGAACCTGATCCTGACGATGGTTGAATTCGAAATCTTTTCAGCTCGCTAGGAATTGAACAAATCTAAGGCCTCACAGAGGCTTAGATTTGTGCAAGGGCTTTCAGAGCTTCATGAAAAACAAATACAGGAATCGGCTTGATATGCGGTCGGATTTCAGAGTGAAAGTTTCAAGTTTGGAACCTAACATTACAGAAATAATTGATTCTAAGGTTAAATTCAACGTATCTCATTAATTGAGGAGTGAAAATTAAAACTAATAATGTACTTGTCTAGGTACTCTGTATTTTCACAAATAAATCCTAAATAGCATTGGTTTGATTTATGTTTTCACATATTTTGGCTCTTTTCAGGTAACTTTAGGTGTGTTTAGGTCTTTAGGAAATAGTGGGGGTCCTCGTCATTGTAGTACCTTGATGAAGGGGTCCTTGGAAAAATTTAGTTGGGAACCCCTGGTATAACGGATGAAGTTTTTAGTTTTTCCTATTTATTTGTGATTGTTTTGTTTATACATTACTGTAAAATTTGGAATTAGTATTGTACAATCCGTTTATAATTTTATGGAGAAAGTTAATATCAATTTTTACGACGAGAATAGATTTACAGGTAATAAAGCCATAATTAAAGTACAAATTAAAGTAGGTATCAATCTTTATGGTAGATCTCTATTTTTGCATAATAACCTGAAATGATAAGGTCTGAAAATAAACCAATTAATATTCAACTATAGATCTATCTGAAGTCATTGTTACTTTATATAAATGAATTATGAGGGGAAAATTATAAAATAAATTAATATTTTCGAGAATAGGGGACAGAGACGTGATGACGTAATTGATGATTTTTTTAAATTAGAATAATGATAGTGTTCTAGCTCATTTGAACGTATAGTCAGTTCTTTATTTGGTGATTTTAACACTAACATAATTATTTATACAGGGTGACCAAAAAATATGTATTTAATTTTTAAATTAAATTAATTTAAACAACAACATCCATGTCTGTAATTTATTTAATGCAAAATACATTTTACTGCTGTCAAAAAACACAAAAAATGTATTACTGTAGCAGTTTCCGAGAAACAAATGGTTATGTTAGTTTTATGAGGTGTAGAAGGTATAACCTTCTACACCTCATAATACAGGGTAAGATCGCCGGAAGGAGAGGCCCAGGCCGACGAAGAACATCCTGGCTCCGAAATATCCAAGAATGATATCAATAGACCAATGCTAATCTATTTAGAGCCGCCGTAAACACAGTTATTATTGCCAATATGATCGCCAACGATCGATAATCGGACAGGGTACTGAAAGAAGAAGAAGAAGATGATAACTCTACGGTAAATCTAGCTAGCATAGCTATCTTGGCGGAATACTGTATTGCCAAATAATTACTCTTGATTGATACATTAACCAACCCTCAAAAACTACTCCACTATCCCCTAGCGCAAAGGTCACCCACGAAAAAATAGAGATATCGGCCAAAAACATTTCAAATGTGCACAAGCTTATTAAAAATTAGTCCATAATACCAAATCCGTAAGAAGACAAGGGCCACGTTAGTTAAGATTTTGTTAAAATAATTTTTTTAAACAAATAATTTCAAAAATGAACTTTTTCGCCTTGGGCAAAGTTTTTAAGTTATTCTGAACAAACAAGGTCCACTGTAATCGTTCTCAAGTTGATCTTTGTCGAGTTATAATAGGCGTTAGAAATTTAAAAAAAAAAAAGGTAAATTCGGCCATTTTGATTTAGAAAAATTTATGAAGTACTACTAGTAAATTGGCAGTTAATTTCTAGCGATTCATTTTTCTGGTTTCAACATTTTGTCCGATATGTCGTTTTTTGTGGGGATGATGAGGTAGTAAAATATGCCGTAAAGATGGGCACTGTAGTATTTTCCTTGCCGAGATATAGCTATGGTTATACCTAGCTTTATTGTAAAGTTAGCATAAAAATAGATTCTCGAAACCGGTTGCAGCAATAAATTTTTTCTTTGCGTAAACCTTGAGCAATAAATTAGCAATTAATTCCCAGCGATTCATTTTTCTGGTTTCAACGTTTTTCTCCGACATCTCGATTTTACCTCTGGTAGCCTTTGAGCTATGGGATAATGGGGTAGTTTTTAGGGTTGGTCAATGTACTAATGAATTAGCAATAAAATATGCAGCCCAGATGGGCACTGTAGTCCTTTTCATTGCCGAGATATACCTATGGCTATGCTAACTATACCGTAAAGTTAGCATAACCATTGTTTCTCGGAAACAGCAAAAGCAATATTTTGTTCCTTTTCGTAATAAATTAGCAATTAATTAGGAATAAATTATAGTCTTGCAATCTATCTGAATTCGGCCTTATTAAATGGATGTGCTAACTTTGAAGACATATCATTTTTGAATTTATATTACGAATTTACAATCTAATTCTATTTTCTAAATCTTGTAAATTTTGTGGTTAATTGGCGATCTGGACAGGGATACTAATGCGCTTACTACTAATATAAAAAAACAAACAAAAAAATCCCATATTAGGCACGTAAATAATGAAAACTATCACAAAATCCACTGTTATAATAAACACTTTACTAAATACTAACAAAGAAAGCTGTTCAAAAATTAAAACGGCCTTAATTTAGAAACCCTCCTGTACGTGCTCTAAATGGTCACTGGGTAAAAAGTAATGAGGATAAAAAAAAGCCAATGTTTCTTCTCAGCACTTAAACTGGGCATTCACGTTCCAACTTGCGGTCCCACTTAGTAGGACTACTGTTGGATATTCGTCTCCAGTCACGCTCCGACTTGCTATCCAACTAGCGGTCCAGTCCAACTTCAGTTCCAGTTTGTTTTCACTACGGTGTACACCGCTTAACCAAAAAATATATCGAGTAAACACTACGCAAAATATAATTAGTAGGTGGAAAATGGCAGCAAATTAAATGTATTTGACGTTTGGACTTCCACTTCGGAAATCGTTATCAAAATATAAATTAAATTTCTAACTAATATTTAGGCTTATTTCCAATTAAAATAGTAAATGTGCATAAGATGCGACAAGTAAATAACTTCAGGACAATATAAAGAAACAGTTACTTCTAGTTTCAGTACAACTATGATTTAATTTTTGTTTTTTGTTGATTATTCTTATGTAACCAATCCGAAGTGTTGGAAATTGTACCTGTGTGGGAGTGTCCGAAATCTACATCAAAGAAAATGATTTGCCCTAACAAAAGGCAAATAATGATGAAGAATCGTGTATTTTAATAGGGGCAATTTTCGTGCAATTGAAAGTTTATTTTCTATTAAATATTTGCGAACCAGGGATCTTTGCGTAGAATAATTCATAGAAATCTCATACGTAACAGGTGCCGAAGGTCAAATGACTGAGGAAATTTTCAATCCAACCTGTGGTCCGACTTCCAACTTAACCATTCACGCTCCCACTTGGTGGCCAGTCGGAAGTCGAAACTTCAAGTCATCCCTCTAGATGTTCCGACTCGTACCACTAGTTGTCCAACTAATCCAACCAGCCCAGTCACGGTCCAATTTCAGATCCAACTGAGGAAGTTGGACCACTAGTCGGACTAAAAATCGGAACATGAATGGCCTGTTTTAGGAAAAGTCTTTCAACCATATGACATTGAATATAACTTCGACATTGAAGATTAAGTGATAGCATTTCTGAAAACGCTATATTAATTGGAACTACCTATTTAAAATTTTACTGTTAACCATATCACAAGATCCACACATTTGTTGAATTTTAAAAAAAAATTTCCTTTCCCTTCTTCATTCTTTGTATGCACTTCTGGGATCCTATCTTACCAATCGATATTTTCAGGTCAGATACAATGAAGCAGTATCAAAAATATCTTCAATTCTATCGGGAGTACCTCAGGGGAGTATATTGGGACCAACTTTATAGTTACTCTATACGGCAGATATTCCCACAAGAGTAAACAGCACAATTGCTACATATGCAGATGATACTGTGATAATGGCTTCTAGCTCGGTTCCTGTAATAGCCTGTCAAAATTTACAAATTCATTTAAATGAACTAGAGAAATGGTTAAAACTGTGGCGAGTTAAAGTAAATAGCAGCAAATCAGCACATATAACATTTCCTTTACGAAAAGAGAGTGTACCATCTGTGAGCATAAACAATACCGTAATACCAAAAAAAATGATGTTAAATACTTGGGAGTACCTTTTGACAGCCGACTAAATTGGGAAAAGCACATCTGGACAAAGCGACTGCAACTAGGATTAATATACAGGAAAATGTATTGGTTCATGAATAAAAAATCCAAATTAAGTCTACACAATAAATTATTACTGTATAAATGTATCCTAAAGCCAGTTTGGACCTACGGTATACAGATATGGGGCACAGCATCTAATTCTCACTTACTGAAACTTCAGCGTTTCCAATCTAAAGTTTTGAGACATATTACCAATGCATTGTGGTATGTGCCCAATTATGTTATACATCGAGACCTTCAGATCCAAAATATTAAAGACACCGTTGTCTCACTCAGTGGCACTTACAAAAATATACTACTGAACCATCGAAATACGCTTGCCCAAGACCTACTTAAGCGACCGAGGAGAGGAAGACTAAAACGCCGTGATCCCTTAGAGACCTTTCTATACCTTTACCTACATAAACGTATACTCTATCATTTTATAGCTACAAATTAAACTATATATACCTATAATTTATAATTGTGTGTGTATTTTAACTATTGCTATTTTTTTTAATATGTTAGTAAATGTCTTTGTAAAGTGTTATTTATATTTCAAATATTTATACATATTAGAAATTTATCTTAAAGGATTTTGGTCACTGGAGGGATCTTCCCTGTGTTATTTACGTGATAAATTTATTGATTATTGTTTTTTATTGTAGAAACAGATTACAATAAATATAGGATGTAAAAAAAATCTGTATGATACGATTTAATTAGTGCTAAAATTCTGAACAAACTTTTGTATAAAGGATTAAGGTATTTGACATAAATACACAATGCTGTTTTAAGGATAAGGTACTTTCCGCTTTTGTGAAAGGTAGCCCAAATTATACTAATCCCTTTGCCAGAAAAATATACGGAACAAATAATATCCCATAGACCTATTAGCCATTCCCTGCTTTGACAAAGTTACTATTACTTATCATAAAATTGTTTGTAGAGGAAACAGAACCAATTGCAAAACATGCCTCCTTAATTGAACAAATTCACCAAAAAATCCTTTGAAGATCAAGAATAGTGGTCTGCTGCAATTTTGGACATCCATCCAAGCATTCGGCAAAGTTTGGCACGATGGTCTATTTTACCAAATCACAGAAATCTTACCGAACAACATTTTCCTTGCTTCCTTTAAAATAGACACTTCAAAGTAAGGTATCAAGAAAAAATACAACTAGACATAAATGTAGGTCTGGTGTGCTTCAAAGAAATGTATTTGGTCTGATTCTCTATATTATTTAAACAGCTGATCTGATACCGCCATCATGGCATTTCACAAAGATCCTGTCATTGCTATTCAGATGTCTCAGATCTCAGATGTCAGATGCCTGGCAGAAATCCTGTCATTGCACTCACTTAAATATTAGTTCCTCATGGCTAAAAACCTGGCAAATTACAGCAAATGAAATTAAATCTATCCATGTCACTTACACCCAATAAAGAGGTGCCTGTCCAAATGTGGCATTAAATGGTCAGTTCCTGCAACATAAAGAAGATTTAAAATATCTGTGAATCCATTTGGACCGAAGAATAATTTAGAGGACACATATATTTGCTAAGAGAAAGCAACTGGGCTTAAAACTTGGCAAATTTTACTGATTGTTGAATCGTAAATAAAAATTAACAGTTACCAATAAATTGCTAATTTACAAAGTTGTGCTAAAATCGATATAAGGCTACGAACTTCAATTGTAGGGACACCATTCCACTCAAATATCGAAAACCTACAAAGATTCCTTCTTCTTCTTCTCGTGCCACTCCTAGCGGAGATTGGAAATCATCATGGCCACTGCGACTTTGTTAGCAGCGCGCCTAAAAAGTTCAATCGAACTACACCCGAACCATTCACTTAGATTACGAAACCACGATATTTTTCTTCTTCCCACACTTCTTTTGCCCTTAATTTTGCCCTGCATGATATTTCTTCCATGACAAAGATTCCAGTTCAACGTAATTAGGATTATCGTAAACACTCCATGTACGTAGCTAACAGTGTTATTGTTTGTGAACTTAAAATTTGTCAAAGAAAAAATATCCTACTTCTCTCAAAAGTAAGACAAATGCATAGAAAATTACCCCAACCCATTGGTTCAACATCTAATGAGACGTCACGTCCAACGAAGGTTAAGAAGGCACCTTCCATGTGATCTGCCTCTCAGATTTTCGAATTTATTATAGTACTGTTCTACAGTGTAGTGCTGTGTAGTAGTTAAGTTTCCCAAACCAATTTTAGATAAGTAAAAACAAACTGTCACTTGGCAGTTTTCTTAAATGTTTTGTTACAGTCATTAACATTTTCCTATTGTAAAATTTACAGATTGCAAATTAAATAGGATGTTTAATAAAAAAAGGAATTGTTAAAAATTAATCGGTTAGACAACTAAACTCAAAGTAAAAAACAAAATTGTAGTGGAATATAGTGGAAATTTGCAAGATTATATTTACAAAGTTTGCGTACTAAAATAAAATAGGAAAAAGAAGGCCTCAGATAAAATGGATCATGATCACGAGAAACATGTCGAACAATTATGGGACAAGGATATTTTGTCCAAAGTTGGATTTAGAACTACACGACAGATATATAAATAATTATTCATAACTGACCAGCCGATTTTTCACGTTGGTATAATTCAACTTATTTACTCGTTGTTATGCAAAAGTTTTCAAAAAAAATTCAAGTTTTGCAAAAGAAATATCGAAAATAAGTCAATCGCGGGAAATAATATTAATGGGGGATATTAACAGTAGAGTAAGAAAAAAAGATGCGGACGAAATAGTAGGAAAATACAGAGAAGACACCACGAACAATAATGGTGAAAGATTCATAGATTTATGCAACCAGAATCAACTCAGAATCTTAAATGGATACTTTCCACATAAACTGATACACAGCTATACATGGACTCAGGAAACATGAAACATAAAATCAATAATCGATTATATTGTAACAAAACAAAAAACCCGACTAAGAGTACAAGATGTTAGAGTTCAGAGAAGCGCAACATGCGGTAGCGATCACTATTTATTACGTTCAAAAATACACTTCCCAATCCGAAGACAATAGAGAGAAACACGCATAGACATAAACACAACAGAAAAGATACAGGAACGAAGATACAACATCAGAAGCCTAGATGAAGAAAGTACCCAAGAATTATTTAAAAATAGATTGGATAAGAAGCTACAAATTCCCGCCCCCAAGAATATCGACCAGCTATATAAACATATAAAAAACTGTTTACACGAAGCAGCATTTGAAGCAATGGGATACTACATAAAACCGAAGGTAAACAAAACATACTGGTGGGATAACGAAACAGAGGAAGAAATAAAATGTAAAAGACAACTATACCAACAATATTTAAGTTCTAAATCATTACAAGACAAAATAAAATATAAGGAAAAACAAGCAGAAGTACGAAGGAAAATCTCTAAGAAGAAGAACGAGTCTTGGGAAAGAAATTGCCAACGAATAAATACTTATCTAGGAGGAACCAGAAGCACAGAAAGCTGGAAACTGATAAAAAAATTGACAAAAGAAAAGAATAAAGAAGTAATACAGAGCATAAAACCTGAAGACTGGGAAGAGTATTTCAAAGGACTTTTGGTGGAGAATAGAGTCGAATTTCAGGAACATAGAAATCAAAACCAAGATAGAATTTCAATAGTTGGCTCGCCAATAAGATTAACAACAGAGGAAATTAAAAATGTATGTAAACAGCTGAAGAGGAACAAAGCACCCGGACCAGGAGATATACCCGGAGAATTGTTTAAGTACGGAACGAACAAATTGTACGAATGTCTTCGACAACTTTTTCAAGAATGCATAAACACAAGCGAAATCCCTACGGAATGAAAGATATCATACCTCAGCACTATACATAAAAAGGGTTATAAAAATAATTGTGAAAATTACCGAGGAATAGCTGTAACCGGATCTATGAGTCGAATATATGGAAAGGTGTTAAAAAACCGAATCGAGAGAGAATACTTAGATTATGAAGCAGAAGAACAAGCAGGATTTCGTACGGGTCATTTTCTCCTTAACCCAGATAATAGAAAAATACATGGCAAGGAATCAAGAGATTCATATGTTGTTCGTCGACCTACAGAAAGCCTACGACAACGTTTCACTGAAGAAGCTGTGGCAATCAATGGAAAGCACGAATATTAATATAGAATTAATAAAAGCCGTCAAAGTGCTATACAAAAAACCAATAATAAAGATAAAAGCAGGGACACAAATAACAACAGGATCTATAACATCAAAAGGATTAAAGTAAGGATGTTGCTTGTCTCCCACTTTATTTAAAATATACCTCGAACGTGGACATAGAAAAGATGGAAACAAAAATGCAGGACAATGGGGATACCGTTCACCAATACTATGGTATATACGCTTAACTTTGCAGACGATCAAGTAATAATGGCTCAAGATTATGACGATTTAAACTATATGGCACGAAAATTAATTGAAGAGTATGATATATGGGGTCTAGAAGTAAATAAAAAGAAAACCGAATACCTGTGCATTGGAGCAGAACAAAAAGATCTCATATTAGACGATAACACTACGATAAAGCACTGCTGTGACTACAAATACCTAGGTATCACTATTTCACAAGATGGAACATTAGACAAAGCCATAAGAGAGAGGGGAGAAAAGCCATCACAATGTTAAACACCATTTTATGGGACCAATCCATCAGCAAAGAAAATAAAAAGAGGATATATGAGACTATAGTAAAAAGCATTACTTTATACAGCTGTGAGGTATGGCCACTGAAAGAAAGAACACTGTCAACGTTGAAAGCGACGGAAATGGATTTTTGAAGAAGAGCCGCAGGAAGATCTAGAAGAGAAAGGATTACCAACGAACGCATTAGAGAAATAATGGGAATCAAACGAACAATCACAGATGACCTAACAACAAAACAACTTATCTGGTTCGGACACATACAAAGAATGGACGAACAACGAATGCCAAAAGAAATACTAAAGTGGCAACCAGAAGGAAACAGAAAATGAGGTAGACCGAGAAAAAGTTGGAGCGAAGGAATAAATAAAGAACTGAGAGAGAGGGCCATAGAAGAAGATCTATGGAACAACCGATCTAAGTGGCGATTGGAAGTCGGAAAACGGGGGAGAACGTTATAAACCGACAAGTAGTAGTAGTAGTAGTATAAGTTTTGCAAACTTATATTTTAATAAATTTTACTAAAATGTTGCTATTATAAATTTGAACGTTCTTACATATAACTTCGTTTATTGAAAAATATTCCTCTTAGTGCTAAAAAAATGTTATTTCCGTTGAAAGAAATAAAATGACGAAAATATTATTCATAACGTAATATTAAGGTAAAAACTAATGACGAATGAGGAGAATTATAAATTCAAAATGCGTTGCATTTAGGTACAGTTAATTTTGGCGGATATCATATATCATTCGAGAAATTTATATTCTAGTACCAAAACTACACAAATTTTATTGATTTTTATCCAACTTCAAGGATTATTTAAATTCATTGAAAAAGTTAATGACATTTTGACGAGGTTGTCTGCCTTCTTAGACATGCAGTTACAAATAGAGAAAAATTACCTTCAAAAAATTATTCATACCTACTGAATAAATTATAGGAGACTAATAATTTCGATGACGATGCCGCGAATAACAAATAACTAACAATAAATTTTCAAACAAAACCCGAAAATATGGAAATTATTACTAAGAAAAAAGTTAGAGGAGCTATGATATGTATAAATAATGAGAAAATTACAGAGCTGGTAAAATATAGTTCAGATCTACTGATTAAGAAAATAACGGGCATTGTCAATAATTAGAAATATAAGTTGGTAACATTTTTTTAACTTCAGCTATTTTAACATCTATTAAGTGCTTTATGTTAAGTTTGGTTTAGCATTTCAGCATGAATAGACTTGACGCCTGAACAACGCTTCTTAATTGTACAAATTTATTTTGAAAATTGTGGTTGAGTTCGAAATACGTATCGCGCACTACGTCCATTTTGTGGTCAACATAATAGTCCATAAGAGCAAGTTATACGATTATCTATGGAACGTTTTGCACCACGTTTACTTAAAATGATAATGTGCATCTACAGACACGTGGTACAGTGCGTATAGAAGAAGTTGTTGCTGCTGTAGAACGTAGCACATAGACTCGAATCAGCCTATCGGCCATCGTGCACAGCAGTTGGATACGTGTCCATCCAATTTATGGAAGATTTTGCAGTAATATCTTGCTTTGCGTGCTTACAAAATTTACCTCCTGCAGGAATGAAAGGTACATCATCAGCTAGCAAGGTGTAGATTCGATAAGTGGGTCCAAGACGAGATTGCCATTATTTCCGATTTTTATAAGCGAGTTTTTGTTTAGTGATAAAGCTCACTTTTGGTTGAATGGCTACGTCAACAAACAAAACTGTAAGTTAGAATAATTCTTAAATGTATGTTAGAAGCCATTACATCCAGAAAACCTGACTATTTGGTGTGCTTTATTATCTGATGGAATTATTGGACCATAGCTCTTCAAAAACGATACTGGTCAGTACGTTATAGTAAATGTTGGCCACCATAGAGTTTTGATTACTGCATTTTTCATTCCCCAGACAAACAATCATGATGTGCAGGAACTGTCGTTTCAATAAGACGGTCATATTTTAGAAGCCAACGAGTGAACATCAGGCTTCTACTAATAGTATTTTTAATAAAAACTTGTTAGTTTAATGTGATTGTTTATCAAATAAATATTGGTAAGTCGATATCACTTAAATACTTTCGACAAATAAAATTAGGCCAGTCGTTTCGGGCCATACTTAATATTTTGGCACCCAAAATATTAAAATCAAATTATGGCATCATCATCACAAACAGCTCAACCTAGCTTCGCTGCAGTTACCAAAATCACACAGAAAAAATCTATAACAGCAACATCATGTCCCAGTAGAACTCAAGCCATTGTTATGAACGCTATCCCAGACGTAGTGCTTTTTGATTACATAAAGGCAATCAGCGAAATTGTTACCCCTAAAGAAATAACCTTTGCTTCACGTATTTCTAACCAGCGTATATGCATCTATCTTTCTTCCGTAACCGTAGTAGATAATCTTCTAAAAAATAATCCGACTATTTCTGTTAGAAATCAAATAATAACTATTCGCAGACTTATCACACCTGCAAAGAGGCTACTACTTTCTAACGTGTGTCCTTCGATCCCGAATGCACTCATAGAGCAAGCACTTAAAAATTAACTTGAATTACAACTTGCTTCCCCTATCTTGCTTATCCGTTGTAGTTCACCGGAAGACGAATATGCTCACATCTTCAGTTTCAGCTCACAATTTACCATCCAGATTTTCTTTGTCTCCAAGAAACTAATTTTAATATAACTAATATTCCCCATCCTAAATCCTTTGAAGGATACCACCTCATTAGGACGAACTGCTTCAGAGCTAGTGGAGGTGCATCAATATTTGCGTCCAGCGAAATCTTCTCAACAATGCTACTACATATTGCCCAAATAAACTTACCATCTGCTCCATATATATTCCCCCAAACTATTCTCTAAAAGAAGATGAGCTCCTAGACCTTATATTCCAACTTCCACAGCCGTTTATACTCACAGGCGACTTCAATGAACATAATCAACATTTGGACGGGGAAGAGTAGTTGAAAATATTATTAACTGCACAAACTCATGTCTTCTTAACACAGGATCTAATACTCATTTTAATATTTCCTCTGGATCTTTCTCTGCTATAGGTCTTAGTATTAGTGACCCTAAATCTGCACCTTTTTTAACCTGGCAAACAGCTGACGATCTCTTTGATAGCAATCATTATCCTATAATAATTTCCAACAATTGTAATGGGACTGCCTCTGCCAAAAGCTATTGGCGCCTAAATAAAGCTAACTGGCCAGAGTATTCAAAAGCTGTTGACACTCTCTTGCTCGCTCATGATCATCTAATAATTAATGATGTAGACTATTTGTTAACGTCAATAACAGACACTATTTTTTCAGCTGCTAAGACACATTTACAAAACATCATTCTCTCTAAATCATAAAGCAGTTCCTTGGTGGAACTCTTCTTGGGAAGAGGCGATTCGTCTATCCAAAAAAGCTTTAAATAAGTACCAAAAAATAGAAACCTTGAAAATCTAATAAATTACAAAAAATTCAAAGCCAAAGCCAAACACGTAGTTAAAAAAACTAAAAAATCATCCTGTCAAGATTACGTATCATCTATCAAAGAAAACTCCAATCCTAGCCAACTTTGGAAAAAAATACGACAAATTCAAGGTTACAAAACTAATAATAAAATTACTCGCTTAATTTCAAATGGTATAGAGATCACTTCACATAAACTTATTCCTAACGCATTTGCCAAACATTTCGAAGAAAAGTTCAGGAATAAAACCAATATTATTACTTTATCTCATCATGACTTATATTCACACAGAAATCATCTGATATCATCTGAATATAGTAGATCCCTTAATTCTCCTTTCACTATCCATGAGCTAATATCTGCCTTATCTAATAGTAGAAATACTGCAGCTGGGCCCGATTATATTCCTTATGCATTCCTAAAGCACTTGTCTAATCATGGACTTAATAAACTCCTTAATTTATACAATATAATCTGGAGTTCCCATAAATTTCCATCTCAGTGGAGCAAATCTATTGTTGTACCAATACTCAAGCCAAATCAGCCAACTATCTTTTCACAATCTTACTATCGTAATGGAAATAATAATCAACAAATGTCTTTTATGGTATTTTGAAAAACACAAGATTATTCCAAAGGAACAATCTGGCTACCAAAGACAGCGCTCCACAAGAGATAATCTGGTAATACTCCAAACCCATATCTCCAACGCAATAAATTGCAAGCAAGATTTGATAGCAACTATCTTTGATACAAAAGGCGCATTTGATACCATCTCTAGAAATGCAATTCTTGACAAACTTTTTGAATGTAACCTTACTGGCAACATATACGCATTTATCAAAAACTTCCTAACACCTAGATCGTTCAGGGTTTCTGTCAGTAACTTCCTTTCTTCTCCACACATCCAACATGATGGAGTTCCTCAAGGTTCAGTTTTAAGCACATCCTTATTCATTCTTTCGATTAGCAAGTTAGGTGAAAATATAGCTCCACCAATCAAATGCGTATTATATGCCGATGACCTAATAATGTACTGTCATGGTAAATCCAACGCAACTACTAGTAAAATTCTACAATTAGAAGTAAATGACCTACAAAATAAAGTAGCTTCTCTAGGACTTACCTTCTCCCACTCTAAATCCAAAGTTATTAAATTTAACAGAAGAATGAGTTATTTTGATCCTGAAATCACTATTAACTTCAAACTACCAGTTGTTGATAATTGCAAAATATTAGGGCTGATATTTGATTCAAGATTAACCTGGAAACAACACATACAGGAGCTTAAATGAGTTTGCCTAAAAAGGTTAAATATAATCAAAACACTCTCACATTATCATTGGGGCGCGGAAGAAACTACGTTACTGAAAGTTTACAGATCACTTATCCGCTATTCGTCTATGTCTTGGAGCATTCCGTTCTAGTCCGGCAGAAAGTCTTTACTGTGAAGCTCATGAACCTCCTCTATGGCTTAGGCGAGAAACCCTTCTTCTCTCCTATGCTGCTGCAATTTCTTCCAATCCGTCCAATATAGTATATCATTTAATTGCATCATTACACCATCTCCATAACAACCCTTCATGTAACTTAATTATACATCCTATTCCTAGTCTTCTACAACCGTTACAAAAAGATATAAATTTGTCTGAAACCAGAACTCTACCATTCCCCAATAATCCCTATTGGACCAACATACTCCCCACATCATGATATTTCCCTCACCAAGTTAAACAAGGAAAATACCAGTATTAGTACATCAAGAATTCTCTTTCTAGAACTTATAAACAAAAATTAATATAACATAGTTCTTTACACTGCCGCGTCAAAGACTGAAAGGGGTGTTGGATATTCTATAATAACTGTACAACAGCCTATCGAACTCTCTAAAATTTTTCCTTGGTGTAGCGTCCACACTGGTGAACTACTAGCTATCTCAAATGCTTTCAAATATACCCAACAATATCCAAATACACACGTAGCCATATGCTCTGATTCACTTTCCTCTATACACTCCATTAATACTATATCCACCAACCATCCTATCGTCCAAGATATTCATGACACATATCAGCTGCTTATAAACCAAAATACAACTATCACTCTGATATGGGTACCACCCCATGTTGGTATTAGTGGTAACGAAAAAGCTGATTGCCGCCAAAAAAGCCACATAATCCACGGACACCATTATGAATATACGAATTTGCAACGATCTCAAAGCTAGACTGAAGAAGCTGAATCTATCCACCTGGCAGATTCACTGGAATATTGTTACTTCAGCGCTGCATGAAATTAAACCCTCAGTGAACCTTCTTGCCTATCCCAGTTTATCTCGAAAAAATATGGCAATCATACGGAGATTGCGTATAGGACATATCCGTCTAACTCATGGCTACTTGATGACATCATCTCCACAACTAAAATGTCACCACTGCAATACGAGTCTCCGAATCAGACATATACTTATCGAATGCCCTTTTTATGCCAAAATACGTAAAGAGCTCGATATCAGTACTAACTTCAAAGAGGTCCTAAACAGCAAGGCAAAATCAACAAGGTTATCAAATTCCTCGAGAAAAGTCAACTGCTCAACAAAATATAAATGTTATAAGTTTTTATTATTTCCCCTTTATGTTAAATGTTAACTCCATTATTTTGTAATTTATATGATATTACCATGTAAATCGTAACTCGCGCTAATGATCATAGATGACACATGCACGTTAATTTAAATTAAAAAAAAATAATAAATAAGACAACGCAACATATCACACAGCTCGTGCCACAATTGATTTATTGAAGGAAATGTTTGCTAATCGCATAGTTTCACATTTCGGACCGTAAATTGGCCTAAAAGATCGTCCATTTAACACTAAAAAACTATTTTATGTGGCGATATGTGAAGGTGCTACACTACGCCGATAAGCATGAAACGATTGACCACTTGGAGAACAACAGTCGCCACGTTATTGCCGATATAAGGCGACAAATATTAGAAAAAGTCATCGAAAGTTGGACCTCCAGATTAGACTGCGTCAGAGCCAGCCATGATGATCACATGTCAGAAATAATATTTAAAGTATAATACCAAAAGATTATCTTGCTTATCTTTCAAATAAAGTCAATTTCATGTCAATTTACAAAAAATATTTTGTTTTATTTCATTCCAAAGTTCTGTACCTCTAAAAAAACACCCTTTACAATAAACACATAAAAAAGTATGTAAAATATATGCAGAAATTATAAGGATATAAATATGATCATTTCTATAAGCTTTTATAACGAAAAAACGAAAAATTTTCAAATTGATTTTTCCAAAAAACTTTGTATCTTACAGACTTAAAGTAAGAGTACCTTTAAGTACTAAAATACTTGAAAATTTAATAATCTAATATAGTATCACAAATGCTTAAAAGTTATAGCCCAGTCTGGTTAAAAAAAAAAGGTGGAAAAATGTTTCGCAGATATCTGAAGCATTTAAGACATAGGTGAGGGTTACTAGATGATGAACAGATGACAAGATACTCCTAGTTTTACCTTGCGTTTTTTTTAAGCAATAATTTATGGTCACAATTTGATTTTTTGTCTATAAATTTTTTCCCTTATATTTTAAATAAACAATATTTATGTCATTTTTTTATGTCTAGAATATCTTTATTTTCCCGTTTTCTTAATTAAAATTGATAAATAATTTACAGAGATATTTGCAAAAAAGCAGTTTTTTTTCACTAATTTATAAATTTTATTAATTTTTTTATTAACAAAATAAAATGGTATTAATACATTTAAACATCAAGGAATTACCATCTTTTAGATTTGTGTGAAATTTCCCCCCGACCAGTCAAATATTTTATAGGTTATTTAATTTGTTTATCCCTGAGGCTAATTATTTAAACTATTGAGCTTGTCCTATGCATGATGCTAGACACATTCAGCAAATTTCATAGGATTCTTTTAGACTATCTCAGAAGTTAAATGCATATTGAGTTTTCATCGAAATTATTTACAAAATAAACGTTTGAAAAAGGGGTATGTTTTTAACTTATAAATAATTGTAATAACTTCTAATTTTTCAAGCTACAGACTTGTACGTACAACCATTGGATAGCTGGTAAAAAAGCTCACATTAAAAAATAAAAAACCTTCTATGACCAATAGGAACGAAGTTAGTGACTATTTTTAAAAAAATCATATCTCCATTGTTTATAAACATTAAGAAGTAAAATTTGCACAAATTTTGAATGAAAATCTAAACTTTATATTGAAACTTATAGCTATAAAATTTATCTAATTTTTCGAAACGACGGTACTTTCGAAAGATCGACATAGGAAAGTGGAGAGGATATCTGTTTCAGCGCCGTTTTTTTTCGGCATCGAAACTTCAAATTACAACACGTAGGAAAAATTTACATTATCTCGTCTTCCTTTGCAGTTGCAAGTCTCTTTTTTTATTCTGGGGTAGCTCGTCGAAATATGAATAACTACATAGTTTTCACTGGCCGGAAAATATGGGAAAACTCGGAAAAATTGAGTCCATTTGAAATTCACCCTAAATACTTACTTTTTTTTTAATTTGCTCGAATAGTCTGTCGCAGTATTAATAATGATGACATAATGTTCACCCCCCATAAATCTCGGAAAATCCTGGAAAATCAACATATATTTTTTCATTTTATATCAATGATGTAATAATACTTATATATTTTATAAATTAAATTTCAGGTAATTTTTTACACATTATATTATTATATTCCTTATACTAATGATAATTGTTTGTATTTTTATAATTAACAATATTGATTTTTATTCTATTTTTCTTACAAATATGATATACAATATTAATCTAATCTGCCTTACTGCTTTGATAAAATAAGTCGATTTTTTCATCACTTGCCTTATTAAATTTGCAATGTTTATTGAACTTTACTTTTTTATTTTCTTACATACATTGGTTTAAAAGTTAAAATTTGGATCATTTATTCGACTTCACTGTCAGGTCTAAACCTTTTTGTTGCAGGTTGTTTGTCTTCACTTATTAAGTCAGTCTTTCCATACATTAACATATTAATGGGCGATCTTAATGCCAAGGTGGGTCAAGGTAAGGTAGGAGAACAAGTAGGAAAATATGGGCTTGGAAACAGAAATGACAAAGGAGATCGATTGATTTAATTTTGCCAAAGTGAAGACTTCGTAATAACAAATACGTTTTTCAAATTACCTCCTCGATGGTTATATACATGGACATCTCCACAACATACCAAAGAAAAAATAGTGAGAAATCAAATAGGCTACATTATGATAGCAAGGAGGTATCATAATGCTGTTAAATGTACTAAGACGTACCCAGGAGCTGATATAGGCTCAGATCATAACCCGGTAGTTACTGTGATAGAGGCGAGACAAAAAAAGATTAGAAGACCACACAGAAAGGCACTAGATTTAAATAAACTTGAAAATGAAAATCTCCGTTCAGTGCAGCAACAAATTAACTATAGAAACAAAGTTAACCAAAAATTAAAGTACATAAATACAGCTATACAAACAGCAGGAAAGAGACATCTTACAAAAACAACAACAAAGAATAAGGGGTGGATGACACAAGATATACTAGACTTGATGGAACAAAGAAGAAAGATGAAGAATTACCCAGACAAATACAAAGAAATAAATAAACACATAAAAAAGAGAATAGAAGAGGCCAAAGAGGAGTGGATTAAAGAACAATGTGAAGAAATGGAAACCTATGAGAAAAGTACGATGCGTTCAATATGTACAAAAAAGTAAAAGAGATAACAGAAAGCATAAAGAAATGCCAAATAGGTAAACTTAAAGACAAAGATGGAAATCTTATTGTAGATCTAGAGAATAAAATAAAAAGATGGACAGAATACCTGAATTAATTATTTGAAGACGATAGAAACAACTTAACTCAGATAATCAATGCAACTGGGCCAGACATATTGAAAGAAGAAGTAGAATACGCAATAAGAAACGCTAAAAATGAAAAAGCAAATGGACTTGATGAAATTCCCAAAGAACTGTTGAAGCTTTTAAATGATAAATCCGTAACCATAATATTAAATTTTGCAGCGAGGAGCTAAAACAGTTTCCCCTCCACTTTCCTATGTCGATCTTTCGAAAGTAACTTCGTTTCGAAAGGTTTTAAATTTCGAAAAATTTGATGAATTTTATAGCTATAAAATTCAATATAAAGTTAAGATTTTCATTCAAAATTTGTGCAAATTTTACTTCTTAATGTTTATAAACAATGAAGATATAATTAACAAAAAAATTGTCGCTAACTTCGTCCCTATTGTTCATAGAAGGTTTATTTTTTTTTTTGTTAAATGTGAGTCTTTTTACCAGCTATCTAATGGTTGTACGTACTAGTCTGTAGCTTGAAAAATATAGAAGTTATTACAATTGTTTATAAGTAAAAAACATACCCCTTTTTCAAACGTTTATTTTGTAAATAATTTCGATCAAAACTCAATATTCATTTAACTTCTGAGATAGTATAAGTCTTAAAGAATCCTATGAAATTTGTCAAATGTGTCTAGCGTCATTCATAGGGCAAGTTCAATGGTTTAAATAATTAGTCCCAGGGATAAACAAATTGAATACCTTTTAAACTATTTGACCGATCGGGGGGAAATTTAGCTCAAATTTAAAGGACGGTAATTCATCAATGTTGAAATGTACTAATAACATTTTATTTTGTTAATAAAAAAATTAATAAAATTTATAGATTAGTACAAAAAAACTGTATTTTTATATATCTCCGTAAATTATTTATCAATTTTAATTGAAAAAACGGAAAAATAAAGATATTCTTGATATAAAAAAAAATGGTATAAATATTGTTTATTTAAATTATAAGGGAAGAAACTTATAGATAAAAAATCAAATTCTGACCATAAATTATTGTTTAAAAAAAACGCAAGGTAAAAATAGGAGTATCTTTTTATCTATTCGTCATCTAGTAACCCCCACTTATGTCTTAAAAGCTTCAGATATCTGCCAAACATTTTGCCGTGAAATCGATGATTTTTGTATAACCAGACTGGGCTATTATGCGTTAAAATAACCGTTGACCTACTCTAAACGGACGCTTATGAACGGTACTAGAAATTCGCAATTAATGAAATTGATTCAATTCTGGAGGATAAATAATCGTACTAGTTTTCGTTTTTCTAAATAGAAACGTTCTGGAGATATTAAAAAAACTACTTATAAGGAGAAATCTTCAAAGAGCTCTAGCTCCATTCGGAAGCATTTTCAGACTAGGTGAATTGAGTTCAATCGTCTTAAAATTGTCTAAAGAATCTTCGGTTTCTGGACATCCTGTATATCTATTTAGTATTACCTGTTGGTGTGATTGTGACCTTGGTCATTACTTGATATGCCAACGTTCCTTATGATTCATAAAGTCTCCCTTGTTCCTAAAAATATATGTATATCTAAACTATTTACATATGGGTATTTAAATATTCATAATGATCAGTATAGTTTGTTAGATATTCGGTTAAAAACGTAATAATATTTTTGGGTCAATATCAAATTCGTTGAATGTCAACACAGAGATAAAGAGGATGGTAAATAATACATACTGAATTGAGAGTAGAAAAATGAAATAAGCTCTAAAAATAAAACAAAAGAAAGAACAATAAGCGATAGATATCCAACTAGGAAAGTGACTCACAAACAGCAAAAACAAATACAAATTACGTGAAAAATGACATGGAGAGCAGATTACTGCACTACGAAAAAAAAAGTGACTGTAGAGTAGCGCGAAGCTTCATACAATTTTTTCTGTATTTTTCAATTTTAAATAATATTTTTAAAATTGAATAAAATAATTTTGTTATTATTTATATTTTAAAGAAATCCTATTATATTAACATTATTCAATAAAGTGTTATGGTTCCTTCTAACGTAACCTGCTAACATAACCCTTTGACTGCCATATGCGTCATATCAACGATATGATGCATATGGCAGTGTGACGCCTTGTGGGTCGATAAGACGCACACGCAGTATCGTCAATTTTTGCTTTGTGTGTCTATAATTGTGTGCCCATAACCTTTATCCTACACCCTCCATATTTATCCCTCCTAGTCCTCAACCCTGGTGAAGGACAGCAGCGATCACCAGTACCAACGCAAGGCGCAAAAGAAATTATCTTGGACCGGCTTGTTATTGGAATTCCACAGGCAAGACTAGGACAGTTTGAATGGCTGTGGTACTGAGGTGTTGAAAGTAACGGGAAACCACAACACTACCTTTTCTCCAGGATAACTCATCTCATTATGGCAGAACAAAACAAAACAATGGCCCTCAGTCCCGGGCAGACCTTAGATGGTCAGATGGTGCGAAGAATCTCCCGGTGCCAAATAGATGATATCCAACGAATTTCAACATGGAATGTTAATATTCTTTACGAACCAGGAAAACTACACAACCTTATAAAGGAAATGAATCGGCTGAAAATAAATATAATGGGAGTCAGTGAAGTCCGATGGAATGGATCTGGACAGTTTACGAAAGATAAGATTACTATGTATTACTCGTGTAGTGACCCAACAGATAGACATCACCGACATGGAGTGGCTATTGCTCTTGACAGGAAGACCAGTAAATCGGTGACAGATTTTGTTCCAATTTCCGAACGAGTCATGTTGATCAAAATGACAGGCAAACCAGTAAACATAAATGTGACACAAGCATATGCACCAACAGCAGATAAGTCAGAAGAAGAAATAACTAAGTTCTATAAAGATCTGGAAAAAGCAATAAAACTAACAAAGAAAAAAGACATAAACATAATAAAGTGGCGACTTTAACGCCAAGGTGGGTAAAGGAAGATATGAAGACATAATTGGAGAGTACGGCCTTGGAGTTAGAAATGAAAGAGGCGACCTGCTGTGTGAATTCTGCCAGTAGAACGGTTTTGTCGTCATGGACACATGGTTTCAGCTCCCACCTCGTAAGTTATATACTTGGAAATCACCAGGAGGCCGTCAAAATCGAATAATTAGAAACCAAATTGACTACGTTTTAATAAACAGAAGATTTCGTAACGCTATCATAAGAATCGCAGCATATCCAGGTGCTGATATTGCATCCGATCATAATCCGCTAATAGCAAATGTGAGGTTAAAACTAGCAAAAATTAAGAGAACAAATACAAACACCAGCACGCCTATAAATACAAGAGAACTGATGAGAGACGAAAATCTGAAGAAGAAGAAGAGTTATGCAAATCAAATTAATGAAAGAATGCGAATAATAAAAGAAAATGATGATATCGAAGAGATGGTCAATGATATTAAAGGAACGATTCTGGCAGTAAACAGGGAAGTTAAAACACAGACCAGAAAGAGAAAGCATAACGAATGGATGACGGACGAAATTATGGATCTAATGGAAAAGCGAAGACAACATAAACAACAACGTAATCAAGACAAATACAAACAGATATACAAAGAAATTCGCCAGAAAATTAAGAAAGCAAAAGAACGTTGGATGGTGGAAAGGTGCAACGAAATAGAACAATTGCAGGAAAAAGGAGATAGTTTTGGACTATATAATAAGATCAAAGAAATATCGAATATACACAAAAGCCACCACAGAACAAGAATACGCAACGACAGAAACGAATACATAGAGTCAAAAGAGGAGATAGCAATGGCGTGGAAAGAATACGCAGAAAGACTTTTTAATGACGAAAGACCAACACAACCAACGCGCAAACTTCCTTCCGAAAACTTATCAGGGCCATCAATAATGCAAAGTGAAATAGAATATTCAGTTAGAACCACAAAGATGCATAAAGCAACAGGTCCAGATGAAATTACTATAGAAGCAATGAAACTACTAGACAAGGAGAATATCGAAATCTTTGTAAAGCTGTTCAATAGAATTTATGATACTGGTTACATTCCGCGAGAATGGCTGCAGTCATCCTTTGTGGTAATCCAAAAACAGCTAATGCCACAAAATGCAATGAACACCGCTTAATCAGTTTAATGAGTCACTTGCTGAAACTCTTCCTTAGGATATTACACTCAAGAATGTACAAGATACTAGAAGAACTTAGCGGGTCAACACAATTCGGTTTTAAGGGAGGACTAGGAACAAGAGAGGCAATTTTATGTTTGAACACCTTAATACAAAACTGTTTAGATCAACGAAAAGATGTCTACCTCACCTTCATCGACTACGAGAAGGCATTTGACAATGTTAAACATGATATCATGATGGAACTACTACATAGGGCCAACATTGACCAGAAGGAGATCAGAATTATTCAGAATCTATACTAGAACCAAATGGCAAAGGTGAGGATTGATCAAGACCAATAGACGGATGAATTTGAAATCCGGAAAGGTGTCCGCCAAGGCTGCATACTCTCTCCGATGCTTTTTAATTTATATGTTGAAAATATATTTGCGGAAGCATTAGAAGACACGGAATTAGACATTAAGGTGAACGGCATACCAATTATTAGCAACCTACGCTATGCGGACGACACAGTAATTATAACTGATAATTTGGAAGATCAGCAGTTATTACTTGATAGGGTGAATAGCATAGGTAAAAAATATAGCCTCAAAATCAACATTTTGAAAACGAAATATATGGTCATTAGCAGAAACCCTCCAGAAAACCCGATAATATGCATAGTTGACGATCGCATAAAACGCGTGAAAACTTTTAAATACCTTGGCACCACAATCAATGACCAATCGGATCCACAACAAGAGATAAAATCCCGAATAAAAATGGCAAGACAAGCTTTTGTGAAATTCAGACCGCTCCTATGTAATCAAAACCTAAATTTCGAAATACGCTACAGAATGGTCAAGTGCTACATATGGTCCATCTTGCTTTATGGCATGAAAACGTGGACTTTGAAAAAAACATCTATCAACAAACTTGAAGCATTTGAAATGTGGTCATTGAGAAAAATGATGCGCATACCTTGGGTGGATAGAGTTCGAAACGATGACGCCCTTAAGAGAGCCGGCGTGGAAAGAGAACTCTTTGAATTAATTAAAAAACGCAAGATTGGTTACCTTGGGCACATATTAAGAGGAGCAAAATATGAAATACCACAGTTAATCCTACAAGGGAAGATCGAAGGTAGGAGAGGAGCCGGCCGCAAACAATTATCCTGGTTAAGGAATATTAAAGAATGGACAGGAATACACAATACAGGCGAGCTGTGTCACGCCGTCAAGAATATAATTCTAGTAATGAGATAGTCGCCTACGCACTTTGGTGTATGGCATGTTAAGAAGAAGAAGTCTATAAGGGCCTGTACACATGACGGCGTTAAACGTCGCATTAAGCACATGTTGAGTGGTAATAGAGAAAAAAGTGATAACGTACACATGCCAGCACTTAGCGCATCGATTTACGATCTTAGTCGACAGCCGCCAGCAAATCAAATGTTTATATTTACCGAATACTTCCTTAATATAATATTTACCTAATACATAGTTCTTCTTTTCTAGTGTGTTATTTTCAGCAGTAAATATGTCCACCAGCTCTTGTCATACAGAATTTATTGAAAATCTGTTTTTGTATTTATCATAATGAATGTACCAAATACATTTTTTCTTTTGCAATTCATCAATAAATAGTTTCGTATCAAAATTTTCATTGTAGACAGATCACTTTTCAATACAACACAGCGATGTCAAAAGAGCAAAAGCCCGCGCTTGGCTGTGAACATGTGTACAATCACATGCCTCTCCTATTAATTAGAAGCGTGTTGCAAACGCGGCGTTTAAAGTATATTACGCGGCGTTTAAAGTATAAACGCCACATTTTGACGACGTTGGTTCTAAACGCGCGCTTGTATGTGAATGATACTATTTGTTCCTTGGTGTTCCTTGGTACTTGGAATGCGGCGTCACGTGTACAGAGCTTAAGGCACGCACAATTTACATGCATTATGTGATGTTTTCATTTGCCCTAGTGTAGTAGAACTTACATTAGAAATAGCCTGCAAAAATAAAAGTTTATTCATTAAAAAACATTTATTTTACATTTTTCACACAAAAAGGAATAAACATGGCTAATAACGAGAAAACAAAGAAAATAGATGTAGTCAAGCACTTTTGTGAATTGTATAAAAACATAGTGTCTTGGCACATAGGTGATTTTTCGGGACATACAGGGCATATTATATCGAATGGTATTGGCCATTTTTGTGAGCTTTAAAATTAAAGTAATACCGTAAGAAACTCTTTGCTCACTGGGAGCTATTCAAAGACGATCCTTTTGGAGGAATTTTATTAAAGTATTGACATTTGGTGGAATTTTTGCCCTGATTATTACGAGTACGTTCCTTATTTGTCATCAATTTTCCCCGGTTCCTACAAATATTTTTCTAAGCCGTTTACCTGTGGGTAATTAAATATTCATATAATATTAACAATAAACTTTGTTAGATATTTCATTTTGAAACAACGTAATAGTATTCTGGGTCAATATCAAATTTGCTGACAGTGAACACAACGTTTTTTGATATCTAAGCAAGTAAACATGAGTATAATACATTATGCCTGTTATGTACTTTGTTTTTGTTATTATGCAACGTTTGTTTATTAGATACAAAAAGTTTAAGTTACACTAAAAAGAAAAAAATAGTGTTATCACGTCATAGCTTGGATTATTTGAATTAACAACTAATTTTCACGTTTTAGATCTTCAGTTTAATTATTGTATTGGAGGTAACTACAATATCGTTAAACGAAAGTTTAGAATTGCTATTTATAGATTTTAAAGAATTTAAACTTACTTGAAATGATCAAATAAAGTTATTATGTGAGATGTAAAATTTCTTATGTCTCACATATTTATAGGTAAATCAGTACCATCGGTATTTCAAAATATATAGTGTGTCGATTTACAAAGGTACCACTCTCCATAATTTGGTCCCTATTTAAAATCTAAAAATATGCAAAAAACACGTCAAATTTATTTGTGAGGGGTACATTTTGTAGACCAGTTTTCAACATTTTACATCAACCCTCTAGCGGAGGCGGACTCAACCTCTAAAATCTTTAATGGAAAGGGGAATTGAATGATACCTCATTTTAAACGTCGTTCAACTACCTTTTAAAAAATACCTCTTCTTCTTCTTCATCTACTTCTTGGAGATCTTTCGATCTGGTTAATTCTGAAGCTGCCTCTGGTTAATTTCCTGGGAGGTAGATTGCCAACTATCCCTCCATCTTTTAAGTGGTCTTCCGGGAGGTCTTGAACTGGGCGGGTTGTTTTCTAGGGAAAGTTTTAAGAGTCTATTCTCATCCATTCGTCTTACATGATTGTACCACATCCTCTTACGCTGCCTTCCCCATCTTACAATATCTTGAATTTTGCACTGCTCTTTGACGTTTATATTTCTTACCCTGTCTCTTCTTGTTTTGCCCACTATTGTTCTTAGAATTTTCATTTCAAAAATACTATGTTGCAGAAATAAATTTATATAACGGAAGTGTTCGCATAATGAGTGTCTGCGGCACGCCAAGGGCGCATGAGGGGTAAGACGAAGTTTGACACATTAAATTCTTATACCAGTGGCCAAAATTCTGGAAACTTTACAAAAATTATCGTTTTTTTAGCCTCGTCTCATGATCATGATTTATATAGTTTACCATTACAATTACATTTTTATTTTATTGTTCTATATTCCTGCATAATATTTTATGTATTTCTCACTCTTTTTTTTATTAACATCATTATTTAATAAAATATGGAACCAGATTCAAGCGAAACGCCGAAAATCCGAGATTTGTGTAATCCGAGGCAATACTGTATTGCGTCAGGGTTTTGCTAGTCAGTCAACAACCCAACTGGAAGCGGTTAGGTGGTCTTTAGTACTGTTTCGTGCGGCTTCGAGTGTTTATGAGTGACATTAGGTAGTTCTTACTAAGGTGATATTGTTTAATTGTCGGAGAGGAATTCATCAGCGTCGATTCAACGAAAATGGCAACCAGAAACCCAAAACGTGTTGACTGGTCGCCAGGAAAGAGAGCCAAAGCAATTATCCTTCGAGAAGGTTACACTTATCAAGAAATAGCAAACAAATTGGGTGGTGGCGCCACAAAATCAGGTGTAATGAAAGTTTGCAAACGTAAAACGACAAAATCAGCAAAAAGATCTGGCAGAAAACCCAAAGTTAGTCACTACGATGTGCGTAGAATATGCCGATTTTCTTTAGGATCGTCGCTTATCCGCAAAAGATATTAACGGTATTGTCAAATCAGAAAGAAGAAAGTTGTGTGTATTTCGAATTCCTAGAAAGAAGCCGTTCCTGAACAAAAAACAGAGGCAAAAACGCATTGATTGGGCTTTGGCACACAGAGGGTGGACAGAAGAACAATGGAGTAAAGTAATTTGGAGTGATGAAACCAAAATCTCGATCTTTGGGAGTGACGGAGTGAAGTTTGTTCGCCGCCGACCGGGAGAAGACCTTTTGCCCCAGTGTACTACGGTCACTATGAAGCATCCTGTGACTGTCGCGGTATGGGTTTGCATGACCACTAATGGAGTGGACGTGTAGCAGTAATAGAGGGCAATATTAATGCAAAAAAATATCAGGAAGAGATACAGCAAGCCAAACTGCTGCCGACTATCAGAGATTTGTTCGAAAGGGATGCCCAACAATGCATCTTTCAGCAGGATGGAGCGCCTTGTCAAGACTTCCATGGAATGGTTGAGAAACCATGATGTTACTGTTCTGCCTTGGCCTGGAAATAGTCCCGGGATCTAAATCCAATAAAAAATTTATGGTCGTGGCTGAAAGTCTTAGTATCACACCGAAACCCAAGCAACAAGAGAGAACTGATAGAAGCCATTATTCAAAACTGGTTTAGAGTTATTACACCAAAAGATTTGGCTCGTCTCGTCAACTCCATGCCTCGCAGAATTGAGTCTGTCCTAAAAAACAAAGGTTATGCTACCAAATACTAATTTTGTCGATAATAATCATTGTACCATTTTTTTTAAATATATCTACTAATAGCTAACGGCTCTTGTTTTATTTATTTTTAAATTTTTAGAGGATTTTCCCCCTTAAAATAGATGCTAAATATTAAGTAGAAGCATAAAATGATGTAATAAAATTATAGATAAACTTATAAATAACATAAGTCTTGTGAAAAAGAGAAATGCTGATAACAAAACTAAAATTTTTGAAAAGTTTCCAGAATTTTGGCCACTAGTGTATAGACGCATAAACGAACAGTTCACAAAAACAATGTAATTATTTTTAATAAACCAAATATATTATTAGTTTCAGAGTATCGTTAGTTATTAGTACCAATACCAAAGCAGAAATAACCCCTAGTATAGCAGAAATACAATGCAGACTACATACATTATATTTCTTTTTAGTACTTCTGTAAAAATAAAGTAAAACCGAAAAGATATTTAAGTATATTTAAGAACTGCAATAAAACATAAAAATTATATGAAAGTAACTTCCTAAAGTAAAAGTAAATATAAAAAAATAAAAGTAACTTACTAAAGTAAATGTTCGAAATGCTATCCATTATTTTGTTAATAGTGATAAAACCTCATCTCTTATTGCCATCCAACCTAAAAAAGTCCACTGCTAATCATAGGCCTCTTCCTAGTGCTTCCAACCCCGCCTATTTTTTCTATCCCTGTCTCATCTCTAACATTCGGAAAAAGTTCAGGATGAAATTCCCTACACGCAACTGTTATTCTTCCCTTTAATTCTTTCTAATCTCGAGGTTGCGTTTTATAGACAATTGACCTTAGATATCCCCATCGGAAAAAAATCCAGAGGTGCTAACTAAGGTGATGGGGGCGGAGATTCTATTACTCCTCTTCGACCAATCCATCTGCCATGATCATTTTCAATCCATCTATCATTTAACCACTGTCTAACTGGAAGAAATTAATGTGGGGGAGCTCCATCTTGTTGAAAGTTGATTAGATCTTTTTGCAAAATCATGATACCAGCCGCATTAATTTGATTTTCCAAAGTAGCTATTATTAACTGGTCTTATATTTTTCCAAGTTAAGCTCACCAGTTAGATTTTTCTCAATGAATAAAGGTCAAATAATAGTATTTCTAAGAATACCAGCCCAAACGTTCAGTTTCTAGGGATACTGTGTATGACTTTCCCTAAAAAGTCGCGGATTTTCATCACTCTAGTAGCGACAATTTTCCGTGTTAACATGTCTATTGAAAAAACGTATACTCATCAGTAAAGCAAATATTTTATAAAATATTTTGGTTTGCATTTATTAAATCCATCCTTGCTACGCAAAATTCAATCCTTCTGTTGAAGAATTTGCATTTTATAGGGGTGAAATTTATGTAACTTAAGTGCTTTTCTTACAGTTTCGTGAGACATTGTTACTCAGTGTGCCACATTGTGAACTGATATGGGGGGTTCTAAGTTATAGTTCTATTTATCCTAGTGTGTAGAAAACACGGAGAATATTTCTTTTTTTTTTCATGTCAGCAATCCCAGGTCACGTGTTCTAAACTCAAAACTCAAAATTTTTACGGTTTTACTTGATTTTTCCAAAAGTACTAAAAAGAAATATAATGTATATTGTATTTTTGAAAAGGTAGTTGAACAACCTTTAAAATGAGGTATCACTCAGCCCCCTTTTTTTTGTGGGTTGTGTCTGTCCCCCCTAGAGTGTTGATGTAATTTAGGTGAAAACTGATCTACAAAATATCCCCTCACAAATAAATTTGACGTGTTTTTGCATATTATTAGATTTTCTATTCTTCTTCTTAGGGTGTCTGTCTGTTCCAAACGTTGGCGATCATTCTGGCTACGATGATTTTGTTGGTTGCTATACGAAATAGCTGTGTTGAGGTCTTTCTATACCATGCTCTCAGATTAGCAAGCCAGGATATTATTCTTCGTCCTGGGGCCCTTTTTCCTTCAATTTTACCTTTCAAAATGCATTGAAGTGGCTCGTATCTGCCTTGATTTCTCATTATATGTCCCAAGTAGTGCAGCTTACTGCTCTTCACGATGTTGACAAAACACGCAGTTGTGTTCATCCTCCGGAGAAGTTCTTCATTGGTGACTTTGTCTATCCATGGTATCTTTAGGATCCTTCTGTATGACCATAGCTCCAATAGATTTTCTATAGGGACCAAATTATAGAGGGTGGTATCTTAGACAAGGTAAGAGAGGACAGGTAAACACTCACTGGATAAACCTTCACAAAGTAAAGCCAGTTTCGATGTAAGCGCCATATTTTGGTGTCTGTACGTTACCCATTACTACCTCTCACAAGGTTACCAGGTTTACCGATTTTTCAGTAGATCTACTGATTTCAACTTCAATTTACTAAGTTACTGAAACAGTATATTGATTTACTAAAAAATATGTAACGATAAAATCATGTTCAAAAAGTGATCGTTATATCAGTGTTCAATTATATATTTTGAAAAAATCTGTTTATTGATATGATATTTATATCCATTATTCTCAATCTACTGAAGAAATAAAATATGATCTGGCAACCTTTCTGGTGCCGGTTTAGGCATCAGTCAATTCCATACGATTACGCGTACCCTGTCTTTCCTTGTCTAAGGGTGGTACCTTTTCAAATTGACACACCATATAATCAAATTATACTTAACCGAAATACTTTTAACCGAAACGATCTAGAACAATTATTAAAGCAACATTTTTTTGTTTTATTTAATTTTTAGCAAGAAAAGCAGCGAAATATTGCGGCAAGAAACGCGAATAATAATAATAATATGGTGCATGCAGAAAGCTGTGCTACTTTCGAAGTCTAGACGCGTGCAAAAATTTTTGGGACTCACACCTTTGTACCGAGTCGCCTAGGACTGGATAACATGAAAAGTGTCCCATAAGAGGTCAATCCTTTTGATACCGTAGGTATCTGCTAAGGCATATTTAGCCATACCGTACGTATCGCTAAATCTGGATATAGTTAATCAAACCGAACTGGACTAAGCTATACTGAGACTATACTATGCTCACAGACCAACCAGCAGCACATCATAGATCAGATCTCTTGTGATAATAAGCTAACTACTCGTATAATACATTTCACGAACTTGTGACTATTTTGGATTCGGGATGAAAGCTTTAACTTTAACAGCGTGCTGTATTGAAAAAGTAAATTTTCCCAATACTTGAAGCACTGTCGAAGACTAGCAAAAACAGCAAACTGATGATAATATATTTTACGAGCAGCGGTGTCACCTTTTTTAGCTTGAGGCACAATAACTTAAAAACTCGTTCAGCCACGGCAGACTTGAATAAATAATCTCTATATTAATTATAATCATAATGTATTGTTGTGTGATTTTTTACTATATTACTTTCTTTAAAATATAATTTAAAACATAATTCATTGAATTAATGCTGTGCTCATTATGGAAACTAATTAGGAAGATTATGACAACAAAATTTTAATGCACTTACAAACATATATTTTGTGTTGAGAGAGACTATAAGAGAGTTGATAATAAAAAATAATGGAGTATAAAACAGAGTGTCCGTCTAATTAAAAATAGTGACACCATTTATCTAATGCGATATTTGTGCTTGGTGACCCTTCATTATTAAATTTTGTAGAACGTATTGTAGACAAGTACACCCTCAAGTCGTCCTCTAAATATTTTAGCTGTGAACGATTTTTGTTTTTGATGGCGTTTCACATCAGATTCACAGATATAAGAAGTTGAAAACGGTATTATTGCATTCAAAGCTTCATTGAAGAGGAGAATCCAAAATGATGCAACATCTACAATAACTTTGATTTTCTTCAGTTTTGACTGAGCCTCTGCTTCTTCAACTGATTTACTGTATTTAAGTCCCCGGTCGTTTTTTATATCTATCAGTTCACCCTCTTCATTAGTAGTGAAAAAGGCCGTATCATAAGAAGACTGATCACTATGAAAATTGGCATGTTCAAACTGTTTACGAGTAAAAAATACTAACAGCTCCTCTTTAAGTTCATACAATTTTTGAAGGACACATCCGCGAGATAACCAGGTTACTTCTCTACGCAACAATAGCTGCGTATGCTCCGAATCCATAGCAGAACACAAACTGTTGAATATTCTCGCTTTTAACGGCCTATTTTTAATGTAGTTTACAATTTTCACAACAGTTTGCAAAACGTCATTCAGTTCAGGTATCAGTGACTAAGCAACAAGTGCTACTATGAATTAAAAATTAATGTGTAAAAATAATACAGTAGTCTCTCTCTATAACGATTCCCTATATAACGATAATTCCTCTATAACGATGAAAATAGTAAACGTTGGTTGGTTCGTCATAAGAACAATGTATTAATTATTTCTCTATGTCTATACCAATATCGTTCTCTCTTTATAGCGATAACTTTTTAGCGTTCAATAGTTGATGACAAATGTGTTATTGTATTTAAAGTTCAGACTACCTGAGTCACGAGTGGCACGGTCATTGTCCATGGTTGTTTTGTTTTGCGCTTAAGGAATGCGGCCACCCATTCTACTCTTTCTTCTCAGAGAATTAAGTGACTCACGTTTATTGTTCGGGCGGCGTATCTAACTGTTATCACACAGATGTTGTCATCTATTGACGACTTTTCATTTCCAGTTTGAGTTGTGTCTTAGTGTGTCAACAGTCAACATGTTTTCGAAAAAGCGTAAAGTGCTCTCGGTGGAGGAAAAGTTATCGATAACTCGAGCAATAGAGAAAGGTGAAAAGCAATCCGATGTCGTTCGCTGGACGGGGCTGTCTCAGTCAACTGTGGCTACGATATAGAAGGACAGAAAAAAGTGGCCTAAAGCGGAGATGGAGGGCGGTAGCAGGAAGAAGTTGCGGAAACCTCAGCACGAAGATTTAGATCGCGCTTCAGTGGTTCCAGCAGCAGCGTATGAACCATATTCCATTTTCTGGGCCTGTGGTCAGGACAAAAGTTGAGTTTTTTTGCAACTGAACTTGGAATCGAGAATTTCAAGGCATCTGAGGGTTGTCTGAGCAAGTGGAAGCTGCGGCACAAGATCAACTACGGACAAATCAGCGGAGAGGCTGGTGATGTTAACAAAAACGTAACGGATGATTGGCTAGAAAACGGCCTGGACTGAAGGCACGATATGCGTCAGACGACATTTTCAATGCAGATGAGACTGGATTGTTTTTTAAAATGACACCAAACAGAACTTTAAAATTTAAATTGGAAAAGTGCCTTGGTGGAAAGCTCTCTAAGGAACGCATTACAGTTTTAGTGGCCGCTAACATGACAGGTTCAGTGAAGCGAAAATTGTTAGTGATAGGGAAGTCGAAAAACCCGCGTTGCTTTAAAAACATAAAAAATATACCGTTGACCTATAAAGCAAACAAGAGTGCGTGGATGACCTCAGAAATTTTTGAAGAAGCGATAAGAAAGTGGGATATCGAGCTTAAAGAAAAAAAAATTCTTTTGCTTGTAGACAATTGTCCTGCTCATCCTGTATTGCGCGACCTTCAAAACATCGAACTCTGTTTTCTACCAGCAAACACAACGAGTGTCCTTCAGCCCATGGACCAAAGTATCATCAAGAGTTTGAAAAGCCATTACAGGAAAAGACTTTTGATGGAATTGGTTGAGAATAATGGAGATCTTAAACTGAACATTCTTGACGCCATCCTAATGATTAGTAAATCCTGGGACGAGGTGACGAGCAATACAATAAAACATTCCTTCAAACACGCAGGATGGCTGGAAGATCAAGGATTGACTGATGATGAAGATGACCTGCCATTAGATGTTTGGGCCAGACAGTTTGAATTTACTATCACCTAAGGACCAGAAGAGATAACAGATTTTGAAGAAGTTGATGAAAATGTAGCTACAACATTTGGACTTTCTGACGAGGACATCCTGCAAGCAGTTCGTGTAGAAGAAGAAGAAAACAGTGACTCGGAAGTGGAAGCAGAGCCAGAACCAGCTCCGACCCCTCAGCAGGCATTGGATGCGGCAAAAGTACTGCATCGATTCTTCATCCACCAGGAAGACAATATGAGTGCTGTGGAAGATTCGATGCGTCTTCAGGACAAGGTCAGGTCAGTTTTGTGGTAAAGGGAAAGAAGACAGACCAAGGTGACAGATTTTTTTGGTAATGTAGGCTAAATATATTTTACACTAGCATATTATTTTTTTTATTGTACAGTACACATGTTTTAATTGTACAGTCATTTTTTATACTGTATTGCTTATATTATTCGTTAATAAATCTATGTGGAATACAATGTTAATTCAATTATATTCGTTTTGATAATTTTTTTAAATTATAATAGGTTATTTAGTACAGTATTATTAATATTACAGTACCGAATTTTGTCTCTCTCTGTATAACGATCTCTCCTTATAACGATAAAAATTCCCGGTCCCTTGCATATCGTTATAGAGAGAGAGGACTGTATCTGAATTTTCCTTTTGGACTAAAGTCAGAAATCTTGTTAAGTGTCCTACCATCGCAGGGCAACTGTTTGTGCAAACATTCAAACAAGGCAGTCAAGACAAACCAGCAGTGATAAACTAACTGGTTACTAATTGAAAAATGTCTAGTCCTCTTGTATTTTTAGGGAGGTCTTTACCAAATAAAAACTACTCAATTACGTTAGATTCGCAGATAAATCTAACAAAAGCAATAACCTGGGTTTACCCAGTTATATCTGTGGATTCGTCCACTTGGAGCGCAAAAAAATCAGCTGTTTTGAGTTTTTCATTTACTTGAGTTTTAACATCCTTAGACATGTCCTCGATACGTTTGGCAAGTATATATAGAACCACACTGCATTTTTGCGAAAGATACAGGGGAAGCAAGAAGGATAAAACAAGTAATAGAGGTTATTCTACGATTAAGGAAATCAATGATAAATATCTACGATTTCCGCTGTTAATATTTCCTAAAATACTTATTGTAATATTTGCGAACACATCATCACTTTTAGCTTACATGATTATTAGTTTTTACCTTCGATCTATACTAATCAAATATTTGCACAACCTTGAAGGTCCTATTACCAAAATTTCGACTGGTATAAATATTTTAATTATGTGAGAAATATTATATGACACCGACAATTAACCGTAATTATCTTTAAACATATAAAAAATGTTACAAAATCTTCATTGAATTTTTGACTCTCATAAGAGTTTTAGTTTTGTTTAGTTTCCTTGATTAATTTATATACAATGTGTTTTCCTTAATAAGTATTTCATAAATATCAGAAATACGTCATCTTTTAACTTAAACTGGACACTATTTAGCACTAATGTCATAAACTTCAGTTTAATTCCCTCGAACTGGAGATACCCCTAATTTTTTTAATAGCGTTTAGTATCAAGCCATACCTTATTTGAAAGAAATGCCGAAAGAATTTTTTTTATTTATCAAGATAACTTATATTTTCCGCAAGACATGCAAGACATAACAGATAGGGAAATGAGAACGGCCATAAAAGCAATCAAAAATAAGAAAGCACCGGGACCTGGAGGCATCTCACCTGAGCTTATAAAATACGGATCAAAAAAATTACACCGGATGATACAATGGATATTTCAGAAAGCCATAAATGGAGAACAGCTCCCAAAGGAATGGACGGCGGCATATATGACATCTATATTTAAGAAAAGAGATAGAAAACGATGCGAAAACTACAGAGGAATAAGCGTAATATCATTAATAGGAAGATTATATGGGAACATACTGCGAGAAAAGATAGAGCAAGCGATAAAAGGAAAAATCGGAGAGGATCAGGCAGGCTTCACGGCAGGAAGATCATGCATAGACCACATATACACACTGGAACAACTGTTGGAAAAGAAAAAAGCAAAAAATAGAGATATACACTTGGCATTTGTGGACCTGAGAAAGGCGTATGACTCTGTACCAAGGTCAGAATTATGGGAGGCAATGTACAAATTAGAAATACAGACGGAACTCATAGAAGCTACAAAAGCTCTGTATAAAGAAAATAAAGTGTCCATTAAAATGGGAACAAGAATCATAGGAGACTTCACCACAACAAAAGGGCTCCTGCAGGGTTGTTCCACATCTCCAACCCTATTCAAAATATACATAGAGAAAGCCTTGACTACATGGAAAAGAAAATGCGAAGGCATGGGAGTACCGGTACGGAACGAATACCTATATACATTAAGTTTTGCAGACGATCAAGTAGTGATTGCACAAGACCAAGACGACCTCAGCTACATGATGAAGAAACTACAAGAAGAATATACCAAGGCTGGCCTAGATATTAACCTCGCGAAAACAGAGTACCTATCTACAAGTGAAGAAGACATAGAAGATCTACAGATTGATGACAACGTAACAATCAAAGGAAAGGATAAATTCAAATATCTGGGGTTTATAATCACGAAAAAGGCAACAACAGAGGAAGAAATTACACAAAGATTAGGACAAACAAGAACAGCAATCCGACAACTTAACTCAGTATGGTGGGATAGACACCTAAATATGAAGACAAAAACGCAGATTCATAAAACATTAGTGCGAAGTATTATGACATATGGGGCTGAAAATTGGATCATAAACAAGAAAAACAGCAGTAAGATAGTAGCAACAGAGATGGAATGCCTGCGAAGATGCTGCAGAGTAACAAGAATGGATAGGAGAAGTAATGACGAAATAAAGCAAAGAACATTAATAGAAACAGACATACTAACATATATAGAACAAAAAAGACTAAAGTGGTATGGACATGTAAGAAGAACTAGCGACAGCAGATGGATAAAGAGAATAACCGAATGGAGCCCCATAGGAAGGAGGAAAGAGGACGACCCCGAAAATCCTGGAGGAACGAAGTAGACGACGCCATGAGTAAGAGAGGACTAAACGATGGAGAATGAAACAACAGAGAGAGATGGAAACGGTTGAGCGAGGGAAGGCAGGGAATACTGTAGAATCCCTAAATATATATATATATACATGCAAGACAGATTTCACCATATTTTTATAACTGTGTAAGAGATTGTTTAAACCGAACTTATCCCTGTCATGGATTGGTCGCAGTGGTGCTATAGAATTGCCAGATATGTCTCCAGCATTAACATTACTCGACTTTTTTGTGAGAATATTTGAAATCTAAGATCTACAAAACACAAAATATAATTCCTGATGATTTAGAACAGTGTATTTTTTAAGTTTGTAGGGATATTAAAAGAGAAACAGTTGAAAAAGAGAGACATATGACATATATAGAGTTTAAACAAATGATTAATTAACATATAACAATAAAACACTGAAAACTTTAAACTTTCACAAAATTTATTGTAAAATCTTCTCACTACAGCTGTTTTGACAGGGTGCCTTTCTCAAGTGATCTATTTTTGGTATGTGTTTACAATTTATAGTCTCTAACTGATTAGATTGAGGAGGGGAAAATTGTTTGTCTCAAGTAGGTCATTCTGAATTATGTCAAATATAAATGTTGTCAAATATAAATGTATAAATTATGTTAAAATATAGATTTTAATGAAGATAGCTTCTTTTATGTTCTGCTATACGTTTGATAAAAGTTCTACCAGTTTGACAGATGTAAATTTCTGGGCAGTCGCCACATTTAAGTTTGTATACACCACTCTGTGGCGCACCCAGGGGGGGGGGTTTGGGGGTTAAAACCCCCCCCCAGGACATATGAAGTAAACAATATATAAAGAATAGTAGGAAAATGTAACTTGTATTTCACACATAATAGAAAAAATCCAAAACGCTGATTGAATAATTAAATTACCACTTTAAATATGTAGAACACAATAATTATTGCATTACTGTATAAATACACAATAATTAATAATATTTTTCATTATATTTAGATATCGATACCTAATATTAGGCTTATGAGAAAGTAGACAGAACGAGTCTGTTATGAGGACTGTATTTGCGGCGGCCTTGTGGACTATCACGGGTTGTGTTCCTCTGCATGTGTTAGAGCAGTAGAAAAGAAAAGAGACATCTCTATGGGAGAAGAAAGCATTTGACAACAGCTATAAAAAAATAAGAAGAAAGGGAAAGATCAATGGAAGGATGGCAAGAAGAGTGGAACAACAAGGAAGATGTTGCTCAGTGGACAAAGATGCTCATCCCGAGCCTAAGGAACTGGGTAGATTGTATGTTTTAGGGCGTATCTTCATAGGTTCAGAAAGACAGATACAGATAAATGTCTATACTACAAATATTCCGACATTGTTACTCACACAATGTTGGAGTGTAATAGATGTACAGTGGAGAGAAACAGAATGTATAAAGAAATAGGTATGAACCCTGTGACTGTAAGAGAGATGATCGTGAAGATGACGGGAAATACAGAGGGATGTAATAGTGTTCACAATTACATCCGAGCAGTCATTAAAAAGAAAGAAGAAGAAGAGAAACACCAACCGAGCTAACGACAGAGATAAGATCTAATTACTATTTTAATGGGAATAAGTCGCAATTGAAGGTTAAAATAAGTTTATTGACGTTTGAATTTTTGATCTTTGATCTTGCACTGATAATTTGTTTATACTCCAACACTTAATAGAAAAAGGAATAGCGGTTGGTACCGAAGTACATCTAGCCTTCACCGACCTAGAAAAGGCGTATAATACAGTTCCAAGACTTAAATTGTGGCAAGCTTTACGACAACTCGAGTGTAGTCCATACCTTTTAGGAATAATAACAGAAGTGTACAGGGATAGCACGACTTACCTAAAAATCGAAAATAGACTATCAGAGCCAATAAAAATAGCTAAAGAAATAAAAAAAGGATGCAGTATGTCACCCTTACTGTTTAATTTATATATTGAGGCAGCCCTCCAAAATTGGAGAAACCCCTGCCAGGAATGGGAATCCCCATAGAAAATGACATACTGTTCTCCCTGAACTTTGCGTATGACCAAGCCATCCTAGCTCAAGATTCTTATGATCTAGAATTTATGATAAAGCGTCTATAGAGAGAATATTTAAAATGGGGGTTACAAGTCAGCATGAAGAAACCAGAATATTTACTTAGTTATCAATTCAGATGCAAGGTTTGAAGCAAGGTTTGATAGACGAAGATGTGGAAAGCAAAGAAGTGGAAAATTTTAAATATTAAGGTCCACTCATTGCTAAAAACGGCTTGGAAGAAACCGAAATTAAACAAGAAATAAACAGGGACGTAAAATTGTAAGATGTCTGAACTCCTTATGGTGGGATCACAACATTTCCAAAAGGAACAAAAAAAGAATTAGGGCAAACCATGGTTGAATCAGGTCTTTGTTATGGCTCTAAAGTATGGACAATTAATGCAGACCTGAAGAGAAGATTGTTGGCACTTGAAATGGATTATTTGAGAAGAAGTGCTAGAACATCAAGGCAGGAAAGGAAGACCAACGAATCTATAAGAAATAACATGAATGCTACAGAAACGGTCATTGACAGAATAGAAAGAAGAGGTTCAAAATGGTTTGGACATCTATTGAGAATGCCTAACGAAGTTCGCCCCAAAAACTTCACACATGGAAGCCCCCTGGAAGAAGAAAAAGAGGGAGACCTCGACGCTCATGAAATGAAAGAATTAGAAGAGCGATGGAATCGAGAGGTTTGGAGGAGAAGCATTCTTTGGACCGGGAGGATTGGCGGAGGAGAACGGGAGTACGGCGATAGTCGTCTCCAAAATGTATTGTATTTACAAGTTGGATTATCAAACGTCAATGGAATGTCAAACGTCAATAACTTTATTTTAACCTTCAATTGTGGCTTATTCCCATTAAAATAGTGATTACTTTACAATCCCACAAGAAAATAGCTTCAGAACAATAGATAAGATCTAGATACGAGAAGGGAGTGTCCCAAAAATGTCGTCGGCCTTACAGTGGCCACCCCACTTTTGGAGTACGCTACGTGCGACAGTCAACTGCGCACAAGTAAGAGAGGGTGGTTTTAGTTGGTAGGCAGGATAATAGATAGCAGATAGCAGTAGCAAAAAAAAAATTTCAAACCCCCCCCCCCCCTAAGACAAATTCTGGGTGCGCCACTGACACCACTGTGTAAGTACTTTTTATTTTGGCTCTTGTTTTTTTAATATATTTGCCTAAGTTGTTGTTTGTTCTAAGAGCTGGTATTATTCTTTTCTTTTTTATGTGTTTGGCTATTTTTATTGATATCTTCTCTGCATATGTAATCGGGCAGAAGGTAATTATTTTTTTCTCTGGTGGTGGAAATAATAATCTCTGGGCTTTCTTATGTAGTTTTTGATTTAAAATTGTATTATTTGTTTGTTCCTTGTACCCATTGTTTACTGCTATTTGCTTAATGATATTCAATTATATCTAAAAGTTGTATTTTGACATCAAAATTTCTATTAATCTATGTAACATGCTATGGTAGGCTGCCAATTTATGTTGTGTAGGATGGGTTGATGAATTATGTATAGCCGTGTCAGTATGGGTAGGTTAATATAATACGGAAAAGTTATGTTTGTCTTTAAATCTGATAATTTTTAAATCTAAAAAATGTATGGATTGATTTTGTTTTATTTCTATTGTAAATTCAATATGACTATGAAGTGAATTAATATACAATAAAAATTGGTCAAGTTGCCTGATAGTTTCTGTAAAATATACCAGTACATCGTCTAAGTATCTCCACCAATATAACAACTGTTTAAATACGGGATGCTGTGAACTCTTTGCCTCTAGATGATCCATAAAAATATCTGATAGCAATGGGCTTAGAGAATTACCCATTATAAGTCCTGCACTGTTATTTGTATATATTTGATTATTCAATTCAAAGTAGTTCTGGTTTGTGCAAATTTAAAAAATTTTACATCTTGATAAACAAAAGATTCGGCAACTATATAAAAAGAGTGACCGCTTACCCTGGTGCGGACATTTCGTCTGAACATAACCCCCTAATCGCGAATGTAAGGCTTCAATTGGCAAAGCCATCTAATAAAAAATAGATAAACACTAGAGAATTAATGAGAGATAAAGAGCTTAGATCTACATCCAGTAAGCACATCAACGTGAACTTGAGAAACATACAAGGAAATTGCATAAAGGAAACCTGTGAGAAAATAAAAATAGCTGTAGTCGAGGCTGACGAAATAATCGCAAGTAAAATAAAAAGAAATCACAAAAACGAGTGGAAGACAGAAGAGATACTTGATCTAATGGAGCAACGCATACAGTACAAAATACATCAGAATCAACAGAAATACAAGGAATTTCGAGTATATACAAGAAACACCATGAGACTCATCTGAAGAATGATCAAGGAAACTACGTTCATACCCAGAAAGAACTAGCTAAAATCTGGGCAAACCATGCTTCATTCCTCTTTGCGGATAATAGACCGAATCTGCCAACTACTAACTTACCCACGGAAAATTTATCCGGCCCTCCCATTATTCGCGCTGAGGTGGAGTATGCTATAAAAGTAGCAAAGCTAGGCAATGCTCCTGGACCGGATGGAATTACTGTGGAAGCCATAAAACTGTTGGAAGATGATAACATCGGCAGTCTGGTAGCAATTTTCAATGCCATATATAACACCGGTCACATTCCAACAGATTGTATTTATTCAACCTTTATAATAATCCCTAAATCACAAAAAGCGACAAAATGCAAATACCACTGACTGATAAGTTTAATGAGCCATTTGCTTAAGTTGTTTCTTCGCATCCTTCACACAAGAACGTTCAGAAAGCTGGAAGATCTAAGCGGTGAGACACAATTTGATTTCAATAGCGGACTGGGTACACGTGAAGCAGCTTTCTGCTTGAATACGCTTGTACAAAACTGCATGGATCAACGAAAGGATATAGTCATAACATTCCTCGATTATTAAAAAGTTTGACACCGTAAAACATGACGCAATGATAAAAATGATACACAACGCTAACATTAACGAGAAGGATATAAGAGTTATCCAGAATCTCTATTGTAATCAAAAAGCACGAGTGGGACTGAACAAATCAACCAACACAGAAGAATTTGAAATTTTAAGACGGGTGCGACAGGGGTGTATTTTGTCTACTATGCTCTTCAAAAATACTTGGGAATAATGATGAATGACCAATGGGATCCTCAAGAAGAAATAAAATGCCGTACCGAACAAGCAAGACAAGCTTTTATCAAATTTAAACTGCTACTATGTAACAGCAATCTTTCCTTCAATCTCCGCTACAAGATGGTTAAATGCTATGTATGGTCCATATTTTTATACGGCATGGAAACATGGACGTTAATAGTACCTTTCATTAATAAGTTGGAGGCCTTCGAAATGTGGACGTTGCGAAGAATGTTCCGCGTACCATGGACAGATAGGGTGAGAAACGAGGAAGTCTTGAGAAAGGCAAATACTGAGAGAGAACTACTCAATTTGATCAAGGTACGAAAAATTTATACCTCGGTTACATTCTGAGAGGAAAAAAATACGCAATCCCTCAACTAATCATCCAGAGAAAGATTGAATCAAAGAGGGACTAGGTCGCAAACAAATGTCGTGGTTACTGAACATAAGGAACTGGACAGGCATAAATAACACTAGCGATCTTTTGCATGCCGTAAAAGACAGACGTCTGGCCTTAAGATAATTCGGCAACGCACTATAGGTGCACGGCTCTATATGGAGAAGAATAAGGTCTAAAAAGTTTTTGAACGAGGACTACTAGGAAAAAGTCAAATCAAATTAATCTGGAGTTGTTAGGTAATTAAAAATGTTGTATTTTATTAACTAGTTCTATTGTATTTTTTACGGTAAATTTAGGTGAACATTTAGTATGTTCTAAAATAATCTCTTTAAAATCCTTCAAATTATCATTGTTAGAGAGTACAGTTTTAATAAAAGAATTTGAGTCATTGTGTTAAAACGGTAAAGGTACTATTGAAAAGGAAATTTTTCAAAAAATACAAAGTAACCATGGAAAAAAATAGTGGTTCCAGGTTCTTTCTGAAGTAGTTCAACTACTATAGTAAAATTCATTAAGCGATGCAGGGAGATGTAAACATTACCAGGCGCCTGGAACATCAAGACTAAGCAGAACGAATCTAACTTGACAATGGCAAGTGTGACCTTATATATATATATATATATATATATATATATATATATATATATATATATATATATATATATATATATATATATATATATATATATATATATATATATATATAAATATATATATATATATATATATATATATATATATATAAATATATATATATATATAAATATATATATATATATATATATAAATATATATATATATATATATATATATATATATACAAATATATATATATATATATATATATATATATATATACAGGGATGAGTGCCTTAAGAACCGGCAAAATAACGCAAAAGATAGAAAATATAATAAGTTGTGAAATAAAAAGAGATGAAAGTAGTACAGGCGAGAAATTATCGATAGAAACCTATAATCTACTTTACATTACATTAGAATTATCGAAAATTTCCCACCTTTAGACGTTAGCTTATTAGCTGGTTGACTTCAGTCATAGTAATACGTATCACGTAATGTAAGTAAAAACAGTTTAAGTAGGAGTACTTTTTTATCCAAAATTAATTCTATATGCTGTATTTGTCAACACAGAATTAATTATCAAATTACTACTAATTAAACTGTTTACACTTACATTTGCTTTATTGCCTTGAATCAGTTTTTACTTTATGCGAAATTTAAAAAATGTTAATGTTCGACGTCATACTTGTAATATTATGACTGAAGTCAACTAGCTCATAAGCTAACGTCTAAAGGTGGGAAACTATCGATAGTCCTAATATAATGTAATGTAAATTAGAGGTTTCTATCGATAATTTCCAACCTCTACTACTTTCATCTCTTTTTATTTCACAACGTATTATTTTTTCTATCTTTTGCGTTATTTTGCCGGTTCTTAAGGCACTCATCACTATATATATATATATATATATATATATATATATATATATATATATATATATATATACAGTGATGAGTGTCTTACCACCCGGCTTTTTAACATAAGAGATAGAAAACACAGTTACCTTGTGAAATAAAAAGAGATGAAACTCGTAGAGGTGAGAAATAATCGATAGAAACCTATAATTTACATTACATTACATTACCATTATCGATAGTCTCACACCTTTAGACGTTAGCTTCGAGCTAAATCACCTGGGTCATAATTATTATGTGTAACGTCGAATGTGTGAACAGTAGCAGAACAATAACCCAAACTGTCACTAAATAGTTATAAAAGTCTGATGGATCAGAGTTCAAGACACGATGTTCTCATCCAGGCGCTCAGGGTTCGAATCCAACATGAAGGTTTTACTTTTTTAAAAATTAAAATTTGAAACATTTATTTCAATCTTTATTAGAAGTGTTTATAGTAAAACATGAAAATTTTATTGAAAAAACAATGTCATACTTTCGAAAATAAAGTAAAAATTCTTCAAACATAAAAGAACGTTCTAAATAAATGTACTTACAAAAAATGTTTAAATAGGTAGAAATTCTATAAAAATATTCTAAATAAACGTATTTTATTCTAATGAAATGTATTTACAACAAATGTTCGAATAAGCCACCATTAGTAGCAGAACAATAACCCAATCTATTATAAAAGTTTCGTCTAACATTAGTTAATGTTTCTGGACTAATATCTTTCATTGAATCAAAGATCTTTTCTCTTAATTGTTGGAGAGAATTAGGCCTATCGTCTTCAATTCCATATAGTTTGAACTTGATATATCCCCACATAAAAAAATCACAAGGTGCAAGATCAGGTGATCTTGCAGACCAAAAAATATCTCTGTGACCACTAATCAATCGATTAGGAAAAGTCGCACTGAGATATTCACTGACGATGCGAGAATTATGTGCAGGACAACCATCGTGTTGAAACCATATGGAATCGAAAGGTATTGGTAAATTACGAAGGGCTGGGACAATTTGATTTTGCAGAAGTTCCAAGTATTTCCGCCCAGTCAACATACCGTCAATAAAAAATGGACCAATGACATGATTCCCTATTATGCTTCCCCAAACATTTACTTTTCGAGGACGCTGGGTACGAGCGACATAAATCTGACGAGGATTTCCTCGAGACCAATACCGAGCATTCATTGAATTGTGACGGCCATGTAATGAAAACGTACATTCATCGGTGAACAAAACGTTCTCTAAAAAATGATCATCTTGATGTGACGTTTCCATTGCAGTTTGACAAAATTCTAAACGTCTATATTAATCCCCAGAGAATTGTTCGTTGGATTTATGAAGTTTATAGGGACGGTATCCATGTATTTTCAAAATTTTACCTACTCTAAATCTTGAAATTCCATATTGTTTTCCGAGACGAGATGTTGATTGGGTAGGATTTTGCTCAATACTTGCACAAATCAAATTGTCCCTTAGTTCCAAATCTGGATTTACCTCCCTTCGTCTACGAACTCCTCTTGGAGCGAACACGGATCCATAAGTAAAAATAAATTACGTATAATAGACTGAATTGTTGATCGTGCTGGAGCCGGCCTATTTGGAAACATATTTACAAATTGTTGTCTAATCATGTTGTCTGATAATCCATTCACATGCCAGACAACAATTTGCACTTTTTCCTCGACCGTTAAAACCATTTTTACGAATTGTTTTTTCAATAAAAAGTTTCTGTTTACCGTGCAAAAACACCTCGATATGTTATTATTTGATGGCTGAAGGCTTGATGATTTGGTTAGCTGTAAAGCAGGCAGCTATTCGCGCGCATCCGTTCCAATGTTATCAATTGTTTTGAAAATCATTACCTGTACAGAGGAATTGATATTAACACTGAGAATTTAGTGATGGATTTGACATTAAACAGTCTTCACCGGATTATTTTGCATTCACAACTGAAGACTGTAAAACTGGAATTGAATTATTTTGTATTTCTATTTTATAACATTGGAATAAGAATAAATTGTAACTAATGAGTTTTTCGAAAACTTGTTACCTAATATGTATCATATTTTATATTATTTTTTGATTAAATAAAACAAAAATTTTATCCTTGGTGTGAATTGAACCTTAATCTTCTTGTCAATAGACCACGTCTCTAACCATTACGCCAATTCCACATACTTGTTTTCGAACTGAACATACCTACCTTTAGTTTAGTCAAATATTTCAGTTGAGGTATTTTTATTATTAAATAAACTTAAAGATTTATAATTTAAAATCGCTACTAATTAATGTTTTTTACTATAATATATCTTAATTTATTCAATCATTTATTCTAGCATCAGAAATTATTAAAATAAAATATTTTTGAGGTCATCCGTATAATTATGACTGAAGTCAAATAGACACGTCTAATAGCCTTATCTCGTACTATCTCACAACTTAATCTGTCTTCTATCCTTTCCGCTATTTTGCCGGGTGGTAAGACACTCATCACCGTATATATATATATATATATATATATATATATATATATATATATATATATATATATATTTATATATATATATATATATATATATATATATATATTTATATATATATATATATATATATATATATATATATATATTTATATATATATATATATATATATATATATATATATATATATATATATATATATATATATATATATATTTATATATATATATATATATATATATATATATATATATATATATATTATAATTATATATTTATATATATATATATATAAATATATATATATATATATATATATATATATATATATATATACAATTATATAATTATTAATATATCGTGACTCGTCACTGTTAAATTATCTAAATCTGAAAATTCTGAAGAATGCATATGTAGGTACTATAAATATCTCATCAGAACTAAACGTAAAGTCAAGCAATGAGGCATGCAAGTCATAGGTGTAATGATAACTCACCGGTAAAACATGACGGCAAACAAATTCAACAAATTGTTTCTCATATATTAGTTTTTTCGTTACCGTTAAGTTTGGCAGGAAAGCGCTGTTGCCAAAAAAAAAACATATGTATTTATTACAACAGCTACCGGCCAAACCATGCCATCATGAATTGCCATCAATCAATGCCATCACTTGCCATCGTGAATTGGCGTCAGCATATAAACATTACGTTTGTTTTTCCAGTTCACTGCTAAAATATTGTCTTTGGTGCTCATGTAGAACGTTCCATGCGGTACATCTTGCGAAAACGTTGGAAAATATTTTCGGTTTCATTTCACCGTACTGCATACACAATGTTTTTGTTACACAAATACTTGCTAAATTTGGACTTGCGTACCAATTTGTCCGTCTAGAATATATGTCCTTTATTTTCATATTTGGTTATAAAATATTTTACTACGCTACCACTAAATCCTAATAAATTGTCTAGCACTGATGTAGCACTGTATAAACTGTTAATAAATCTGATACTATTCCAATTTCACCATCACACAGCACAAACATTTTTACTCCAAATCGGTGTCTTTTCGAGGGGATATATCTAAAAAAGGAGATATGTCTAAAAAGGAGTCTGTCATGCTCTGTTGGATTTACATTGTCGACGAAGTGTAAATATCGAAGTAGTTGAATAATGCGATCTCTGGTCATATATTTTGTAAAAAAGTCCGTTTTTATCAATTAATCTGTTGTCCAGAAGTTTTTTCAATATTCGGTAAAATGTGGTTTTCGAAAAATTTGTCAAATCAGGGTCATCGTTCACCTTCTTTAAACCCTTATCAACGGTGGGTATTTTGTTGCTCATAAAAAAAATTATGAATCAGTCTTCTAATGTCATTTTTGTCAAAATCATCATTTTTGTCAAACTTCTTTTTTCTGGTCAGACATACTTTTGGTCCAGCGAATTGATGATTCGTTTTGTATTCCTTTATCACCGTAAACACACTTCTATCACAAACTCCAACTTTATTAGCCACTTTTCTCGCAATATCTTCAACCACTAACCCGGGATTTTCTTGTCTTTCACATTTAAAAACATTTAAAATGATTTCTTTAACTTCTTTAACTTTAACAGAATCAGTGGATGACATTTTTGGTTTCAATATCAGTTATTGAAATACGTGGTTATTGTTACAGTAATCATAATCACGTATAGATAGGGTCGTTATACAAATAAAAATATATACTTAAATTCCACAAGGAAACTAAGTGCCTGTAGTTGGCTGTATACCATATATTAAAAAATTTTTTCAATAAAATCCATTTAAAATTTTAAACTAGACATAATGTAAACTAAATTTCATTTAGTAATTTTTAAAGGGTTTCTACCCCCATATTTAGTGGCTACATCCATGTATTAACCTGACACTGATGATGGAATACTTATTCCGAAAACATTTTGTCAATTTAACATAGCCCAAATGGTTTTTTTATATACCTTTTTATAAAGGATTTTATCGAAAAAAATTTTTTAAATACTTAAATAGTTTTAAATCGCACAACAAATAATTGCTAATTCAACATTAACAGCATAAATATAATTTATTGTCCTTTAACCATCAAGATGACTAAAAATATACTCACAAATCGATTCAAATTACAAAATTTCAATACCGAAATAAAATACCTACTTAAATCGTGTCCGAACCTGTATGAGTTCCGACGACGTCGGCAGTAACGAAGTAAAACTGGACATTTCGGTTAATTTTTAAATATTCTTGAAGAACTGTTACTTGCATGTATGCATAAAATATTCAATAATTTTATAAATCGGATTATTTTTTTACTTACTATGTATTCAGTGATAAAAATAATTTATATACTATGCAACAAAGTTTTCAGTATTTTATTGTTATATAAAATGATTTTCCATCAAGTAACGGTCGAATCCATCACTTATACAAACTTATATATTTTATCAGAAACTCAATATAAATATAAAGAAAAAGCAGTTTGAATTCCGTAAAAGCGTCGGTACACGAGAAGCTCTCCTTAGTCTTGTAAGCAAAACTTTAGGAAAATTTTAAAAAGGACTATTAAGGGAAAACTTTTAAAATAAAGGTCATGAAACAGAATTAACAAAATTAGGTATGTGGATAATACTGTTATTTTGGCAGAAAATCTTGGGAATTTAGAAAGACTGATGAACAAGATTGTTCACTTATGAACAAGATGAAAAACTCTGAACAGGTAAATATTTACAACTATTTTGGCACCATAATCCTAGAAATCATTACTCCCAAAAAATTAGAGTGTCCTAGGATATGACTGTATAGGTTCGCGAGTGTACCTATATAAATGATCAAAACCTGGTTATGATCCAGGTTATGATCATCTGTGGTACCTGTCACAAATGCGGATTTTCCATTATTTAGCACGACTTAGGCTATCCGCGAATACCCTTTGTTTAATTCCAATAAAGTTTAGCCACTTTATCTTTCAAATAATTAGGTGCTGTAGTATTTGGAGATATTGGTCTTTTTCGGATGAAAAGTTACAACCTAAAAAATCTCCAAAAATATTTTTAATTATAAATATCTAGAACAGAACAGTTTTTTTTAATATCTTAATATATATAAATCTCGTGTCACAATGTTTGTCTTCAATGGACTCCTAAACCAATTAACCGATTATAATAAAATTCGCACACCATGTGCAGTTCGATCCAACTTGAGAGATAGGATAGTTTAAATCTCAAATTATAGTCGCAATTTTAATTTATTGCTAATTATTTGTTTGTTATTATTTGACAGTCACAATTATCTGTTAACTCCAAATGATTCTAACAGATGTCGATACCTTTCGACTGGGTTGAGTAAGATTTCAATAGATGGCGCTGCTATGGTAAATCTACGAACGTGTCATATAAGCTACATTTTAACAGCATAATTACCACGTGTTGTTGACGCTATAAAATTAATTAAATTTATTTTGTAGTGAACGAAATATCGTATAATTCAATTATTTCCACTTTTTAAATTTTTGGTGTTAGCATAGCCGGCCACGTGTTACTTAGACTGAAGTGTAAATTGAATTCATATTATAATAAAGATAATGCAGTGAAATTAATCCTGTTTTTTACTTATTTGTGCTTCATTGATCAAAACTTTATAATTTAATTTGAATTATATGTATGTAAATATTATCACATAATTATAAAATTTAATTAAAATGTCAATGCAAAAATGATACACAATTTCCTACACTTTTTCAATAGTTGTATAAATATTTTTTTTTTATTTAACCTCTATTAAAAAATATTTAGCACTTATTATTTCAATGTGCTATGATAACAAGTTTTTCAGATTTTTTTTCTTATATTTAAACGATTAAATTAGTATTTCAATTCTTATTGAAATTATTATTTAAAATCTATAATTTAAATATGTACATGTCAGTATTATCACATAATTATAAAAGTTAATTAGAATGATTTTCAATTTTTCTTTTCTCATATTTAATTTAATTGCTCATATTATTTTCAGTCAAATGCCACCGAAAAATGTTGTTTGCAACTATTTTGACGACATGTTATCCCTCGCAAGTACAAACTTTGTGGAAAAATATAAAAATTGTATGACAGAAGACATCTTGCACCGAATTAGACAAACAAATCAATGCCAAAACATAGATTATACACCAGAGATGTACAATGAAGCATTGGTCTTGATCGAGGATTTATGTGTTCTTATTTCAAATTTACCACTTAATCATTATGGTATGCTCTCACCTAATCGTCCAGCCACCGACTTAGTCAATACCGATTTAAAACGAGAAAATCAATATGACGTTTAGCAACAATTATCATGAACAGTGAACCATTACTGACAGCAGAACAAAAAATTATTTATGATCGGATTATGCTGGCTGTTGCTGAACAAGGCGGTTTTTTTTCTTGGATGCACCCGGTGGAACCGGTAAGACATTTTTAGTATTGTTGATTCTTGCCAAAATACGGTCGCAACAAAAAATCGCATTAGCAGTAGCATCGTCAGGCATTGCGGCTACTTTACTGGATGGTGGGCGAACAGCACATTCAACATTCAAGCTGCCATTGGACGTTCGTAATAAACCAGATGCAATGTGTAACATCAAAAAGAATAGTGGAATAGCTGCAGTGTTGCGGAAGAGTTCTATAATAATTTGGGATGAGTGCACAATGGCACACAAATATTCACTTGAAGCATTAAACAGAACTATGCAAGATTTAAACAGCAATAATAAACTTTTCGGTGGTGCTATCTTACTTTTGTCTGGTGACTTCCGGCAGACCTTATCGGTTATACCTCGCTCTACTTTCGCGGATGAGATTACTGCATGTTTGAAACAATCATTCTTATGGCGAAGTGTTGAAACACTTCGATTGACCATAAATATGCGAGTACAATTGCAAAATGATCCATCAGCACAAATATTTTCCGAACAACTACTAGATATTGGGAACGGTAAAATAGAACTGCAACCAAATACGCAATGCATTAAACTACCAGACAATTTTTGCACTGTTGTTCAGGATAAAAATGAATTGATTCAGAGTATTTTTCCGGATATACAGAATAATTATTTGAATTATGAATGGCTTAGTCAACGGGCGATTTTGGCAGCCAAAAACGTTGATGTTGACGAGATTAACTTTCAGATACAACAGTTGTTACCAGGTGATCTGATGTTTTTTAAATCAATCGATACTGTTGTTGATGAAAATGAAAGTGTAAATTTTCCGATTGAATTTTTAAATTCATTAGATATCCCTGGAATGCCACCACATAATCTTCGATTAAAGATTGGTTACCCTATTATTCTTCTCCGTAATTTGAATCCACCTCAATTATGTAACGGTACGCGTTTGGTCATCAAAAAGATCACCGGAAACATTCTTGAAGCAACCATTTTGGCTGGGAAGTTTAAAGGAAAAGTGGTCCTGCTGCCACGTATTCCGATGATACCATCAGATTCTACCATATCCTTCAAAAGGCTACAGTTTCCAATTCGTTTAGCTTTCGCCATGTCTATAAATAAATCTCAAGGTCAAACAATGTCCATTTGTGGTTTAGATTTGGAAAATCCATGTTTTTCTCATGGGCAACTATATGTTGCGTGTTCACGTGTTGGGAAACCGTCGAATCTATTTGTGTTAGCTAAAGACAGGTTAACCAAAAACATTGTGCACCGATTGGTGTTAAATTAAATTGAAATTGAAAGTATTTATAATTCAAAAAAATAGATATTAATGTTTAAAAGTTTAAGACTGTCTGCCTTGCCTACCTCATTCATGAGTTTAAGCGTCACATATTATTTACTGTATTATACTGTAATATACTTATATTTGTTATAAAATTAAATGGAAATAATAAATCTGATAAATTTTTATTTTGTACCTATTGATTTCTGCTTAATATTAAGTGTAAGAACATTTTAATTAATTGGGTTCAACGTACTTCCCCTTCAAATCTCAATCCAGTGAATTTGTATACCAACATCAACATTTTTGTCTTTGTTCGTAAATAATTTCATTGTACTAAAGGGTTATAGTAGTAGAAAGTCAAATAAGGAGATCACCATATTTTTTTACAAATACCATCTGTGTGAAAAAGCATAGTGGACTCCGTGACTGATGTTCTCTTATTGTTCTTCTTAGATTGTTTACTATAATGTAATATAACAAAAACTTTAACCACAGCAACGCGTGGCCGGGTCAGCTAGTTATTTATAAATATACATAATGACAACGTATGATTATCGCACTCTAAAGATAAGTAATATGCGAATAATAAATTAATAAAAGTACTTAGTCTATTATTAATATTTAATGCATAACATTCACTATTCACGGTACCAAAACTGAGAAAATTGTTGCGACATTGCATAAGCAGCGTCCTTGTCTTTGTCATTATTAAAGGTACAGTTTTCTTTAGGATTTCCATCTTTTGTTTTAGCCAACCTTGCCACATACCGTGACATGCATCAAAACGGATGTGACAAGTTCTCTTCTTTAATAATTTGAATGTAATTATATTTTTTATTACAGGGAGGAGCAGGTTATTTGTTTGGGGCATATTTGGTATACTTGCGTATTAGTTTTCTTTTTGCTATCATTAAAATAAGAAAATTTAATATAATTTATCAGTGTAAACTAGTAGGTTAGTAGATGTCAAACGACCAGTTATGAAACCTGTTGGTCAGTATGTAGCTTCTCTTTAAATTATCTGCTAAAACATCAGTCACTAAATCTCATACACAAATCGCCCGATTTGTGTATGGGATTATTAAAGTCCCTCTTAAGTTGTGATGGAAAGTGACCCTTGTTCAGAGATTTATTTTAAAATTAGCCAACAGAGGTCTACATAAAAAGAATGCACAAGTCCTTAAAATCAAGTTAAATACCATATCTGGACCAGGTTCTTTATCAGTATTAAGACACTGTAAGCTAGCCAGAATGCCAGAAATTTTATTAGTTGAGGAGTGTGTAATATGGCTGTAACTGATATTAGGTTTATGACTTCACTCATCTAGGCAGACAAAGGAAGGATTATGGACACTACAAACGAAATCAACAAAAGAATTAAAAGTTTACTGCGGCTCACTAACAACAAAATTATTTTAACTTCATGCAACTTGGAATACCACAATTATTATTTATTTTAAAATTAATTAACACCTTGACTGCGTTACATATCCCCGGCGGTATGTATCTTGTATTACTTCTGTGCTAAGCTCAAATTCGGTGACCGACATATGTGTGCGAAGTACGTACTATATCTTCGTTATTTTTCGTAATAGATTTTTGTTTTCAGTAGCCAGCTGTGTAATTTTAAATTCTGCAACCAACTATATAGATAATAAAGTACATATCCCCGGCGATAACTAACGCACCAGAAGAATATTTTATTCTTGTGGTGCGTTACATATCTCGGGAGATATGTACAATCGTGTCTATAGGCATGTTTGGAGGGGATTACAGTATTGTACTCTTCGCCATGGAAGGTTATAGAGCGCGAAAAATTGTAGCAAAAAAACTGGGGTGTGTAGGAGGAGAGATGTATAAGAAGAGTGGTCTATATATATGGGATAAAATTGATAGAAGTAAAATAGATAACAATTAAGTAAAGAAGTATGAAAAAAATATTGAACGGAATGTGGTTAGGCTAGCAATGTAGGCAAGAGAATGACCACTAGAAACTCAAGGATGGATACGGCCAATTTGCATGCCTTTTAAAGACAGTAAATCAGGAAAATATGTATGATGGATAGAAAAGAAGATATGAAAAATGAATAGATATAATGAAAATTAACAAAGAAAACAAATTGAGGGCGCCAGAAGAGGGATACTACTCTAAAAAGAGTAACGGTCACTCTTCCAGGTATCGTATACTGCTGATATTAATTAAAGTTGATGTAATAAAAATTATATGCAAAACAAATTCAAGTTTATTAAATATAACTTCTTAGATTTTGACAATCTCTAAGTTACCAAAAAGTATTTTAACAGAAATGTTGAAAACAACTATAACAAAAAGTTGAAAACTACACAGAATAACTCTGATATAGAGTGTACAACCTACATCTAGGTTAAAAAACAACCCTAAACAAAATAATGCTAACGTTGGAAGAACGTATAGCCAAGTAAATATATTATACTAACCTACAATATGACCAACAATATTGTTAAACACCTCTAAATTCAAATATAAACAAAGTAATATATAAATGGGAACAAGCCAAGTTAAACAATTGAAACGGTCTATTATCCTGAAGGGATAATAACCAGAGTTAATAACGCAAGATGAAATATAAAAAAATTAGTTAAGTAAACAAATAATGAAATAATTAAAGTTAATAATGAAATAAATGGTTAATACAAAAACAATGGAAGATAATCTCTGGGTAGAATTTGAGCTCAAACTTACCGATACCTTACACCAAGGGGAGTTATATTAATTAATATATATATATATATATATATATATATATATATATATATATATATATATATATATATATATATATATATATATATATATATATATATATATTGATACGATTAGGGTTTATAGAAAATAATTTATAAGTTATATACTACATAATATTAGATATTTGGTTGTTTTAAATAAGTTATATACTAGAGAATTTAATAAAAATATATTTATGTGAGGGCATTTTTAATAAATTAGCATATAATAATTGTAAAAAGTTGTATTTTAGTAATTGTAATGTGGTAGATATGTTTGAGTGAGCCATGTGACTAGGCAACCAACTATACAAACTCTGTCTCCCAGTGACATTTTAGGAAATTTTTAGGAATATAAAGTGGGGTTATAATAATATATTGTTTGAAATGTGTATTTTATTAAATTAGAATGTTAAGTTACTAATTTAATTATATATTCTGATCTGAAAAGCCTAAATGTAAACAAAATTATTAATAGAAAAGAATGGAATTCTCTGGATCTCCGGAGATGGCCATGTTTGCGAAATGGTTTGTTCCAGAAAATTCAGACAAGTATTTAATAGAACTAAATAGAACATGATTTCTTACCAGATGGTTCTGGAATATCCAAAAAAGAGATAAATACCCGTGATTTGGATTCAAGAGGGAAGTTTTTAGTCAGAAGTCAAGCAGTTTAATAAGAAATATGAAAGTTAGTTGGAGATAGTCCAATTGTTTAATATAGTGAGTTAAATGAAGATTAAAAATTATGCATATAATTTAATGCACATTTATAATTATACACAAATAATTATTGAAGATTAAAAAAAGTATATTGGAACAAATTAAATTATATTATGGTTGGAGATTAGTATAAATCAACTTATAATAATTGGATATTGGTATATTGAAAAGAAGAATAAATATAAATGCTGTTTGCTGGTTTGGTTGGTGGTGTATAAATGCTGGTGAAGAAAACTATATCTTAAATTGGTAGAAGGTGATAATTGGAAAAAGTAATTTCAAAAAAAAAACAAGGATAACAGAAGTACGAAGACATTCAGTGGTGATTAGAATCTATATAGTGGAAAACAGTTCATTTAGGCATTCAGTGAAAGAAAGGTACAAAATTTTGTTAATATAATTTAGTTAATGTCATAACAATTTCAATTTTGAAGATAGTTTGTTTAAATTTTACATTATCTATAGAATTTAATTAGTTTTATAAGAGTATCAATTTAAAGATAGTTTATTTTAAATTTACATTGGCTAGGTTAGATATATATGTGTGTTCCATAATAGTTATAATAAAGATAATTTAAAAAAGTACTTACAAACTAATTCTTTGAGAACCGCGATAAAAACCCTATATTATTAAAAATACTCATTGCTCATCATTCAAAAAAAAAAAAAAACACATCATAACAATTTGGCACCCAACGCGGTGGCTCTCTATTTAAAAGAATTAGTTTGGGAAGATAAGTGCTCTCTAAGATTAATTTAATTATATTAAATTAATTATCAGTAGAAAGGAAAAATTATAGAATTTATTTTTAATTATATTTGAACAAGTAAAGTCTCAAAATGTCTCAAGGAAAGAAAGGTACAAGAAGCAAAAAGAATGAAGAAGATGTGGAAGTAGAAACACAACCTATACAAGAGGAGAGTTTAGTTCAAGTTCCACAAGATACTGCAGAAATGAATCCAGAAAGAGAGGAAAATGTCAATATGGCAGCTTTGATGTCATTAATGATGCAGATGAACAAGACAATAGAAGAGAATTCAAAAGAAATCAAAGAAGACATAAAAAAATTGGAAGAGAATTCAAAAGAAGTCAAAGAAGACATGAAAAAAATGGAACAGAAATTGGAAGAGAATTATAGAAAATTAGAAAAGAAAGTAGAAGATAATATTAATAAAATTGTAAAACAAATGGAAAAACAAATGGATAAAAAACTTGAAGCTGCAGAGAAAAAAGTTGCAAATGAAATAAAAAGTATACGGAATGACTACAAGAAAAGGATAGACAATGAGAGGACAGAAGTAAAGAGGATTATTCAAGATAATAAAATAGATATAGAACAGAAAATAGAGTTACAGAAATGTAACTTAGAAGTAAAAATTAACGAAGACAGGAGAAACACAGAAGTAAAATTAGACGATATACAACAAAATATCCAAATAAATAGTAATCAAATAAGAAATGTGGAACAGAGAATAGATGATATTTCACAAATGAGAGACATAGGGAGACCTTACTTAAATTTAACAAATGAGACTGGGATTAAATTCTCTGGTAATATAAAAAATTTGCATCCTAGAGTATACATAAATAGTTTAAAACATAAATTAAGATTTGTGAATAATATTAATGATATTAAAGATTATATTAGAGTGACATTAAATGACAATGCAGCAACTTGGTTTGCTAGTATTGAGAATGATTTAGATAATTTTCAAACATTTGAAAATAAATTTTTAAATTATTATTGGGGTGAACTAGAGCAAGCCAAGTTTAGAGAAATTCTATATTTTGGAAAGTATAATCACAATTTAAAATCAAATATGGTAGATTATGCATTAAAACTGATAACAGTTGCAAAATATTTAGAACCACCACTTAGAGAGGATGAAACAGTCTTAAATGTATCTAGACATTTTGATGCTGATGTTGTGCAAACCGTAACTGTACAAAATATTCAAACAATAGATAGTTTTATTAATTTTATTCAAAGAATACAAAGAGGCAATATGACAAGTAATAATAACAACAGAAAAAACAATAATAACTTTCAATATAATAAAAATGATAATCAACAATATAGACAATCATATAATAATTATAGATATGGTAATAATTTACAAAATTTTAATAATAATAACAGTAATTATAATAAACAACATTGTAATAACAGTACTAATAATAATAGACAAGATTTTAACAATAGAAGAAATACAGAGCGACCTAACTATAACAGACAGGTAAATTGTGTTCGAAGGAATAGAAGCTGCGAAGACAGGGAACGAAATCGTACAAGGCAAGAAAATGTGAGTAGAAGTCATAGTAGGAAAAGACATAGGACATCAGATCCAAGTGGTCAGATACAATCTGACAATTCTAATAATCAAAATTTTGTGCAGTAAACTTTCTGAATTACAAGTTAGGCCATTGCTATTATGAAAAACCTTCTGAATTTATTTCTTTAGATGAAGATAAAATTATTGAATCTATTAATTTAATTTATATAAATGCTTTGGCCAAAAATAAAATGATTAAGATTATGATAGATACTGGTTCAGAAAGTACTTTAGTCTCGGAGAATTTTATTTTTAATACATCAAAATTATCAGATATAATAAAGATTCCAAAAATTAAAATTGTTGGTGCAAATAATAAGAAGTTGGGTGAAATTGATAAACTAGCCAATTTTAAAATTAATATTCTTAATAAAGAAATTAATATGCAAGGATTTATTGTCAAGGATTTATGTGTTGATATATTAATGGGAAATGATGAATTGGAAAAGAAGAAAGTAAAGATAGATTTTGAAGAAAAAATGGTAACTTTGGAAGGGCAAATAATTAAATTTATGCAGAAAGAAGAGGTAGAAGAAGGAATAAGAGTTGATAGGATATTATTAAAAGAAAATAATGATGTTTATGAAGAAGAAATGTATTTTGATGATAGGGAAATGTCCCAAAAGAATGTAAAGAATAATTATTGTAGTGAATATTTAAGGAATGGAAATTTTAAGCAGATGGATGCCTACGAGGCGGAGTGCGTAAAATTGGAAGCAAGGAATAATGAGTACATAATGAAGAATAATTTTATTTGTAAAGAAGAAGATATAATGAAAGTTTTAAATTGCCCTAAAGAATATAAATCAATAGTCATTTCCATATTGCAGCAACACAAGGGACTTGTCAATAAAGAAAATAGAATTGCACAGAATTATATCCATAGTATAAGAGTTAAGGAGGAAAAAGATTTTAAAACAAAATCATACCCAATACCATATAAATACAGAGAAGAAGTAAACAAAACAATTAATAATATGTTAGAAGATGGGATCATTGAGAAGGCAGACACACGTTTTATTAACCCCATAGTAGTAGTACGAAAAAGATCAGGTGAAATCAGGTTATGTTTGGATGCAAGGAATATTAACAAGATTACTGAAAAGCAATTTGAAGCACCAATGAGTATAGATGGAATACTAGGAAGAATTACAGGAATGTCATTTTTCACTAAAATTGATTTACAGCATAGCTTTTGGTTAATACCTCTAGAAAGAAAAAGTAGACAGTATACAGGATTTCAGATAGATGGAGTAGTATATCAATTCAAAGTAGTACCATTTGGACTTCAATCATCTTGCAGTGCTCTATGTAGATGTCTTCATGATATTTTGGATCAATATGAACAATTTGTAATTCACTACATTGGTGATATATTAATTGTTTCTAAAACAGATGAAGATCATGAGAAACACCTAAAAATTATAATAAATAGATTAGACAAAGTTGGACTAAAAATAAATCAAGAAAAATGTACAATTTTTCAAAAAGTAGTGATATATCTAGGTTATAAACTTAACACTAACAGCTTACTGATATATCCATTTTATTCAATAGACTTGATTTGTTAAATAGATGGTAGATTTCATTATTTTGAATCAATTTGACATCATACTTGTTGAATTTTGTATATATGGAAATTAATTTGTACCCTAAAAATCATAATTTGGGGTTAGACACAAAATTGATACTATAATTGCTATAAAAATGTCTTTCTAATATAATAAAGTGGAAAAACTTACCAATTTATATTGATGAAAGTTATTTTGAATGGAAATAATTCCTAGATTTTGTCTATAAATAAACAGAACACAATATCCATTATATTTTTAATTAAGGTTATATTTTATTCTCTCCATTTGACATGACAGTTTGACCATAGAATAGCCGAACTGTGATCCGTTGTTCTCTGCTTTGACATAGACAGCGAACAGGGATGTATTTAACACATTTTAAATAATAAAAAAAAAAAAAAATTGAATTATTAATTTATTAAATTTAATAAGGTATGAGAAAATTAATATTTAAAAAAATAATAAGTAAATTATTTATTTTAAATATTATTTTGGGGTATTGATACGATTAGGGTTTATAGAAAATAATTTATAAGTTATATACTACATAATATTAGATATTTGGTTGTTTTAAATAAGTTATATACTAGAGAATTTAATAAAAATATATTTATGTGAGGGCATTTTTAATAAATTAGCATATAATAATTGTAAAAAGTTGTATTTTAGTAATTGTAATGTGGTAGATATGTTTGAGTGAGCCATGTGACTAGGCAACCAACTATACAAACTCTGTCTCCCAGTGACATTTTAGGAAATTTTTAGGAATATAAAGTGGGGTTATAATAATATATTGTTTGAAATGTGTATTTTATTAAATTAGAATGTTAAGTTACTAATTTAATTATATATTCTGATCTGAAAAGCCTAAATGTAAACAAAATTATTAATAGAAAAGAATGGAATTCTCTGGATCTCCGGAGATGGCCATGTTTGCGAAATGGTTTGTTCCAGAAAATTCAGACAAGTATTTAATAGAACTAAATAGAACATGATTTCTTACCAGATGGTTCTGGAATATCCAAAAAAGAGATAAATACCCGTGATTTGGATTCAAGAGGGAAGTTTTTAGTCAGAAGTCAAGCAGTTTAATAAGAAATATGAAAGTTAGTTGGAGATAGTCCAATTGTTTAATATAGTGAGTTAAATGAAGATTAAAAATTATGCATATAATTTAATGCACATTTATAATTATACACAAATAATTATTGAAGATTAAAAAAAGTATATTGGAAGAAATTAAATTATATTATGGTTGGAGATTAGTATAAATCAACTTATAATAATTGGATATTGGTATATTGAAAAGAAGAATAAATATAAATGCTGTTTGCTGGTTTGGTTGGTGGTGTATAAATGCTGGTGAAGAAAACTATATCTTAAATTGGTAGAAGCTGATAATTGGAAAAAGTAATTTCAAAGAAAAAACAAGGATAACAGAAGTACGAAGACATTCAGTGGTGATTAGAATCTATATAGTGGAAAACAGTTCATTTAGGCATTCAGTGAAAGAAAGGTACAAAATTTTGTTAATATAATTTAGTTAATGTCATAACAATTTCAATTTTGAAGATAGTTTGTATAAATTTTACATTATCTATAGAATTTAATTAGTTTTATAAGAGTATCAATTTAAAGATAGTTTATTTTAAATTTACATTGGCTAGGTTAGATATATATGTGTGTTCCATAATAGTTATAATAAAGATAATTTAAAAAAGTACTTACAAACTAATTCTTTGAGAACCGCGATAAAAACCCTATATTATTAAAAATACTCATTGCTCATCATTCAAAAAAACAAAAAACACATAACAATATATATATATATATATATATATATATATATATATATATATATATATATATATATATATATATATATATGTTATAAAAAAAACCTATAACTGGTGAAACAAGATATATATATATATATATATATATATATATATATATATATATATATATATATATATATATATATATATAGTTCTGAAGCAAAAACCAACTGTCCTCCTAGGTGAAACAGTTGTCTGGAGGGATACTCCCGAATGGCTTCGGTGTCCCAGCGAAGTCCTCCTTGAGGTCCGAAATTAGCACAGAACTGGTGCTAATTGGCTCAGTTCCGATGGTTACTGTCCTGCCCTACCTCTAGGTGCAGGCTGGAGAAAAAATGAGGGTGGAGTAGACAATACCCCCTGGCTTGTCCCAATGACCCTGATTCTTATAGAGTTGAAGTGGTACTCTTCCTCGGATGTTCTGAGGGAAGTTTATAATTCCATGGGAGGTGGCTGAAAACAATTCCCCGTTACTTCTAGTCTCAACATTGATAAAAAGAAATCAAAGAAGAAGTGAGGAAAGTTTCTTTCAGCATAAGAAACCGGAGCAAAAAGATAATTATGGTAGATGAAAAAAAAAACACATCCAATCGGATGTAGCGTGACCTTGCTTCACATAGAGTAAAAATATAATGGACTTGAACAAAATACTATATTAAAATATAAAATAATGAATCTGAATAATAGGATATGAATAAAATACTCTAATGTTCATTAAAATATCTGTGGAAATTGTAATAGATGTTTACGGAAAATTCAGAATTTTAATCAGATTCATGCCAGAATGATTGTAAGCGGCCATACTATGCTTGAATTCGTGACCCAAGGTCATTCTGAATACCTTAAGGATGTGGGATGTGGGAACAAAAAGTTAGTTTTTATAATATAAAAAAAATAGTTACCAGATAGCTACCCAATTCCGTGCTAGAAATTTCACTTCAGCCTCCCGAGTTTCCGAAAACACCTTCAATTAAATGGTTACGGTTATACTTAAAACATTTAACTTCTTGAAGTGAAGGAAATTCTATGCATTAATCGGATTTTCTTTCGCTAACTACCACCTTTGTACCACTTCAAAGTCTCGATCAAAAGTGAATTTTAATTCACAGTTTTTTAACCAAGAGCCAGTTTGCACTCCCCCTTAATCTCCTGTCATCTCTCTGGTTCGCAATGGTACCAAATTTAGATCAGAGTGACAACTTAAATTATTAAAAATACACACTTAATGAGCAAATGAACACTTAAAGTTAGGCAACCCATACTACATCTCTGAAATTACTTTAATATAAATAGTAGTAAAAGTAACGACTGTTACAAAATATTAGAATTATCGCGGAGAAGTGTAGTTAATGACGATCAAGCTAATTTGGAAGGCCAAGGATCTTCATCAGATTTTCAACCCAGAGTGGACAAATTGTTAGCATCATTGCGAACAAATGAAGCCGAATAAGTTAATTTAGAACGAGAAGTATATTCATCAGATTTTGATCCTTTTGATAGTGACGATTCTGTATTAGATTGTACTTTTGATCCATCGCTATACGACAATGCGTTTTCTGACGAACAAGAACAAGCTACTGGTATACAATCAGAGACTGGTGAGAGCTCGGAGTGTGATAATGAGGATGAAATTACACATGTTTCGGAGAAACCGTTTGGGATGTATATTGAGAATTGTAAAATTAATGATAACATAGATCTAACCTAAATTACAGGCCCTGCTGATATTTTTAAATATTTCATAAGCAATGAAGTTCTCGACATTATTGTCACAGAAACTAATCGTTATTCCACTCAACAAATAAACAAAGGACATGCCGAGAAGTCAAGAGTTAAAAGTTGGAGTGATACAGATATAAATAAAATTCGTAAGTTTTTCGCTATTCTTATTGTTATGGGGATTACAAAGGTGACATTCATAAGCTCTTATTGGTCAAAAGATAAAATGTTCCATAACGAGTTTATAGCCTCAACAATGCGGCGTGACAGATTCTTGCTACTTTTAAAATTCATACATTTTGCCAATAATGAGGATGCACCACCTGGTGATAGACTAAGCAAAATTCGAAACATATTAAACACAGTAAAAGAATATAATAATATTCTAAATGCTGGGAGGGTACTAATTATTGATGAGACAATGGTACCTTTCAGGGGTAGAATACATTTTAGGCAATACATTCCTAACAAATGTCATAAATATGGAGTCAAACTATACAAACTATGTTCTCCAAATTAATATACTTAATATAAATGTGTATGCTAGAAAGGGAGATACAACTGCACCACAAGGTCATTCGCATGTACTAGTAAAAGAACTTTTGAAAATAGTTGAGCCAAAAGAGGGGGGGACCATTTATGGAGATAATTTTTACTCAAGCATACCGCTAGTCAAAAATTTATATGAGGAAAAAATGATTTATTGTGGAACGTTGAGGAGCTATAGAAGAGGAATACCAGAAGAAATATGTCAAAAGCTAAAAAAGGGACAGGTTATTGGACAAGAATCTAATGGTAAAAAAATAATAAAATGGTTTGATAAACGACCAGTCTTAATGATATCCAGTGATCCTAGTCATGATGGGACATTAACTGCTACTGGTAATGCAGCATATTTGATTGATAATAAGTACCTTACAATTTTTACTATTTTAGGAATACGTAATAGACAAGGTGATGAAATTTCGAAACCACAGTGCGTCATCGACTATAATAAAGCTAAAAAAGGGTTAGATTTTAATGATCAAATGTCTTCTTACCATACATCAGTTAGAAAATATCTGAAGTGGTATAGTAAGTTACATAGTTTGTCAAATTATTCAGCATTTTACATTGCTAATTTATTGTAGAAAAGTCACGTTTAAATTAATTTTGGGTACATCATTAGTTAATGCATGGGTGGTGTACAACATGGTTGCCCAAACTAAGATTGGAATTTTGGAATTCAGGAAACAGTTAGCTGAAAATCTTGCAGTATCTGATGAAATAGTACAACACCCTGTAGATGGTATGAGAAAAAGGGTTCATACGTTTGTAAAACCTAATGGTCCAGGTCGAAAAAAGAGGAAACCATGTAAAGGATGTTACCAAACACTACAAACAACTTTAAACAGCATAGAAGCTGCCAAAAAAGATCGCCCTTTAACAAGTTTTGGCCTGAATATGCCTGGATTTTGCTTATCTTGTTTTAATAAACACCATGAGTAACTTTTTCTTAGAACAGTTAGGTATATCTTATAAAAATCATATTTCGTATGTTATTATTTTCTTGTGGTATATGTTTTTTTTGATATGTAATGAGTTACGAAGCAAGCAGAATAAAGTTAATTTATTTTGGTTCCCTAATTTATTATTTTCGTTTGATAAAATTAGATAGTTTTGCTCCGAGATGTCAAAATTTTTCACTTTACTTACATATCTCCGGAGACTTGTAGCGCACAAAACTTAAGTGTACTTACATATCGCCGGCGATATGTAACGCAGAGAAGGACAAAGTACAGATTTTCCGATACGCAGTCAAGGTGTTAACTTCTAAAAATAATATGTATTGTAATTCCGCGACTTCTCAGTATTTTATCTACTAAATGTATGTACTATCTATAAATGATATGTAACCGTATCTATATTCTTGCTTTCTTAAAGATAGTCACCTACAAAACTCATCACAATCGCTAAAGTAGCCTGGTATTTTATACTGTGCACCTTGAGCTTTTTTAAACAAATAACTTTCTTTACTTCTCTAGCAAACCATACAAGAAATATCTTACTTTTAGGGGTGATCAAATAAACATGATGACATTCCTCGGCAAAAAACTTGAAAAATAATTGATAAAAAGTAAATTGATAAAAATATGTTTTTTAATCTTTGATGATCTGCAAGAGGAAAATCATATTAGCCTTATTTCCAGACATGCAGTCAGGAGCCTCCAGAGATTCACCCATAATAAGTGCAGAAATATACATCGGCGGATCCAGAAATTTTTGTCTAGGGGGGATCATGGGTCTTGAGGGTGATTTTGATATCGTCGGTCCAATGCCAAAGTCACGAATGTGCGTATTTGATGTTTTGAGAAAAAGCCGTTTTAAACATTGGGGACATTGTTAAAAATAGAAATTTCAATTTACGAAACTAACGACTATTGGAAAATTTCTTTTATACAGCATTAAATAATGACGACTGAAAATTTTCTACATTTTTATTGTTTTTCCAAAAAATAATGCATATTCGTTGTTTTGGCCTTTCAAAATTTAAGACATATTGTGTTTCGTTAAAACAAATAAAAACATATTATTGATAAAATGAACTAGTTTTATTGAGAATATAAGTCAATATTATAAAAGTTTAATTTTCGTTATAATCGGACTGAACAAAATAAAAAACAAACATCAAAGTTTTCTAAGAAAAACAAAAATTCTTTCTCTATAGAAGAAAATTAAAATAAATCATAGTCGTATACTCTTTTTAAAAACTTAATAACACAATAACGTTTAATCTTCGTCAGTATCGGATTCTTCACCAATATCGAGTTCCGGTAGATTGTCCCTCACCGTTTGATTTTTTTTAGGGAGCCGTAAAAATCATGGTAACCTCTTGGTATTGTCAAATCGTTGCACATTTTATCTAAGTTCTTCCATTTTGCCTCGCTGTTGGGTAAGTCATTTTGATAGGCCTTTTGTAACTCAGCTTGTTTTGGGCGGCCTCGTGTTTTTTTGTAGTCCACTTCAATAAAATCATCGGTAAAGTTTACTTTGTAAAGAACTTTTATGACATTATTTTCTTTAATATATTGTAGACAGCAAAGCTTTCTCCAAGGAATTTCACTTAATTTAAGGAATTATTATTTAAAAACCCTTTAAAATCTAAAAAGGCATCAAACGTCAAAGACTTTACAACAAAGGGATATGGTGTGATACGTGCATCTCTTATAAATTGCGCCCAACCCTCGGGGGTATAAACGGGTACATATTTTGCTTTCTTCTCTATTTTTGAATGAATGGAATCACATTCCATTTCAGTGTGTCCCGTTTCAAGAAACTTATGATCGGAGAATATTAGGGAGAGAATTATTAAGTTATATTCGGAGAATATCTGGCGATATTTTTCAAATGATACAGTTTTGTCTTTGTTAGTGCTGCACAACTCCTTATACATCCTGTAAATTATTGATATATTAAGGGATGAGTCAAGGTATTTCTTTGTACTCGATTTACGATAATAATGCGATTCTACCGCTGGAAAGAATAGAATGTGGTTTTGTATAAATTGTTCGACATCCTGGGGTAACTTGTTTGATGGTTGATGTTTCCCGCGCTTATCTTTTTCTATAACTCCATTGGATGAGCGCTTGTTTATTGCACTTCGCATAAAGGCGTCTGTCACGTTTAATGTGGCCATGACAAATTCCCTACATACGGTAAGTTTAATACCATCAACTGTAAGACTATAAACGTAGGTGTAATTTTTTCTTGAATTTTCGATTCCTCTTGTCGTGCGTTTCTTGTCTTTTTGTTCAATGTGATTAGACACAAATTGACGTTGATCGTTATTGCAGGTAAAATTACAAAAATCATTATAAATTTTAATTCGGTTTTGCTCGGAAATTAAAGTTGCACATTTATGTTTTTGCTTATTAAGGCAAGGTGCTGTCAAAAGAGGCTGTGAAGGTACCTCGATTCCCCTATAGCCAACGTAAGACTCTCCTTTAAGCCTTTTCACTTTCTTAACATTTTTCTTCCACAACTTCTCGTTTCTTTTTCTCTTCATAGATTCTTTTTTTGCCAGATTTTTAGGTGTTATGTCTGTTAGTATAATTCTCTTACGGTCAGCATCACCTTTAATATCACTTTCCAATGAACTGTGTATGTCTGACGTAGGTGAAGGTTCATAGACATCTGAAGATGAATCAGATACAATCAAATCTTCTTGTAGTGTTTGTGGTGAAGCTGGGAGTAGATTGTTCGGATGGTTAACTAGAAGAGGTGTTGACATGTGCTGGTCAGATATATAGCCTGAAATAAAAATGAACTTTTGAATGCGTGTTTCTTCACATTCCCATTTTCATTTAAAAACGTTTTAATATCCGTAAATTATGCAGACATGATTTTTAGACCAATTTGTTCAGAATCAACATCGAAAATTGCTGACAAGTGCATACAGCCAAACAAAAGCCAGCCATAGCATAGCTTTTAGGTTTTTTATTTTTTTGCCGGCGATGACTGAAAAAACTTGTGTATGTTTTTTGTACATTTTGCATTACATGGTATTGAGGTACATCTGGGTGCTCGATGGTGGTTCTTAAAGGAACTTCGTTAAATAGATCATCTGAAAACAGAAAAAAGAAAAATCATAACACAGGTATTTATATAAAAAGTGTGTACGAACAAAGTTATGACAACTTAAAATATTAAAACTTACTAATCTACGAGCCACAAAAGAAGTTCGTATAAGTTGCATAGGTCCGGTCTTTTCACCTGCGGATAACTAGTTATCGGGGAGTTTATCTGACAGATTACAGACACGCCGATCTGTCAGATAAACTTCCCAATATCTAGTTATCCGGAGGTGAAAAGACCGGGCCTTATAAGAGTTACTATTACATATTTACTTACCTTGATCTTTTAATTCTCGGCACTTTTTCATTATTCTTGCTATCCTTGAAGTCATTTTTCAACAATATCACTAAATTCACGAATACCTTGAAACTTAATTATTCACACTGCCAATACAACGAATGTGGCACATTCGTTAATTTGGATCTTAAATAGTAAAATAACTTGCAACGTCAAAAGCACGAACGTGGTACATTCGTCTTTTCGGTATGGCAGTAAATCTCCAACTGACGCTTTCGTGGAATGCGTTCCAGTTGAGGGGGGCAGAGGGGATAGGTCAACACTTTCGTGCTTCTGTCACCGTATACTATGAATATAATTACAGACGCTGATAACATAAAGCGGAAATGGGCAATTTGGCACATTCGCGGTTTTGGAATTGGACCGACGATATAGGATTTACATTTTTGCACCTTTCAGTGGCTGATCCCCAGAAATATTTTTGTCGCGGGGGGGAGGGGTCTTAAGGGTAATTTTGATATAGGACTTAAACCAAAAAAAAAATAATTTAAAGCTTTACATACTCTATGAGTCAAGTTTGACTCTTCAATCAAGAAAAAATTAAGGATAAATAAGTATAAACCAAAGTTAAGTAATTTAAATGCAATAACTCAATGTACGTGTAAACATTAATGAATGTAAAAAGGAAAAGACAGTTAAGATTTTATTTCACGTTTAGGGAGCTTGCGCATCCATTTATACGTATTTCAGCCCAATAGGCCTCATCAGAACGGCTTTCGCAAACGCTCTGAACGTGAAATAAATATTTTCTGTCTTAGGAAGCAACTCTAACATGGCTTCGTATAGACGCAATGTAGCGACATCTGATAATAAAATCGTAGACTAATTTTTGAAACCAAATTCAAGAATTCCGCTTTAATCTGTGCCTTTTAAGAATTGCAAGGCAATACAGACGTTGATAAAGATGTTAAGAGAGATATGGGGAATCTAAAAATTGCATTCCACAACATATCTCCTCAACTAAGCAAAATTCTTAGCGAATTGGTTTCTAGTACTCGTACAGAGTATATCGAAATAAAAAGGAAAAGACAGTTAAGATTTTATTTCACGTATAGGGAGCTTGCGCATCATCATTAAAGAATGTATTAAACATTCCTAATTAACTCTTATTCTCCAACTTATCGTTGGATATCCGATATCAATTTGTAAAAAACATTCATTTATTCCTTATTGCTATACGGAGTGTAACCTTGGACTCTCGGAATTACAAGTGTGAGGCGTATAGAAGCTTTTGAAATGTGTGTTTTTCGAAGGAGGCTGAAGATTTTGTGGACAGAACACGTGACCAACAACGAGGTGCTGAAAAGAATGAGGACTGAGAGAGAACTCGTAAATATTGTAAACAACAGAAAAACGAGTTATCTAGAGCATATTTACAGAGGAGAAAAATATAACTTTCTACGACTCATAATGGAAGGGAAAGTAGAAGGAAAAAAAGATCCAACAAGAAAAAATGCTCCTGGATGAAGAATGTAAGAGACTGGACAGGCATGGATAATGGACACTCATTCGACACTAAGAACAACTCAAGATAGAGAGCAATTTGCTGCAGTTATAGCCACCCATCCGTAATGAAGAAGGTACCTTAAGAAGAAGTGTAAACAGCATTTTATTTAAATTAATTTATTCAACAAAAAGCATAATATAATTTAAGAATAGTTATTTTTATAATTAAGCATATTTGGCTATAAGTAAGTGAAATATTTTTTACTCGGTAATGAAATTTTTTCCACTAATTGTCAGCAACAGCCGGCAACGAGTGGTAAATAAAAGTTTAGTGATTAAAAATACTATAAGAATAAGATAAGTAAATATTATATAATTTTATAAAATGTATAATTTTCGCCTATCCGATTTAGCAAATCACTCTATGATTGCATCAACATCTAGAGAAATTTCAGGATGCACATTCATGAGTGCTAGATCAGTTAACCTTTCCTCCGAAGTTCTATTTCTAAGCCAAGTCTTTAGACGCTTAAGCGTAGAAAACTATGCTCTGCGCTGCACTGACTGGCAGTGTAATTAATATTTACAGAAATATTCTGATATTTGGATACATATGAATAACGCAGTTTTTTAATACTTCTCAAATAGAATCAGGAAGTTGTCACGACTGGTTTCCACTTTTGAATCCACATTGAAAACTCTTGTTCTACTGTGGAATATGTAGTAGATGGTCCAATAATATCCTGGAAGGTATCAACAATTTTTTTTAATGCAATTTTATCTTCTGGTGTGTTATTAGTTTTAGGTAAAACAACTCGAAGATTAAATAGATTAATAACTTTCGGTGAAAGTCGTTCTTCTAAATCAGTTAAGATATTTTCTAAAAGGGGTAAATAAATAGATCTTCGGAAATATTCTTCGCAAGAGTTAGCAGGTTGGTTTTGACGACAGTTTTGATGAGAAACTATACGAGGCATCTTCAATTTAATGTCTAGTTGTTCATCTATTTCCTTTATTTCACAGTAAAGTTTACTAAAAACAGATTCAGCTTTTGATATTTTATTTTGAAGATTGCATTTAGTGCCCTCTATGGCCTCAGTAGTCTTCTTCAAATCTAATTTTGGTGACTGAAGAAAACGACTAAGTGATACAATTATTGTACCTAAAACATCACTAAGACAAACTATTGAAATGAGAAATTTTGGGCACCTAATAGTTTGCATTAATAAAGATGCATCAGCTGACATCTTACTATCTATCTATCTATCTTACTATACTATGACATTTTACTATCCTTCCACGTAGAAATTGTTTCAAGAGCGTTGTATATTTTGATGATTGATTCACCCTGGATTTGAAGATGACCTTCATGCCTTTTAATTCAACGAGTTTCACAAATAACTTTGACAGCAACCCCCAGTTCCTTTATTTGTATTCACTAACGTATCAGACAGAGCTAATGCAACAAAAATATTTACTTTGATATTTATTATAGATAAATTATAAAATGTAGTACACAGTCTCAACAATAATTATAATACCTATTCAAATTGCAAACAACCAATTCATAGACAAAACTGAAGATAAGAAATACCTAATACAAAATAAAAATGTGCTGATTATGTGCGAAAAGTCATGTCATATAAATTGAATGAGCAATAATGTGTGGCTTTATAATTTCTAATTCTATCTCATCGATAATCGAACGATTCTCTGGCACTCAAACGACGAATTGATAAAATTTAAAAATCGCGTAACTCTGAAAATCGGGGTAGCGTTAGTCGGAGATATCACTGTATTTAGAGTTGTTGATTTTTTTAAACAGCAATGTAAAAAGGCTTCCGCATAATTCTACATTTACCCCTAGAATAAGTGAGTTTAAATCATTTCAACTCTTGACTTCCTGTTTATAGGGTTGATGGGTTTTAAATTATTTTTTTTTTTAGGATTATTTGATTGATATTTAATTTTGTTTAGAAGGGTTCAAGACCACCGTGATACCCCCTTGTATCCACCACTGGAAATATATCACAAGTGAATAGAGTATCTATTGCAACTTTAACATTATCTTCGTCTTCTTCGTGTGCCATGTCAGAATTATCCGACGTTGTCCTTCACCATTGCGTAGGCTTCTCGATCTTCTGCAATTTGGAATAATTGTCCTGCATTTGATTAACATTAGCTTTAACATTATACATATATAAAACTGTTACTGAATACTAAATTTAACAATTCAATATAAATATTTTTATATTTAATAATAACATTGGCAGATGGTTCTCCTCCAATAGCGACCAAACCATCGATCTCGTTAGTTTAAGAAGTATCACCAAGATTATAGTCATCAACACAGTGTATAAGATTGTAAGGAAACCTGTTACATACGTATGCCAACGCTAAGCAATGAACTTAAACTGGGTGGAGTGTAAACACTGTCAATACAACATTTATTCTGTGTAATTATAAATAACTTTTTATTTTAACTAATTATACAATATAATAATAACAAAATTACTAATTGTTTTGTTGACAATAAGTATCACTATCAGAAATGTTAATTTGTGATAAAAGAAAGCAGTTTTTCATAGTAATAATAATCACAGCACCGCGTGCTTTGTCAGTAGCAATATAGTCCCTATCTTTTCCAAATATGAAATCAAAATTCAAGCCATGGTCAGCATCAAAAATTTCCTGGCAAAATCACGATAATAACATCATATCCATTAGGAAAAGAATTATTGCACAGTAGACACAATTTAATGTTCTTATTATTAATATATAACAAATACGGGTAAGTGAGCTCTTATTATACCCAAAAAAAAAAATAAAAAAATATATCATTATAAAACTAATACCAATATTATAAAACAACAATTAAGTACAGCATACAAAATTAGTGAAACAATAAATAGATCATGCGTTCCTAAAATAACGCAGTCCTATAAATGAAATAAAGAGTTATCAAGTTTATTTTTAAAGATGTTGACACTAGTTGCCGATATGGTGTCTTTATACAAGTTGTTAAAGATATTAAATATTTTGTTTGGCGAGAAGTTCACCCTGGACCTTGCAGTAGTCTCTCTTTAATTTGTAACGATGGCCTCTTAATCTTTCGTTTTGACTTTCCCAAAATTAAATTTTAAAATACGGAAAGATATAATTAGGTCACCTCGAAGACGCCGCTGTCCGAATGTCGTAAGATAAGCCATGGATGGTCTATCTGTATAATTAGGACTTATATGGTAATTAATAGGTCTATCTTGTGACTTTACCCTAAAAATTTATAAGTAGGATTTTATCGCGACTAAGATTTGGACTCCACACTGGCCAGACAAACTTAAGAATAGGTCTAACATATTGAGTAAAGTTTACTAACAGAGATTAGAGATATATGATTAAAACAATCACAGATCAAAAACAGTTTTGAGTTTGCACGTTTCCATACCGACACTATGTGATCAGATTAATTTAAGTCACTATTAATTATCACTCAGAGATCGTTGTGCGAGTTTCAAGGATGTCCAATAATAAAGTACGTTAGTGATAGGTTATTTTTGTCGATATGTAGACCAACACATTTTTAAATGTTAAGCGGAAGACCATTCTGAGGACCATTCGAATATTGCGCAAATGGAAACCTTACTGGATATAATGAGCGAAAGATCACTAGTGTAGATACAAAAAAGTAGCGGTCCAAGTAATGATCCTTGTAGGACTCTTGATTGGCTTATCTAGTGGATAATCTTCCTCAACACAAACCCTGAAGTATCTGTCGGATAGAACATCTTGAATCCAAATGTTTAACTTTTCGACGTTTGGAACATGGTCGAAAGCGTTGGAGAAGTCTAAGTAGACTACATCGACAGGATGTCGATTATTTAAAGATGATGACCAATCATTTACACACTGAAGAAAGTTTGTGATCGTTAAACGACCTTTGATAAAGCCATACTGTTGATGAAGGATGACATTTTCTTAAAGGAAAAAATTTAGACATAGCTTCCGAAATAATGGATTCCATGACCTTGATTAAAATGGGAACCAGGCTGATTGGACGATATTTATTGCAATCAAGTTTATTTCCTTTCTTAAATATGAGAGTATATAGGAGTTCTTGAGAGAACCTTGATTAAAAGAAGCATTCACTATGAGAGATATAGGGATAACTACAGATTTTGCACATTGTTTGAGGAAAAAGGAGTTAAAGGCACCTTTAGATCTATCCAAAAGCTGGCGCCAGTCTCACCGGTATGCCAGTGCTTAAACAGCGCTGAACAGGCACGTTTATACGTATCCAGAAGCTGGCGCCAATCACAATGTCACGCCAGTTCCTACTTGGCGAAGTCATTGGTTTATTGTACTCTTTACAGGTATGCCAGCGATTGGAACGATATATGTTTACACGTGTCTAAAACCACTGGCGCAGGGTTATAGGGGACGCGGACGAGAGCCACTCCCATAAAAATAGACCAGCTCTCTATTCGAGACAGCGCTGGACTGGCGCAAAAAAGTGTTTGCATGATGCCACTACTATGTCAACGCTGTCGGGCCAGTGCGACTGGTGCCAGTTACTGGATACATGTAAACCTTCCTTTAGTCCGTCTAGTCCAGGTGACGAATTATTGCGTAGTTTCCAGTAATGATGTTTAATTGCATCTGGTGTAAAAAAGATATTATCAAGAGTTTTAGGGAAACGTAAGCACATCATTTGAGAAATAATATAGTAAGGTTCATCTGTATAAGCCCTGAAAAAAAAAACGATAAACACTCCAAAGATTCGTTATTCGAAGAACATAAAGACTCGTCAGATTTTTAGAGAAAACAGACAGACAGAGTTAGAAATGAGAAGGTACTTAGACGGGCTGAACCAAACAACACAACTGGTCAATATAATAAAGAAACTCAAGCTGGAATACTTCGGTCACATTATGAGACACTCTGAAAAATATGACCTTTTACATCTGATTATTCAGGGAAAGATCTAAGTTAATCGTGGTCCTGGTAGAAGAAGAACATCATGGCTGAAAAATCTAAGGCAATGGTATGGAGAATCAACTACATCGTTGAAATCGTAGGCTTCCACGGCCAGAGTCAGAATTATAGTTTATTCGTCTTCCGGGTTTGGACCGTGTCATTTGTGAGTGACCCAAAAGTGGGTTCATCTCGACGTTTCGCTACAATTGTATGTAGCTTCTTCAGGAGAACAAAAAAAGAAAAAGAAAACAAAAGACAGGAAGATGGGTAGTTAACAACGGTAACTCAGTTACTCAACGCAACCAGAGGCGAATACTAACTACCAAGATGGGCATTTGGTCACAGTAACTCAACTACTTAACGCAGCCAGAGGTGAAAACCAAATGCCAGGACAGGGATTCACGTCCAACAGCTCAGAACACTAACGCGTCGAGAGGCGGGGAGTGAATCCGACGATTACTCCGCTACCGCTCTATTTATAGTCGCGGTGACCTGTCGTGTCGGGACGTATCACGTACACAATGGAAGTAGAAAATAGTCGGTCCCTTCCCTTTCTCGATGTGCTAGTCACCTCCAAGCCCAATGGCCGATTGGGTCACTCTGTTTATAGAAAAAAGACTCACACGAATCGTTACCTATATGCTTCATCACACCACCATCCTGCCCAAAAGAATTCTGTGATCAACTCTCTCATCCATCAGGCCATTTCGATTTCTGAACCTGACAACCTTAGAGAAGAACTTGACCATATGCAAAAAACCCTTGTCGCCAACGGTTACTCCAAGTCCACAATTCAAAATATTACACACCGACATCTACATCCCCCTTTACACCCTAGGACGACAAATTCAGAATCTTTGGGTAATACTCCTGTGGCTTTTCTTCCGTATATTCGAAGTGTCACTGATAGGATTGGCAAAATTCTTCGCAAAGAAGGTATCAGGACTACTTTTCGACCACCCAAGAAAATCTCACAATATCTACCCTCTCCTAAGGACCCATTATCGCCCCTATCTTCCTGTTGTGTCTATTCTATTCCTTGTTCATGTGGACAAGTGTATATTGGCGAAACTAGTCGTTCCGTCAAAACTCGGATTCAAGAGCATCAAAGATGCATTCGATCAGGTCTTTTCTCCCATTTTGCAGTTGCAGAACACTGCCAAGAAACCGGTCATTCCATATTGTTCGAAAAAACCCATATTATTCACAGGTCACCGCGACTATAAATAGAGCGGTAGCGGAGTAATCATCGGATTCACTCCCCGCCTCTCGACGCGTTAGTGTTCTGAGCTGTTGGACGTGAATCCCTGTCCTGGCATTTGGTTTTCACCTCTGGCTGCGTTAAGTAGTTGAGTTACTGTGACCAAATGCCCATCTTGGTAGTTAGTATTCGCCTCTGGTTGCGTTGAGTAACTGAGTTACCGTTGCTAACTACCTGTCTTTTGTTTTCTTTTTTTGTTCTCCTGAAAAAGCTACATACAATTGTAGCGAAACGTCGAGATGAACCCACTTTTGGGTCACTCACAAATGACACGGTCCAAACCCGGAAGACGAATAAACTAACTACATCGTTATTTAGAGCTGCTGTCAATAAAGTCACGATAGCGAATATGGTAGCCAACATTATATCCAACGATCGATAACGGTCATGGAACTAGAAAAAGAAGATTTTTAAAGTAATGGTATGGAGACTTTAGAAGATAAAGGACTCTGTTGACTGCAGCTCTAAAAAGTTCTGAACTTCTGCACTTGTAATGGTAGATCCTTCAACTTTTTTTCTTAACTGTAGCAACAATTATTGTTTAACTCGATTAGAAAATTTACGGTGAGCGAGAAAATTATCAAATCAATTATCAAGTGAGTTAATATGTTCGCCAAAGCTTTCGCTTATTTCGAATTAAGCGGGTAGCTGAGAGGCAAATACAAGGTTTTATTCGATTTATGTATAGCTACCGTTTGGTTCTATGATCACAAATTGTTTTAATAGCAGTATAAAGAAAAGAGTCCCTCATTAACGATAAGAGTGATTAAGAAAAATAGATTCCCTTTTTAGCTGGGATAAAACTGAAATAACTTAAAAGAAATGAGTAGTGATATACGTTGCAAAATTACTTTTGCAAAGCCGTGTTAAACTAAATGGAATGTGAGTAGTTAGTAATAAAACATTTATCTTATCGGATTTGAAAACTCTTAATTCAATGAGACATATCAGCTTAATAATATTCAAAGTTGATTTTTATTTCTCCCAAATAAACCACAACCTCAATTTATTAGACTTATTAATTAATTTATAGTAAAAGAAAGGCCAGAAGGTACAATTAAATTATTAGTTATCTATAAATGTTGCACCATAATAATTAGATTCCATTTTTATGGTTCAATAAAAAGAAAATTATTTATTTGTAGGCAAGTAATTTTTCTATTACAAGGTCTTGGATTCCGGTTGCTTCCGGTCAATAACCAACAATGATTAACCCAGGTTCAACTTAACTGGTACTAATTTGGTGCCAAGGCGAAGTAACTTGCTAGTGTATTGTTCATTGAATGATATCCGCGGTAATTAACAGAGCGATTGATAATTTTAATAACACTAAAATATGTATATATTTATTGATATGGTGGCACCTCTTTGTAGACCACCGAGACTATACCATCATAAAAATTGATAATGACGCTCCATCCAGGGTTTATCCAAGGCTGTAAACTTCCGTGTTAAAATTTCGTTTTAAAGTAATATTTACTATTAGTAGTCTTCCTTGGAATTTTAATTTTTGTGGTTTTATAGTCCCTTTACAATTCTTACTTAACGTTTCTCAAATTTTGTTTGACATTTCATTAACACATTTTCTATTTATTTAATTTACGAGTTCCTTTTAAGTTTATTTTCAATGCTGGCCCAATCCCAACCAATTAAACTAACCCGTTTTAGAATTCTCGTTCTCATGTTTCATGTTTCTCCGCTTTTTCTTATATTTTTGTTAAGTTTGGTTATGATTATGGTAGATCGGGACAAGGCCCATTTATAATTCCTTCAGACATTAAGACTTTCTATGTCTGGTCCATTGTATTACTCCTATTATACTGACTAGGCCCATAAGGACCTAGCCTTTGGATTTTCGCTTAGGCTTCTCCGGGCTCCTATATCTGCCATATTCAGCAAGGGCTTCAAATCTGAGCCTTTATTATTTCAAATACCTAGTAGTTTAGTAGCCTTGTGGCCTCACAGAAAGCCACAAGTCTGTTTAAAAGTAACTCCCTCATTTGGCGCCTTTGCATAAAGACCGAACCCATGATAGGCCAGTAGCGGGTACTTCCAGAGGAGATATGAGAAGGTTTTCTCCTCCTCATTAGAAAGACGGCAAGGCGCCGCCTTAGTCTACAGTGGCCGATAAGCATACTGACCACCAGAGAGCATCTTTTACAGTCTGGAAGAAAAAGTTGAGTTGTAAAATTTAGGATAGCCTCACTATGTGGACTATGTCGACTTAGTCTGTCTTATACCTCCACAACTGGCCCAGGAGTCCCGAAACCTCCGCAGAAGAAGCTCTTTGAGATTATCCCGACCAGTACTAAAGGGCACTCCAATCACAGGTTCGGGTTCCATCGGTAAAGTATGCGAGTACTGTCTTGCCAGCGTGTCAGCTCATTCGTTCCCTTCCACGCCTGTGTGTCCCGATACCCATACCAAGCGCAACATTAGCAAGTGCTCTCTTGCACTCAAGAACCAGTTTAGAGCTGGCATTGGGCACTTCCAAAGCCCTTCGCTCTGCTTGACTGCCAGAGCAGATAGAGATGGTCTTAAGAACATACCAGGATCGTAAAGATCTCGGCCTGAAAGACTGATACATGGGAGCCGAGAGCCTTTCCGTGTTCAAATCCGATTCCGTTCCCATATACTCCAGCACCTGCCGCTCGTTCATTGTGCATTCAACCGTAAACCAGGTGAACCCGCTTTGACGGATCAGTGCAGGCTCTCGTCATATCCATTGATCCCGGTTAGGAAATTAAACTAAAAAGAGGATGAGAACTCTAGTTGGAGGGCCAAGCTGTTCTGTACCGTAATGAGCACGGGACAACAATCAAGGGCCTGTCTCCAGATGTCACAATGGCCCATCCGATATTAATTTCCAACCAGTATCCAGGGCAGCTGAAACAATAGGCAGCCATTATGGCTTCGTGCTCTAGAATAACATATAGCGAAGTAAAATCCAGCAAAGCCTTAACAGCAGCTGTGGGAGTAGCTCCCGAGATGCCAACGCATGCCATGGCTGAAAGTGAGTCAACTGGGCCATAGTCAACGATTTTCGGATATCGGTTTTGATTGTAAATCTATCATTATTTATTTATTTTCTAAAATGGTTGATGCATTTGAAACTATACAGTTCTTCAAACCTGTTTTTCCATTCCTAATGCTACTTTTTTTTGGTAGGTAGTTCTTTTTTTTAGTAACTTGGAAGAACTGCTATAAATCTCAGATGAAGGAAATATAAAGTTTTTTGTAACTCTTATAAGGGCAACACATTTTACTTATTTACAAGTAATAAACATTTGGAGCCAAATAAAGACTTAATAAATAAATAAAAACTTTTGTGAATCTACAAGGCCATTTTATTTAAAAAGAGGGGTTGGTGTTTACGCATACCCTGGAAAGAGATTACGGTGTTGTTGCCTTTCATTGTTGTCTAAAACCCCTTCTGAGAAAAGAGTATGGTAATAGGCAGCTTATGTATAAAGTACCGACAAAAACAATCTTTACAAAATAAATAAAACGCGTGTCACAATAATATTATTATTTTACTTTTACAAATTAATACTTTGTCATATCAATTTAGTATTTTAGTTGAGACTAAGCCATAAGATTAGCTTACTACCAACTAAAAGAGCAAATTGATATGACAAATGAAATTATTATTAAGTATTAGGTTAAAAAAATATAATAAAAATAAAAAACCATAGATTAGTCATTAATTTTTCTTTATTGTAATACTTACAAACTTTTTTTAATTATACAGTGATCGTTACATACATTTCTACTGCATATTTCAAAAATTTGTTTTTGTTTCCTGTCCTTTTTTGTTGGTCATATGTGACACCTTTTTCTTGTTAAAACTAGAGGTTTTCTAGTTTTTGCCTTTTATTGTATGGTTCAACTTCCTGTAAGCATTTTTCAATTCACTGTTTTGGTTCCCATTGTAGTAGTTAATTTTCTTCTTAAAATTTGAGGCAACACTAGTTGTTCTGCTGTTGTTGTAAGAAACAATCTTCGCTTTTCATTTTTGTTTTCGTTCCATTTTTAATGTAAATTTGTCCAAGTAATAAATAAGGCTACCACAGCCACGTCTAAAATATTCATAAAAATGCAAAAGGCCAACGGTTAGTTCCTCTTTTGCACATATATTTATGAACCATTTGGTCTAGCAAATCGACACCACATTTTGTAATATTATAATAGAGTATCATATCTGGTTTTTTGTTAACATACTCTGCACAGTAAGCATTGTGATACATGCTAGACAGGACTAGGACACTTCTTTGTTTTTTCGGAACCTAAGAAACAAGAGATGCTTTTGAAGTGAATCTCTAAACAGTTCTTGTTTGGTAGAAATTTCCGAAGAACCAATGTTTTTTTTTTACTGTACTCACTAGAGTTAGTGAATTTACCAGTTATCCATGTGCAAAAGCGAGATCAGTAAAATAGGTATCGCAAGTTACATTCCTCTTGGAATTATAATAAGGCTCAACGAGTTGCTTTACAACTTGAGGTGCAAGATTTTTATCTACTGTATTTCCGTTTTTTCCTGTATATGGTATTCCACCTGAAGGGTAATATGTTTCCGAGTCACAGGCCCACCAAATTTTCATGCCATACTTATCTGGCTTTAAAGGCATATACTGCTTGAAAGGACACCTACCTCTATACGGAACAAGTTGCTCATCTATCGTTATGATTTTTCTGGTATATAATATTTCTGAAAGTTTGGGATGACTTGATTCCACACTTCGCGTATTGCTGCTAATTTGTCGTTCCTTCTTGGTTCAGACCTCTTGGCCTTATAGCCAAATCGAACAAATCTTAGTAAATTTTTGAATCATTTTAACCCCATGGTAGCCTTAAATATAGTTGGTCCATAAAACTTACTCCAAAGTATATTTACATTATTGATGTTGGCACCCAGGTGTCCTGCAGTTAGTAGTAGTGCAATAAAGGCATATAGCTTTCTAAAGTCGAAATATTTCTAGCTACATATCCACAGGACTTTTTCGGCTTCTTTATTTGTACACTTCAGTATTTCGTTCATAATTTTTTCGTCCACAAACAAACAAAAGGGATTAACAGAATTATCTACACTTTGACCAGGGGCTTACATTACTTTGTGCACTTTGCTTTTTATTATGTCGCAGGATCGCATACGGCCTGTCGGTTGTGGTTGACTCCTCCAGTTAATTTTATCCTTAGTTTCAAAAATTACACACTGAAATCTGGGAACTTGTAACTACACATTCTTCTTCATTATCACTCAATACTACTTGCTAATCATCCTCTTCACTTGCTTCCGAAAAAAGATCTTCAATTTTAGAGTCACTTTCAATGACACCTATTTCAGGAGATTCTTCATCATCGTAATCTTATAAATTATTAGCAATATCTTGAAGTTCTGGAGCTGATAATGGTTTTCGGGACATTTTATTGGCACTATTTACTTTCACTGTAATTCAATATAATTTTAGGAGCTTAGTTGTCGACATTAACATCGATATCAAACGACTGATGCATTATTTATTTCAAATTATGTATAGGTATCTACCTAACAATATTATTGCATTTCCCCAATGATTATCAGATTTTAAAATTCATTTAAAATAGATATAATACCTATTGTAAGCATCTCCTTGATGTGAACATCAAAGAGATGTTTACATTGTTTGTTACACGTTTAAACTTTATTATCGGATTTCCGGAATCATAAAAGTCGTTAAGATAATCCAAAAGAACATTACATGACTGCCAGATTAATTTCTGTAACAAAAATTTAGACTTTAGGTGTAAATACAAATAGGGTCCAATGGGCCCCTGTTACCCCATTACGTGAAAAAATTATTTCGATGTAAAAATTTGAAAAATGATAATGAATATTTTAAATAGCTCATGACTATGTAGAACGAAACATACTTCCAAACAAATTCAGCGATGCGTAAAATTCAATAAAAAATTTTTTTATCAGTTTATGATAATACAAAAAGAAAACAACAAAAAAATGATTCGATGATGAATGCCTGAACTCCATAACAGCAAGAAATATGGCTAGAAAGAACACGCTACAAAACCCCTCGCACAACAACAATGAAATGTATAGACAAAAAAGAACAGAGACAAGAAAACTATTGAAAAGGAAGAAGAGGAAGTATCAAGAACAAATAATCAGAGATAGGAGAAAAAAGAAAGAACAAATAATCAGAGATAGGAGAAAAAAGAAAGAACAAACAAGCGAGACAGTTCTTCAAAAGAGTTTCAGATATCAAAACCGGGTACCAAGCAAGACCAGGAAACTTTTTTCAAAACGACAGCGGGCAGCTTATCACTGATGACAAGGAAATCCTAAAAACCTGGAAGGAATACTTCTATCAACTATTAAACGACCAATCTAGAAGAAATACATCAAACATACAGCTGAAATAGAAGACCAATACCCGACGTACGAAGAAGTAATACAGGCAATTAAAAAACTTAAAAATAATAAGACACCAGGTAGCGATGGTATACCCGCAGAGTGCTTAAAACAATAACACTCCTAAACACCACCTACAAAATCCTTGCAAACATCCTGCTAGAAAGAACCAAAACATACACAGAAGGAATCGTTGGAGATTATCAATGCGGATTTAGACCGAGCCGCTCTACCATTGACCAGATATTCACAATAAAACAGATAATGGAAAAATGCTGGGAGTTTGATCGTGAGCTTCATCAGATGTTCATATATTTTAAACAAGCATTTGATAGAGTATGCAGGGCCAGACTGTGGACAGCGATGCAGGAACTTGGCTTTCCAAAAAAACTAGTCAGGTTGATACGGATGTGTATGGAACGGTTACGATGTAAGATAAGAGTTGGACAACAATACTCAGAGAAATTTGAAATAAACAATGGACTAAAACAGGGAGATGCACTTTCACCACAACTCTTCAACTTAACTCTGGAACACATAATCAGAAGTGCAAGAATCGAAAAAGCGAATACAGTATTTCATCGAGAAGGACCAAACTTACTACTGGCATTTTCAGACGATATCGATCTAATAGGAAACACGCGATTAAGGATGAAGGAGACTTTCGCGAGGTTCGAGAAGGAAGCAGAGAAGATGGGGCTCCAAAACAACGAAAACAAGACGAAATATATGTATATGAGCCGCATTAACCAAAGCAGAGACAGAATCGGTCAGAACATCACCATCGATGACTTTAACTTTAAGCGCGTTAGAGAATTCAAGTATCTTGGAACAACAATAACTGAAGACAATAACGGATCACAAGAAATAAACAACAGGATCCAGGCCAGCAACAGATGTCTTTTTGCCCTCCAAAACCTTATAAAATCGAAACAACTAACAAGACGTACGAAGATACAGGTCTATAAAACAATCATACTACCCGTTGTGATGTATGGAAGCAAAACGTAGACGATAACAAAAGCAAACGAAGAGAGACTATGTGTTTGGTAAAGAAAAATCCTAAGGAAGATCTTTGGCCCTGTGCTGGATGAAGCATTAGGACAATATAGGATAAGAACTAACAAAGAGCTCGAAGAACTTTACCCAGACGCCAACATCATAAAAGAAATAAAGTCCAGAATACTCCAATGGGCAGGACCCCTCAGAAGACATTCTGATGAACGAACAGTAAGACTGGTGTGGTAGAAAGTCCCAACTGGAAAGAGACAACGCGGACGCCCTCGTCTCCGATGGCGAGATAATATAGCAGGAGAACTAAGTACTATGGGCATGGAGAATTGGATGGAGGTTGCTCAAGACAGAAAACAGTGGAGGCATGTTGTCGAGTCGGCTAAAACCCACAAAGGGTTGTAACGCCACGGAGTAAGGAGTAAGTAAGTTTATGATAAAAGAATTGGCGTCTTGGGCCCGTTGGACCCAACTTGCCCGGATAAGGGTTAAATATTAAAAGCTCTAGTCAAATGCAACTAATAGGTTGTTGAGCGTGATACGAACCATTCCTATCAGGTTGCTTTTCTTGTATATCGTGGGTCAAAAAAAACATTTCATAAAAAAAATATACGATCAACATAATGAATGAATAAATAAAGAAAGTTGGAGGTTCAAGATATCATTAATAAATTTATAACGAAATCTATATAGATATAGAGACATTTTTAGGCTTCCACGGCAACCTCTTTAATTCCTTAATATATTTCCCGAATTTTGTGTTGTATCTGAAGTTTTTCTACCTCCTTACACCCCGCGTTTAGCGATTGTTCCTTTGCTATTTGTATGTATTTTCCAATTTTCATGTTGAGGCTTAAATATACCTGACTCTATTTGATTTTTCTTGAAGTCTTCCGTCAATGTAAGGGTCTTATCAGTCATCATTGGCGTCCTTTTTACGGAATTATGTTTCCTTAATTTAATTTCTTCTGCTTCTATGAGTGTTTTTTAAAACTTGTACATATATTCTCGATATCTGTTTCTGTTTCTTTTATGGCTTCATCTAGATCTGCTTAACCTCTTATCTGCAGCTGCTCGTCTACATATCCCCTATATTGTTCTATTTGTTCATACTTTGCATTAGTCTATATTTCATTTGGTCCTGTCATTTAGGACTTTCTTTAGTTTTGTTCTAATTCCTACTACAACCAGATTATGGTCTGAATTAATTTCTCATGCAGGATAGGTTTTTACGCTTAGTATGCTGTTTCTGAATCTGCTATTAATTACAATATATTAGATTTAATTTCTTATCCAGAATACTCTTAAACTCAACATTGTTATCTTCTTATGATCCAGAACACAATTTTTAAATAAAGATATTATAAGTAAACAGCAAAAAAAAATATATCTTGTACGGTAAAACACAATTATAATATCCATTTGATACATTATTCTTACCAAATATTAACGATTTAATTCTATATGCGCATTCACCGCAGGCATAAAAATTGAGTGATTTAAAAAGACTGACCTACAAAAATAATAGCATACAATAAAAGTAAAAGGAAGTTGTGTAGTTTTTAGTCCCTTAATCTCAAATGTTTTGTAATATACAAAGGTGTACGAGCATTTTTCTAACGTGATTTACGAAACTTCTTAAAAATTTGGACATGTCAAGGTCGTTGGCATAGAAGTGCACTCGAACGAATTTAATTATTTTTCAGACGATTAATATAGATTTTGTAACTTTTATTATTCATAATATATATTTCGGTGTAATATAGTTGTCCGCTAATATAAAAATCAGCAAAAGACAGTGAATAGAGAAAAGTGCCGTATTCGACTAACTGAAAATATCAAATATATAATAAATAATTGCTACCAACATTTCACTTCATCTTCCCACGTTAGTGTTGTGTATTTAGGTTGTATTTAGATGTATTTAGTTAGAGGTCGCTAAATCATACTCTGGTAATTATTCTTCCTATAATTGCAATACTACTCGGTGCGTTTTGATTTGGTTTGAGTCTTCTTGTCTCAAACTAAATGCTAACTAAAGAGACTCAAATTAAATCCAAACGTAACTGTCTACATTTAAACTCAAAATACCTTTATTCTTTCTCCCTTTTTATTAGTCCCCAGGCCTGTTTTTGTCTAATCGTAATGCTGTAGTCGTATTTGTAACTTTTACTGCCTGTTACCTGGCCATCTTTTACATGATCTTACTGGTGGTATAGGGCCTATTGGTTCCCATGTTATTCTGGGTAGTCATTAAATATCTATTCGTTCAACATGCTGGTTCACCTATTGTCACATTTCTTATATTTCTTTCTTCAAACCAATCTGGACAGATTGGCAGACACTATGATTGGTAGCAGATGTGGAACAACACCAAAAGACCAATTTCTAGCTTTGTTACAAAAATTGGTGGTCGCTATGAATGACAGGAGAGCTGATATCATTTCAACTGATTTTCCGCTAAATTTTAAAATTTAAAAACTGAATTTCCGATTCATCCGCTAAAACCGTACAGAATTGTTGAGTCGTATGCCAGAAGAAATTATGAACCAACAAAGTGTACACATAAAATGTTATTGGATGACAGTTTTTTGGAATAACTCTAACGAAAATACACAATAACGTAAATATACCTCCTGGGCGCGAGTAGAAAATATACCTCCTGGGAGCAGAGTATAAGCGCTGCTGATCTTGTGGCTATACCGTTAAATTACAATTCATTACAATTAGTCAACTTAAATCGAAAGCGCAAAATAAAATCTGTTTCCGAAAAATATACAAAAATCGACGATTTCCAATCAATGCCATCAACTTTAGAACGATAGCAAAAGAGCTCTACGAAGAAAAATTGCTCTGAACGAGCGAATACTTAGATGCTCGTCCTTTTTTACAGGGAAAGTGATATTTGTATATTTGTGAGTTTGATAATTTATTCGAATCCGATTACAAAATGTTAGAAGAAACCTTTTCCAATGTGAAAAAAAAAAGATGCCAACGAAGTGTCAAAAAAAATTGCCACCACTGTGGGAGAGAAAGATGCCGCCGCTATGGAAGAATAAAATGCCACGATTGTCGAAGACGAAGATGTCATTACTGTGGGAGAAAAAGAAGCCCCTTTGAAAGAAGAAGATGCCACCACCATGGAAAAACGCGGAAGTTTATAGAAGTGGCCAGACCGGGAGGACCAGCTTATGTAGGAATTTGCTGATGTAGCAAATAAGCCAAAATAAACTCACCTTGCCAAATTTCTCGAAGAGTCATTTTTCAAGTACCTGAAATGGATATTTATGCGAATAATTAGAATTACCGATTCAAAATGATTGACCTAACTTCTTTTATTTATTAATTGTGGATAATAATATTTATTTTTATTATTAATAAAGCGTTCTGGTTTAACTGTTGGGGTGATTTTATGATAGACCAACCTACATATCGCTGTCCCGGTGGAACATTAACGTAACTGCAAAGTTATAGAAAATGAGTTTATGTCGTCATTGGGTCCAAAGTTGGTTACCCCTTTCGTCAGATCGCTGTCAGACGTGTTATTCAGCTTTTAGCCACCAGGAAGCAGATGCGTCATATTTGAAAAATCAACCGATCTCGGATAAACAATGATAGAATGTATAGTTGTGCTTCGATAGGTCGAGTGTGTGCTTGTACCTACGGTTCTACATTGACGCAATTCTATTTTATATTATTGTTCTGTGTCATTTTTCATCTAGATTTCTCCTTATTGTGAGGCAACATTGACATAAGTGCATTTTATGTAAGTAAACTGTACACCAAGATACCCAAACACCAACACTTGGTAATGCTCTCTTAGTCAAGATGGGAAAAAAGACAAAGGAATGTGGATAATTGGTTGAAAGAAAATTGGAAAAGACTAAAGAATTCTGGACAGGGGTATACTTCTAGAACTGGTAACCTGTAGCTAATAAAAAAAATGGGCCCTGTGTGTACCGACAAATGCCGGAAATGTGAAAATAGGGGATATGAAAAGCTGAGAGAGACAGAGTTTAAAGAGTATTGGGCATTAGGGTCCTTGCAAAAACAGTAAGATATTTTGCCTTTTTGTATTCAGCCACTTAAGTTGAGCTACCGATGTATTTCTACATCAAAAACCACTCCCAGAAATACAAATTGTGCATTTTTCATTACAGGCAAGGGAAAACAAGAACGGTTATGTAAAACGTTTCTCATTAATACTTTTGAAATAACTGAAACAGCTATTCGCTCTATAATTAAAGCAGTTTCAAGTGAAAAAACTACTATTATACCAAAAGATAAACGTGGAAGCACGAGAGTCACAAGAAAATAAGTGACAAAATTTTGGATTCTGTTCGTAGCCATATAAATTTAATTCTACGAATTGAAAGTCACTATCTTCGAAGTGATTCTTTGAGTCAATACATAGACGGTGGTTTAATTATTGCGGAACTTCACAGGAACTATATAAAGGAACGAAAAGAAAAAAACAGAAGAAGAGTCAGCAACCTACCATTGTTATTTTTGTATTTTCAACAGCTGACTCCCCTGTTTAACATCAACATGGGAGTAAGACAGGGAGATGCCCTATCAACCATGCTATTCAACCTAGTTCTTGAGGCAGTCATCAGAAAAACCAATATAACCGGCCATATAAACACCAAATCAGTACAAATTACTGCATATGCAGACGATGTAGCCATCATTAGTAGGAATAAGCCACGACTAATGGAAGTGTTCAAACAAATTGATCCTGAAGCAAGAAAAAGAGGTCTCAAAATAAACGAAGCAAAAACGAAGTATATGAGAGTCAAAAGAATAACTGACAATAAAAATAATATTTACATATCTCGGCACAGAAATCAATCAGAAGAACTAAGTAGCGAAATTAATGCACGTATTTTCAGCGGGAATCGTACATACTATGCTAATAAAAGATTGATGACATCGAAATTATTAGACAAAAGAACCAAAATGACTATCTACAGAACACTGATAAGACCCGTAGTAACCTATGGATGTGAAACTTGGGTAATGACGAAAAAAGATGAAGCCCAACTCAGGACATTCGAGAGAAAAATACTGAGGAAAGTATATGGCCCGGTACAAGAGGAAAATTGCACATGGAGAATCAGGAGAAACGACGAAGTTAATGAGTTAAATGAAGGTTATGACATTGTAAGATTTGTGAAAAGTCAAAGACTGTCATGGCTGGGACATGTGCAGAGACAAAACGATGCAAAAACAACAAAGAAAATGTTACAATGGAAGCCCATAGGAAGGCGAAAAAAAGGAAGGCCCAGAACGAGATGGTTGGATGACGTGGAAGACAACCTGAAAACAATGAACATAAGACAATGGAGAAGAAGGGCACAAGAGAGATCTGAATGGAAGGACATAGCCAGACAGGCAAAGACCCATCCAGGGTTATGATGCCAAAAGAAGAAGAAGAAGAATTTTATATAGGATTTTTTATCGTGAAGAAAGATCTGTGTGACCAATGCGAATTTTTTAAAAATGCTGGAGCAGAAGAAAAAGAAAATATGCAAACAACCATTAAAGGTCACTTAGAGGAAAAGGATCTAAGTCGTAAAGAAAAAACTAACGATAATCTGAAAACAAAAAATTCTGATAATAATATACATCTGGCTACTTATGATTTACAAGCAGTGTTACCTGTACCAATAGGACAAAGTTCTGCAGTTTTTTACAAATCTCGCTTAAACTGTTATAACTTTACAGTAGTAGAAGTAAAGGCAAAAAAAGACCAAGTCTCCGAAACAGATAGCACTTGTGAAATTGATAAAGCTAGCTGTTACTTTTGGAATGAACTGATGGGGAATAGAGGGGCAATAGAAATCGGATCTTGCGTTTATTACTATCTAAAAGAATTGTCAATAACCAGGCCAGGAGTTTATGTGATTTTTTATTCCGATAACTGTGGACTCTAAAAAAAAAATAAATTACTAATATCCATGTATCTGTTTGCTGTCAATCCTTTGGACATCAATTCTATTACTCACAAGTACCTTGTTCGCGGTCACACCCAAAATGAAAGTGATTCAGTCCACACCATAATAGAAAAAGCAGTGAAGAGGGCAACCAAATCAGGGCCCATATACATTCCCGAGCAATACGTTGAATTAATTAGAAATGCTTAAAAAACAGGAGCTCCTTTAACCGTTAAAGAAATGGATTTCACTGAGTTTCACTGAGATTCACTGAGTAAAATGAAATGGGACTAGATTTCACCAAAGACGAGGAAGGCCGTGACTTTAAATTAACTGAAGTAATGCTACTTCAAAGCTCAAAAGGGAAATATTACTTCCTGTATAAAAAAAGTTATAAACAATCAACGTGGACGAAAGTTGATGTTTTCCAAAAAAGAAAGGGTCGTAGTTCGTCGGAATTGTTTTTACATAAATGCCAACTGCGTAGGCTTACTCTTCAAAAATTCCTTTAGGTGATAACAAACTAAAAGATTTGAAACAGTTACTTTCAAAACATATAATTCCTGGATTTTGTAAAGCCTTTTATACGATTAAATTTATCGTTGATACCTTTTTTGCAATTTGAGTTTTATTTTTAAGTTCCTTTTTATTAAAATTGTTTGCTTTTACTGCAATTTTCGATTTGTTTAATGAACTTTTTCAATGACTTTTTGTGCTTATTTCGATTCCAGCTTTCAAAACTAACTAGGAAACCAAAAATTTTACAAAATGAGTATGTCTTTGTTTTTATCTTTAAAACTAAATTCTAAATTTGTCTTTCTAAAACTAAATTCTAAATTCTTAATTTTTCATCCCTAAATTTGATTTCCAGTTGCAATTACTTCATTGTTGCCTCAGTTATTTTGTGAAATCAATGACGTAATTGCAATTGGAGATCAAATTTAGGGATGAAAAATTAAGAATTAATTTCGAATGTGTAATAGATTTACAGTATATCACGGTGGCTAAGTATAACTGTAATACTAATCCAGTAACTTCATTATGCTTCATTGCATGAGGTATTAAGTAAAATAATTTTATATTTTTGGCTCTCCTGAAAAGTTACACTTTTGTAGTTGCGTCATTGTTCCACCGGGACAGCGATATGCTCACATACATATGAGCGACTTTGTGACAGATCTAATAGTTAGATCATAATTACAGGCTATTTTTTTACAATAATTCCGACCCGTAAACGTCGACTTTAGTCCTGTATGCAGAATTTACGTTGTCACAAAGTGACCCCAATGAGAGGGGCAAAATTATGACAAGTATTTTTGTAAATTGTTGCATTTTTGTAAACTTTTCCCATTAAAATCAAGTTAGTTTAGAAGCTAAAAGTTATAAGTGTCTTAAGTAAATTTTGGAATATAATAATTCCATAAAAATTATTTTAAAATTGGCAAACACTGCTGAATCTGCCACAAACTGACCTCGTTTTATGATACTACTATATATTAAATAAATAAAACAGCAATTTCCTTGTTAACGTAAAATCTTATTTACATTTTCGATTTAAACGGGTCATCCACTTATTTTAATTAAATCTAGCAATTAAATATACCAATACTCTCTTTGCCACAGTACTGATAACTGGTATATCGAATTTAGCCAAACACGATCTAGTTAGTTGCGAATATAATAACAGTAACTTTTTGATAAATTATTAAGTTGTTTGACATGAAAACACAGCTTTCACTTTTACAAACATTACTATAGAGGTGTGATATTTTTTTGTTATTTTGTGTTTTTATGTTGAAGTTATTTCTTATACTAATACTTCTTTCGTGACATACACACAGGAACATGTCAAAGGACCCGAAAAGGCCCAAAGCCAAAACTATTATATTAAGGAAACTGTAATCGGTCCATTCTTAGACAAGGAAATAGAGGGGACGCGTAATCTTATGGAATTGACTGAAGCCAAACCGGCACCAGAAAGGTTGCAGGTCATATTTTATTTCTTCAGTAGATTGAGAATAATGGATATATATTAATAAATAGATTTTTTTTTAATTTATAGTTGAACACTGACATAATGATCACTTTTTGAACATCTTCTTCTTCTTCTGTAAGTGCCATCTCCGCGACGAAGGTTGGTAATGATAATGGCTATTCTGACCTTGGAGGCAGCTGCTCTATACAATTGCCTTGAGCTGCAACCAAATTACTCTCTCAGGTTCTTTAACCAGGAAACGCGTCTTCTTCCTACGCTTCTCCTACCCTCTACTTTTCCTTGAATTATGAGTCTCGAGGTGTTGTATCTTTCGCCTCTCATCACATATCCGAAATATTGCAATTTCCTTTCTTTTATTGTATCTTCCATTTCCCTCCCTCTACCTATTCTCCTTAACACTTATGTGTTAACCTACCTTCCTAACTCTATCCACCCATGGAACCCTTAACAATCTTCTAAATATCCACATTTCAAACGCGTTAAGTCGATTTATTATATTCCGGTTTAATGTCCATGATTCAGCTCCATAGTAGAGTACACTGTGTACATAAGTAATTAGCCTTATTCTGAGGGCCAATGTCAGATATTTGCTGCATAAAATCTTTTTTATTTTCACGAAGTTGGCACGTGCTTTTTCAATTCTGACGTTTCTGCAGTATAATCGTTATTTTCTGTGATTATGGTTCTCAAGTGAGGATATCTTTTTAGTCTCTCAATCTGCTGGCCGCCTACTATTAATATTTCGTTTGTATTGTATTTCTTGTTAATTTTCATGAATTTGGGTTTTTTGATGTTAAGAGAGAGTCCGTATTTTCCACTATATCTTAATATTTTGTTCATTATTCTTTATATAAGTCTTCCAAGTTGTTGGCTATTATGACTGTATCGTCGGCATACCTAATGTTGTTAATTAAACTTCCGTTAATTTTTATGCCGAATGTCTCGTTTACCAAAGCTTCTTGTATGATTTCTTCAGAATAAGCATTAAACAATAACGGCGACAGTATGCAACCTTGCCTGACCCCTCTTCTATCTCCACTTCTTCTGATACTTCTCTTACAATATTCACATTTGATCGTTGGCTGTAGTATAAATTTGATATCAATGCTACATCCCACACATCCAGATTCTTGTTTTTGAGTACTTTTATAAGTCGGTCATGTCTTACCTTATCGAATGCCTTGTTGTAGTCTATAAAGCATACATAAAGATCTCGATAACATCCAAACATCTTTGGGTCAACACGTTAAAAGAAAATAGTACCTCTCTTGTGCCCACTCCATTCCGAAATCCAAACTGGGAATCACTAATATCCATCTCCAGCTTAGCGTGTATTCTATTATGAATGATTTTTAGCAGAGTTTTTAAGGTATGTGACATTCGACTGATAGTTCGATAATCACTACATTATTTGGCATTTACTTTCTTTGGTAGACAAATAAATGTTGATGTCAGCATTTTACGTGGAATGATTCCTGTGAAATAGATTGTGTTCAGTAGTTGGACTAAAAGATCTATGTTTTTTTCATCGACCAGTTTTAGCAATTCACTTGGTATTTCATCTGGACCAGCAGCTTTAATATTTTTCATGGACTTTACTGTATGCATAACTTCTGACTTTGTTATTTCGGGTCCCTCGTGTTTACTCTGATTATCTTCATATATATTTTCCTGTCTCTGGCCATGGAATAATTCCTCTATAGATATATATATATATATATATATATATATATATATATATATATATATATTCTTTCCATCTTCCTAATGTTCTGTCTCCACTAAAGTGTTTCCCTGTTTGTCCAATAGTATGCTTGAGGTTTTTTGTTTTACTACCCCAGCTAGTTCTTTAACTTATTTAAGGAGATTGAAGTTATCATATTTGTTTTGTAAGTCTTCTATTTTTGGGGTTTTTTTGTTTTACGACCCCAGCTAGTTCTTTAACTTATTTAAGGAGATTAAAGTTATCATATTTGTTTTGTAAGTCTTCTATTTCTTGGCATTTTCCAGCGAAATAAGTCTCTTTAGCCTCTCTTTTTTTGAACATGATTTTTTTTATTGCCTTTGGATTACTTCATCCATTCAGCCAAACATGATTTTATCATTAGTAAAAAAAAAGGTTTCAGTAAATCACTAATTTAAAGTTGAAATCAGTAGACCTGGTAATCCGCAAGAGGTAGTAATGGGCAACGTACAGGCACCAAAACATGGCGGTCACATCGAAACTGGCTTCACTTTTCGGAGGTTTATTAAACGAGTGTTATCTGTAGTCTCTCCTCCCTTGTCTAAGGGTCCATTCTACCCGTTTTAGGAGTAGGCTTTTTTATAAGCATGTTCAGTCGGACTAATAAAATTTTTTGATTGGGGTGAAAAATTTATAAATAACAAGAAAAAAGCAAAAATTTTGATTTTATAATTTTAATGAAATTTTATATTTAACTCATGATATCTCGGCTAGGTTTAAATATTTCGATTTCTATTTCTGACACAGTATACTATGCTCCTTTCCGAAAAAAATAAAATTCATCTCAACTCTGGTAATTTTGATTATAATCTAGATAAAGAGAAAAAATAATGTTTTAATAAAATTAAAAATTTGTGTTACAACGCATTTTAATTTCTTGAATAGGACACTCAGATCAACAGATATCAAATTTTTACCGTCGAGTTGACATAAATTTTATTTGAAATTATTGATTTCGCACGAGAACCTGACATTCAAAATCGCCGTTCGCTTCAAGCGTTGTTTCTAAGAAAACGATGTGTTTTACGAAAAAAGTGCTAATAAAATAAACATTTTTGTTTAAACATTTTTTCATAGCGTACAGATTGCCCCTCCTCCTACGGGGGTAAAAGTGGTAAACATTTTTGCAACTTTTTGGAGTCCCAAAATTGATATTCTCAGTAAAATTCAGTTTTTTCGTGTAATTTTTAGAGGTTTAATGTTATTTTCGTCTCTGACGACTGGTGTAAAAAATTAACACAGTCAGATTAAAATTTTTGACAACTTAGTATATGCCAAATACTTAAATAGTAGATGTTATAATATATACATAAACGAAACCTGTTATATGATCTCTTCTAATAACAGTCCCAACTCTTAACTTGCGTTCGAGAACTATGATTATGTAATGCAATGTGTGACCGTAACATTGAGCTCCTAAATATGAAATGTTGATGACCTTGAATTAATTATACTGAATAAATCCTCCTTGTAAGTTATTTCATCAATAATTATTAATTAAGTACTGCTAATCAGTACTAGTATTGCAGATCTGTATAATCTGTAGAAGGAAGAATAAATAACTGCAGTTATTTGTATAATTATTAAAATATGTATGTATCTTGTCCTGCAGCTAAAAATCATAGAATAAGTAGGTATGGTTATTAAGAGATGTGTAGAAAATAGAATAAAAAGACATCAACCGCAACTTAGACCTGCTTCTCTACATGGGAAAATATAAATAAAACAAAAAAGGGAGATTTTATTACTATCTTATAAACAAAACAGACGAATAGTTATAAATACAATGTTAAGATCATTAACACAATCGTGGTAACTAAAAAACTGTCAATAAAAAATAATTTTTTAATAAATAAATAATTAAAACTTCTAAACAAAGAATTTTTAGACACTCAAAATAAATGAAATGGGAGGATTCTACAAGATTCCTGCATATGTCTTCTTCCTGCTATTAATTTAGTCAAAAATTTTACAAAAATAATAACCCAGGCCCCTCAAAAAAAAATCAGTATCAGTACAATTTTCTGAAAACAGAAAATTTTCCGAATTTATACTTCCTCTCAAAGATCCACCATCGCCTTTGTCTTCTTGATGTAATCTTCCCCCTATTCCTATGATCATGTATGCAACGGTCAAACTTACTGGTTTATCTAAACCCGAATCTAAGATCCATTTTTACTCCCATTTTCAAATGGTAAAAGATTAGGATACTCCACAGTATTTGAAAAAAATTATAATCTTTGCAAGAATCCTTACTTAAGATCTATTTTATCTAAAACTAAACCTAACAATGAACAAGAAAGAACAAAGAACTGTATTTATAAAATACCTTGTGAATGCGATCAGTTTGATTTAGGTAAAACATCAATGCCATTAAATATTAGAATAAGTGAACATCAATCTTATAGGAGACACGCATGTGAATATGAACATAATGTTCAATGAAACGATTCAAGTATAGTCCTGAAAGAGAGGATGGTAAAAAGGGAAAAATCAAACAAGCCGCTCTAATTATGCTAAATGTCATTTTTATTGTCATATTTGACAATATCATCATTATCATCATTCAATCTTCGCTTATCCACTGCTGGACATAGATCTCCCTCATAATTTTCCATCTATTTCGATCTTGTGCCTCTTGCATCCAATTCCTATGACAACGTTTTAGATCGTCAGTCCAACGTGTTGGTGGACGACCTCTGCTTCGGTAGGCATCATCTCTTGGTCTCCATTCCAGTTTCCGCTTTGTCCATCTATTATCTGTCATTCGAGCCACGTGACCTGCCCAGTTCCATTTCAGTGTTGCTACTCTCTCTACTGCATCAGCCACTCCTGTTCTTTGTCGTGGCTGGCGATTTGGGATCTTGTCTAGTAGTGAAACGCCCAACATAGCACGCTCCATCGCCCTTTGACACACACGGATCTTTTGAACTGTTTTCCTTGTCATGGTCAACGTTTCCGCACCGTAAGTTAACACTGGCAAAACACACCGATTAAACGTTTTTCTTTTAAGGCATATTGGTATATTAGACGATTTGAAAATATGGTGCAGCTTGCCGAAGGCTGCCCAAGTCAGTCTTATACGACGGAGAAGCTCAACGGTTTGGTTATCTTTTCCTATGCGGATCTCATGGCCTAGGTATTTATAGGCCATTACCTGGTCTATGGATCTTGTTCCTACGCATATATCTTCGCTGACTACAAGATTTGTCATCATCTGGGTTTTAGATGTATTTATTTTCAATCCCCCTTCTAGTGAGGAAAGGTAGAGCTGATTTAAAAGTTCATTGGCCTCATCTATTCTATCAGCTATTAGTACAATATCATCTGCAAACCTTAGATGGCTAAGCTTTTCTCCGTTTATGTTTATGCCCTTGTCGGTCAGTTTTGCCCTTTTACATATATATTCCAAAAGCGTAGTGAACAGTTTCGGCGATATGGTGTCCCCCTGGCGTACTCCACGTTGTATCAGGAACTTCTGGGTTTGACGATCACCCACTCTACACTGGCTGTTGCGTTTTGGTATATGTGTTTAATTATATTTATATACCGATAGTCAATTCGGCATTCTGTCAAGGCTTCCAACATTTTTTGTTGATTTACGGTGTCGAATGCCTTTTCATAGTCGACAAATATTAAAGCTAGTGGTTTATTATATTCAGTGCATTTTTCTATAAGATTTTTTATTACCAGTAGGTGATCGTTTGTTCCATAACCTTTTCTAAAACCCGCCTGTTCTATGGGCTGATAAAATTCCAATTTATTTTCTAGTCGTTTCGTAATTATTTTTGTAAATAGTTTATAAATATGTGAAAGTAAACTTATGGGCCTGTAATTCCTGAGGTCGGTAGCATCCCCTTTTTTATGAAGTATGATGAAGTATGATAATTTCTGCGTTACAATATGTTCTGTTATGTATTTCTGCTTTGACAATATATTCTCAAGTTAAAATTGATTTCATGTAATCAAATGAACTATCTTACAAAAAAGTCGTCCTAGGAACGCAACTCAGCAATATTGGCACTATAATTTTAAAGTCGTCTCCTTTAATTGTCAATATGAATGAGTCAGATAACTAAATTATTAGAAGAATTTTTCACAAAGTAACAAAAAAAAACAAAATTTGTTTAATTCATCAACGTTTTGTATTTGGAAAACGATTTCCGAATTGGGAATCGAAACATTAAAAATAAACTTAAAGAACGTATAAATGAAGAATTAGCAAGAAAATCAAGAAATGTTTTACATAAAAAAATGTATGACATTATTCTGAGGGTATGAAAATAAGAAAAAATGACTCGTAAATGGAATTGAAGCTTTATAATACCCATATATAGATGGGAGATAAAGAACAATAATTTCAAAACTATAGAGGCATACCGCTTATTTGCACAGCATATAAAGTTTTATCAATTATCTTGCTAAGGAGACTCCCTCCATATTTGTAAGGTATTCTAGGCGACTACCAATACGGCTATCGTGCTGGAAGGTCAACAACAGATTAAATATTTACGATCTGACAAATATTGGAAAAAAACTGCGAATTCAACCAATATGTAGGGTAAACTGTGCAAATACCGGTAAGTGGGTAATGGCGGTCATCCCGATTGTGCGAAATCTATTTAATCTGGCAACCTTCTATAACTGTCAACGTGTCGCTACATTGCTCTGTATTCAGATTTCCGACGAGCGTTGAGTTGGCGCATACCATTGTCATAGAAATATTATTAACCTGTTTTCAGTGTTTTCTATCTTATTTTTATGGTGAGTAATATAAGGTCTTAATTCATTTTTATTCACTTGTAGATCATAAAATTGGTTACAATTTATTATACTTAATGATGTTAGCTGCCTATTTTTTTTTAAAGATCAATAATTTAATACATGTTAACGAGTAAAAAATTCTAAGAAAAAAAATGTCAACAAGAGGCAATGCCGGTCAGTTGACCGGTATTACCCCCATGCTGACTTATATTAATTTACAGTTTGTACTATTAATCCTTAGGGAATTTTTATATTTCCGATGACAAGGAATCGAAAAAGTACGACTTGTAAAGCAAAATGGAGTCAACAGGATTTAGAAAGAGCTATTTTAGCTTATCGAAATGGTGAAATGACTATGCGAAAAGCAGCAAAAGCATATGCTATCCCTTTTTCGACATTGCAAGAAAGAATAAAAAATAAAAATCTTTAAGGTGTGTCATTAGGTAGAAAATCAGTATTTTCTGCCGAACAAGAAGCTGAAATAGCCACACAAATAAAATATTTAGCTTCTATTTTTTATGGCGTAACAGCAAAAGAACTGAGAAAATTAGCATTGAAAGAAACAGTATTAACCCTTAAATGCCCAATCGGGGTCACTATGGGACCCCAGACATACATTTTTGGCTATAATATCTTTATTTGAAACATTTGGAAACCGCGCAATCAGGTATTTGTGTGGACGTGTCTCCTACGTTTTCTGTTAGTATACCATGAACATTCGTGAGGTGCAGTGGTCTGTAAGAGAGATTTAGATAAGTGGGGTCTCGCTGTGACCCCGATTGGGCATTTAGAGGCACCAGAATATTTTTATTATTTTTAACATTTTTCGTCAGTTTACATTGAAAAATGGACCGTAAGAGAATGAAAATGACAATAAGCGACCAAGAACATGAAAAAATTATCCGAAATATAGAAGAAGGGATATCAGACTCCGATTTCGACTATGAGATTACCGACGAATCAGATAGCGAAGAGCAAGATGTTTTTGAGGAAAATGTTTCGGAAACTGAGGACAATTTAGAAGTCAACAGTGACGAGGAATCAGATGCAGAACCTACCGAAGTGGACGATAATATTAGTGAGGTTAGTGGTCCAACATATACATCCAAATCTGGAATGCAGTGGAATAGCCTACCTTTCGTGAGATCCAAGAGGCAACAAAAAAATATTATAAATGTACATCCAGGCTTAACAAACTATAGTAAAAATTCCAACACGTTTTTAGACTATTTCAATTTATTTTTGACCGAAGAGATGAAGAATGTCATATGCCTTCATACTAATGAAGAAGCTGTTAGGCGTTATCAAGAGTGGAACGAAAAACATCCGAATAACAAAAAAGAGTGGACGGTACTTACCAACAATGAACTGGATAGCTTTTTAGGAGCACTTATCAAAGCTGGTGCTTTAAGGTGTGGGAAAGAATCGACACGAGAGATATGGTCTACAGACACCTCAATACGCCGGTCATTTTTTACAGCCGCATTCGCTAGGAACCGATTTGAAGAATTATCGAGTTTCTTGAGGTTTGATGACAAAGTGACCAGGGTGGAGCGGAAGGAACAGGATAAGTTAGCGGCGATACGAGTAATTTGGGACATGTTCGTCTCTAACTGTGACAAAGCCTTTGAACCATACGAACATATAACCGTTGACGAACAGTTAGTGAGTTTTAGAGGAAAGTGTCCTTTTAGACAATATATAAAATCAAAACCTTGCCGCTATGGGATAAAAATTTGGGCTGCCGCGGATGTTAAAACATCTTATTTATCAAAACTTCAGGTGTACCTTGGAAAACTACCAGGTGGTAGAATAGAGAAAAATCAGGGATTTCGTGTTGTGAAAGATCTGGTGGAACCATATCATGGCAGTTGGAGAGGAATTACAACTGACAACTTTTTTACCAGTGTTCCTCTTGCTCAATATCTTTTATCTAAAAACCTTACTTTACTTGGGACCGTCCGCAAAAATAAACCTGATACACCACCACAACTAAGTTTGACAAAAAGACCTGCGGAGTCGTCAATATTTGCTTTTACTAAAGAATTAGCTATGGTTTCGTACATACCTAAAATACACAGGATGGTACATCTTCTTTCAAGTCAACACGATAGTGATATAATTTGTCAAGACTCTCAAAACAAACCCTTGATGATTTTAGACTATAATAATACCAAGGGTGGTGTTGATAATGCCGACAAACTGATTAGGGAATATTCCTGTAAAAGAAGAACTGCTCGTTGGCCATTCAGGCTCTTTATGAATATTATAGACATATGTGCACTAAATGCCTATATTTTATACATTGAAAAAAATCCTGATTGGAAGAAAAATAATTTTTCACGAAGACGTATTTTCCTGTTACAATTAGGGGCTGAGCTTGCTCGAAACAACATGGAAAAAAGAGCGAAATATATAAAACATAAAGCCTATGTAAAATCTGCTCTAAAAGATTGTGGCATACCAATGGTAAACCCAACTACCGAAGTTGCAACTCAATCCGTCCATTCAGCTAAGAAACGTGCTCGTTGTTACCAGTGTCCGCGAAACTGTGACAGAAAAGTGAATACCGTTTGCTCTTTTTGCAAAAAATTTATATGCCAGGTGCACAGAAAAGAAGAAAAAACTATTGTATGTAAAAATTGCAACTAAAAGTTATATGCTTATATTATTATTTAATTTTAATTTTGTTCGAATTGAAAATAATTTGTTTCTAGAAAAGCCGTTAATTTTGTATGAAAAATAAATAAAAATTATTCAAATATGCTTAAAATTATTTTTAACCGTGTTTTCCTTTTAGTCAGTGCTAAATGACGTTACTAAATTGAAAATTTTAGTGGGGTCCCTAGGAGACCCCACATGGGCATTTATGGTTATTTTCATATCACGGGCATTTAAGGGTTAAACATAATTTTAACGTCTGCTTAGAATTAGCTGATGTCGAGTGGTTACAAAGTTTTCTTCGCAGAAATCCAACAGTATCCACACGCAAAGCAGAAGGCACGAGTCTAAACAGATTAACAGCTTTTAATAAAGAAGAAGTGGACCTGTTTTTTAAGCTATTAAAAAGTTTAATGACAAAATATCAATTTGATCCAACACAAATATACAATGCCGATGAGACGAGAATTAGTACAGTTCAGGATCCTGGAAAAATTTTAGCTACCAAAGGCCAGAAAAGTGTGGGCTTTGCAACCAGTGGAGAGAGGGGTAGAAACATCACAGTTATGTGTGCCATGAATGCCGCTGGGGGATACATTCCACCCGTGTTTATTTTTCCGCGAAAGCGACTGACACCTCTTTTAGAAAAAGATCTCCGGAGGCATTATATAAATGTTCAAATAATGGTTGGATTGATGAAGGTTTATATTATGAATGGTTGCAACATTTCCAAAAATACTCAAAACCCAGTGAAACCTCACCAGTTCTTCTAATTACAGATAGCCATTCCAGCCACATATCAATAAAAGTTTATGAATATTGCAAAGCAAATAATATTTCTATGCTTTCAGTTTCGCCTCATTCATCTCACAAGATCCAACCTTTGGATATTGTTTTTTATGGGCCTCTTAAAGCTGAATATCGAAATAAAATGTAATTTGTTTATTAAAACACATTTTATGCGAAATATCACGCCATGTGATGTTGCTGGTCTGTTTAATAAAGCATATTCTACAGTAGCGAGTATAAGTAAAGGAGAATCTGACTTTAAATGCGCTAGCATTTTTCCACTCAACCCAAAAGTATTTACAGATCAAGATTTTTTAGCTGCAACATTACAAAACCAATCGCTTGTTAAAGTTCAAGATAACAATGAAGCCATACTAGCCGAAATTTACAATAGAAACCCATCTTAAACTTTCCACCTATAAATAAAAATCAGGTTGAAACAACAGCAATGGATCCTATTCTGGGACCTTCTACTAGTTTCACATCATTTAAAGAACTTATTACAAATTCCGCTGTAAGAAAGAGTATGTTTTGTATAAAACTTAATGAGGTCGCTGGTTAAATGATATTCGATAAATAATAATAACGAAAAAATGAAATAATTTGTTTGTAAATCAATTAGCGAAAAATAGCAAATATAACTGTCAATAAATTAGAAAATTAACTGGTCTTACTCATTATTGATGTCTGTACAAAGAACATAGACTTACCCTTTGAAATACTGGAATCGTAGCCAAGGAAATCTCGTTGGTAGCGCGTCGGGGCGCCGGCCGGCGCTCGATGGCGAAGAACCTATCACGCACTAGGTCTGTCTCGTTCGATGTCTTGAGATGAAGTGTCCTGAGTTGCAGGTCAGAAAAGAATCTTTTGGCCGTTGGGTAGAAGAGGGTACATCAATAAATCACCCTATTGTATTGTAATTGAGACCGTAATACGAAACCGTATACTTGTGTGCATATTTGTGACACAAAATACAAAGGAAGTCAAATTCTCCGCACTTAAACATAATAGATGAGACGACCAGGTTTTACAGGAAGCAATATATTTACCAAAGTCGTTAGGATACATAGCATTGAATTTAGATCACATTACAGTACCGTAACAGAAATATTAATAGTAAAAATATGAAAAGAAATAGTACATACTTTCCCAAACATTCTCCCGCGCCAAAAACGAATGTTTTTAAGAACAGCTGAAAATATAAGTGTAAAGAATAGACATGAAAGATCGATATGCTAATAAAGAACTAAGTAAGAATAAAATATGAATTGACAAATAAGCGGCGGTCATATTTTGACCACAGAACATTGTTGGATGTCATCTGACCCTGTGCTCAATGCCCTCAATTAGAAAAGAATAGCGTCGAATCAGTAGAATTTTTCGACCGACTAAACTAGAAAGACTGTGTCATACACAATACCGTTGGCCCATTTTCCTATAAGAATTCCGTGGGGTGCGAAAAGACAAGAAGAAGAATAGCGTCGAAATCTCGGCGTAATGATATTTCGACGAGCTCCACGGTAGGAATATGCCAGTTTGGTGAAAATTGTAATAATTGTGCCAGTGATAAAATACGACTAACACAATCAGAGAGGTGTTGATTAGAAGGCATGTGATGCCGAGTAGAGTGTGGTATCAGTTCTTGTATGTGTTTAATACGATTGCCAATTTGGGGTAGAAAAATTAGCTCAAGAGAGCGCAATCGTCGATATCGGAATCGAAATATCGGAAGATCGGACGAACAACCCTTTGACAAAAGTGACTAGATCAGCCAGCAATATGACTGCCAGGAGTTCCAATCTTGTCGAGACAGAGCGAGCATGAAAATTGGACTAGACTCGTTGACAAAAGTGACTAGATCCGTCAGCAGTATAGCTGCCAAGAGCTCCGATCTCGCGCTAGATGTTTCTGTATAAAAATAACAACAGAAATGTAACACATACAAGTACAGAGGTCAGATGTATCTGTTCAGATGTTTCATCATCCCAGGATACATTGAAGTACCACAACGATTTTAGAACACGTTTGACTTGCAAAAAGACATGGAAAATGAATAAAAACAAGAGGATAGCAACAAAAATACGACTGATTTACAAACGAATGGCCCGCTTTGTGAACGGTTTGTCCAAGGGACAAGAAGAATGAGAAAAGAAATCAGTCGTAGGATTCCATTTTAGGCCCAGTACCGTAAAAATGAAAGGTTCCTCTTTGCCAACGAACAACATGTCAAAATGCGTAAGCCAAAGGCTGAAAATAATTAGAGATGGTTGCTGACGTTGTCGATTTGTCTAGCATAAAACCATCGAGCTTTAAAAGCTAAGCGAGTGCTCACTGCAGAAGGTGAGTAGTATCAAAGAGAATCACTTGTAGCGTGATTCTGACGTAGGTCCGTCGAGATGGCTGCTGGCCCACTGCCCAGCGGAAAACCATCGTATCGTGCTTTAAAAGCTAAGCAAATTCTCACTGCAGAAGGTGAGTAGATCAAAGAGAATCACTTGTAGCGTGATTCTGACGTAAGTGCGTCAAGATGGCTGCTGGCCCACTTCCTAGGGGAAACCATCGAGCATTAAAAACTAAGCGTTACTCTTGCAGAGTTTATAAGCAAAAGAAAACGAAGAAGTACTGTAAGTATCGATACGTAGCAAAAACTCTTGGAGAGGTTTAAAAAGTCCGATCTCCAGAGAACCCCCTTTTATAGTTCCAAAATTCCTCATTCACTTTAATTTGTCGATACGTTTGCTTTATATCGCAAATAAAACAACAACGAAGTTATCGAAAATTAAGTAAAGAACGAGATGCCCTTTTAGGACCAGTATCAAAAGCGTCGATTAGCGACACACCTTGAACGTCATATAGATTGGCGTCGAAGCTAGTACGAATTTTGGATAAAAGAAGCGAAATAAAAATTTGTTTTTTGAAAACTGTGTGAAAGTTATAAGAAATAATCGATTTAAAATCGGATTCAGAAACCGGCATCATATGTTGAGAAGTAACAAAATCTTCCATGAATGCAACATATGTCTCTTTGAAATTCGGAAGTTTCCTGAAGCGATTCTCTAGCATACAAAATGAAGATATGCATAAGAATAAAGAATAAGTAGCGAATATAAACAAGAGAAAAAGATAAATAAAGAGGATTGGGTTGTAGAAACGGTGGAATAACAGAAAATCGGCCTGTTAATTTTCGAAAAATCAACAACTGAGAAATATCCTTCACGAGCTTCGTCGTGTTGGGACAAAACTAACAGGTGCCTACTCTTTTCAACTTCCCAAAACCTTTGTAGAAAATATCTATGTTTGTATACATAGAAGTAACGAAAGATGTGAAATAAAATATAGAATAAGTCGTAGAGACTCGCCCTTATAAAACATAATTGAAAATCATTTCTAAGACCACAGGATGATTTGGTTCGCCAAGAATTTTGACCAGAATTTACGAAACGAAAAACCAATTCAATCCCTATGAGTATTTCTATAAGATCTGATTGCCAAAATGCGTGATTTGGTAGATCACGGAAATAAAATTGGCTGTGGAGCCTGTATCTAGCAGGATACGAATTATAAGAAAGATGCGAAAACATATTTGATCTGTATCAACTATGTGGAAAGAAATAGATGAGGACATTAAATGTGGTTGTGTAGCAAAATAGAAATGTTAGTATTTGAAGAAGTGATTGTCTAAAGGAACAAGATGAATTTGAGCGTTGGTTAACAAACGAAGCAAAACGCGAGACCGTGATTCACTAACCGTGCAATTCGTCGTTTCGAATGAGGTGAAATCAGGTCACGTACACAAGAAGTATGTGGATTAACCAACGAGAAAATTTCCTGAAGCCGTTTAGTCCCAAAAAATACAAACATTTACATGAATAGTGAGAACCAGAACACAAAGCACGAAATAGACGAGGACATTAAATGTGTTTGTGATGCAAATTAGAAATGTTGGTATTTGAAGAAGTGATTGTCTAAAGGAACAAGATGAATTTGAGCGTTGGTTAACAAACGAAGCAAAAGCGAGACCGTGATTCGCAAACCGTGCAATTCGTCGTTTCGAATGAGGTTGAATCAGGCCACGTACACAAGAAGTATGTGGATTAACCAACGAAAAAAGTTCTTGAAGCCGTTTAGTCACAAAAAATACAAACAATTATATGACTCATAAGAACTGGAACACAAGACACATTGAACACCTTGATTAGTTACCTTAGGGTGCTTTGTGGCACTAATGAAACCACAAGTAACGGAGATTTGATCGAAATATTGAAATAAGACAGCGATTATCAAAAGCGAGTAGAAGAAGACAATAAATTCAATCGAAACAAGGTTGTGAGATTTATGAAAATCTACCCTGGCTACGAATAATCATGAAGGCGTGTGGTTTTGATACTCGAATGCGTTTCATAGGCCTCCTTGAATCTAGAGAATGCCGAGTATGGCGCGAAAAGTTGGATTTGTTCATTTTGTTGAGCATTGTAAGATACAAGCACGAAAGAGAGGACAATGCAAACATAAATTAACAAATCAATAAGAAGAGAATATCTAGATTTAAAGAAGTGAACGATTTTAAACAAAATCAATTGCAAACAAGTAAGAATATCGATGAAAAGTAAGTAATGAAAGGTATAGTAACAAATAAAATCGAAAGAAATGTGTTTAAGTTAACAAACAAGACGTACCGAATGAGTTGGAAAGTATTGTACAAGTAGAACAAAAATAATTCGTAAAAATCAACACAAAAATAATGTAAATATGTAAATAAATCACAATAAAACACAATAAATCGTAAATGTAATATATATGTATAATTAATGTATGATATTAATCAAAATATATGTAAAAGTATTTTACCTACTGAAATTATGAATTATAAAAATAGAAGTAAATTTAAAAATTGCTGTGTAAATATGATCCAATTTAATTATGTAAATAAATTTAAAAAGATGCCGAAGGACCGAATTAAAGTTAAATTGAAAAGAAAAAAAAACAATAAATTAAATGAATTAATTGACACAATGAAATTAATTGAATCAAAGTCAAAAAAAATTATTATTTATCATCCGTGCTCGAAGTGGCCAAATGTTTTGTATAAAACTTAATGAGGTCGCTGGTTAAATGATATTCGATAAATAATAATAACGAAAAAATGAAATAATTTGTTTGTAAATCAATTAGCGAAAAATAGCAAATATAACTGTCAATAAATTAGGAAATTAACTGGTCTTACTCATTATTGATGTCTGTACAAAGAATATAGACTTACCCTTTGAAATACTGGAATCGTAGCCAAGGAAATCTCGTTGGTAGCGCGTCGGGGCGCCGGCCGGCGCTCGATGGCGAAGAACCTATCACGCACTAGGTCTGTCTCGTTCGATGTCTTGAGATGAAGTGTCCTGAGTTGCAGGTTAGAAAAGAATCTTTTGGCCGTTGGGTAGAAGAGGGTACATCAATAAATCACCCTATTGTATTGTAATTGAGACCGTAATACGAAACCGTATACTTGTGTGCATATTTGTGACACAAAATACAAAGGAAGTCAAATTCTCCGCACTTAAACATAATAGATGAGACGACCAGGTTTTACAGGAAGCAATATATTTACCAAAGTCGTTAGGATACATAGCATTGAATTTAGATCACATTACAGTACCGTAACAGAAATATTAATAGTAAAAATATGAAAAGAAATAGTACATACTTTCCCAAACAGAGTATAACCAGAAAAAAACAGCATGCAAAAATTCTGACATCTACGCCTTTTAAACAAGAGTTAGAAGAAAAGGAACAGAAAAAACAGGAAAAGGTAGGTAAAGAAAATTCAAAAAAAAGGAAAAACTAAATTAAATACCCAAAAATCTAAGAAAGCACCAAATATAAATAAGACTGGAAAACAAGTACAAACTTAGAAACCTCATTACAAGAGAAAGGTGTTTGATTCTAGTTCTTTGGAATCGGATATCGATATACCATGTGATGACAATGACGATGCAGACGAAGATAGATGCCTGGTTTGTAGCGAGTTTGGCAAAAACAATGAAATATGGTTTAGATGTACCCTTTGCTCAAGATGGGCCCATTCAGAGTACAGTGGATGGGATTCTGCAGAGAGTTATACCTGCGATGACTGTCAACCATTTTTACATTAAAACACATATTTTTGTTATTTTTTTTTTGTTTTGTAATAAAAAATATTTTTCACCTTTCTTACTGATTTACTTGAATTATTACTCATTAAGGAACATTCGCTAATCGTTTTATAACAAAAAATTGTTAAATAGATATTGATTTTTATTTTAATCATAACACAAACAAATTGAATGGCATTACCCACACTCATGACCGGTATTGTCCATATATGGTGACAATACCGGTCAAAGATACTTTTTTATTTTTTGTCTGTGTCAAAGACAAAAATTTTTGATTTTTTAAATTGAATGTGTCTTGCAATAAGTTAAAACCCCAAATGACCGGTTGACGCCTTAAATTTGATTCACAGAGTTTTACTTTTTTTTATATTAAAATTCCTGCTTAGGTGACCGCGATTTGCACACTTTACCCTACACCAAATTCTCATAGATTTTCAGCAAGTGTATGATTCGATAAAAGGAAGCACACTATGGCTGGCAATGCTAAAAATAGGAATACCAAGAAAATTAGTGGAGCTAACTTAAATGAGCGTGACAGACTCATATGCATAGATAAAGATAGAAAACATAACATCTATGCCACTTAGTATAATATCCAACTTCATTTATTCAAGTCACTCATTCTACAAGAGACGAGACGTGAGAGGTATTTTTATATCTCGAGGAGGAAACAGTTAGTCTAGATCTTTGAATAAATGAAGAGAAGATGAAATACATGCTATTAACAAAAAATCCAAGACCAAGAATTAGGCAGAGCATAACTAATAATGACTAAAATTTCGAAGTAGTGAAAGAGTAATCACAGATGACAATGACATAGAAAACGAGGTCTGAGCAAGGATAGCTAAGGGTATAAAGGATTATACTCTCTATTATCATTACTGATATAGGAGAATGGAAAAGGTGCCGCAATGCTGAATTGGTGACTCTGTATGGTACTCAAAACATCGTCAAACATATAAAAGGAAAAGTATCATATGAATACAAAGTGCTAAAGACAGTGTTTTTGAGAGACCAGATAGTAGATCAGTAGGCCATCTCAGAAAAGGATGATGTTGAAGCCGATTTATCTAGAATTAGGGTACAACAACAGGCAATAAAAGCACAAGATCGTAGAAGATAGAGGGCTATAGCGTGTTTGTGTAATATGCAAATATTTTCAGATTTCTTTAATTTGTCAACTATAATCTTATTTAATTTACTAATATCGTTAATTATTCTCATACGATTAATTAATTTGCTTAATAAGATACTTTATTAGGAATTAATTTATATTAAAGACATAAAATATTTTAATTTGCAATACAGTAATTCATGATGTACAAGAAATACTTACCTGTTGGTAATATTTACCTAACAAAGAGTTGTGTAGGAAATCGCTAAATACAAATGATGAAATGTTTGCGTAAAATCTTAGCCATCTTTTGAATTTTTTTGCTTCATTATCTCGTTGTGATCAGCATATTCTACTATTTTTAAAACGTGAATCTTTTAAAACCTGTGTATGTGTGTTTGTGAGTGTGTGATTGGGGTATATAATTTGGATATTCATAAAATACTGATTTTAAATTTTGCAGATGTCACGTTAAACCATGCACGTGGTTTTTATAATAACTAACTGCAACTGAGCGGCTATGGGCACATAGAATAATTTAAAGAAGAGGAAATCCCAGTGTATTTTTTGTTTCATAAATATATTTTAAAATACTGTAATAGCACATCCTAAAAAAAACAAAATATAGATACGAGATAAAAATTTCTCAGTGTAACAAACAGATATAATATATAGATTACTACAATGGAAATTTTGGGTTTTTCATATTGGCATATTTGCTATATGGTCTATTTTAGGCTTCTTTATGATTACATCATTGAATACATATAAAACACACGAAATCAATAAAACCGAGGATTATCATTTGAAACCCTACTTTGGCTGAAAAAAAAATTATTGGCAAATATATCTAAAAATAATTATCAATGCAGTTAAGCCACATATTACAGGCAACGATATAATATACAGCAGAATATTTGCAAAAAGTGAAGCTCTGAAATATATACTTGGAACTCATAAACCCAAAAGTTATATTTTTTACAGATTGCAAAAGTCTCGTAAAGAGATAAAAAATATATTAGTGCGTCCAAGAACTTAAATTATCTAGAGGTCATCTAATTAAGTAAAAAAAAAGTCAAAGAATATATAAAAAAAAGCGTATAGAGCCTTAGAAGTTGGCAGAAAATTTTTTTTAAAACTTAGTAAAGACGTAGCAATAAAAAATAATAATTAAGGAGAGCTAAGTGTTTACAGAGGCTCAACTCCTGAAAAATCACTATCAGAATCTGAATTATCATTACTGAAATTACTTAAACTGTCTTCCTGAAGATTAATTATTGTTTGATTAAAAACTAAATTTAAAACAGGTTCCATTTCCCTAAAAAACTGTTCGAAACGTTTAGCCTGTACACATCGTTTTTCCACTTGAAAATGTTAAAAAAATTCATCGCAGAAACGATCCACGGAACTAAACTTAAAGTCAACATTTTTCTCAGCCACGTATTTCTTAAAAGATGCCCACACTAATTCTATGGTATTGAGATCTGGATGATACGGAGGCAGCCGTAATACCAAATGACTACTATTACCCAGTTTTCTGTCAATTTTATACACATTTAATCTAGATTTATGGCTTTGTACAATGCTGTAAAGATTGACTTTTAACATACCTTCTGAAAAAGGTCGATTCCGTGGTCTTAGCCACCCTTCCATTACATTTATCGTTGAACTCATATTAGGACATTTTTTAGCTTGCACAGTTTGATAAGAAGCATTGTCAACAACTAGTACCCTATGTGAGGAAGATTGGGAATAAGCACTTTCTGAAGCTATTTTTTATAATTTTCGAAATTCATTTAACTATGATAGCCACCTGATTTTGGGTTTGATTTAAATTTCAAACAAGCATTCTTTACAAAACCGTTTTCTCCAACCGCATTTACTATTATTAGTATGTGCCTTTTGAAATCGGAGCACGTAATCCCTCATTGGACTTGTCCCTCCAACTTTTCAAGTGATTATGAGAAGAATGAATGTAGGTTTTGTCTATGTATATGATAGGTCAATTCTCTTCTCGGTATTTTTTAATATCCCGAAAAAAGTTTCTTCTCAATTGTTGGTTTTCTGGTTTATCCATTAAAAGTTTTCTATTATTTTTTGTTTTTCTTCAACGAAACCCTATCCCGCTTATTGCTTTTCTTAAGGATTCATGCGATGCATTGTAGTTGTATTCAGTGACAAATTTCTTATGTATTCGTCTCAAAGTTTTAACGTTTTTTTTTCGGTAGTACAAAAAATAATAAATGATGATGTCGTTCCTTCTTCGATGCATTTCAATTCCCTCGAAATTGCTTGTGTGGTGATTAACCTTACACCTGTTGCCTCTACAACACTTTTTGCACTTGTTTTAAATCTATTATAGGTACGTTGTCTCTTGCTTCTTGTTACATAATAATAGTCTCCCGTTTTATACCGCTGTCGCGGCTTTGGGAGTATAGCAGGGTAGTCTGCTATATCTAGGGCCTACGGTATACAAGGAAGGTAACATGGCCAGTGCTACGCTTCAACCGTCTATTATTACCCCTGGTTTTACCCAAGGTACTCATTTTTATTCAGGCTGAGTCGACCTGGGGCCTATAGACATTTTTAAAATGTCTAGATGTTCTTGCCGGCGGTGGGATTCGAACCCCGGACCACCGGCTTGCGAGGCAAGCATCCTACCGCTTGCGCTACGCAGGCCCTTTCTTGTTACATAAAATGCATAACTTCTTCTTCTTCTAATGGCGCTACAACCCTTTGTGAGTCTTGGCCTGCTTAACGATGTTCTTCCATTCTGCCCTGTCGGATACTTTCCTTCGCCACTGCCTGATGTTCATGGTTTTAAGATCCCTCTCTACGTCGTCTATCCATCTTTTACGGGGCCTTCCTCTTGTTCTGTTTCCTTGGGGCTTCCATCTCTGGACTACTTTTACAGCTCGATTATCTGGCATTCTTTCTAGGTGACCAAGCCAGTTTAGTCTTTGTGACTTTACAAATCTGACAATATCTGCGCTCTGCATTAGTTCATCCAGCTTGTGGTTCATTTTAATTCTCCACGAACCATCGCTGCATTGGGTTGGTTTAAATATCTTTCTTAGTATTTTGCGCTCAAATATTCTCAGTTGATTTTCATCAGTGGTTGAGAGGGTCCACATTTCACATCCATATGTGACCACTGGTCTAATTACTGTTTTGTAGATTCTAAGCTTAGACTCACGATTCAGTAAATTACTTTTTATTAAGTCTTTGTATGCATAAATGCACTTATTACCGCTAAGAATCCGTGCTTGTATTTCTTGACTGATGTTTTTGTTGTCATTTATTATTGAGCCTAGGTAGGAAAAAGTAGAGGTATATTTGTAGGTATGGTTGTCTACCTTCAGATTCTCATGTTCATTTGATTTTGTGCACTCCATATATTTTGTTTTGCTTTCATTTATCTATAGACCAAACGTAGCAGCTTCTCGTTTCAGTTCTAAACTTTTTCGCTTAAAACCCTTTTGTTGAGGCTTATTATGGCAACATCATCCGCATATGCGCATATTTGCATTGATCTTGTATTAATAATAAATAATTTAAATGAATTTTAAACTTGTTTGTACTTATACGTTTTCAACATCCTCGAATTTTAATTGGACTAATGAGACTATTGGACCTATGAGTGCCTAATAACTGAGTCAATTGTATATGACATTCGCCTCTCCGCGGCTCATATCGTGTTTCTCATAATCTACTACTATACATAAAATGTGGAATTAATTAAGTACTGTTTTATAGTATGTATATACTTGTGATTTATATAGTTGTATTACTGTTTACCATATACTATTTTTTCTCAATATTATCGTTTCTCTTTCAGATGCTGAATATAGATCTACTACAGATCGACTCTCCAGTATATTATTCTCATCCTTACCTCCATTTGATCTCAGTAGCATTCAAGGAGTGAGTACAGAATGTCGTAGACAGAGTGAGAAATATATTCTGGACTTACAAGAATTTCAGGAATATGCACTAAAAAGTGAGTAAAATAATTTTAATGTAAATATCATTATTTAAAATCGGTAAGATAGTTTCGAAACAAATTCAGATTTCTGCTTTAATCTGAACCTTCTATAAATGCAAGGTATAACAGACGTTGATAAAGATGTTAATAGAGACATGGGGAATCTAAAATTTGCATTCCACGACATGTCTATCAACTAAGCAGAAATCCATAACGAATTTGTTTCTTGTACTCATACAGAGTAGATCCGAATAAAATGAAAAAGACAGCAAAGATTCGATTTCATTTCTATCAGATCTCGCTATTGCGTCCATAACGAAGCCATTTTATTGTTGCTTCCTAAAAGACAGAGAAGATTATTTTTCACGTTAAGAACGGCTATGAATAACTTTTCTGATGAGACTTATTAAGTCGAAATACGTATTAACAGATACATAGACGCTTTGAACGTGAAATCGAATCTTTGCTGTCTTTTTCATTTTATTCGGATCTACTCTGTATCAGTACAAGAAACAAATTCGTTATGGATTTCTGCTTAGTTGATAGACATGTCGTGGAATGCAAATTTTAGATTCCCCATGTCTCTATTAACATCTTTATCAACGTCTGTTATACCTTGCATTTATAGAAGGTTCAGATTAAAGCAGAAATCTGAATTTGTTTCGAAACTATCATACCGATTTTTCTATCAAATGTCGCTATTGCGTCCATAACGAAGCCATTTTATTGTTGCTTCCTAAAGACAGAGATTATTTTTCACGTTAAGAACGGCTATGAATAACTGTTCTGATGAGACTTATTAAGTCGAAATACGTATCAACAGATACATAGACGCTTTGAACGTGAAATCGAATCTTTGCTGTCTTTTTCATCATATCATTATTTAACTATTTTCTTTCTAATTTTGATACGTATTAGAGAAACTTAAATTCCAATAAAGTGTTTTTACTGTATATTTAACAATAAACCATAAAATAAAAAAAAAAGTTCCAAAATATTGATTCATTTAACAACAGATAAAGGGAGTACGAAATTTACCAAATCGAAATAATAAAATAATTCTAAAATATGGATATTAAAATAGCGTATTTCCTACACAAGCTCGAATAATAGCAGTTATCCTTTGCTTACAAGGCTGTTGCCGAGAGGGGGCATTTGGGCCTGTAGGACCCATCGCCGGCTCTGCGGACTTCTTCCTGTCCTCGGAATTAGACCGGGTGTTGTCCATCTTTGCTTGCCACTGATGAAATGGTTTAATACTGCTACTGGTATAAAATAACGGTTACCGTGACAAGTATCTGTTATAGGTAACAGTTCCAAGGAGCAGTTACAAAATAACAGATCAAAAACAGAAAACAGAACAGGTAAAATGGTCCAAGTATTCCTTGACTTACAGAAGGAATAACTTAGTAAACAAGAAAAATAAAATGGTATAAAAGTACAATGCAAAGAAAATGTTTCTAAGTGTTTCTTGACTTACGGAAGAAACAACTTAGGACAGAAATATAGATAAATGAAATATGTAAATGTGAGAGTAAAATATGGAAATATTTCTAAGTGTTTCTTGACTTACGGAAGAAACGACTTAGAGTGGAAAAATAAAATACTCAATATATAAAACGAGAAATGAAAAAATTAAACAGATTATAGAAATATGTCTAAGTGTTTCTTGACTTACGGAAGAAACAACTTAGAACAAAAAAATAAACAAGAGAATCAAATATAGTAAAATAAATGCACAAATATTTATAAGTCTTTCTTGACTTACGGAAGAAACGACTTATAATATAAAATAAGAAAAATCAAATACAGAAAAGCATCAAATCAAAAGCAAATCAAATACATTGCTAAGTGTTTCTTGACTTACGGAAGAAACAGCTTAGCAAAATATGGAAAAATGAAATAGACAAATATATAAGTATTTTCTTAAAGAAAATATCTTAGATAAAATATCAGAAATAATAATGCGATATGAAAATATTTCTAAGGGTTCTTTTGACTTACCGGAAAAGAACGACTTAGACACACAATAAAATAACAAGCAGATATCAGAGAAATACTTCTAAGAGCTCTTTGACTTACCGAAAAGAACTACTTAGATACAAAGTACAAAATCAAATATATAAAATAGAAAAAGCAAGATAAATATTTCTAAGTGTTCCTTACTTACGGAAGAACAACTTAGACACAAAATACAAGAAAAATAAACAATCAAAATAATCAAATAAAATATCAAACAATCAGTACATGAACAAATATAGATTAATGTAATATTCTAACCTGAAAAGGTCTGAATATACAATAATGCTAAAATAAAAAAAAGGTATATAGGAAATCAGAAAATAAAACAATAACTTAGTAGGAACAATAATAGCACCGACTAGGTCTACAGTAGAAGAGGCAAGCTCGACTGATTGATGAGAGAAAATCTACCTGCTTTTATGTAAAACAAATCCTTTGTTTTACGTAGCAAAAGTGGAATTTCCCTGCATCGAATCAATTAGAAATTTGGATTTGGCCAAACTCGGAATTCCCAAGTATTTTGACCAATATCCAAATTCCTTGATGCGTGCGGCACGACAAGGCAGCAATCTCGTTTTGCGGTGTTTGTTCCCACTCGTTTACCACCGCGCCTGTTCTAATGCTACCATGTTTTGAAACGCCATAACGCTGCCTAGCTAGTCTTCCCAAGTATTTTCACAAATTCCTTATGAGATTAAGTTTTAGACTTCTAGAAGATCAGTTTAGCACCAGAATATCACCATCTGTAAAGTATTGCATTTTTATCCTATTTATGTGCGGCCGAGCATTATTCTACATTAGGAGAAAATTTTCACCCACAAAATGCATGTAAGGTATCACATGTTTCTTTTCTCTTTAATCAATTTTTTTGTGCTCAGATAACAATTCATGCTTTCCTTCTATATTGTCCATATTGTCTGTTCGGAAGTAGCACTCCATCCCGCCTTTTGTATGGAAGTAGTGAGATATTGTACAGTGTGTTCAGTTTGTGTTTCTGTTTTGAGTGGCAAGTTCTGTAAGTGCACTTTGAAATATGTTCCAGTTTGTTTGGGTATTGGTTAGGACTGGAGGCTTACTTCTGAGTATGACTTTGGAGTCTAGGTCAATTAAAATGGGAGAATGGGCTGGCGAAAGGTTCCAACATAATTTTATTGCACAGTAGTTAAGAGATATACCTTTAGTCACACAGAAATCTTAGAGATCTGGCTTTTTATTTGGATCTGTAGGCCAATAAGTTGCTTCTCCTGTAGATATACATTGTAGGTTGTTTCCCATTATTGATTTCAGGAGTTATCTACCCCTTGTTGTAATTACCCCACTTGATGTTTGCAGTTAAAGTCTCGTTCTGCTACACATATCTGCACATATCGACGGTGTCACGACAGAAAGGCATAAGCGCCATTGACAGTTTTTTTCAGGAGACACAAAAAACGTTTAATATCGCTTAATATTTTTTTTTTTACATTTTTTTTGGAATTTTATTATTATCGAACTGATGCATTTTGACTTACCATATGTTAGTTATAAAACAATTATTATAAACACGAGATATTTAACATTTTGTGCTTACGCCTTTAATGTTAGGTTCTGTGGTGTTTAAGCCTTTTTGAAAGGCGGTTACCATATTTGGAAAAAAGTATTTTGATCAAAAAATGTCGCTTAGGAACTTGTACGCCTTTTAATTTTACGGAATTATAACAAAAATGGAGAACAAATCTTTTCATTTTAAAGCATAACAATTAAGTAAAAATAATACAAATTAAACAATACACAATAATATATTTATGAGTTTCTTAGAGTTATGTTGGTGTAAAAAAAAACAAAAATAAAGTTAATATAATTACCACGTTATATTAAGTAAAAAACAACAAAAACTATTAAAACGTACCATTTTTTCTACATTGATAACTAAGTAAGTTGTATTATAAAATTAATAGAAATAAAATACAAATCAAAATTTGATAACAGAAAATAACATTTATCAATAACAAAGCAAACTAATAGAAACGAAGGACCGATATAACAGAAAATTGAACCAGTTGATGAGCTAGAACTAATACTGTCAATTTCAGTCTCATTTTTAAAAAATACTGTCAAGGATGATGAATCTGATTCGGAGTTTAAAGAATCATTTTGTTGTATAAAATCATTACAACCTATCTTATCATCAACTAATGAACTAAATACTATTGCGGCATTATTACTACTATCATCAGTATCATTACTATCTGAGTAAGGTACAAGCTTTTTATCACAGGTTAATAAATCAGTCTCTTCTTCGACAGTTTCATCAATATTCGAAAATAAGCGGCTGTCAATATTCAAATTTGGACTTAGAGGAAAACTGAACTCCACAATGGCAACATCATCTAGAACAGAACTAGGCATTTGGAGTTCTTGTTCATGGTCTTATAGTACAGGCTCTAAAAGAACATCATGATTTATAGCTTCATTGAGGACCTCATTTTCAGTGGAAAATGATCCATGGTTTTTATTATTTCCGCTGGATTCCTGCACATTGCTTTCCTGATCTTCCCAAATGGATTGCAATGCAAGATTCATTATTTTGTGCCCCCGAAAAACCATTCTAAAAACCATTAAAAAAAGAAGTAAGCGCCATTCAAATGTTAGTTTTTTAAAATAATATTACTATCAAAATATAACTTTAAAATTAAAAAAAAAGAAAACTATATAACAAAGTCAATATATATTTTATTTAGGTTCAAACCTTATTTAAGTCGGTTAAGTAGTAACTTTTCTATGGCAAATCTAAGTCATAGTGTATTTTAAATGGCCAAATGGCGGTTAGATAAACGAAAAATTTTTTTCTGAAAAGGCCTAACCGACAGTCGGTAAAATTGTACATTCTTATGGTATATTATGATTTCCCAAGATGAATAATCTAACTAAACGCTTAACAAAACATTAAATATTAATAATATTTCAAATTATTATTTACCTTATTGATATAACCACGTTTTCAGACCCAAGACGTAAGCACCACCTTCTACTACGGATCTTGTCGCTTACTGATTTCGGTGTCTCATCTTTTAAGGAACTCGTTTGGCGGTTAGAAAATTCAAAGCTTGTTTTAGTCGAGTTGGAATTTTTTACAGCTGCGTCATTTTAATAGTCGATACGACGTAAAATGTATTTTATTTTAATACCAAAACATAAATTTATAAATTTTGGCGCTTATGCCTTTTTGTCGTGACGCCATCGATATAATCAAGCGATTAGGCTCCTTTTAGGAGCCCCAATTTATTCTTCAATTTATGACATAACTTCTATATCTTGAATAACCATGAGGCACTACATATCTTAGTTAACAAGTCCCCACCTAGGGACTCCATAAATGTAGACCTGGTGCAGACTTGATCAAAATAATGAAAGGGGTATCATAAATAAATAAAAAATTATGCAATAAGCAACTTTGTTCTCGTACGATAAAAGATTTATAGACATATTCCATAAAAAATTCCTACACTTTTTCTGTTAATCTCGTGTATATTCTTGCTTTATGAAGATTCTTTTTTAGTGTACGACTCAACAGCAAAACTACCGTCCGGAATTCTAAACGGTAACATAAACCAACTAGGCGACTTTGATATGTGTTTGAACGCAAACTCAATACAAAGAAATATCCAAGGAAAATATTGTTTAGCTGCAATGGAAGTTCAAACACCTCGGAGTCCATATTTAGCGGGACTCTATCAGCTAATACACGCTCATCACCATTTCAGAAGCAAATTAGAAGATGTAAGTCCTTTTATATGTATTACAAATTAATTATTAAATTATAAATATTTAAAATCAGTCTAATAACCTGCTAAAAATTCAAGAAAATTTTGATTTTTTGCATGATCTCTTTATTATTCTTTGTGCACCTTTATATAATTGATAAACTCTCTTAGATGTGTCTTTGTGGACTATTTCTGCCCATACGTTTACTTTTTATTGGTGCTGAGTGTATGCCTCAGTCGTCCAATGAGTATTGATACCGAGTTGTATGAAACTTAGTTTCCACAAAAATAACTATGCCTCAGTCGTCCAATGAGGATTGATACCGAGTTGTATGAAACTTAGTTTCCACAAAAATAACTACAAAACCAAAAACATTTTAAGAAGGGCAATCCTAGCCCTTATTACAGAAGCGATCGATGATACCAGACGAGACATCGACAAAATGAATTCAAAGTCATTACAGTTGCACCTTAAGCTCAGTAATACAATTCATCCAACACTGTGGAATTTTTTTGATAAACTTACAAACTTCCAAGCAGAAACAGACTCTGACCTTACTAAGAAAAAACAAATCAAAAGATTTCAAAATTTGTTGCTACAACAGTGGCCGAAGAAGAAAGAAAACCACAAACAGAAACAAACAAGTTAGTTTATAACTTTTTGGAAGCCACGCATAGTGTTCTCTCAAAAGGTTTCAATTTTGCTGTTGCACCTGCAAGAATTCCCGTAAAAAATATCATTACCTAGGTTAACCCTTAACCCGAAACATTGGTTTACGTCGTAGTAACAGTAGTTTTTAAAACGTGTAGGTCTAGTAAGCCAGGTGTTTCGAATTGCAGTGTTTTTATGATAGGTCTAGGAGGCCACTTGTTACGGATTGTGTACTGATAAACAATAAGGTATTTCATATTTTTTTTATAAAAAACATAATTACTCTAAAAATTTTTAATTTTGTAGTAATAATGGATAGAGCAGGACCTAGCGGAACTGACCGTAATAAAAAAGTAAATCTGGCTGACCCAGATTTTGAAAAGAATATACAAAGATTACTACTTGCCGACGATCGAGATTTATATTTATCAGATCAAGGGCGTGACGAGGACATGAGAGATGTTATAGATGATTCGGATGAATAAATTCGGAAAAAATGGTTTTCAGTGGCAGGGAACGGAGCCTCCGAGAAATACAAGGACACGAACACATAACATTGTCAGAGAATTACGAGGCCTAACAGCGGTAAGCAGGACTCTGGGAAATAGCCCTTCTAAATCAGATATTTGGAAGTTGATAATTACTGATGAAATGTTGGAACAAATTGTAACATGGACAAACTAAAAAATTATTATAATGAGAGAAAAGTTATCTGATTCGACTAATACATCAAACTACAGAAGCACAAATATAGTTGAGTGGAAAGCTTTGCTTGGGCTTTTTATGCTATCTTCAATTATAACATATTCTCGTGAAGATATGCTTCAACTGTTTTCTAAAGATGTTTTGAGTCGGCCAATATTCAGAATGACGATGTCTTTGAAAAGATTTGAAATACTTTTGTCGTGTCTTAGATTTGACAATAGCATGGATCGCGAAGAGCGGAAGAAAACTAATAAAACAGCGGCTATTTTAAATATCTCTAAAATAATTTTGTGACTAATTGCCAGAGGCTATACACGTTGTCAGATTGTGTAACTGTGGATGAGATGCTACTTTCATTTAGAGGTCACTGTGGTTTTCGAATTTACATGCTCAGTAAACCTGCGAAATACGGCATAAAAGTAATGTGCATGACAGATACTAAGAGCTCGTATTTCTATTATGGATATATATATAATCAGGGAAAGATTCGGATGGTGTTGGACTTTCAGAAGAAGAACTGAAGCTTTCCAAGCCTGCTCAATGTGTCATTCGACTATCCAAACCAATAGAGGGCTCTAACCGAAATATTACTACTGACAACTATTTTTCTTCAATAGAGTTAGTCACAGAGTTGCAAATACGCCACCTCACGTATGTGAGTACAGTAAAAAAAATAAGCGAGAAGTTCCTTTGGAATTCCAGGCTAATAAAAGTAGGGAAATTGGTACAACACTCTATGGTTTCTCCAATGACATAACCTTGATATCATATGTACCGAAAAAAAATAGAGCTGTTCTTTTATTATCCTCTATGCATCACAGCAAAGACAATGAATTAGGAAAAAAAGAAATAATTCAAAACTATAACAGTACAAAATCGGGAGTTGATATTTTAGACATTAAGTGTGCCAATTATAGTGCAAACCGCCGGAAAAGGCGTTGGCCCTTAGCCGTATTTTATACACTTTTAAATATAAGTTCTTAACTTTATCTTTGTTACAAAGATAATAAATTACTTCCACGTTTTAAATTTGTAAAAGATTTGGCCTTTAAACTAATTCAGCCTCATCTAAGGCAAATACTTGAAACAAATCTTCCCCGAGACCTCAGAAAGCAGACAGAGATTTTTTGGGAATAAATCCCGAAGTGCCTGTCGAGAATATCGGCGACAATGTTCCAGATGATAAGCGTCGAAAAAGAAAATTGTCTAGCATTTGTCCATCATCAAAAATGAGGAAGAGACAAATTATAAATGTGTGCGTTGCTCAAATGCTATTTGTTTGGAGTGTAGTAGAAAGGTTTGCGTTACCTGTCTTCAAAATTAGTAGGTAGCTGTAGTATATTTTTTGTTTTATCTAGAAATATATATATATATATATATATATATATATATATATATATATATATATATATATATATATATATATATATATATATATATATATATATGTTTGATTACTTAATTACGCCTAATAATGTTGTTTTCTATATTACACATTTTATTTTATGTACGTATTATGTATGAATAAGTTTTTTTGCTCGTTTATACCTAATAAACCCTTTAATATTTTGCTTTTCTCTTTAAATGCTACATTTGTTTTTGATTTATTTCAATTTTTACCTATACTGGTCCAATAGGCCATATGTTTCGCATTAGCAATAAAAGTACTATGTTTCGGGTTGAGAGTTAAGACTATTATTACTAATCTCCCAGCAGAAACGACCGAGATCATACGCCAAGATGTATTAAAAATATTCAGAATAGCCAAACCACCAAAAAGAAATTTAACTCACGAAGAAAAAGACGCCTTACATAATTTGAAGAACAACAAAGAAATCATTGTGCTCCCAGCTGACAAAGGTAATGCCACGGTGGTAATGAATATTTGAGACTTCTTCTTCTTCTTAAAGTGCCTATCCGTTCCGGACGTTGGAGATCATCACGGCTATCTTCACTTTGCTTATTGCAGCACGGAACAGTACAGTGGTAGTCGTGTTATACCACTTGCGCAAATTTTGAAGCCAGGAAATGCGTCTTCTTCCCGGTCCTCTCTTACCATTTACTTTCCCTTGGAGAATCAGCTGGAGAAGGCCGTAACGTTCTTGATTTCTCATTACATGACCTAGATATTCCAACTTTTTAGTTTTGACGGTCATGAGAATTTCACATTCTTTCCCCATTCTACGCAGGACCTCCACATTAGTAACTCTGTCAATCCAGGATATACGTAAGATGCGCCTATAACACCACATTTCGAAAGCTTCGAGCCGATTCATAGATGCAACAGTCAGTGTCCATGCTTCCATTCCGTAGAGCAGAACTGTGAATATGTAGCAGTTCAATAGACGGCATTTTGTTTTTAATGATATGTCTCGACTGTTGAAAATAGTTCTCATTCTAACGAATGCTGCTTTTGCTTTTATTATTCGCTGTTTAATTTCTGTTGAGTGGTCCCATTGGCTATTTAAATTGGTGCCTAGATATGTATATTGCTCGACTCTTTCGATATTCTGTTGGTTGATTGTAAGTTGAGCGTTTAGTATTGGTTTTTTACTAATTGTCATAAATTTGGTTTTCTTTATGTTAAGAGCTAGTCCGTATCTGTTGCTGACTTCTGTTATGCGATTTGTTAATATCTGTAAGTCATTCAGATTATCGGCAAAAACTACGAGACTACGCAGCAAAAATAAGCGACATCCTAAATGATACGACATATAAAAGAATCTCGTCGGACCCCACAACATATCTAGAGAAAGTAACAAAAGCCAAGATCAAAGCCTCAGATATTAAGAAAAAACATCACTTACATCTCAGTCCTAGAGAGAAGTCGTCAAGATGTCCAAAACTTTACGGCCTACCCAAGGTACATAAGACAGAGTTACCATTGCGACCAATAGTTAGTTCTATCGGATCTCTCTACAACCACTGGCAAAATTTCTGGCTGAACAGCTACAACCATATGCAGAAGAAGCGGATTCTTACGTCACGAATGCAAGAAACTTCATCAAACGTATACTCTTGAGCCGGGACATTTGTTAGTTAGCTTAGATGTGGTTTCACTTTTTACGAAAGTTCCTATAGATAAATCATTAGAAATTATAAGCAGAAAGTATCCAATTCTACAGAATACTGTAAATCTAACAAGGCACTGCTTAAATAACACATATTTCATCTATAAGGAGCAAAGATATAAACAAGTTGAAGGAGACAAGTGTACAATACGTGTTTTTCTGACAATGGTACTTTTATGTTAAATGTTGAAGTAAATAGACATAATTGTAGTTATTGTAGTAACAGTAATCCTCATTTATTCATGGAGTTACGCATACAAACATCTCAGATATTAAATTTATGAGTTAGCAATTTGGGGAATCACGCTATTGGACCATTATTTTTTAAAAGAAATCTTAATGGAACAACTTATTTAAATTTGTTAAAAGACGTTATTGATCCGCTCATCACTGACACATTGGAATCTGATAATAATCTTGTAGAGAATAAATTGACTTTCCAACAGAACGAGGCACCCCCACATTATGATATACGATTAAGACAATTTTTGAATCAACGTTTTCCAGGGCGTTGGATTGGCCGAAGTGGTCCAATAGAGTGGCCGGCCAGATCACGCGATATTTGGATTTTTTTTTGTGGGGATACCTAAGATCAAAAATATACGTTACTCCGCCTGCAGATCTTGCAGAGTTCCGACAAAGAATTGCGACAGAATGCCGATTATTAACACCAATGTTATTTGCAAATGTACGAAGAGGATTTGAAATTATACCGTATTATTGTATGGAGGTCACAGGAGGACATTTCGAATATTTTTTAATTGGTTAATTTGAAGAAATTTTATGTTTACTGTTATTACTTTGTTCAACCAATAAATTAGTTATTAACCAAAACAAAATTATTTTTAAAGTTACCTCGAAAATTAAAAAAAAAATAGAGTGCCCTGTAGATAAAAAAAAATACCTTTCAAATGATGTGCCACTCAATAACACTTGCTATTTAAAAAAACTAGGAGTTGATGCGGAGCAGTAGGGGTTTACACTTAAGGGGATGAATGAAAAAATAAAAAAAATACCTTTCAAATGATTTGCCACTCGATCACACTTGCTATTTAAAAAAACTGGGGGTTGATGCGGAGCGGTAGGGGTTTACACTTAAGGGGATGAATTTTGCATGAAAATTCGTCTTCCTTCCAATACAAATTGACGTGTTTTTTAAAATTTTGAAGAAACTCTTGGTTTCTGAGTTTCTGGAGGGGGTGAAATTTTCGTTTTAACACACTGTATATTAGGGTGGAACGAAAATAAAAAAAGTTAAATATCGTTGTGTCATAGTTGAAAAAATATAATTCTTACAATCAAAACCAAGTATACGAAAAATAAAACAGGTGACTTTATATTCTGAGGTTCCTCAAAGGGACGACATATTTGATAATATATGAAGTTTCAGCCTCTTAGCTAATTTTTATTTTTTTTTAGTTTTGTAAGACATTCATGACACATATTTTATTATGCTGCTTAAGGTTCTAGGAAATAACCAAGCAATTCTCAAATTGAAATTTTAACATTTAATGGATGCTCAAATGACCTGAAAAATAGCAAACTGGAACAAAAAGACGGTATTTAGTTAAATAACATTTTTATTAACTCAGAATAATGAAAAACACAATAATAACTCCAAAATGAACCAGTAGGTAACTAAACTGATTAAGATTACTCATTTCTATTTTTAAAGTAGTCAATTTTTTTTTTAAAACATCTGAATCCTGTTTTTAATAAACCCATCGCGATTACTCTGACCACACATTGCAGCTGACGCTGCAGTTACTAAGCGAACGTGACGTTCTATTGTTTGAGTATTACAAGGTAATAATGGAAAATCAGAAGTATGTATACTAGATACTAAATCGATATTCATATCCATCTTCATTGTCATTGGTGGTTCAGTAAGTAGCACTTACTTTATACCAAGATATAATCTCCGAATAATGGTCGGCATCAAAACGTAGCTAAGGGATATTAAACTTCCGTTACGTTTGTCTACCTTTACTCCTCGCCTTTAGAATACGTCGTATGCCAAGTTCTTTGTATTTCAGATCTTCATCCGTAAGCATTGACAACAATATATTCTCCGGATGAGCGAAAAATGCATTACGTTGGATATCGAGTTATATAATTTTTTAGATCATTTTAGGTAGTGTGCTACATGATTTGATTAACTGAAATAAGTGTCTTGATCCGTCAACACACGATGGTCGAAGTTTCACTCTGAACCAAGGAGGCATAGACTTTTGATACATAAGTTGTCAACAGACAAAGACTTTCATCTGGAATTTCAGTTGCTACGTAAAGCCTCATAATTCGGTTAGCTGTTGTAAGCCATCTAGCATGTGACAGTTTCTCTGGATTTCTTGGGGCGAAGAAAGCAGATACATTTCCAGTTTCAACTGATTGCACTATATCCAACAAATACTGCTGATCAGTACTTAGATCAGACCCGTTGCGATCCAGCTGTGGTAGATCTGATTCTATTCTTTTATACTTTTTTACTGGAAGATTTTTGCAGGATTCCAGTTTTTTCCAAATTGAACCTTTGTGTCCGCAAGGACTTGAAGTTTCGCCATCAACTTCTTTAAACAGATGTCGCAGGGGAAGCTCATTTAAGTGAAATAAGTAAATAAGCCACTGCAGAGGACGATTAAGTTCTTTCTGTAACAAACGAATTACCCCGTTTTTTGCTCCGATATTTACTACCGTTCCATCTGATCCAACAGCAATTAAGCCATTTAAATTAAAATTTTGGCGTAAAAAAAAGTATAATTGATGCTTTCATATTTAATGCTGAACCACCTTCTGGAACGACGTCCTCCTATATATTGAGAACCTGTCAATTTTCATTCTATCTACTGTCATTGTGGCATTTCCTTTTGATATAATACCAGTGTCTTCCAAAACAGCGTTAACTATTATAGCTGTTGCACGATCTGAGACTCCAGTTCTATCACTTGCAAGTGCCACAGATGGTAACTTTACTCTCATTTGTCTAAAAAAGAAAAGTTTTCGTGTTGTTAGATAGGTAGATGCTTCAGGAAAATTATAAGCTAAACTTACCCGAGACATCATCTGGACCTGGATCTAATCTTTTACCAGGAATATCGTTTTCCTGTTCTCGACTAAGGGCAGATGCTACCGATTCCAATTTTAGATTTTTCTTGATATGGTCGTCGTGTTTGATTTTGGTTCACCTAAACAATAAAATCAATATCAATGTTTGATCAATCAAATGGTTTGGTAAAATCGATGATAAACTTACGTAGAAAAACAAAACTGCTATCAAATTCAACGTCGTCCTCTTCATTGTCTTCACCACTTGAACTGAATTCTAAAAAGTTTTCCTGCACATCTAAATAACTACAGCCAGGTTTTGAGTCTTCTTTCTTAAAGGAACAAGTTTTTCTGGTCTGATTTTTTGCAATCTTTGTACTAACTTTTATGTCTACTGCTCCAATAGCCATTTCTCTCTTAGTTCTTTGGTCAGCAAGAAAGGCATGTTCTCTTTGGGGTACTTTTTTTATTTTTCACACTTACATGTTTGAAACTCACACTTGCAAGCAGCTATATCAAATAACTTAGAGGCTTCTTCTTTAAATGACTCTAATTTAAGTTTAATTATCTGAGTATTCTTCCTGCTCTTTATATTCCTTTAATTTTTTTCACCGTCTGTTTTAGAATCTCAGTAACAGAAGGATCCTTTCCGGCATATTGCTCCTTTAAATCATTTTGTACAAACAAATAATGACACATAACATCGTTAAACGTTGGCAACACTCAATCATTCAATAATTTAAGATGTCCAAAAACAATACACTCGCCTTTACTTCTAGTTGCCATTATTGTTTTCCCACCTACGAACGTTAATATTTCACACACAACTAAGCCTGGCAGTCGTAATAGTAAGCGTAAAACACATCTCTCTCTCTCCAATGGCGCTACAGCCCAAATCGGGCCTTGGCCTACTTCAAACTATGCCTCCAACCTTGTCGGTCCCGCGCCGATCTTCTCCAGGTTCTCACGTCTAGCAAATTTTGCGCGTCCGCTACCACTACATCCTCCCATCTTTGGCCGTCCTTTTGGTCTTGCGCCCTGCATTTTACTATCTAGGGCTCTTTTCGGCAATCTTTTTGTCTCCATTCTTACTACATGACCAACCCAGCGAAGTCTCTGAAGTTTAACGAATTCTGAGATCGGTGTCTCTTTGAACAGTTGGTAGAGTTCATGGTTATACCTGAATCTCCATATTCCGTTTTCGTTAATAGGTCCAAATATCTTTCTTAGGACTTTTCTTTTGAAGGCTTCCAGTTTTCTTTTCGTCTCTTCTATCATCATCCATGTCTCGCATGCATAACATACTATTGGTCTATTAATAGTTTTGTAGACCCTGATTTTCGATCTCCATTGTGTGTTTTTGGAGCGAAACACATGATCGAGTGAAAAATAAGCTTTGTTTCCCTTTACTATTCTTCTTTGGATTTCTGGTTCTTCTGTTCCATCCGTGTTTAATGCAACTCCTAAATATGTGAAACTTCCTACCGTTTCAATATCGTCCTCTAATTCAACTGTGCGTCTGTTTCCCCTAGCTCTTGCCTGTGTTAACTTTTTTGTCTTTTAAATATTTATTTCTAGTCCGGTTTTTTTTGCCTTTGTTTTTAATTGTGAATATATTTCTTGTTCTATGAACAATTAATACAAGTTGTGACATGCGCAGCGCAGATGGTGCGATAGCCCGCTACCAGTGGCGGGTCACTTTAGAAATTAACAAGTAATTTTTGCAAAATTAAATATGTTTGAGGAACCAGAAGTCATGGTAGTAGAGAAAATTTGTTTTCATATATTGTTTTGATTGACAAAATGTATCTTTTTTCCTATATGACAGCTTAAAAATGCTATTATTGTAATAATATCTTTATTATGACAACTTTATCGGAAATCAGTGAAATTCAGAAATTTAAGGACCTTGAGGAACCCCAAAATATTAAACTCGGTCAAGCAACTTTTGCCACTTTTTTTGTTAACACTTACGCATATTTTAACAACTTTGTCACATTACTTTTTTCGTTTTTTCGTTCCACTCTACTTATATTATGTTATAATATGATAAAGAGTAATGATAGAGGATCGGTATGATTCCATATTGAAATGAATTTTTAATTCATTAATTATTTTTGTAGCCAGGTCATCGAGTGCCTAGATTTTCTTCTATAAACTGGGCTTTATGTGTTCCTAGTGTATGTACTCCAAAGGATGTAGAAATGGGTTTAAAAAAATATGTCGAACACATATTGAATGGAACTGAAATAGAAGTACGGTACGAAGTCGATTCTAGTATGTGTCAAGAGAAGAGGGAAACAGAATATCCTACCTCTTTCTTTATTACTCTGTAAGTATTGCGTGATAATAACATTATATTATTATATATTTATAATTTTAGGACAAAATTAATCCATCTTTTTTGTTAAACTTAAATAATTAAATTAATTAAAATATCGTTAACCTCAGTGATTTTAAAAACTTTAAATTTAATTGTATATTGTAATCATTCGAGAAAGAAAGCGACGAATCCCAATAGTGTTTTAAATAATTCTTACACCATTCTTACACCATAAGTCTTAATATCGTTGAAAAGCTATTTTCATTTCATTAATGTAATCTTTATGTTACTTTGTGATACCTGAAAATAACAAAGAAATAATAATTAAAGCTATTAATAAAGTTAGACTATTTCTCGTTCATAAATTTCATAATGAATTTACAATGTTTATTTTCCCTTGTTACTGTCACTCATCTCAAGCTGCTTGAAAATCTTGCATTCCGTCGGTAAGGCGGTAAAATTCCTCTACAGCAGATATTGTATGTTTGGATCCCCCCCCCCCTTCAGGTGAGCACTAGACTGGCATTGGTGTGTTAATTTTTGGATTCTTGTTGCTCAATTCCACTTATTCTCCTCACGTGACCAGTTTTATCTCTTTTTTCGTTAAACCAGCAATTCTCTTCAGAATGAAACTGTTTTCCTTTGTTTGTATTTTCGCCTATTTTACAAGGAGTTTTTTCCTGTGTTTGTTTAAATTTATTTTCTGCATAGTTTTTCTTTTTTATTAGATTTATAGTTGCATGGTGTTCAGGTTTACCTATTTCATTGTATAAATCTTGAGTAACTTGTAGCGGAATCAAACTGCTATCGTAAAAATTGGAGATAACTACACCGATGAAATCTCTATACAACGATACGCCAAAGCAATAGCTAAGAACAGAAGAGGAAGACCCATTAAAGAATGGAACAGTGACATCTCGCAGATACTGCAGAGTAAGGGTAAGACTTGGCAGGAAGCAACACAGATGGCATCCAATAGGAAGGAATGGAGAAAGTTCGTTAAGAGCTAGGACACCTCAGAAGATTGTAAAATATTGTAATTTAATGAATTGTATTATAAACGGCCCAACACCGAAAGGTACAAATGAATCTACTGATTAAGTAAGTAAGTATATATATATATATATATATATATATATATATATATATATATATATATATATATATATATACAAGAACTGGGTCTACTATCACTTTGGCGAACTTTCGACATCATATCTGATGTCTTCTTCAGGGCTTCCGGAGTCTAAGTCTTCTGAGCTCTCAGATACTACTGTTCACTAATCACTGCACTACTAGTGTACACCAGTACACTTCAGAATTACCAGAAACAAATTGACCAACTTTAAAATCATTTATTTTTTTCAAAAGAAGATTTATAGAACTACGCAAAGGTTCTTTTCTCCCAACAGGTGCCGCAAAACCAAATATGCATGTCAATTTTTTTTAATTTCTTTGATGGCCCAGCAACACATAATGCTATTTCTATGCCAAGTAGATACACTTTTAGGGATAAAGTAAAAGCAACGCAGAATAATGGCTTACCTCTCACAAGATATCTTCTTACTGCTATTAGTTGATACAATCTTATTAACCAGAATATTTTTAATATTTAAACGGTATTGATTAATTTGTTCTGTAATCTCTGTTTTGCTTTTCAGCAATAAAGAAGATTACTTTCACAAGAAAACTTATTATCTCTTACCTAATCACATTGATGATAATTATTTATATTTATTATACTCCATTCGCTTAGCCCGGGCATATTTTGACAGATTCATTGTCGGAAACCTACAACACAACAATTCCTACTTCTCAGTATTAATAGCTCAAGTATCCTACTATTGCAGACTTCTTTCTTTGAAAAAAGAAGAATTATTCTAAATAGTGGAAGTGTATACCAAACCCATAACATTTTGGGTAGTATGTATTTAAAAGATATATTTTAGTTGTTATAATTTAACATAACTATTTATTATAATATGGGGCAAATTAATAAATATTGATTGTCGGTAATTTGTAAAGTTCTATTTGATATACTATTTAGTTTGTTTACTATTAATATTGGCTATAAGTACGTGAGCTTGGTTGTATAGTAATTTCCAGCCAATTCGAGTCTGTCAAAAAATAACTAACTTCGCAAAAAATAAGTACTAAATTCACTAGACAGTTAGGACTGGAGATAGCGAACCGAGTATAATAAAATATTTTATATTTTAGGTATATTCTTGGTGCAGTAATATTATGGGAGTTTTGTGCAACTCTATACGATATATTGGCAATAGGAGAAAAAAGTATGTAAAAAAAATTATATTTATTAAATTAATCCTGAAGATTAAATGTTGCGATTTTATTCTTCTTAAAATTCTATCTATCCAAAGATTGGTTATTAATATAAAAACTTTTCGCTTTATTAATGGTGGCTCCAAAAAAAGTTAAACCAGTTCTCAGATTTCAAAGCCTTCTTCCTCTATCTATTATACCTTCAATTTTAACTTTTATAATCAATAACTGTAGTGTATTTATAAACAATAACAACATGGTATTTTGTACAAAAATTTTGGCGGAAAATTCAAATTTTTTATTGCTCTAAATCCAAAATTAGCTTATTGTGCGTATTTTAAAGCTTTTTGGTCAATTTTGGCCATTTGTATTTTAAATAGGCTGTATTGGAAACAACACTTTTGTTTCTATCTATCTATCTATCTATATATATATATATATATATATATATATATATATATATATATATATATATATATATATATATATATAAGAAAAAAGAAGTACTTGTGACTCGTTTGGAACAAATATATAACTGTTTTGGATGGGTTGGAGTCAAATTGACTCCAACCCATCCAAAACAGTTATATAATCAGTAATCGTCTGTATACCTACTCACATCTCCAAGGCTTCCAAGCATTGTATCATGGCGTTACTGAAAGTTCACGTTTCCACTCCATAGAGTAGCACGGAAAGGATATAGCAATGTGTCACTAGAACGCAAAGGTCAATACTAAGATCGTGGCTGCAAATCGTGACTTGTTTTTCCTTTTTTTTATATTAACTTGCATGGGTTTAATTATTTTAAATCATATACCGAATCTATACCAAGTTAATATATTATTAATATTATGTATGTTGGTTTTAGATAAGTGGGTAATGGCATTTTCTTTTAAGGAAAACCTTATATCAAATCTTAGTTTAGAACGACCTGCTGGTGATATAGAAGCAGTACATGGAATTCGTTGTTTAAACGCAATTTTGTTACTTGCATCCCATAAATCTATGGCAGCTTTTTTTCAACCAGCTCCAAACAGAACGACATATGTTGAAGTAAGTACACAAAAAGTATAAACTATTAACATATATCTGTAGATAAGCATAATTATTAATTTATTCTTCAGTCGGTCAGATAGCCAAGCGGGCTAGGCGGCCGATTCTCATTCGCTTCACTGTCGAATGGTTCAGTGGATGTGGGTTCAAGCCCCAGCTCGGTGTACAGAAAAATAAAAAAGGCTAACGCAGCAGTTTAAAATTCTAGATGAATCTGCGACTTAGACTAGAATATGCTGGTGTCTGATCGGCCTATGGTGGAGCAGTACGGCCAAGAGATAAGGGCTTGCGGCTCGGTGATACTCCTCCATAGATCCCTACCTGAAGGGCGTGGCGCCTAAATATATATATATATATAAATATATATATATATATATATATATATATATATATATATATATATATATATATATATATATATATATAAATATATATATATATATATATATATATATATATATATATATTATTAATTTATTCTTATAAAAACAGCTTAAAGATGGCACTACATCTTCATTAGCACAACAAAATGCTTCATTAGCACTGCTAAATGTTTTATTTGAAGCCAGTTTTGATGTCATCATTAGACAACCTCAACCTTATTTAATGGATTACGGCAAATCTTAACATAGTAGGCTGGTGTCACGAATGCTTTTGACAACTAAAAATAAGTTTTGATTTAAATAATTAGTGACTTTTGTAATATCTAGTTTAGTTTCTAAGTTCTAATTCGAAGTACAGATATACGACATATATGCAAGGTGGAAAATATCAGGGAGTAGGTAAGAACCAGAAGAGTAGAATGGAACGATCATATAAGCCAAATCACAACAAATAGAGTAGTAAAGACGACAAGAAACGGTTCCCCAATTGGAAGACGATCAGTAGGAAGACTACGAAAACAATGGAACAACATCTTACTGGAAGCATATTGAAAAACAGACAGAGTCATTTCTACATAAAAAGAAGAAGAAAAAGAAGAAGTTTAGTTTATTAAATAAAAGCAGGACATGGCGAGGCATAATAATTTTTCTAATTTCGATATGAGAGGTATGACTATTGATTATTGTTAATATTTTAACCAGTGTGCAGCAAAAAGAGAATATTTAAGAAGATACCCAAACAGGCTGCTAGCTAATTACCAAATATTTAAACATATACTTTAGAATTTAGGCGAAACTGGTTTATTTCGTCCTAAACGTGACAGCTTGAGGCGGCCGAAAATCATTACGCCTGATCAAGAAGGTGAAGTAATGGTTTGCGTTGACGATGTTTCTCAAATAGGTACAGTGTTAGGAATCAGCAAAACTTTATCCCCCTATTGCCAGCAGTTTTACTTTTAAGATGCAGATTTGCAAATTTTATCCCTAACAGGCAAATTTATGATCATTTTTTCGTCGATAGAATATTATTTGCGCACGAAGCTATTTTACACACCGTAGTGTTTTTAATTTAAGGAACAATCATTTCTGGGACACTTTAAATTCTCATCTTAAGAGAGAAAGGCATTTCCAACATGAATTTCAAATAAACGTATGGTGTGAACTCATTTTTTAGAGAGTTGCAAGTTACTTTGTAGTTTAAATGGTGAGAAATATTTACGTTTTTTACAAAATGATTTTATTTATTTGTTGGAAAAATTGCCATTAAACTATAGGCAAAATATATGTGGTTCATGCAAGATAACGTATTCTAATATTATTCGAGGGCTGTGAGAACATACTTAAATTCAAACTTTAATGAACGCTTGATTGGTCGTGGTAGTCATATTCCTTGGCCAACATGTTGCCCAGAATTTAATCCGCTTGATTTTGGTGTATACAATGCAATAAAACATCGTTTTTACAATAATCCCATTAACTTTCTTAACCAACTTTGGAAAGAAATAAATAATACAGCAGTTTTGTTTAAACAAATGATGCTATTTAATATGAGACGATCTTTTATGGAACGTATTGATAAATGCATTGAAGAAAATGGTGGACATAACGAACACTTACTTTCACAAAAAGTTTATCGTCATTTAGTTACTAGAACTATTTCTTAATTTGATTTGTAAATGTAATGTATTTTATTTTGACTTAATGCCAAATACATGTCACATATATGTGGCGCTCTCTATCAGCTACATTAAAGTTTTGAAATTTATAATTTGCTTATTGAGAGTTGAAAGGGGACACTAAACAATTACTGGGCTTAAAGATAGGGTAAGCAAATAAATTAAAACGTTTGCGTACGGGTACTCGTGTTTTGGTTGGAGAGCTGACTCGTGAATTACGATTCTTTTATTTGGGAGAATTGGAAGGACTAACTACGAAAAAGAAATCAAACAAATACTTACAGATATGTCCTGCGTTATAATAAACAATAAGATTTCTACATTGTGTAACAATTCATCATCATCATCATGCAACCTCTTCTGTCCACTGCTGGACATAGGTCTCTCCCATTTTTCGCCACTCTTCACGGTTATGTGCTTTTTGTTGCCATTTCTTGGATATTCGTCCAATGTCGTCCATCCAGCGTGTTGGTGGTTGTCCTCTGCTGCGTTTGTCTTCTCTTGGGCGCCAGTCAATTAGTTTTCTGGTCCTTGTGTGTGTGTAAGAATAAAACACTGAAAACTTTGTTTTCAAAACTTCCACAAAATTTATGTTAAATTCTTATCACTACAGCTGTTTCGGCTGATTGCATTTCTCCAGTGATCTGTTTTTGGCATGGGTTTACACTTTATAGTCTCGAATGAAATATCTTGAGGAGGGGAGAACTGTTTGTCTCAAGCTGGTCATTCAGAATTATATCTGTGTTTTTTAATTTGTTGATTTCCATAAATTCTAACAAAGATAGCTAAAGGCGTTTATTTTGAATGTGAAGAATTTTTAATTCGTCATTAAAAGAATGATTATGATCTAGAAGGTGAAGTTCGTATGTAGAATATGTTTTTCTATTATTATTTCTATTATTCTTTTAATGACGAATTTAAAATTTTTCACATTCAAAATAAAGGTCTTAAGCCATCTTTGTTAGAATCTATGGAAATCAACAAATTAAAAAACACAAATATAATTTTGAATGACCAGCTTGAGACAAACAGTTCTCCCCTCCTCAACCTATTTCATTAGAGACTATAAAGTGTAAACCCATGCCAAAAACAGATCACTTGAGAAAGGTAATCAGCCGAAACAGCTGTAGTGATAATAATTAAAAATAAATTTTGTGGAAGTTTTGAAAACAAAGTTTTCAAATTTATAAACATTTTAAATTGACATGATGGCAAATCTTATTTTAGTAATGATGAATGTTTTTTAGAAAAATTTAACAAAACTACTTTGCTTCACTGCTAATTATTTCTTTTCAAATGATTAAAAAAGTTTGTTACTCTACAATTGAATAAAAAACATTGTACCACACAAACTTTAAACTATTAGATCTAACCCATGGGAGACACAAAATGGAAGCTGGACAAACACCAAAACTGGGCCTCAGGTTATCCCGGATGATAACAATATGTATTCTTTAATCTCGGCTGCCTATTTTTCTTAAAACCATGTCAGCTTGCTAAGCCCTATTGGACGCTGTTACCAAATCCCTCTGTCACGGAATACAGCTTACAAAACGGTTATTAACTCATTTTACAAAGATTGCCACATGGCGTTTGGAGCTAAAATCACTTCCTTCTAACCAAAGCTTATCAAATTAAGCAAAAATTTGCTGGGTTTTGAAACTTTAACGAAAACCATGTTGCCTTGTTTAACCCTCAATTTGTTCTCCTCGCTTCTTCTCTCGACCTCGACTGCTACACACCTCATGTCAAACTTGTCTGCCCGTACTAGTTTGTTTACTTGCAGTCAATCTGTATTTCTCCCTTTAAGGAAATTTGTTTAAATTAGAACGCGTTTAAAATCAGGTTTTACTTGATAGAGCTACGCAGTTAATATTTTCCCCAGATCACTTGGATAAACAAACTCAGGTCTCTGTGGTGTATTAGCCAGACATGTTTAAGTAAACAACTTCAAATCACTGTTACCAATCAGCCAGGGGCGTCTCAAATAAATTCTTATACATTTTTATATATTTAAATATTCGATACTTAGGGGAAAAGATCATGCTACAAAGTATGCATTAAATTATAATTTTTCATACTCAAAATCCCCCAGTAATAGATTTTTAAACACAAATCTTCACAAATACAAATATAACTGAGAAAATACATTGTTTATAAGCTAATTAATTTATAACTAAAAAGACATGTATTCATTAAACTTCAACGTGAATTTAGCGTAATTATTTACGTTTATAGTTCCATTAATATTTGCTGCGGTATTGGTGAAATATTTTAGTAGCATTGATTATATCAAAATCTCTGCAAGACAATTACATAAAAATATAAAAAGATGTTTCCTATAATTTGTAGTTATTTACCTCTTTTAGTTTATTGGTAGACCATTCTCTGTGGTTGGAAGAGCGGCCAGTTTATACACAGATCCATTTATCATGATATCGGGAATGCTGACTACTTATTCACTACTGGGAAAACTAAATAAAACACAGAAACTGAATATATTCGAAGAGTACATCACGCGACTAATTAGAATAGTGCCAACATTTGCAGCTCTAATAGCCTTTTGTACGTTTATTTTACCTCATCTGGACTCGGGACCAATGTGGAATTTAGTAGTCACACATCATTCGGATATCTGTAAGCAGCATTGGTGGAGAAATTTACTTTTTATTCATAATTATTTTGGATTTAAAGATATGGTAAGTATGATTTTTTAAGTTTCTATATTTCGTAAATGATATTTACGTAATGATGTTAAATGTTTAACTGCTTAAGAAAATAAAATATCTAGAAATCCTAATATGAGATTCATTTTGCTAAAAAGCCGTCTCTTCTACATCACAATCAGATGTCTAAGATATTCGTAGCTATTTGTAATTAACACTGTGTCATCAGCGTACCTCAAATTATCAATACTGATGTCATTAATTTTGATACCACACTGAAAACTATCCAATGCTTTATTTCAAAAATGAATTCCGAATAGATCTTAAATATTAGTGGGGACAAAATGCAGTACTGGCAGCATTATAAAGATCTTCAGATTTAGACTGGCTAATATATTCTAAATTTCTAACCAACAGAAAGAAGAATTATTTAGTTTTTTGAAAGTAAAACATTAAACACATATTTTATCTATCGTTTTATCGCCTAATCTACTTCGCACACAACTGCAGATATAGCCGGTTGCGGAGAAAGCGCTTTCGGCCTATACGCTGGTTGGTTTTAAGGTCATCAAATAGCCATAAACCATGGACAAATGATCGCCTTTTACTCCTTTGGACTCATAAACGATCATTTCCTTTTCCAAAATATTTTCGTAATCTTTTTGAAAACCAGTTTCTTTCGGTTACAAAAGTTTTCTCTCTCTAGTTTCAGTTCAATCTCAAGGTATTATTCTAAAGTAAAATTCACGGGCTCCGGATTAGCTGGACCATCTTCTACTTCCATAAAGTCCTCTTGCACTGGTTCACAATCACTTGTTTATTTATACGACTTAAAGTTTTCATTTCTTGTCGCATTACGTTCCTTTTCGGCATGAGGAAATATCCAGGATTGTTTAGTCTTTCGTCATACTTTTTTGGATTTAGTAAGTATTCTAATGTACCAGTAATTCCAGAGAGGCCCCGTTTCGTGATTCTGTTGCGTAGTGCTTTCGATATCTCGGCACTAAGGTTATTTATATTTATTTGTCAAAGACAAATTTCATGGTTGTGTCGGTCGTTATCAAAGTGGCTCTCTTCTGCAAAGAGCTTCTACAGCAAGTTTCACCAGTTAAAGAGTGGCGATTAGATCATTGAATATTGACCACTCACTAGCAGAGAATTTTACCTCATACTTTTAGGCTGTAGAAATGTTCCAGCATACTGAGCAAACTGATTCACGTGGTGCGACAGTCAAGAATCAAACTTAATTCCATGCCTTCCTCGTACTCGACATATTTTTGCAAAAGTGTGTCGTCCTTCGTATGTGATTTTTTGAACGTTTTAACAACTTTTAGTATTTTCATGAGCACATCGCTGTAATGGGGAATTAATTCAAAAGGGCTTGCCAATGTTGGTATGATTATTACTGCTAATTCGTCATTCATTTCTGGCTCCATATCTTAATTTTCGTCTTCATATTCATCAGTGTCGTTTATTGCTGCTTTTTCTACTTTTTTGAGGTTTCTTTATACAAAACACGTCTACTACAGCAAACTGAATTTCATGTGAATAGTACAGTTGTTGATAGCAAGGCATGAGCTTGCCAACTTTTACCATAACAGCTGCGCCGTCGGTTGTGGGATTAATGGTGTCGTATTCATTCATTAAAGCAAAAATTTTTAATTGTTTTGCCACTAATTCAATAATACAGTGCTCTGTAATGCACAAGCCGTAAATTCTGATCAAACTTAGATTAAAATGCATTGTGCAAATGCAAATTAGTATCTGTGATTTTTTTGAGTGGTCCACTCGTCGAAACTCAACGTAAATCTTTTTGCTTTTTGTTTTAAATTAGTAAATTCTTTTATAAGATTTTCTGGGACTTTCTCTGCATAACTGTAAATTATCGCTTTTATAATGTTCAGAGAAGTTGGCAATTGAAATCCACTTTTTTCGAATAACCGACCTAATCGGGTGCGGTACAAAATTAACTCAAGCTAAAACCATTTTTGCTAACCATCCTAAACCCATCGCCCTTCCACAGTATTTTCTCTTCCAAAGAGTAATCAATAGTCTTATTTGACTTTTTGCTCGGCACTACTTCCTGATAATTATTTAATTTCTTGACGAGGTTGCTTTGGCGGCATTGGGAGCTGGTATATTGGTGCTGGTACTGGAGCTTGAAAAACTGACGTTGAAATTGATACAGTCTAACTATTAGATGGACTTTTAAGGTTGTTGTTGAGCGGTTTTTAATCAACAATTTTTTTAAGCATAAATAGCATCTTGCACTTCGACCTTCATCCAGTTTTGTGAAAAAGTTCCAAAATTTTTTTTACCATCTTCAAGAGACATTTTTTAAATATTTTTAATATTGAAGTAGTGGAGCAGCATCAAATCTAAAAAGAAAAAGAATTGTCTTTGAAATAGGATGTTGGTATAACTCGTCCAGATCCAGAAGAAATAATGTGTAAACGCATGACCACTGGCAGTCCTTTATAGACTGTTTCTTTATCTGGATAACTTATATTTGTGAAATGTTTTGGGGGATCGTAAACCACAAGTATTAAGAAGAAATACGGTATTCCACGTTGTGTTGGCTCCCGTCTTTATAGTCTGTCTTTTCTTTACGTATTTACGTATCTTCTATTTTGTATTCGCCGATGAGCCATTCCACGTTCTGTGAAAACGCTCATTAAGATTCAAAAGGTAGGCGTAGGCGGTGTTGCCGAGTCACGGCTTTGAATAAAGAGGCTAATGAAGACATGAAGTCACTTATTTTGAATTTGACATGTTGGCGGATCCGCGCTGCTGGATCCAGCACGGTTTGCTGGATCCAGCGTGCAAAAAAACGTTGGATCCAGCTAGATTGCTGGATTCTGGGTCCAGTAATTACAATCTCTACTCGTAGTGCTTACAGTGGCCTATACAGAAATTTTTTCAATTGGGGTCATGGGTCTTGAGGGTGATTTTGATATAGAATTTAGATTTTTACACCTTTTAGTGATCCTCAGAAAGTCGGCAGGGGGGTCATGGTTCTTAAGGGTGATTTTGATATGATTGTCAGCAACAGCCGGCAACGAGTGGTAAATAAAAGTTCAGTCATTAAAAATACTATAAGAATAAGATAAATAAATATTACATAATTTTATAAAATGTATTCTTTTCGCCTATCCGATTTAGCAAATCGCTCTATGATTGCATCAACATCTAGAGAAATTTCAGGATGCACATCAGGATGATGAGTGCTAAACCAGTTAACCTTTCCTTCGAAGTTCTATGTCTAACCCAAGTCTTTAGATGCTTAAGTATAGAAAAACTACGCTCTGCTGTTGCTGCTCTGACTGGCAGTGTAATTAATATTTGCAGAAATATTCTGATATTTTAATACATATGAATATCGCAGTTTTCTAATAATTCTAAAATAGAATTAAAAAGTTTTTCCATTATTTTGCACAACTCTTTTCTACTTTTGAATCTACAGTAAAAACTCTTGTTCTACTGTGGAATATGCAGTAGATAATCCAATAATATCCTGTAAGGTGGCAACAATTTTTTTAATACAACTTTATCTTCTGGTGTATTATCAGTTTTAGGTAAAACATCTCGAACATTAAATAGATTCATAACTTTCGGTGAAAGTCGTTCTTCTAAATCAGTTAAAATATTGTCTAAAACGGGTAAATAAATAGATCTTCGGAAATATTCTTGGCAACTGATACAGTTGTATCTAAAACATCAATAAGACAAACTACTAAAATGAGAAATTCTGGGCTCCTAATAGTTTGCATTATTGAAAATGCATCAGCTGACGGTTTACTATCCTTCCACATAGAGATTGTTTCAAAAGCGTTGTATATTTTGATGATTATTTCGCCTTGGAACTGAAGATGACCTTCATGTCTTTAAACCCAACGAGTTTCACAAATACCTTGGACAGCAGCCTCCAGTTCCTTCTTAAAAAGATCATGTCGCTTTGGAGAGGCATTAGCAAAAGCTACTACTTTTCCCATAGTTTCTGAGGCATTACGACATGAAATAACTTTTGAGGAGCTTGCCAAGGAATTATTCAAAATATGATTGACAAGGAATTGTCTGTTTGCTTTCGGAACACTTTATCTGATTACAACAATTTTTTCGTTTTTTTTTTGGAGAATATATTTTGGTTATGTCCTGAAAAGATTTTCTGATCTTCTAGTAATTGACACCACCCAGACTGATTTAACTGATATTATAAATTTGTTATTTATAAGTTATTTTTGAAAAATACATCGATATAAAGATTCATGTTGAACATATCGTTATATTTTTTTTATTATTTTTAGTGCCTCACTCATACACATCACCTAGGAATTGACACTCAGCTGTTTTTTGCCTCTCCGTTTCTTATCTACCTAATATGGAAATGGCCAAGAAAAGGAACTGCTGCTTTATTGACGATAGCTTTGGTCTCTACCATAATGCGCTACACTGTTTCCTATACAAGAAAGCTTTCAAATTATGTTCACTTTGGAACTTCGTAAGTATGATACATGAATTGCATTTGTGAGTTGAAATTAGTGAATTTTTTGAAATTGAAATTAAGTAGAAATAAATTTTTAGAAAACAAATTTTAATAAACTAAACAAACTATTATGATTTCTTTTACGCTGAAAATAATTCATCTTTAATCAAGACGTATATTTTCTGTCTCCTTTAATTCATTTGAGATTTTTCAAATGTATGTGCTTTCAGTAAACTCCTCTAAGAAGTCTTGTGTCTTTGATAACGTTCAGCAACGTTCTTACACAAAGTTTAAGGATTTTTCCTAACTTACACTGATTTTATCAGTGTATACCTCCCTAATCTTTTATCCATAAAGCATTTCTTATTCACAAAGTGCGTATATGACAGTTTATTCCTTTATTTCGCATTTCTTGGATAATTGTTCATTCATATTATAGATTTGTTTCGTCAATTGATCGTGTTCGTCACCAGTTTTAACAGTTTATTGAAAATTTAATAGAAAAGTCATAGATAGTATTAGTTGCTATAGAACAATTGCTAAAAATATTAAATTGGATCAGGCATGAAAGTTTACTTAATTCGAGCTCCACAACTTTTATAGCTTTTTAAGAGAAAAAGTATAAATTTAAATAATTAAAAGTGATATATTAAATATAAGTTTACAGTGATTTATTAAGTGCCGTAAGTACTTGTATTGTAGACATCAAAAATATAAATCTGTAGTTACAAATTAGTCCAAAAACTAGTTTTACTCTTACTGTTATTTTTATCTTACCTGATAAATAAGTCAGACTTCACTTAACTAGATTTATGTATTTATAAAATTAAGTCCTGTTAAGATGGCCTATAGAGAGGATTCATCATGTTAGGTAACATCAAATGGAACTCCCAATGTAAATAGTTCTCAACAAAATTCCAATAACGCTAAATCGTCTACTAAGAGTACTAACTCAACAAACCGAGTATGCATGTATCTAGCGAGCAAAGAAATCGTGGTTAACTTTACACAGGCAAATGATGGTTTAATACTAATAAATGATGAGCCAGTTTAAGCTATAAAATTTATATTACTTCAGCGGATAGGTTAGTTCTATCAATTATATCCCGTTTGATCCTCCAGGATATTCTTATTAAAGAATTAGAAACCCTATCAATGACCTATCTTCGTAATAATTCCACCTTGCCAAAATTTAATTATATTTACAGTTTTAGAATACAAGTTTTCATCACCCCATAAATCCTCTACCTGCATCTAGTTTGATTAATTAGGATAACAAATGCTATCGAATTTCCTTAACAATCACCCACACTTTCATCTATTTTAACATCGTTACACACTCCTTCACAAATGGACAGCACAGAAAAACTCAATCAGAAAACTAGATTAGTACAAATCCTGAGCATGTCACACCAAAAGAATGCTCAGTTACCAATACCATTACTTACTTACTTACTTACTTAATCAGTAGACCCATTTGTACCTTTCGGTGTTGGGCCGTTTAAAATACAATTCATTAAATTACAATATTTGACAGTCTTCTGTGGTGTCCTAGCTTTTAACGAACTTTCTCCATTCCTTGCTATTGGATGCCATCTGTGTTGCTTCCTGCCAAGTCTTACCCTTACTCTGCAGTATCTGCGAGATGTCACTGTTCCATTCTTTAATGGGTCTTCGTCTTCTGTTCTTCCCTATTGGTTTGGCGTCCCACACTCTTTTTACTTGTCTATTATTGTCCATCCGGGTTAGATGTCCGAACCATGCCAATTTTTTCTCTTTGATTGACTCGAGTATCGGTTTGATTTTGAGTCTTTCTCTTATTTCTTCATTTCTGATTCTATCAGTTCTTTTTACTCATATCGTTCTTCTGAGGTATTTCATCTCTGCTGCCTGAATTCTGCTCTGATGTCTTTTGTTTAATATCCAATTTTCTGCTCCATATGTCACTGTAGGTCTATATATTGTTTTGTATATTGTCATCTTGGTCTTTGTTGATATTTCTTTGTTATTAAGGAATCCTCTATTTAGTGCTTGGAATAGTTTTCCTGTGTTTTCCATTCTGTTGTTAAGATCATCCTCGATGTCTCCTTTGTTGTTGATTACTGTTCCTAAGTATTTGTATGAATTTGCCTGTATTATTTTTTGTTGGTCTATCATTACTTCTATTTGATCTTCCGTCCCTTGTTTCCTTGATATTTTCATTATTTGAATCTTCTCTTTGTTTACGTTTAAGTTGTATTTGCTTGCTTCTAGGTTCCATTTCTCTAACTTGTATTTCAGTTTTTCTGCAGTTTCCGGAATTAATACTATGTCGTCTGCAAATATACACATCTCAGCATTTATCATTTGCATTCTGTTCCAACCGATGCAGTATTTCTTGAATGTTTTCTTACATTCTTTCACTATCTCATCTATTACATTTATGAATAGTACTGGGCTGAGACTTCCCCCTTGTCTAACTCCTTGGGTTGTTTCAAATGGTTCTGACTGTATATTTAACATTCTTACTGTATTTGTTGTTTTCATGTATATACTCTTTGTTGCTTCTATCAGTTCTTCACTTACTTGTTTCTTCTTTAGGCTTTCCCATATATCTTCTCTTTTGACTGAGTCGAATGCTTTTTCCATGTCTATAAAGCTCAGATGTATTTCTTTATTTTTCTTTAAGGCTTTTTCTATTACTTGTTGCATGGTGAATATATGGTCTTGTGTGTTGTGTCCTTTCCTGAATCCACTTTGTACATCCTCTAATTTATGTTCTATTTCTTTTCTAATTTTCCTTTCTATTATATTTTCGTATACTTTTGCTGCTACACATAGTAGTGATATACCTCTATAGTTCCTACAGTCTCTTGTGTTTCCTTTCTTGTATATAGGTATAATTACTGCATTTGTCCATTCTCTGGGTATTACTTTTCTCTTCCATATTAGGTTATATATGTATAACAATTTTTCTTTTGCTTTTACTCCTATATATTTCATCATTTCTGTTGCTACTTCATCGCTTCCTGGTGCTTTTCCAGTCTTTATCTTTCTTATTGCTTCTTCCAGTTCTTCTTTTTCTATAGTTTCTGGATTTTCCGTGTTTCTCATGGATACTCTCCTGTTGTGGCTTTCCTTCTCCATTTTATTCGCTTGATTTCCATTCAGTATCAGCTGAAAATGTTCCCTCCATCTTTCCATTATTGTCTTATCGTCGTTTATTATTGTTCCTTCCTTGTTCATTATTTGTTTCAGTTTCGTTTCTTTGTTGTTTCTTAGGTTTTTCAGTGTTCTGTAAAATAATTTTACGTTTTCTGTGTTGTTTTCTTCCATTTTCTCCCCGAATTTTTCCCAACTTTTCTTCTTCTCTTTCTTAACTATCTCTTTAACTTTTGTTCTTTGTCTCTTAGAATTTTCATATTTTTGTTTTGTTTTTTCTTGGATGTATTCTTTCCATAATTTCTTCTTTTCTTTTATTTCTCTTTTCACTTCATCGTTCCACCAAGATGTTCGTTTCCCTCTGTTGTTATTTCTTGTAGTTCCACATATTGATTTAGCTGTTTTTATCATCGCATTTTTAAATTTTCCCCATTCTTCTTCTATTGTTTCTGTTATTTCATGTTCATTGTCCATCTCTTTCTCTAGTCCTTCTGAGTATCTTATTCTCGTTGTTTCTTCCCTTAGTTTATAAATTTTTATTATTTCTTTGTGTTTTCTGTTTATGTTCTCATTTCTTTTTATTTCTTTTCTTTTGCTTTTGAATGTGGTTTCTAGTAGATAGTGGTCACTACCAATTTCATAACTCGTTTTTACCCTTACGTCTCTTATCCAGTTCTTCTCTGTTTTTTGCAGTATAGTATAGTCTATAATTGATTGTTCGTCTCTTGATTTGACTTCTCTTGTGATCTTGTGTGAAATCGTGGTTAACTTTACACAGGCAAATGATGGTTTAATACTAATAAATGATGAGCCAGTTTAAGCTATAAAATTTATATTACTTCAGCGGATAGGTTAGTTCTATCAATTATATCCCGTTTGATCCTCCAGGATATTCTTATTAAAGAATTAGAAACCCTATCAATGACCTATCTTCGTAATAATTCCACCTTGCCAAAATTTAATTATATTTACAGTTTTAGAATACAAGTTTTCATCACCCCATAAATCCTCTAACTGCATCTAGTTTGATTAATTAGGATAACAAATGCTATCGAATTTCCTTAACAATCACCCACACTTTCATCTATTTTAACATCGTTACACACTCCTTCACAAATGGGCAGCACAGAAAAACTTCTCAATCAGAAAACTGGATCATTACAAATTCTGAGCATGTCACACCAAAAGAATGCTCAGTTAGCAATACCATTACACCTGCAGAAAAAAAGGCTACATGGATGAAATTCCAACATGTATGAAATAAATTTTGCGAAACCAACAAAACAACAACTTAATAAAAAAATCCAAGAAAACCTTAGCTACCAAGAAGAAAACCAATTTATAGATCTGTTAAAAAATGCACAAGGCTCTCCAAATATTATCACCACTATAACAAATTACACACGTGATATTTCTGGACTTCTATTAATGATTAATTACTCTTAATTAATCAAATGTACCAAACCAAATCATAAAACACCTCAATAACGAACTCTCTTTTACCGACAACGAAAGTGACCTTTTACATGATACAGACCAAGAATCTCAATAAAACTAAAACTGTAGAGTGACGGGGCAAAGTGATCTAAGTGCCAAAAAACATTTTATTGGGAAAACACAAAAAACTGTTTTTGAATTAAATTTATTGTCGTAAATCGTTTATTTAAAAATAAAAACTGTTAAATTAAGTCATTTTAAATATTAAACATGCTTCAAATATAACACATATTACAAAAAATGAAAATGATAAAGTGCTAAACTGTCAAAATGTTTAAAAAATATTGTTTATTGTCATCATCGAGAAATTGCAACATTGCAGTAATGTCTTTCTTTTTAGATTCTTTTAAAGGTAAGGAATTTGGAAGAGAAGACAGTGTAGCATTTTTGATGGTAGTAGCAGTAATGCCAGGTTTTAGGACTATACAACTTTCCCACGGTGCTAAATCACTGTAACTTTTCTTGTACATGACGGTCCCAGGGTTGTTCTTTGAAACTCGAATCTAAACAGCTGTAAAAATTCCAAGTTTGGCTGTATTCAGAAACGCGGAAGAGGCTGCATTTAAATCAAAAAACGTTTTCTCGTCACCCATGTTCAGAACTTTGTAAGGACGTGAAGGTCTCGCTGTAACTATCGCCTTCATAACATCCTGCGTATTAATTAGCTTGCATTGCCTTGCTCTTTTTTCGATTAAAGCAAAATCCCGATCTGAAGCTGAGAACGAATGACCTGATACAAGAAACTTATGATCAATCGTTTCAAAAACTTCATGGCAGACAAGAAAAATGTACAAGAACAAAAGCATTCTGTTTTTCAACTGACCTGCACAGTTATCACTCCAAACGCACAGATTTTTTTTGTATGTATTGAGTAGTCCACAGTTTAGTGTTTGTAAAAGGCAAGATGCCATTTGGTTGCCTTCTCTTCCTGATTGCCCCTCATGCCAAATACACATCAATCCATCATCTGTATCAGCCACGTGAATACCAAAGTTGTAACCAGATATTTTTCGGGAATAGTACATACTACTGTGAGTTAGTTTGGGTAACGAAAAAACTTTCTGCAAATCCATTGTTATGGTGCACGTGTCACTTACTGGCAAGGTGCTTCGTATAAAGTCGCTTTTTATAGATGCGAAAACAGCTTCTACTTGGCGGTGATGTAACTCAAGTTTTGTTGTCCCTGTTTTCTTGGTTGCTGGGTCAGAACTTTTGGTTGATATGCTCAGTTGATCGCATGTTTTGCAAGTATCCACTCGTGGTCGACGGAAGGATAGGTTCGGAAAATCCTTCAAAAAAACACTTCGGTAAAACTTGTGTGAAATATGAGTACAAGGATTCTTTTCTTGAAATGCCCTGAAAAGCCTATGCACATTCAGATCAGAGCTCAAATACTCTTTGTCCGACTTAAGTCGGTTGTAATGACTGACATCTCTAGGGAAGCTATTAATATGTTGTTTCACTAAACGACGATCATGGACAGTGAATTTAAACATTTTTGCACCACCTCGCTTGTCTGTGTACATGTAATCCCCACTTTTTTTCTTCTTGACAATGGTTGTAATCCTTTGGGGAGTAACAGCAAAAATCTTCATGAATGTCTGTTTACAAACTTTTTGTAAATCTTCCTTACCATCAGGAACAGTGTAACTCATAGTGCATTGGCGTCGGCTCTCTGAATTATCATCGTAAGTACCATGACGACGTCGTGTCACCGGAAGTATCTGAATCAATCCCATAAGATAACTACCCTGTGCATTTAAATCCAGTAAATAGTAGGACTCATCGAGTTGCATCTTCTCTATTCCAGTCAGTTCCTTACAATAGCTGTTCTTACATTTGCATTCAACCTGAAAACAAAAAAAGCAAAATATAAGGTTACATTGCAAATAGTGGTTTTGTTGCTAACGTCATTATTGCACACACACTCGAAAATAAAAATTAATACTAACCTCGTTTTTAGGTTTACGTCTTGCCGGAACTAGTTTTTTAAATTTATCGGTAGTGTACGAATTTCCACTAACTCGTGCCTCACTCTGTATTTTTCTCTTACGTTTTTTGTTTTTAACTGTTTCATCACGACAAAATGCTTGTTCATTCATTATTTCATGCAAAATAGGAATTTTAACCTTAAAACGACACGTTCCCGAACGTTTATAAGCAACTACTGACATGGAACAATACTAATAAAGAAGCATGGCACTTAGAACAGTTTGGCCGGACACGTCCGAAGGACATACCGCTAGCTTGATTATGCAGTCAATTTTTAAATTAGGTAACAGTAGAATAGGGACTTAAATCACAGTGGGGCTATTGGCGATGGCATATAGAACACTTTGAGTGGAAAAAGTGATTTTTTGATCTTTTGGCACTTAGATCACTTTGCCCCTCTACACTCTATTGTTGTCACTCTACAACTATTCTACAACTAAAAAGGGCGTCGTTTAAACCAATTCTTCAATGGAATGTAGACGGGCACTATAATAACTTACCGATGTTAAAAATTCCAAAGTCAGAGTATTCACCAGATATTATTTGTCTTCAAGACACCAATCTTAAGGACAACCAAGAATCTTGTTTACATAATTATCAAAGTTTTTTAAAAAAATCAAGCAAATTCAAGAATAACAAGCCGCGGTATGACACTTCTTGTAAATGGCAATTTAACTGCAAGTAGGCTACCTCTGCAAACGCATTTAGAAGCTGTGGGCGTTTGTCTAGAAGGGACCACAAAATAATTATTTTAAGCATATAAATGAATATTTTAATAAATTTTTAAAAACCAATAAAGCCAATTGGACATTCTTTGAAAATATTATAGAAGAATATGTTGTTAAACACTGTAAAATATCCAACAATGTTGATATATACAGAGAAGCTTTCTTTAATATCATATTGGTGCAGCCGAGGTAACCATCAAGAAAACTTCATATATTACAATCCATAAACCAGTTCCTTGGTGGAATGTATCGATCAAAGCTTTCGAAAAACGTATAACAATTACAAAAGTTGATATGAGGTTGATGCTCGAATAAATGAACTTTAAAAAATAAAGGCAGATATCGAGCACAGTTTTATTAATTAAATCTTGCCCAAGTACTTTCGCTCACTAGAGCATCGTCAGGGGCATCTGAAATAAGCAAAGAAACGTTTTTATAAATGAAGAAATTGATTAACCTCGATAAAAACTCGAAGTTATTGGATGATAAAAGTTTTTTTTTTGTGATTAACGTTTTAGACTTACTTCGTCAGTTTCGGGCTATCCAACAATCCCAGAATGTCATAAACATAAAATTAACAATATTCTTGTTTAGTGTAGTGTTATGTTCAACTTTATTGTTAATTTTATGTTTATGACATTCTGGGATTGTTGGATAGCCCGAAACTAAGTACACCAATTCCATTACATCGATACAAGCAAACACTACAACAACAACATTCACTGAATCTTGTTGTAGTGTTGTAGTGCTGGGAGTCACGTTTGACAGAAAGTTGATTTGGAAAGAACATATTAATAATCTAATTTGTAAATAATATAGTATTTGTGGTCTTCCTCGATTCCTTTTTTTTTGTTCCAGATATGATCTCGACTTTATAATTTTTGTGTTCTATCTTTGATCACATCTTGCAATATGTCCCCCAAACTCCCACTTTAATTGTGTGCATCTTGTACGTTTGATATGTTTCTTATCGAGTCTTATTTTGTCTGCTATGGATAATGCATATTTATAATCCATATAGGTAAATATGTATTACGCTTGTACATTTGCTCTTTGTTTAAGCCGCGAAAAGACTAGATTAAAGCTGGTCCTAAGAACTACTTCAAATCTAAATTAAAGGAGAATGAGTTTAAATATTATTTTGATGTCTTGGCTTCACGCACAAAACCTGTAACACATCTACTTAATGCTCTGTAACGATGTAGCTTGTAAATGAATACAATACAGAATAAACCATACATTAAAACAAAAAAACTGTTCCTTTATTCTTCAATTTTAAGTTTAAACTTTTAAATAGTTTTTCAGAACCAGTATTTATTTTATAATTTTTTCTGATAGCTTTCATTTTATGATTTTTTATTTTTACAGTGTACAGCAACTGTTTGACACAGCTGATTATATGTACATCTTGCCTGCCCATAGAGCAACGGTTTATATTATGGGTATTTTCTTAGGTTACATATTAAGGAATTCTTCGAATATAACTCTGAATAAGGTAAGAACTATTTTTATTTAAGAAGTTATCATACACGTATCTTGCGGATCTAACAAAAAATGTACCTTGTACATAAAAGACTATATTATTATATTTGTATAATTCTCTACTGCTATCTATTAACTGTTATTCACTCATCTTGCTCTCGTTCTGTCCTGGTTTTGTTAATCACTATAATTTTTATTTTTTTCACAAACTCATCTTCTCGGCATGCATATATCGTTCTCAAGAACTTTGTTTAATATTTGCTAGTTTGCTATCTATTCTTTTTCATTTTTATTTATTTGTGTTATTATTATGTTAATAAATACAATTCTACAGAGTGTTTTGACATTCGTTCAATCAGATTAATCCACATATTTTCTTGTATAAGTTGTGTAGTTGGTCTCAAATGATAATATCTTGAACAAACCTATGGTAATTATTTATTTACCACAAGAATTGAAGTACATTCTTTTTTGTTTCTGACACAGAGAACATTTTCACGGCAATCAGATAATCTTCTACAGTTTTCATGGAATTATTTTTTATTATGTGTTTTTTTAGATTTTTTCAAGTAAAGAGTTTTTCACGAAAGCGCATTTAGAAAATTTTAGTCTGAATCCTTTATTTTCCATTGCTTCTAACAATTTTAATACATGCATTATATGCTCATCAAAGCTTTTGAAAAAAATTAGGATTTTTTCTATATAATTGATTGTAACTATAATTTTCTGAAAGATAAAATTGTCTTATAATACTACTTAAAATTGTCTTCAAACCAAATAGGAGTCAAGTCCATTGAAAATGGCCCTCTTGTAATAAAAATGTATTTATTTTCTTATCTTTTGTTCTCATAGGTATTGACCAGAATACTAAATTTATGTCTAAAGTGGAAAAGTATTTAAAATTTTTAGTTTTTACCATTAAGTCCTCAATCAATGGAAAGGGTTGTGACTGTGGGATAACAATTTTATTTAATGCCCTTAAATCGATGCAAAGTCTTGTTTTTTTGTCTTTTTCTTTTTTGTATGCGAGAGTTACTGGAGCAGCAAATAAGCTATATGATTTTTCAATTAAATTTTTCTATCAGCTTTGCTATATGATTTAGGAAAGAAGGAGAGAAGCAGGAGAGAAGATTCCCGATGAGTAGAATTTATCATACATGTCCTCCATTTTCAAAAAAGGTGACAAAAGGTCACCAAATAACTACAGAGGGATCAGTGTAATGCCTTCAATAGCAAGAATCTTTTCATCAGTTATAAAAGAAAAACTAGAGCAACACGTGGACCATTATAGCGAAGAACAAGCCGGATTCCGAGAAGCCAGATCATGTTTAGATAATATATTCATTATGAGACAGGTGATTGAAAAGAACAAAGAAAAAAACATTGAAACACATATAATCTTTATCGACTTAGAGAAAGCATACGATAGCGTGCCCAGGAAACAACTATGGGAAGCAATGAGAAGAATGCGCGTTAGAGAGAAATGAGTGAATATAACACAAAGACTGTATAAAGAAACATAAGTGCAAATAAAGTTAGGTAATGAAATAACAAAAACAATCACCGCAACAAAAGGCCTCATACAGGGATGTGGTCTCTCACCTACACTTTTTAACATATATATAGATCAGACTTTGAAAAGATGGTATAGAAAATGCGGAACAATGGGCCGCAATACCAGTACAAGAGACTATATTACATTCACTACTTTTCGCAGATGATCAAGTAATTTTTGCACAAGACAGGGAGGATATGAAATATATGATAAGGAAATTAAAGGGAGAATATGAACTTTGGGGACTCAAGATAAATATGTGCAAGACCGAATACTTATGTATTGGACCCGAGGTTGCAGATTTGAACTTAAGTTTAGAAGAAGAGACTATTAAGAGTTGTAAGGATTTTAATTAATAAGGGTCAATGATTAGCCGAGATGGTACTTATATGAAAGATATATGTAGAAATGAAAATAGCACGGGGCAAACAAGCCACAAGAGCACTTCATGGAGTGATATGGAACAACACTCTAACCAAAGAAAACAAAAAGATGATCTTTCAAAGCATAGTGATGAATATTACCCTGTATGGAGCGGAAGTATGGCCAATGACAACAATACGAAATAAAATAAGAACAGTTGAACTGGACTTTATGAGAAGATGTCTACAAATCACAAGAGCGGATAGGATAAGAATGGAGAAAATATGGAACAGAATGGAAGTAAAATGCTCAATTACAAAAAAGTTGGAAAACAGAGCCCTGCAGTGGTACGGGCATGTATAAAGAATGCCAGAACATAGGTGGCCGAAGAGAATATTAAACTGGGACCCGCCGGGAAGAAGACGGAGAGGAAGACCTGCTACAAGATGGAAAACATACCTCGGAAATGCTATGATAGATACAGACCTTAGAGAAGGTGACTGGGAGAATAGAGTGCTGTGGAGGACGAAAACGGCGAACTCATAATGGGAAAAGCCGAAGAAGAAGACGAAGAAGCTATATGGTTTGCTTTCTCTTTTCTATCTCCAATTGATATTTATAAATCAGTTCCTCCATTTCTGATTGTTGATTTAAATCTAAATGATTAATTCTTATTTCAAAATTGTCTGTATTTATACTCTGATTAAAATTTATTTCATATTTGTATACCTCATTAATTTTTTCTTTTATGACCGATTTATATATTATGTCACCTGGAAACTCGGAAATAGTCACATTATCTATAATTGATATATTCTCAATTTCTTTAGAGTTGTTTGGTGTGATGCTTAGATCATAGTTTTGATTTAATCTCAAACTCTTGAGATAATCTATACCAATTAAAAATCATAATTTAAATTTTTACTATCTATAATAAACACATTATTATCAATTAGACACCTCCATATTTGTAAAGGCGATGCACTTTTGTCCCACTATATGGCATCACCACAAAGTCCTAGTAAATGCGAAATAATGTTGTTGCTATGTTCTCGTTCTATGTATAAAAGATTGTGACGACTACTTAAATTTTTTTTTTGGTCACAATAACTCCTTTCATTTTTACCTTCGCCACTTTCAGAATCAGATTTTTCAGGGAAGCCACCACTTGCTTCCTAACTATCATCTTCTAATATCAATCTGTGTCATGCTCACTTTCAATTGCCACCTAATTCTTCTACAGTGTGACCCATTTAGATTGGAAACACCTCTATAAAATTTGAAGTTGTTAACCGATTTTAACCAAATTTTTTTTTAATGTCATGTAATAAAAGGTCTATTGCGGGACAAAATATGAAATATTTAGTTAAATTTTCACGGCAGTCTACGATACTTTTTCTTCGTCGAAAATGGAGAATTTTTATTAGCGATTTTTTTATTAAAAAAATTTCTACGCCACTGGATTTAGAGTGGCTTCAAATAGCTATGACAAAAATTTCATTAAAATATATTTATTAATAACGAAGTTATGACAACTTAAAATTTTAAAACTCACTAAGAAAAAAACTTTGTATTAACGTTAAAAAAACGCTCTGTATTAACAGAAACATAGAAACATAATTTTAGTTTAAATCCTAGTTGCCTTTACCAATCCACCATCTAATTGGATACATTTGTCGTAGCGTTTATGAATATTTCTTATTACATTTCTTAGTTGTTTCTAAGAACACAATTCGGATTTCGTGATGCTCTGGGAACACGGGAGGCCCTTTTTGCTGTACAGGTGCTATTTTCAGAGATGCAGGGATGTGAATTGTGACATATACGTATGCTTTATAGATTACCAGAAGGCATTTGACAGAGTAAAACATGACAAATTAATGACTCTAATGCAAGAAATTGGAATTGACAACAAAGATCTTAGAATTATCAGAAACATTAACTACAATCAAACGGCCAAAATCAAAATAGAAGACCAGTTAACTGATAAAATTGCAATAGAACGTGGAGTACGACAGGGCTGTATTTTGTCTCCATTGTTGTTCAATATTTATTCTGAATGGGTATTTAAGGAAGCTTTAGACGGTTGTGCGAAAGGAATACTAACAAACGGTGAATGGTTGAATAACATTAGATATGCAGATGACACTATAGTTTTTGCCGATAATCTGAATGACTTACAGATATTAACAAATCGCATAACAGAAGTCAGCAACAGATACGGACTAGCTCTTAACATAAAGAAAACCAAATTTATGACAATTAGTAAAAAACCAATACTAAACGCTCAACTTACAATCAACCAACAGAATATCGAAAGAGTCGAGCAATATACATATCTAGGCACCAATTTAAATAGCCAATGGGACCACTCAACAGAAATTAAACAGCGAATAATAAAAGCAAAAGCAGCATTCGTTAGAATGAGAACCATTTTCAACAGTCGAGACATATCATTAAAAACAAAATGCCGTCTATTGAACTGCTACATATTCACAGTTCTGCTCTACGGAATGGAAGCATGGACACTGACTGTTGCATCTATGAATCGGCTCGAAGCTTTCGAAATGTGGTGTTATAGGCGCATCTTACGTATATCCTGGGTTGACAGAGTTACTAATGTGGAGGTCCTGCGTAGAATGGGGAAAGAATGTGAAATTCTCATGACCGTCAAAACTAAAAAGTTGGAATATCTAGGACATGTAATGAGAAATCAAGAACGTTACGGCCTTCTCCAGCTGATTCTCCAAGGGAAAGTAAATGGTAAGAGAGGACCGGGAAGAAGACGCATTTCCTGGCTTCAAAATTTACGAAAGTGGTATAACACGACTACCACTGAACTGTTCCGCGCTGCAATAAACAAAGTAAAGATAGCCGTTATGATCGCCAACATCCGGAACGGATAGGCACTTTAAGAAGAAGAAGTTGTTGGGGAGTAATTTCTGCACATGCCTGTCGAATTCTTGTACGAAGTTCGTTTACGTATCTTGCCCGGGTTTGGTAAACTTTTTGTTTGATAACTCCCCAGAGAAAGAAGTCTAAAATTGTGAGATCTGGAGATCTGGGTGGTAAATCTATCAACGGACTACCCCGGCCTATCCAACGGTTCGGAAAATTTTCATTTAGCCATTGCTTCACGGTTCTGGCGTAATGAACAGGACACCCATCTAACTGGATATACAAATTTAATCGTTCATTAATTGGGAGCTCATGAAGAGTATTCCACAAGTCGGTGTTTAAAAATTCTAAAAAGTTCTGTGAGTTCAAGTTTTCTTCAAAAAAGAAAGGACCAATAACTCGCTCAGTATACCACACCAGACATTGATTTTTTGAGAATGCTGGCTTTTACAGTTTATTACCCAATGGGGATTATCTGCTGTTCAATAGCGACAATTCTGTGATAATACTTCTCCATTTGTAGTGAAAGTGGCTTCGTCGGTAAACAACACATTTTTTAGAAAATTTATATTGTTTAAATATTCCCCTCGGGCCCATAAACAATATTCTAAACGTTTTGCTTCGTCATCTTCTTGTAATGTGTGTAAGAATTTTGGTTTGAAAGGTTTAATATTATTTACCTTAAGACATCGCCGAATACTCTCTCGAGGCACATTCAAATATAAACTGGCATTCCTTAAACTGGCATTAGGGTTATTTCTGAAATGATCTAAAATGATTTGATCATTTCCTCTTCTTCTTTGTAACGGGTTATTTTTTAAAATTAGTTTTGATACTGCACCATATTCATTACCGTACCACAACTAATATTAGGACGATCCACATGTCTGTCATTAAATATTGTACAAACTTCCCTGGCACTTCTATCGTTATCTCCCAAAAGACGTATAATTTCAATTTTTTCTCTCAAACTTAATCTTGCAGCCATGACACAAAATATTATTAAAAGAATTTGAAGTAAATATTGTTGCAGATATTATGGATAAATTTATGCTAGCACTGAAATTTGTATGACACAAATAATGTCATACAGTAATATCGTTGTCATGGCAACTGAGATTTAAGTTGTAGCATGTAAAGTTAATAATAATGTAAGTGCGTTACTTGCATTAAATTTTTATCCTATTTTTTTGCCTATTGTCTGTGTCAAGTTAAGAATTCATAAAGGAGCCTTATGGGAAGCGGTGATGCCAGAACTACCGATAGACTGAGATAGGCGAGAGTAGTGGAGTTGCAGCGAAAAAGCAGGGCCGAACTGCATGTTATATTGCACATTAGACGTTTTTTCACTTAGGTAACTTTAAATTTTTTTTGTTTTTTTGAAAAATAAAAATTAAAGACATGTCTTTTTCTTACAACAGTTATTTATTAAATTTCGGCTTAGGTCATCATCAGACTCTTAAAAATATTCTTAATTGTTTAATGAACAAATTGAGTGAGTATTGTGGTAGATATTATTAGTGTCAGTAAAAAACATAAAAAAACAATAAAAACTTCTGTATATTTTAAAAAAAATACAACAGAACCATAGAAATGTAACAAATTATTTGGTTTTTTAGTTTGACATTTATATATTTACAATATTACAATTATCAAAAACTATGTACATTCTTCGTCCATATCCAAATCGGAATTGTCACTACTATCATATAAATCTATAACTATGGGAGTTACGTCTTCCATTAGACCGTCCACTTCCCAAAATTTTTTCTCCAGAGTCATTACATGTTGAATATAGTTTTTCCAGTTATCAGACGTAACATTTGAAAACGCTTTTTTTATGAGGTCCTCCATATCCTTCGCTTTGAAGGTGCTGTTATTTACGGCCACATGCCTTTTTACTTGGCTCCATACCATTTCAATTGGATTTAATTCGCAATGGTATGGAGGCAAACGAAGCACTTTGACATTATTTTGTTGTTTACAAAGTTCTTCAATTTTGTAATTATCAAAATTTTGTTTAAATTGCGCGACTACCTCCAAAAGCTCGCACTTCAGATAATTTTCTTCAAAAAATATGTCTTTTTGTCTTAACCAGTCCATAATGTTATTCTTATTCCACGATTGGTTAGGCAACAACTCGGTTTTTACACTATGATATGGAGCATTGTCCATAACAATAACCGTTTTTCGAACTAAGTTGGGCAACAGTTTGTTTTCAAACCAGTTCTCAAAACACGGACCGTCCATTTCGTCGTGATAATCAGCGCTGTTTTTTTTTGCAAGGAAAAACATTTCAGCACCGTTTACAAAACCATTTTCACTTCCGGCATGGACAAGGATGAAACGTGGTCCACGCTGAGTGGGATGCTTTAGTCCAGTACTTAGCCCTTTTATGAACGCATCTCTTGCCGAGGTGACGGTTTTGTCTTTCCATTCTCTGGAAACCGAGTGCCCCACATTGACCCATGACTCATCCAAATACACAATGTCATAGCCCTCAGCCCGATATTGTTTAATGGCCCTTAAATATCCATGCCTCCATGCAATTATATCAGGACGTTCTATTAGCACGGCACTTTTATCACGTTTTGCATAAACAAAGTTCATGTCTTTTAACAACCTGTACATTGTACTGCGGGTAAAATTTGGCAAGTTTTCGTCTTGGTTCACTTTTGGCAGAAGACGATTCAAAGTAGGAGGAATGTTTTCAAAAAAAAAACTATGCACTGTTCGACGAACGCCGATACGAACACCTTCATCGTAAGTATAGTCTCTGGAGTTGTTTCGGCAACGGGTTCTTTTTCTGTTTGTTTTTACCTCAGAAAGCTCACCTTCTTTGTCTTCCTGTACGATTTTTTGAATCGTACGAACTGACACTCCTGTCATCGCGGATACTTTGTCGAATACAATACGTTGACTTTCATCTCGAAGCAAATTAATGTGGTATCTCACTACGTTTAAGATCACTTTTTTAGCACTCAGATGTAAAATTTGACCACTTTTAAACGGCAAAACTGGATCCATTTTAACAATATAATTTTTTACACTTGAGATTTGAGTGCGCGATGGTTATGCCTTAACCCTTGTCCGGGCAGAAGAATTTAAAAACGTAATCGGGCAGTTTGGGCTTATGTATACAGACAAACATATAATCTCCACTTCACCTAATTACACTATTTTGAAAAACATACCGCTCATTTATCTATAACTCATAAATCTGTCTGCTTTCCAAATGTGCTTTCCAAATGACACTATTGTTTGGAATGACTAAGTACATAAAGAGAATTAGAAAACTATTAATAGTCAATTATAAAGTAATCAATATTGTTTACTGTTAGGGCCTGTTAGCCCGGCTTGCCCGATAATGGAAGTTTAAGCACAATATCTTAATTATTATTGCTTTCTATTTATTAACTATTGTGAAAGTAATATTTTATAAATAATTTTGAGAGTTGACACCTAAGCTGTCAGAATTACCTGTGCCATAATAATTAACCAATTGCGTAAAACCTAATATTTTAACCACTAATAAAGACATTTTTCTAATAATCTTTAAAATCACTTCCCTGAAAATGTAACCATATTTATAAGTAATTGTAGTCGTTAAGCTTATTAAATAGATACGTACCTATCTTTTTAAAATAAATTTGATTAACATTGGAAAATATAAATAAAAATTTGAATATAAATAAAGAATGGGTTATTTCGGCCGGCCCTGCATAGTCCCGTGAACTATTGGCAACATACGCCCGTAAGAAATGCACTGGCCTATCTGTTCAGTTGTGAATTCTTAACTTGAAACAGTCTGTAGTAGTGGTTTATTATTAAAATTATTTGAAAAATAATTAGTTTTATGGTTATCTGTTGATACAGGGTGTTCTTTTTTGACTCGTAGCTTAGTGAGTTTTAAAATTTTAAGTTGTCATAACTTCGTTATTAATAAATATATTTTAATGAAATTTTTGTCAAAGCTATTTGAATACACTCTAAATCCAGTGGCGTAGAAATTTTTTTAATAAAAAAATCGCTAATACAAATTCTCCATTTTCGACGAAGAAAAAGCATCGTAGACTGCCGTGAAAATTTAACAAAATATTTCATATTTTATCAATAGACCTTTTATTACATGACATTAAAAAAAATGGTTAAAATCGGTTAACAATTTCAAATTTTATAGAGGTGTTTCCAATCTAAATGGGTCACACTGTATATCGGTAACCTCACTTTTTACCTCGTCATACCATGCTTACAGAGTTTATTCATAGTTTTTATTACCATAGTGTACTGTTTTTACTGTCGTAAAATTTTCATAAACACTAAAGTGGTGCCAAAATGACTACTGTTAAACTTTAGATAGTTATATAAACTCAATACCAACACTATTGAAGAACTAATCAATAAGTGAAACGATCGGCGTCACTGTAACTTGAAGGTAGCTGGGGTCACAAACGTATAATAACAAAAATAAAAAAAATGCGAGTATAATAATTTAAATTTAGTCGCGGATCATGTGGTCACCACGTCAGTAGTAGAAGGTTTTAATGATTATTAAACAATATTTTAAAATTTTGCTATTTTTATAGTTTTAAATAAAAAAGTAATTAATATTTTTTTCTTTTTAGACTCAGGTGAACGTTGGAAATGCGTTAGCAATTCTAACATTCTGTGTTTCGTTTTTTGGAGCATCATTTATGGGAAACATAGATTACGTGTATAATGCTCAGGATGCTGCTTGGTATGCTGCTGTATCACCTATTTTGTGGTGCTTTTCTTTCGCTTGGATCATATTTGTTTGGCAGTTAGGATACAAAAGTAAGGAATGGTATATTAGTAACACGTTAGATATATTATCTTTAACTATTGCTAAATTTTAATTTAATTTTATTTTTAACTGTATTTCAAGGTAGTGTGTTGTTGTTTTTATCAGGGTTATTTCAAAATAAATCAATAAATCATTGAATTTATTTACGAAGTTTAAAATTATTCAAATTATCGTTTTATTCTTTTTTAAGTGCTAGTGATTTTTTTTTATTAGAAAAAGATGTCGCATCCACCAAAAGGTTATTATCGACGGAACAAAATATAAATAACAAAGTTAAACACCCACAGATTATACAAAATGTTTATGGATCTGAGATAATTCACTATATTGTCACAGGAACAGTTTTGACCTAGAGCCTGTGGTAGAGCGTTTGGGATCTTGTAGCGCTGTCTTTCTGGGTCATATTTACTACAAATTGTTAAAAAGTGTTCGACTGTTAATCGGACGTTACACTGATCACATATAGGTGGATTTTTTTTTGTGAAGAGGTAGGAGTGCGTTAATCTGATATGTCCTAGACGTAAACACGCAACCGCAATTTATTCTCGTCTATTGCGCGACGATGGAAACCACTGAGACACATTATTTTTGATTTTATTTAAATTGGAATTAGTTTGAGACCACTCATTTCGCCACAAACACAACACTTTATTTTTAAAATAAGCTTTTAAGTCACTGGAAACACACTTGTCTATCGGCTCCGACAAATCACTTAAAATTGCCTCTCGTGCAATCCTGTCAGCTTCTTCATTTCCTGTTATTCCGGCGTCTGAGGGAACCCATAAAAACTGGACGCTTCTTCCATGTTCATGAGCTTGGGAAAGCTGGTATTTTAGCAACTTTTCAAAAGGATGTTTCGGAAAAATGTGTTTTAATGAATGTAGAGAGACGTGGCAGTTACTCTAATAACCTGCAAAGGCTATCAGAACTTACTTGTTTGTCACAAGGAAGGTAAACATTGCAAATAGATACTAAACTGGTAGATATGATTCTGATAGCAACGGCCTCCAAATCACTGACTATTGGAATTTGTATCGCCTCGATGGATTTGTTTACTAGTATTGCTACACCACCGCTTGCACGACTTGCATCTGTACGGTCTTTGCGGAAACAAGTAAAATTTTTTGAATTGTACAACTGATTGGTCTTTAAGTTTGTCTCTTGTAGACAAATAATATCTAGAGAATATTCAGATAAAAGAAGCTGTAGCATTGGGAGATGATGGAAGAATCCATCAATGTTCCTTTGAAGTATCGAGTTAAATGTTGTTAACAGATTCGGAATTAGATGATACTGAACGATTGTCTACAGAAGAGTCACTATCTAAGTCAGAAATCTCCTTCCCTAAATGGGTGTATAGTTTCTTTTGAAGTTTTGTAAACTTGCTTTTTGTAGATCTATCATTTGCATATTGATAGCTGCTTTGTAAAAGACGGAGTAAACCAACCATATCAGTTGTAAATTATTTAACGACGCTAATAGTGTCGGGGGAGCCTTGGACATTATCAATCAGTAAGGACAATTGGTGGAAATTTAAAACGAATGGTGGGGTATGATTATCAATGAAATTTTCAAGAGTTTCCTGTGGGCCTGCGTAGCGCAAGCGGTAGGATGCTTGACTCGCAAGCCGGTGGTCCAGGGTTCGAATCCCACCGCCGGCAAGAACATCTAGACATTTTAAAAATGTCTATAGGCCCCAGGTCGACTCAGCCTGAATAAAAATGAGTACCTTGGGTAAAACCAGGGGTAATAATAGACGGTTGAAGCGTAGCACTGGCCATGTTACCTTCCTTGTATACCGTAGGCCCTAGATATAGCAGACTACCCTGCTATACTCCCAAAGCCGCGACAGCGGTATAAAACGGGAGACTATTATATTCCTGTGTAGATTGAACTTTAGATGAGCGCGGTTTTTTTGGTTTAGAGAGTTTGGGTTTTGCAAACAGATTTTCTGATGAAATTGCTGAATCTGAGGGAGGCGTGTCGATCTCACCAATACTGAGTTTTATGGAAGAACTTGCGTTTTCGCAATTGCTATTAGAGTTTTCACTTAGATGATGTGGCTTTATTACATTTGGAAGTACTGGAGGTACTGAATTGGTTGTTTCAAAAAATTGTGGTGATGTATCAATTTTATTAGAATTTTCTGCAGTTGTATCTAATGGAAAAGGAGCTGATAGATTGGAAAATATTGCTTCCGAAGTTTGTGAAAACGGTATTGCCGCTGAATGAGGTTGATTAAAAGTGTTGCTATGAGTAGGAGTATTAGTAGTTTCTTTGTTGTGGAGATTTGTAGGTGTAGGTGATATGCTCGGATTTGATAATGGATAACTTGATGACTGCTGGGTGTTTGGTACCTTGTGTAGTATACTTGTTGAAGCTGTTTGATTTGGTACTTCATTGTTTGACTCAATATGAGTTGATTCCGTTACTGAGCTGGTTTTACATTGGGATGATATGTGTCCTGTATTTTTGCAAATAAAGCAGGTGAGTGTACCTTGAGACAAAAATATGCGGTAAGGTGTTTGGTCGAAATTTATTAGAATAGAATCTGGAATTGGTGATGTTATAGGGCTTATATAAACTTGCCTCCGAAAGCTCAATATGTGACTATATTCGGGAAGAGTCGAGCTAATTTTCAGAAATGTTATTGGGGAAATAAGCTTTAAACCGATATTCTGTAATTCTTCAACTAATACTTGATGAGGAATTGACGGGCAGACTCCAGACAAGACTAGTCTTTCTCTGGAGAGACAAGTCTTCGTGCTGTTACAACTTCGCCGAGTACTTCTATAGAGCCATGTTGTGTCATGAAGTTATCTACTACGGTTTTGTTTGCCAAATACATGCAGATTCTATTATGAGATAATCTAGATGAAAAAATAATATTTTTTGGGTTGATGATTGTACTCAAAGGAATGAGATAATCCTGCAGTTTAGCATTATCGATACAACTAAATACAATTGCTTGGTTCTTACTCGGAAAAGAATGTGAAGCGGCTGAAGCATAACTGTTTGTGATATTCGAACGTTGATTTACTTACTGGACTGGTTAGATCGGAAGGTGTGTTTACATTGTGTGAAGTCATTTTAAGCTGCGGTGGCGAAGGCCTTACTCAGACTCTGGTAAATGAAAAACCAATCGCATGCTACTATAAGCTACTTAAAGCAGCTAACCTCACAAAATGATTGTACGGTAGTGTATATTTATTATTTGACGTTTTCTTTTCACAATAATAAAATAATAATTACGTATAGATGACTTACGTAGTAGTATCTAGTAGATAAACACTTTAATTTTAAAAAACTATTTAATAAAACCACTTGTTTTTATTAAAAACTAGGAGTACGCTATCAGTACAACTTAACCGTACCTTGCCAGGGCCGGTCTCCGCTAGTGATTTTATTCCTTAAAATACTAAATATATTCATTTTCTCGTAGTTTAAATAGTTAATAGTAGTTTTGTTGTCATCACTGAAAAATTTAGTAATACTGGATATCTTCAACGCACGTTTACTAGCCATTTATGCCCAGATCTCTCAAAAAACGTTTTTTTAAAAACTCATTATGGAATTTCATAGAAATGTTTTTACAGAATGTTATATTACAACTTAAACTACGAAAAAACGAATATCTTTAGTATTTTATTATACAAGATTAAATCACTGGCAGCGACATAAAAATTAAATTTAAATATTTTTTAACTTCGTAAATGAATTCAATGATTTATTAATTTATTTTGAAATAACCCTGATAAAAGCAATATCAATTTCTAACTTCTTATGGTATGTAGTCCATTTTCCCGAAAGGTGGATTGGCAGAGTTAGAGATAAGGAACACTTATTTGACCTTGGATTAAGAATTATTTTAAATATTATTTGATAAAATAAGAGTTAATTGTTAGATGTCGAAGAAGAATTGAAAAATATTTACCTTTTAATTTTAACTTTGTATTACATTCTGAAGCAAATACCGGACATCAATATGAAGACAGTCGTACACTTGTAATTTTAAAAGTTAATAATGATTTTGTAATGCTTTTTGCTTTAAATATTTTTTATGTTTTAGTTATTGCTGGTTACATCTTCTCTAACAAAATCTTCCTACTCTGGACGAAAATATCTTACACAGTATACCTTACCCAGTTTCCAGTATACTTCTACAACGTTGGAATTACCAGGTCATCGAACGAAACCAATTTCTTCTGGGTAGTATTAAACCTCACCGAATATGCTTGTGTGGTATTAATCGCAATAATTCTGACACTCACATTTGAAATACCTTTTCAAAAGGTTAGGAATTTGTACTTAAAAAAGAAATGTAGCAGAAGAAAATTATTGAAAGACGTAGGAGACAAAATTAAAGCTACGTGAGCGTTTGTGTGTTGTTTGTAAATATTAGAAATTAATGTTTGTGATTATGGATGAATGTGTATAAAATAGATTTTAACATCAAAATGTTATTCTTATAAAAACATTAAAACGTGTTCACGTTTAAGCCAGTGTTCATTAAAAATAAAAGTAATATGAAATTTATATCTGTTTTATTTTAATCTTTAAGTGCTCAAAAACTCAAAGTAATGGAACTGTCTAAGCGACCTTAGGGTATTGAGGTACCTTAGGAACCCCAACTAATTTTTATGTACAATATCAACTCTTTAGTAAATAGTAAACAAAACTTCCTGATTGAAGCTTGAACCACTTTGATTTGTCTTTATTTAAAAAGTATCTCTTACCATTATTCTCACTACCACTTTCTGAACCACTTGAAAATACATTTTCTTCTTTAGCCTCCACTTCTTCAGAATCCTCCCTTTTGTCTGCTGTCTCTCCTTAAGCCCCTTGTTCCAATATGATTGTCTCTGGACTTTTTAATGCGGTTTCATTTTCCTCAGATTCACTATCAATGAACGATTTATCATCTTCAGAAATACTGACAAACTCCGCCCATAAATGTTTTAACCTTTCCTGCTCTTGTTCGTAAGACATAATTATTCTATAATTCACTAACGCTGAAAGAAAAATAAAAATCATAGTACATCTCGAAAAAATATCAAAAATATCATGTAAATTTACCTCTAGCACACAAAACAACTAAAAGTTACAACACTAGTGTACCGGGGTATCACACACCCCAACTGTCTTTTATCAACTCATAATTATTCAAACTAAAATTGTATGTATATCTGGTAACAAGGTCATCGTGAGAAAACAAATATAAACTACAGCTACTGGGCGCTAGAAGGCGCTATTTCATCTACTTTTGCTTTTATAGAAATAAAAGGAGTACCTGGAGTATGGTATAACCCAGAAGACTAACCCAGGGTTAAGCTGATGGTCCGGAAATCATTGCAGGATACGGATTTTGTTTTCTGTGGTAGAGCAATAAACGTTGACTTCAGCCATGATTTTGGTATTACTCTGTTTAAATATATGTCATTGAATATTTTTTTCAATTAAGGTGGTATGGGCATGTTCAACGGATGCCAGCATCAAGACTCCCCAAAAAAGTAATAGAATGGCAACCGATAGGTCGACGGAAAAGAGGAAGACCCAGATTAGAATGGCAACACGGCGTAAACAAGTCCATGAGCGAAAGAAATTTAACAACAAACGACTGCGAAGATAGGAAGAGATGGTGTTTAGGTATCGGACAACGTCGAAAGACGTTCTAAACCGATGTGTATATATATTTTTTTCAAAGTTAGTCGTTGAGTACCGTCGATGTTAAATAGATTTATATGTTCAGCATATGCATTGTTGGGTCCAAGAGCTTTGCCATCCTTTAGTAGTGATATTTCTTTTTCCACTTCATCTGATGTGATCAGTAAGTGGTCATTACATATGTAGGACGGAGATTGGTCGGACCTATTATCATCAAAGGGTTCTTGTATGTATTTGGTCCATGTGCATATTTCTTGATTTTTATCTATGATTATGTTTCCCTGTTGATCTTGCAGTTTGCTGGATGTGTTGGATTTTTGAAAACCAGCTGCTTGTTTTACCTTTTTGTGTATATTAAATGTATCGTCTTTTTGTTGCAACAGGTCCATCTCTTCACACTGTGTTTTTAACCAATTTTTTATTTTTGAACATTCTTTTGTTATTCTTTGATTTTCTTGTTTCTTCCATGAGTTGCAGCATATTGTCATTCGTCCAACTTTTCCTCTTCTCTTTATTTTCTATTAGATGGTCTTCTCTGATCTTTTTAAAGGATTCGCATATATTCTGGAGTGATTCTTCTAGATCATATGTTTGCTCCATGTTACTTAGCTTTTTTAAAACAATCCGTACCATTATTTCCTTTGTTTCCTTATCTTTTGGTCTTCTCATATCACATTTTTTGTTACTATTCTTTTTTGTAATCTTTTTAAGCCTTAATTTTAATTCTTTTTTAAATCTTAACTTTTTGAGACCAGAATTAATGTTTTGAAGAAAAACAAAGGTTGATTTTTTTTGTATTTATTAGTATTCTTTGAACTTACAAAAACACATTTTAATCTTTTCAAGATAACATCCCTTCAGGATATGGTTACCGCTGGTAACCACTAGGCACTAAACCCAAAAAGAAAAAAAAACAAAAAGTGGATTCCTCACAGGTTGTAGCAACAAAATTATTAATACCACAATTGTTTTGTATAACGTACAAATTAGTTTGGAAAACAATGTGTTTAATGAGCTCCTCAGGAAATAAGTGTAGGAATATATCTGTAGGACTTTCAATGGTCTCAGGTACATTTGGTCCAGTTTCTTCCCAAAATTCCTTGATTTAATTCCATAAGTGTCCATTTTATGATCTCTTTTTGTAGTCTACTTTGACTTTGAGTCAGATGCAAGTCGTCATCACTTTCCCCATCTTTGTTTTGCTGGGGAACCATATTTTCTGTGTTCAGATTACTGTTTTCTTAAACTTCCAGCTCATCGTTCATCACATTCTCCAAATCTGAAGTCATGGATTGAGCTTTGCTTAGTATTTTATCCAATAATGTCTTAAGTTGGAGTGGATTCATATTTTCTAAGTCGCTTACTGACCAGTGTGTCTTTGATTCTAGAAAAAAAATAACTGTAAGTGTCTAGTGGTTACCAAACAAAACCGGCAATAAAATGTACCTGTAAAAGTCACATAAGATACACTTTTTATTCTTTTTATGTTATTATTATATATATATATATATATATATATATATATATATATATATATATATATATATATATATATATATATATATATACCCGGTATTTAGGCGTTCCACGCCCTTCCGGTAGGGATCTATGGAGGAGTATCACCTAGCCGCAAGCCCTTATCTCTTGCCGTACTGCTCCACCATAGGCCGATCAGATACCAGCATAACAGCATATTCTAGACTAAGCCGCAGATTCATTTTAGAATTTTAAACTACTGCGTTAGCCTTTTTGTTTTCTGTTCACCGAGCTGGGGATTTGAACTGACATCTCTCGCATTGAAGCGAAGGAGAAGCCAGCCGCCCAGCCCGCTTGGCTATCCGATCGACTATGTTATTATTACAATATCTAAACAATATACTAAACAATATACTACCCACCTGAAATTTTTGAGACACTTTTTATAAGAAAAACTGCTCGAAATAAATAAATACACAAAGCAAGACACCGAATATGTCATTGTCAATGTACCATTCATGTAAATATGACGATAATAACTTTTTTAGCCGGGATATGTATACATCGCTACTGAAATACAATTATGAGGTACATAGGCAACCAATTATACAGAACAGATTTGGTGAGAAACCAGCAGGCACATCAGAAGCAAAATTATTCAATCTGTGGTTAGTTGCAGTAACCACTAGCATCAAAGGGTTAATGTTCCAATTACAGGAATATGATCTGACAATACGTCAGCACCGGGGTAACTTTTAGCTGATGTGCATCCATTACGAAATCTCTTGTTCACCATTATGTAATCAATTTGATTCCTTATTGTGTTTCCTGGTTGATCTTGCGGAGAAACCCAAGTATAAAAACGTCTTGGTGGTAGATTGAAGAACGTATTTAATATTACAAATTCTTCTTGCTCTACAAATAGTTTTAATCTTGCTCTCTTCTTATTTCTCTTCCCTGGACCAAAATCACCAATTAATTCACCGCCTTTTCCTTTTCCAATTTTGACATTTAAGTCACTTATAATAATAGTTATATCTTCTTTTTTAAGTTGTTTGTGAATTTATCAACAACTTATAGAATTGCTCTACTTCTTTTTATGGTTTATCGCTGGTTGGGGCATACACTTGTAAAACATTTAATTTGACCGGAGTAGTATTCAGTTTGGTCTTTAGATGTGAATCAAGATGTATTTACTTGTTTCATTGATTACAACAAGGCGTTTGATAACGTCAAGCATGACCAACTTTTAGAGATCTTCAGAGCTAAACAGTTAGACACTCGCGATATAAGAATAATATCTACTCTGTATTATAATCAGAAGGCAGTCGCACGCATCGAAAATAGCACAACAAATGTAATTCAAATTAAAAAAGTAGTTAGACAAGGATGTGTGCTGTCACCAATGCTATTTAATCTCTATTCGGAAGAAATTATGAAGAAAGCATTCAAGGAAGAAGAGATTGGGATAAAAGTTAACGGCCAAAAAATTATTACTATTAGATACGCAAATGATACGGTTTTAATGGTGGAGACAGTAAAAGACCTGCAAGCCATTTTAAACAAGGTAGTCACAGCTAGTGAAGAGAAAGGGTTAACAATGAACGTCAAGAAGACAAAATTCATGATTATTTCAAAAAAACAAAGATTGAATACAAACATGTACATTCACAATAACAAAATCGAAGGGTGCACAAATATAAATATTTGGGAACAAGCGTTAATAACAACAATGACATCACAGAAGAAATAAAAACTAGAATTGGAAAGGCTCGAGCTGCTTTTGTTAATATGAAGGACATTCTGGGAAGTCATCTGGGAGGCCCCCCTCCTTTGATTTCCCAGATTTTTAATAAAGAATAAAGACATTTTAAACATAGCTGTTTAGTGTTTTATTTGGTTTGCAATAGTTATTTCCAGTAAGCCTTTGCTTCATTTTGTTGACAATGACAATTTTTCATAGTACTCGATTCACAATATATCTTTTTATTATCCTACATTTGTGGTGAAATCTAACATAATTCAGTGTTCTAAAAAATTAAAATGGATAAATGTCCATTTGGATTTATGCAAGGAGGCAGGTCTACATCAGCAATTTTTATTATAAAACAGCTAATTTAACAATTTAGAGTGAAAGAGATAGACTTGCACATAGTATTAATAATCTTGACAAAGCACATGATGAAGTTATCAGAAACCTACTGTGGCAGAGATTTAGTAGGAAAGGAGTGCCGGCTGAATATGTGAGTGAAGTATGAGCAAGTATAACAACTATAACAACTATAATAGTGTTAGAATTACTATATATAGTTAGAATAACTATTATAGTGTTAGAACGATACAATTGTAGGTGAAACTGGCCAATTTTGTGTTAAAATAGGGCTTCATCCGGGTTTCGCCCATATTTATTCTCATTTGTGCTGGATTAGATAACAACTGAACCTCCTTGGTATAGAGTAGCTGCGACAGGTCCTTAATGAAAAATGATTAAAATTAAGTTGAATACAAACAAAATATTTAGAATATTCTTTTAAAGATGATATTTCAAGTCCAGATAGAGTAGTTGGCTTGAATAGACAAGAACTCACAAAAGATGATAATTTTCGGCTTTTAGGATCGGTATTACCGTTTTATTTATCATACTTCTAGTAAAGGTAAAGGAAAGAGGCAAATTTAATGATGTGTGATAAAAAAAGGTAAGAAAAAAAACTAAAAGGTAATTGTATAGGACTGCTTTTAGACCCTGGTACTGAATGTAGGGCAGTAAAAAAGGGGATGAACAGAAATTGCATGTTTCTGAAAAACCATAATCTCAGAGAAAAAGCGGAGAGGTACTTAGTCCCTGGAAGAGAACAGAAAAGTTTACAGGAAAATAATTAGAAAAGCCGATCCCACATAGAGAAAGCTAACTAGAATAATAATGTTAATAAATGTTCTAGAAATAAAAATAATAAGAAGAACCTCTAAATCTTAATAAAAAAAATTACCTAATCAAAAAAATTAAAACAATATCTATATATCTAATAAAAAAAAGCATCACTAGCATATCAAAATAAAAAAAGCACAAGTCAGAATTTAATTTTACCTACATAATCTCAAAAGAAAAAATAATTACATTTCTAATAAAACTGTAATAGCCAGCTTAATCCTAAAATGTGAATATCATCCGCTTTGTACCAATACCACAGTATATTGCTACTCTGTATATTGCTAATAAATTCTTTAGCGATATACTGTCACAATACCTCAATTGTCATTTTAATAAACATGAAACCCGCCAATTTTTAAATTGGGACCCACCCACCAACCAATCACGCCAAACCTAGGCTGTGCATTATAATGTAGTCTTTAATTGGCATCTTATACCATAGCACACTACCACCTAGCATTGAAACTTCCGTGTTAAGGAATAAAACAATGATTGGCGCATCACCTAGTGATCGGGCGCGTAACTATATATACATGGCGCTAAATTCAAAAGTTTAGTAATATTACCTAGGATTGTGAACTCATTTTAAAGTAAAGGAAAATCGATATAATCCTAAAATAACAAGAAAAATCCTTATCCTATACGATAATAAATATTTTTCGTATACTTTTCGGGTTTTCTTGTTACATTGGGACTATATTTATTTTCCATTACATTAAAATGCCAAAGTGGTTAAAAAAATTAAAGAATAAAATATAGAATAAAATCTTTATTTATAAAAATGTTACAAGAAATGTTATATGTGTTACAAGAAATATTAATAATACAAGCCACGTGTAGTATAATTTAGTTTTCTTAATGTTGTGACAAGAACTGGTCAGTATTTAAATAATTGTTTTGTCATTCTTATCAAGTTTTATGTGAATAAAAGTCTAATTCTGCAAAAGACATTTTACTACAATTTCATTCGCATAAATTTACAATGGGGAAGTACTTTAGACCAGATAAACTAGAGGCTGATCCAAACTGTCAAACTTCCACCAAAGAATTCAAACATTGGTAAGTATATAAAATTCAAGAATTTTTTAGAAAGCAATGAATCTAAAGATAAATCCCTAGAAGATAAAGATAAGTACATGCTTTTAAAAAATTAATCTACGATTACATAAGCGAAGCAATCAATCTGGAAAACCAATTGCTTTTTTCACACATACCCTCACAGATTCTGAATGAAAACATTATGCAATTGAAAAAAAAGCAAATGAGTTGAAGTATTAAAAAAAATGCAGACATTATCTGGTAGAAAAGCAATTCTAACCAATTACAGATTAAATCACTATTTGGTTTATATAGAATGACGGTATATATCAAATCTAACAAGGAGAACTAGCTTTACTTCACAAGAATTTATTAATTATCTACACTCTAAAGGAATATATTCAAGTAGAACAACACCATATAATCATGAAGGAAATGGTTAAGTCGAAAAATACAATGAGTTATATGGAAATTGGTGAATCTAGCATAGAAAACCAAAAATTTAGAATTCACTTAATGGAAAACTGCTTTACACACTAGAGAATTCCACTACTAAATAAATACCAGATGAGACAGAAAATTCACCTTACAATCATAATATAAGTTCCAGAAAAATATTCTGGTTATCAACAAAATTATGATTTTGATTAGATTAGCAAAATATTGCTTCTTGCAAAAAGAAAACCCAAGAATGAGGAATAACCGAATGATAGCAACTAGAAAAAACGAACAAACAAAAAAAAACAATGGATAAGGTAAATAATTTATTTCTAAGGTATGCTTAAAGTTTTCACCCAGAATGTAAGCTTTGCTAAAACCTGATATAGTAACTTTATTTGCTCAGTATAAACTCCAAACAACAGAGGATAATAATGTTTTTATGCCTGAAATGACAAACACAATTACAATCAATAGATTTTTTCACCAGTATGTCACCTTAAGATCAGTCATCCCATCCCTATCATCAACAGAATAGGAAAGATCCCTGTCGACACATTCAAATTTATTTATTCATAACTCTGAACGCCTTACCACTGTCTGTGTGGATGCAGGCTAATATACGGGACAAGCCGATTAAATGTTACAACTTACAATATACAAAATAGTGGTTAAGTACACAGTATTTTACGATAATTAAATTAAATAATGTGAAATAAAAATATATTATGTACACAAACACATGCATGTACACACACACACACACACACACACATATATATATATATATATATATATATATATATATATATATATATATATACATATATATAAAATTAAACATGTAATTACATTTTAAACCCTATAAACCCAACAGTTAGTTCTATGATTCTAAAATCCAGCACAATAAAGGTAGAAAAATAACATAACAAAAATAAAAAAATATGTAAAGTATTACCTAGTTACAATAAAAACATGAAGTACTTTACACAGTTAAGTTTCCAAACTCTATGGTACCAGTATCTCTTCTACTAATATTTATATATTTATTGAGGGACATATTAAATATTTACATTTAGGTTGTTTAACAAAGATAAGTATCTATTCAGTGGGCTATTAGCACCATAGGTTGTTCTACAAAATGGAACATTAAAAGTACATAGATGAGGCAAACCATGGTAATATGGTACTCTAAGACCAATCTCACTCACAAGAGAGGGACAAATACCTCCTCACACTTAAAGCAGGCAAGCTCATATACCTCTCCATGATAGTGTAGTCATGGTCTGCTAATCTAATCCAACTTTGAAAGGCGCACACCTGTAGAAATTTATGCCGAACCCTCTCTAAGGTGATGCTTTTTAAGATAGTTGTTGAACCACTACCTACAAATAATTCAAATACTAAGCTAAGTAAGACTGGTTTTATAATATATAATTTTAGGTTAAATTTATAAACTAATTTGTAAAAGGTCAGATATAATGTGAATAAAAATATAGGTCAGTGGTATAATAGTTCTTACCTGGTCCTGGTAAAAACAAACTCGGAACGGCTGGTCTCGTAATACCGCTATTTCCAACATTGACTATATCTTCCTCTTTAAAATGACTAGCGCATACACGAAATTTGTTATAAATAGTTTCTTTTGCAGCATTCTCTAATTAGGGCTCTTAACAGCATTCACCCATTTATCAAACATATCCATATAATGTCCTGGACTTAAAAAACGGTATCGCTTGCCAGTAGTATCCATGCAATCTGGAACACATCTTTTTTTGTTCCTGTTCTTCGTCTCTACATTGTTATTCCATGTAATGTGTTCGATTCCATAATAAAAAATCGTCGAAAATTGTACGATTTTGCACTATTTATATAAAAAAATTTAAATTATAAAATAAATTATAAGAAATAAAACAAATACAAATATGGCGCCGTATTTGTCTAAACTCAACTTTGACTTGATCACAGCACACTCCCTCCGCGCAGGAACGAGACTAGCAGCGCCACCAAACGAATGGGCGCCTAATCCGAACATGATTTGACCTTGGCTATCCCTGTTACCAATCTAGGTGTAATTTTATCTATGTCTTATACACACTTTACACTACATGATTTATCATGTGATTTGTCATATGATTTGGTCATGAAGTGAAATTTACATGTTTACACTGTGTGATTTGTCATATGATTTTATCATAAGCACTGTCATGTCATGCGGCTCGTCATAGCTTGTCACAGGAGAATAGGCCGGTACCTATTCCGCATGATAAAATCATATGATTTTCGGTAATAATAGGGGTAACACCAACATATTTAAATATCGCGCCTTATTCTTATGTCAATTCAGCAACATTCCCTTACCGAGAGACAACATTCTTTATTTATTTATTTATTTTTTGTTTGTTTCATTGATGTTGAAATTGTGTTGTATCTTTCTTTTACTATTTATTTATTTTATTGTATTCTTAGTTTAGTGTTTTATAGTCTTCTTAGTCATAATTTTAGTTTAGTTTCTATATTAATTATTTTTAATTTGGTATAATATCAACACTATATTTGATATACCCTGTCCACGATTTCTTCGTAAGAGCCACCTGCGAGCCCAAAGGCGTCTGATCTTTTTCTTCTTACTTCTGTACGCTGTACGCAGTTGTTGCCGACGTATTATTATTAAAATTCGGGAAGCCAATGTAATCAAAGATTTATTTTCCATTATAATGGTTTCAAAATCTAATAGTTGATACCTATACTGTGTCTAATATCTCTATGACCATAAACAAAAAGAAAAATCAATAAAACCTCACTCATTGTCACTCATATCATAAGTCATAACTTATCATGCAGTGTAAAGACGATTTTTTAAAACATCATAGAAACGAGGAATCATAACAAATCTCATATGATATTGTCATATGATAAAATCATGTAGTGTAAAGTCTACTTTAGTCTATCGATTAAAACAAGTTTCAGCTTGTGGATATGAAATCGACCTTTTTTACAAAAGCCATCCGCTTTAAATATTTAATATTGGTTAAAATAAAATTATATGATAAGTTGATATTAATCAAAGTATTTTAATCTACGTAATTATATAAAAAATATTACAAAAATTTTTAGAAAAGAAAGATTAGATAAACACACTACTTTGTACATCTATTAAAAATATGATAAGCTCTCTTATATTTCCATGCAATCAATTAATTAAATTAATAATCTATCCTATATAGAAAAACATATATATTCAAATAATTTAACAATAGTTTGATTGTTTTAAAATGAATAAAATAAGTATATCATTAGTGCTATTTTTTCTTGGAGCGGTATTAGCTCAAGAAAATGACTGTGAAATAAATTCCATAGACCAAGTATTACCAGTTTTAGAACAATGTAGTGTCATTAGAGTTAAAAACCTTTCGGTGCCATCTGGCCAAACTTTAGAATTGAATTTAAAAGAAAATTCACATCTCATTTTTGATGGAGTTGTAACATTTGACGTAAAATATCAGGACGAAGTACCTCTTGTTAGGATCAGTGGAGCAAATTTATTCGTTGAAGGTAGAGAAGGTAAGACTAATCAATTATAATGCTTATTAATGTGAATAAGAACCATCGTAAGATATAATTATGAAAACAACTATTTATGATTGAGTACAGATTTATTTATTGATATTCATTGAGTATTTAGTAGAGGTATTCATAGAGGTATCTTATTTTCATAAATATAAACCAACTGGTTCTCATTTTTATATTAAGTTTTATCGGTTCAGATATATTAACATAATTTTTTTGACGACTTTATTTATAATTTAAGAAATGTAACAAATAAATAATATATGAATGGGTGATTGGAAAAAAGATAACATTCCAAAAATATGGAGAATTAAAGTGAGATAGCCATTTTATGAATATCGGTGTCTTCTATCGGCCGAGCCCAAAAATGATCAAATCGCCTGTCGCCTTTATACAGGGTGAGTCATAACTATTGAGACATAGACTAAGGACAGGTTATTTGGACCAAAATATGGCTATTGGGCCAAATATGCCTTAATAAAATGTTGCTGAGAAAAAAGATACAGGGTGTTAAAGTTAATTTTTGTTTTTCGTTTTTTGCTTATAGTTTCCCTGTATATTTATAAATTGCTATCAAAATTGGCACAGAGGCATAATCTTAGACAAGAAATAGTATTTTATTTACAATTCCACTATCAAATACCAAACTAATAAACAAAGTTGCAAGTAACGTAAGGTTTCCGTTTTGACGATAAATCAAAACTAAACACACTTTAACTTAAAAGAACTCACAAAAACTCAAACCAAATGTTCTACATGGTCTCCTCCAATTTCTATGCCTTTTCTAATTCTTTTTATAAAGGATTTTCGGACGTTAAAAAAAATATTATTCTGTCCCCTATAAGATTAGCTGCATTTTGAATGTATCTCTAAGGTTTGTCTCATGTGTTAATTTCATTGGCATAAACTAAGGACTTCATATGTCCCCAAAAATATAAATCTAGCGGGTTGTACTCAGGACTTCTTGGTGGCCATTGAAAATCACTGCCTCTGCCAATCCATCGTTAAGGAAATACGTCATTAAGATGATTTCTAACAGCCAATGAAAAATGAGGTGGCGCTTCATCCTGCATAAACCACATTTTTCTTCTTACATCCAGTGACAGATCATCTAAAATATCACTAAGAGCATTTTCCAAAAATAATAAATAAGAATCTCCATTTAAATTCGGAGGAAGAACATAAGGCCCTAGTAGTTGGTCGCCTATAATGCCACACCAAATATTCAATTTAAACTCATGCTGAAAATGTCTAGCTTTAATAGCATGCGGGTTTTCTTCTTCCCAATAATGACTATTTCGCCAATTAAAAATCCCTCGTCTGGTAAAAGTTGCTTCGTCGGTGAACATAATATTCTTAATAAAGTGTCTGTCATTGCGATGTTTATTCAGAATACTTTGGCAAAACTGTAACTGTCGTGGAAGATCTGTTGGAACTAAATTTTGAACAGGAGTGAAGTGATAAGGATGAAGGTTCTCTTTTTTTAGAATTCTAACAATAGACGACTGACTTACTCCTGTTGCTGCTGATAGATGTAGTGAACTTATTTCAGGATTTTCATCTACTCGAACCAAAAGTTCATCTTTTTGATTAGGTGTGATTTGTTTCGGTCGACCACCCCGATTTTTAGTGTGAAATGGCCCAGTTTCACCTAAACTACGATATAATCTTGCAAAAGTTTTGTGATTTGGTTGCCTTCTGTTTGCGTATAACATTCCATACCTTCTGGCTGCCGAGCGACCGCAAAAATTTTCTTGTGCGTATACGCAAATCATATCTCGCATTTCTTCATTAGTAAAATGATTGTGACGAGGCATTTCAATCAAAAAAAGTAATGATTACTTTTAAAAAATGCAACATTACACTACACTGTCACATCAAAAATAATTTACTCTGAGCAAATGACATTTACCAACTACAGTCTGACTGTACTCTGTCTGAACTAATTATCTGACAGTCCAAAGCATACTTTTCATAAATGAAATAATATTTGAAATCCTTTTTTAAGACTCTAAGCAGTTCGACTGGGTTTTTCTCGAAAACGGTTGAAATTTTCATGTTTAAACAAGAGTACCAATTTTACGTAAAAATGATGTTTACGTCATATTTTCTAATAAAAATTACTAAAAAGTTTCATCAGAAAAAGTTTAGACTCAATTTGATCATTAGGAATTATCCAATTATCCTATTTCTTGTCTAAGATTATGCCTCTGTGCGAATTTTGATAGCAATTTATAAATATACAGGGAAACTATTAGCAAAAAACGAAAAACAAAAATTAACTTTACCACCCCGTATCTTTTTTCTCAGCAACATTTTATTAAGGCATATTTAGCCCAATAGCCATATTGTGGCCCAAATAACCTGTCCTTAGTCTATGTCCCAATAGTTATGACTCACCCTGTCTAAAAATATTGTTGTTGAGCGGAAAAAGGATCATATTACTGGAATTGCGCATTTATCCGCGCAATATAAAAAACGTGTCAAGAAATGTTTTATTTACGAAAACTTTGATAGTATGTTTTTAATGTCCATAGCATTGGCAATGCTCTGGCAAAATTCTACACATACACAGAGGGAGATGCTCAGCGAGGCTCCAATGAAGTCAGTACATCGGTTTTGTACTTCATTACTGAACATATCCCTAAAGAAGTAAAAATCTTGCATGTCTTTAGTAGTGATGCATCCGCAGGACAAAACCGTAATCACACTTTAACTAGGTTGTTTACTGCACTGACCGTGAATGGTAGATTTCAAGAAATCCATCAATATTTTCCAATCCGAGGCCACAGTTTTTTGCATTGTGACAGCAACTTCTCAGTTATTAAGCGCTCTTTAAAAAAAATTAAAAGGATTTATTCTCCTGTTCAATACAACGAAATCATTGCGTCTTCCAAGGAAAGGAACAATAAGTTCCAAGTAAAACGGCTAACAAATAGCGAGATACTGGATTTCAAAGGCTGGTGGTCACAATATTTTAAAAAGACTGACAAAGATATTAAGAAGAAATAGTCATTTCTTCACTGAATTCATTGATGGTCTAACCTAACCTTAAGAAACAAGATAATGTAAACCTTTCCATCTCGAAACATACAACGACAAACTTCCTATCAACTCTAAGAATTTAGAAGATATTTCTAAAATAATACATTATATACCAGAAGACTACAGGACCTTCTATGATGATATACTTACAAATCCTACAACAAATAGAGAAAACAGTGACCCAGAAGACTAAAAATAATATAAATGCCATGTTTTATTTTGTCTTACTCACGTTTTCGATTTTGAATGAAAACAGGATAAGATTTTTGTACTTTAAAATATCAGTAACTACTTACCTAATAGGCATGAGCTGTTAGTACTTTGGCATTAAACGTACCTTGTCCAGGTGTAAAAATGTTCAATAGAAATGAAACTATCGGCTTCGGTGCAAAACAGTTTTTTTATATTTTCTAATAACATAGTTCACAGGAATGTTATCCTTTTTCCAATCATCCATTCATTATTTTGATTGTTATATTATTACTTATATTTTTCAAACTATTGAACTTTCTTGATTATCGTTCAAAAATTCTAAGATAAGAGAGAGTCCGGTGCCGATATTGAATAAGCATCTTTTTGATCAGTCCTCACAAATTGTGAAATTTACATAATTGTTTGATTAACACTTTTACTGCTGATGTCACGCATGCGTGACTTCAAGTTGTTTTGCCAGGTGCTGACGACATACTTGCGTGACATCTGACCAGTTAAATTTAACAGAGTATTTTAAATACAGCGTATGCAGCAGATGGTTCACATCTTTTTAGCGTGTTACTAAGGCACAAAGTATTTAAAATATGTTTGCCGTTTTCATAATTTCCCAATGAGACGGCATTCGCGACGTTCGGCATTCGGACATGCTAGAGTAGGGGATACAAATTAGCGCGGTCAAGTCAGACACGCGTTCAAAGAATTCGAGCAGTGTGATTGTAATGTTGCAGTGGAAGGTTGGTTGTCGGCTTATTTATTTTGTTACGTTCGCGTATAGACCGTTTTGTCTTATTAAAATGGCGGACTCTATGCCGGGACCTTCAAAATGTAAAAAACGTAAAGTACTGGTGAAAAATCCTAATAAACTAAGTGAAAGTGAGATGTTAGCTTTGTTATATGAATCTACGATTATATATATATATATATATATATATATATATATATATATATATATATATATATATATATATATATATATATATATATATATCTTTGTTATATGACGAGGAGGACTTATTTAGTAATCATTCTATTGGCAGTAACACTGATTCTGATTTCGAGGGCGTTTCTTCTGAATCCGAGGAGTATTCAGACGATGATAGAGAGAGTAAGTTTTTATATTTTATGTGATAACAATATTATTAATTTTTTTTATTGTTACAGTAAATGAAATGCCGATTCAAATCCAAGATGACGTTCCCAACGAAAAAGAAACTGTGTTAGAACACTCATTTTCTCACTGGACAAATATTCCTATGAATATGAAAGATTTTATGTTTTCGAAAACAAATGAACTTTTGGTTCAACCAGGTGGCAATGACCCAATCGATTATTTTAAAATGATATTTGATAACGACAATTTGGATTTAATTGTTAGCCGAACCAACTTGTATCCAGAAGAGATATTCCTTTCTAAACATATACGAGAAAAATCAAGAATTACAAAGTGGAAGCCAGTTTCACGAAAAGAAATGTTAAAATTTGTTGCACTATTGATTCACACTGGAACCATTAAATTAAATAGACTCAATGATTACTGAAAATCTCATCCAATATTTAATTTAAAATGTTTTTCGGAGCATATGAGTAGAGATCGTTTCCTTATCATAATGAGGTGCTTACATTTTGCTAGAAACCCAGCCAGTGGAGAAGAAGTTCAAGATCGATTGTACAAAGTATGAACTATAATAACGTTCTTCAATAATAAAATGTCTGCTGTTTATTATCCCGGAAAAAACCTTTCACTTGATGAGTCAATGGTACTATGGCGTGGACGCTTGGTATTCCGACAATATATCAAGAACAAGCGTCATAAATACGGGATAAAACTCTATATTCTTACAGAGCCAAGTGGTTTAGTTCTAATATCTTTAGTCTACACTGGAGCCCTGGATGATGCCGGTGGAAAAGGCCACACAACAAAAGTAGTTTTACAGCTACTTCAGGAATATTTGGACCAAGGACATAGTGTATACATGAACAATTTTTATAATTCCTATGAACTAGCTAAAATATTAACAAATCGAAGTACTTACTGCACTGGAACACTAAATGTGAGAAGGAAGTATAATCCCAAAGACGTTATTGACAAAAAACTAAAAAAAGGTGAGCGAATTGCTTGTTTTTCTGATAATATTTTAGTTGGTAAATGGAAGGACAAACGTGACGTTCTTTATATCTCTAATGAATTTGGAAGTGAAATGACGGAATTTGTTGATAGAAGGAATAGACCCAGAGAAAAACCTACTGCAATTTTTAATTATAATAAGCATATGGGGGGTGTCGATCGGCAAGACCAACTAAACTCTTACTATCCCTGTAAAAGAAAATTATTAAGGTGGTACAAGAAGTTGGGCATACATTACATACACTTGATGCTAATGAATTCGTAATTGCTACATAAACAATTTGTTTTACGTCCGATGAGCCTTTATGACTAGCGACTGTCAGTTTTGGAAAAGCTATTAAACATTGGGATGAATAACAAGCTGAGGCCGACAATTAAAACAGTCCACATTATTACCAAAATTTTGGCCAAGGACAAACAAGGAAAAACAGTAAGAAAGCAATGTAGAGTGTGCTCTGGCAAGAAAATCCGTAAAATGACGCTTTACCACTGCCAACAATGTACAGAAGAGCCCGGATTATGCGTCAAATGTTTTAACGGTTGCCATCAATGGTGCAAAATTTTGTGTTACACATATAAACAAATTACGTAGTTATGTATGTTATGAATTTGAAGTTTTCTTTATTGTTCATCTAGTGTTTAAGTTTCTATCACTTTTTGTTTTGTTTTTAATTTTTTACTTAGTTTTCTTAAAATTGTCTTCAATAAACTTTTAAAGTAAAAAAAATATATTGACACGCATGCGTGTCAATCAACACATGGCAAAAAGTTTATACCTAGGTGCGCCCGACACGCATGCGTGACATTGAGAAAAAACAACTAAACTCCCTATATATGGGCTTCAGTTTAGTCCTAAAATTAAAACTGCCTAATTAAGTAAATTAAAATTTTTAGAAAAAAAACTGCCCCACCCGGCAACTCATCTATCATAGAAGTCAGCAGCGAAAGTGTTAATAGACCACAGATACGAAAGCTACCCGATCGGAGGGGTGCAGAATTTGGTAACCTTGACACTGAGGAAAACCGTTGTTGTGCCGGTGTTTGCATCACTTTTACATGTGATTTGATAATGATATTTAATTTACTTACATTAAAAATTAAGACAAACAAAGCTTAATAAAACATTGGTCATTTAATAAAATTCTGTGTTAAACGAAAAACTATAAAACGTAGCTTTAAAGTGAACAGAAAATAAATATGATAGGTAATTTGGGAACTCTAGGTATGTAGTAAAATTCTCTTGTTAGTGATTCCATGGTAAATTATGGGAGAAAAACCAGAAAAAAAAACTTCATAATACTATCCCGACATGGTAAGTATTTGGTCGTACATTTAGATTACTTTCAATAAACACTGTCTTATGTTTGTTATTATGAAAAAATGTACTTTTATTCTTTTTAAGTTTTACTTGAAATCTTACATATTACAATGTGCTTAACCTCTATTCGTTAAGTGACCTGAAGTTGGTCATGGTCTTCTTGAAGCTGTCATAGTCATATGCTTAGAACATGAAAGTAGTTCCAAGGCCATATGAGACAAACACCATATTCTGATGTTATATGTTTGTTATTTAAAAAACATAAATGATGTATCGTCTATATGTTACTGACTTACTAATACTGGTATTTTTCTTTTAATAACTTTCTCTTTTAATATGGGTAACCAGATCCTACTATATTCTGCCGAGGAATTTGCGACACAATTAGTTATTATGGATATTCTCAAGTTAAAGTTAATTTCATGTAATCGAATGAACTCTTTTACAAGTAAAGTCGTCCCAGGAACGTAACTCAACAATATTGGCACTAGCATTTTAAAGTGATCTACTTTAAAATGTATAATGTATGTCTGAATTGTCAATATAAATGAATCAGATAAAATTAAATTAGAAGAATTTTTTAATTTACTAATGTTTGTATTTTAAGAACGATTTCCGAAGTGGAAATTGTAACATCAATAAACTTACTTTAACTCTTAATTGTGGCTTATTCCCATTTAAATAGTAATTAGATCGATATCCAATTCCATACATCGAAGACTTGGGTTAGTCGCTAGCTGGTAATTTGTAAGTGGTCATTTTCTCTACAATAGAGCATACAACCAGATACCAGTAGCCACCGAAGATATACCAAAAACTTCCGTTTCCACACCATTTGAACTGTACGAATAATTATTTATGCCTTTTGGTTTAAGAAACGCAGGACATACCTTCCAGCGTTTCATAGATGAGATTTTACGTGGTCTTGATTTCGCCTACGCCTACATCAATGACATTCTCATTACATCAGAATCCAAAGAGCAGCATATATCGCATTTAGAAGAAATTTTCAAAAGGCTTAAGCAATTTGGCGTTGTGATTAATCTAGCAAAGTGTCAATTCGGCAAAAATGAGACTACATTTTTGGGATATACGGTATCAGCAGCAGGACTTAAACCTCCCCAAGAAAAAGTAGCAGCTGTACAAAATTTCATTCATCCTAAAACCGTGAAAGACCTGCGTAGATTTCTAGGTATGTTAAACTTCTACCGAAGGTTCATACACAATGAAGCTGAGCTTCAAACACCACTACATGATACCCTAAAAGGAAATGTTAAAGGAAAAGCACCAATTGAATGGACACCACAGCGGATTCAAGCCTTTGAAGACTGCAAAAGTAGTTTAGGTATAGTACATCCACTAATAATTTTCCAACATAAACATGTCACATTCTGGTATTAAAGAGACCGCCTTTCAAATCAAGGTTGTCAGACATATTTCCTAAAATTCCTAAGGTTATATTTAAAAAATATTCTCTATTCTCTATTCGTTATTATTTAATTGCTAGTCAACGAACGACACTCTTAAAAAATGATATGAACATATTCCCAAAAAATATATCTATAAATTAATTAACTAGGTACTAATATTTCCATGGACTCTTCACTAATGAATTAAAGCAACCGTGAACGTTTATATATTACTTATGCTCTAAGTAATTTTCGAATATCGGCAACATTGTAGTCTGGAGAGAATTTGGACCTTCGATATATCTTGACGTTGCCATGTTGGTGAATTTAGCGGTAATACTCTTATAGACATAATGATCGACTTTTAAGAAATCAGACATCTTTTAAGAATCCAAGTTCTCAAAAACGGTTACAAGAATTGTATTATTTTTTTCCAAATTTCATTGATTTTATACCTTACCTGGAAACATGAAAAATTGCAGATATATTAATATGTTATATTAAAGTTACATTCAGTAATTTTAAACTCATGCATTATGACAACAGCGCAGCGCAAAGCGATAAATCGTAATCAACACCTGTGTGTCTGGATATGTGACACTCTAAAATATTCCTTTTTGCAACCAGATAACACAGGCGGAGGTTTATAAGGTATAAGATATAATTATAAGTAATATTATATTTTTCTAGAATGGCATTTTGGAGACCGTTTGAAACGAATGATCAAGATGCATCAACTTCTGTGTTATCAATAAATAATGACAATTATTTTAATGACAGCCCGGAATTAAAAAATAAAGATTTGCACGTACAATCCCAAAGAATAATTTTAAATATGTATGAGTGTTTGAAAAAAGAAAATATTGGGATGGCTGATAATGCAATTGTTTCGAGAATTCATATATTAACAAAAATCGGGTATAAGACGATATATACAATTATTAAATTAGGCACTGTTACAGATCATTCCTTAAAACGAAAGCGACCAAATAAAAAATTGGGTAGGATTGACACTGCTGCAAAAGACGTTATTCAACGAACAGTTTACAATTTTTACAAAGAAAATAGAGTGCCTACTTTAGAACTGATTCGTGAAAAATTGAGAGATTTCCCTGAATATAATTATACATCTTTGGAAACACTGCGCGAGATTTTGATAAGTTGTGGATTTAAATATAAGAAATTAGATAATCGAATGGTAATAATGGAATCTCGGCGTATTGTTGAACTTCGACGAGAATATTTGAGTAAAATAAAACAGTATCGTAATTCAAACCGAAACATAATCTATTTAGACGAAACCTGGTTCGATACGCATGATGTTGTCAAGTACGGCTGGGTTGACAACACAAACAAGTGTGCGTTAAATACACCGTGTTCACGAGGAAAACGTGTTATTATTCTTCATGCCGGAAGCAAAGATGGTTTTGTATTTAATGCATTGCTATTGTCGGCCAAAAATATAACAAAGTCTTCTGCCGATTATCACGAAGATATGACAGCCGATTTATTTGAAAAGTGGTTTGTTGAACAACTCTTGCCCAATATTCCGCCGAATTCAGTGATTGTTATGGATAATGCGTCGTATCATTCCCGCATATTAAATAAAATACCTAATAATAACACGAAAAAGGACGAAATTTTAAAATTTATGCAACTTAAAAACATCACTGTTCCTAAAAAGATTCCAGTAAAGAAAGAATTAATTAGAATGATCAAAAGTCGGAATTTTAAAAACGAATACGTTATTGACACCATTTGCAGCAGGCACGGCCATACTCTTTTGCGATTACCCCCATACTATTGCATTTTTAATCCAATTGGAATGGTTTGGGGTATCGTAAAAAAACGATTGCGAACATATAATCAGTCACTAACATTAAGCGCAGTGGCCATTGAGAATATTCGAGAAGTAATTAGTGGCATTAATAGCGATGTGTGGAAAAATTGCGAAGCTCATGTTTTAAAAATAGAAAACGAATATCCTGTTTTACCGGCAATAGCACCAATAGTTATCCAACCTGGGAACGATTCGACTTCAGAAGACTCTGACGATCCTTTTTAGTCCTTCTAATTAATTTCTTTACAGCTATCGCGATGCATCTTGAACACTAGTATTCATTATTATACAGTGTGTCACATTTAAGATGAAAACACCTCTATATATCAGCTATCAAAATACATACAGATTTAAAATTTTGCACAGTCATACATGTTGATAGTGCACATTTTTTTAAGATAGTGATCTGAAATTTTAATTTTAAACGCGGCTTACTGCGAATCCACAAACAGGGTAAATTTTCGATATTTTGCTTCGCGTTAGAGAAATCGGAAAAACTTATTTGGAAAAGTTGTTCCACTTATTGTAACCGCACATACCAAATTTCATGACAAAATTCGCAATTTTAGTTTTTCAGTATTATTTGTAATCTCGATCATAAATCTACAATTGATGCATCTCGGGACAGCCAACTGTCCGTTTTAGAATCCTGACTACAATTGAAGATCTTATTTCCAAAGTGTCTTAAATCCATATAATGAAATCCATGAAATTACAGATTTTCATACAAATTTAACATACAAATTATACAATTTTCATATGCACTTTTAAATAAATAAGAAGTTGTTTTGGTACATATAACTTTATTCTAGACTTTAGACTCTAAGAAGAAATCTATAAAGTTTAAAAAAAGAAAATTAAATCTTATCTAAATATATATATATATATATATATATATATATATATATATATATATATAAAAGGGGTTGAGGTTAATTGGGTATACAGCTGATTAAAAGCCAAGTGTACTCTGTTTAACAATTCATTATATTTCGCCAATTTTCATTGGCATCATCAGATGAGAGCTACAATTATTTAAAACATGGTAAAATATAATTTAATAATAGTTTGTTGTTTATATACTTACTTAATTGAGGTTAATGGCAGTGCGATTTATTTTAATACCATCAAGTAAAAATTTTTTTGTTGGAATAATGTTGAATGTAGTTGATGTTGATTACAAATTAAAATATAGGAAACAAATACAATTCAAATTAAAAATAAAACAGACACAACGTTTAGTTCGGTAAATGTCATTAAGGTTAAGTACTAGAACTATCAAATATCGAATGTTATTAATTGACTTTTGTGAAGATGATTAGTTCCATGGTGTTGACGTAGTAGTTGTTTATTTGATTAATATTTACTGTAAGGTGTGTTATAGTTGAAAAAATTTTTGAAATTACATTATGTGTTGTATTAATTATTTGATAGTTATATGTGTCTATTTATAACATTATAAATAGACCTTTGAAGAGTCCTATTCAAAAATGCCCCGTTTAAACAAATCGAAGGTTGAAGGGTGCCGGACATTTATGCCGGAAACAATTCAAATTCAAAAGATCACCTTTTTCTGCTACGGAAAATATTGCCCCGATTTCTCACCAAAATCAATGTTGAGACTTTAGTTTAGATACTCTTGAATCTCAAAAATACTCATTTACATATTTTTCAAGCCTCGAAAATGCATATTAGGTATCGTATTTTTCGGATTTTAAATCGCCTATATCTCCAAAACTATTAACTTTTGAGAAAAATGACATAGATCTTATTTAGAGTCACCCAAAAACCTAAAAAATATTTCTTGGAGCACAAAAGGTGATATTTTGAATTTGTTTAAAAAATTGTTTAAACAATTTCTGCCCAAAAATTGAGAAATTTTCCTGAATATAATTATGTAAAAATTAATAAAAATTATATAATTTTTCTTGAAATATGCGTTTGATGAACTGATCCCTTTTCTTAATTTCCACGCCAATGGTCGGCATTGACATCAAAGAATCTTAAAAGCCGACGCTTGGCAAATTGACATTGGAAAAAGTATAACGCTACTTTACTGAGCCACCCTGTTAACGATATTTACATCTCCACCACTTTCGATGCTTCCGATTTTTATGCTGGAGCTGTATTACAACAAAAAACGAATACAGGTAGGAAACCTTTAGCTTTCTTTTCCAAAAAATTCTCATCTAGCGAAAAGAAATATGGTGCGTACGACAGATAATTATTGGCTATATATTTAGCTATAAAACATTTTAGACATATGATTGAAGGCAAAGACATAACCATATACACTGATCACAAACCAATCACCTTCGCCTTTACACAGAAGCTAGGCAAATGCAGTCCTAGATAATTTCGATATTTAGATTTTATAGAACAGGTTTACACCAACATTCAGCACATCTCTGGATTAACGAATATTGTAGCAGACGCACTATCTCGAGTCGATAGCATCAAGAAAGATATCAAAATCATGGACTTAGCTCTCGCACAAGAAACAGATCCAAAACTAAAAACATACTTAAAAAGAGAAAACATCGTTGCAATTAAAGAAAATACGGTTTCCGGAACAAAACGTTAGTTTGTACTGTGACTGTAGCAACATCTACAGCCAGACCATTTATACCGAAACCACTCCGAATGGCAATTTTTAGCACCATGCACAATCTAGCACATCCTGGAATTAACAGTTCAGTGAAAATTCAAACATATCGGGCCACATTGTTTTACCGACTGGAAGTTTCCTACCACCTTCCAGTCGATTCAAACATGTTCACATAGACATTATAGTGATGCCGATTTCTGATGGAAACAGATACTGTTTAACAGGTGTCGACCGTTTCACGCGTTGGCCGGAAGCTTTTCTAATGCTCAATCAAGAAGCAGATACAGTAGCCACAACATTTTTTTCTAGTTGGATAGCTCGTTTTGGCACTCCCAAGCGTATCACAGTGGATCATGGTCGACAATTCGAATCACATCTCTTTAAATCAATCTGCGAATTAACCAGAACTATCCATTTAAGAACAATCGCCTATCACCCTCAAGTAAATGGCATGGTGGAAAGATTTCATTATCACGAATGGCGATAAACGGATTTCTGTCTAACATTCCGTCTGATTTTAATTTTTTCCGTTCGCAATTTGTCTACAAGTATTACGGCTTCTTATCCATAGTATAAATTACAGATTATTTCATACAATATCGCTTTCGTCAATATTTTTAAGAGCCAGTATTAACGATTTATGCTGTATATGCAGAGCAAATGAGGTTTGAGTTTCCATTAGTAAATTAATTTATAGTAACGTCAATCAAGAAAATTTTTCTCAAAGCTGAAACAAATATGTTCCCTTCTTTAATATAATTCACAAGAACCATATATTGACTTTTTAATAATAAACTGTTACTTCTTCAGTCTCAAAAACTATCCGGTGATATGATCAATCATTTTCTTGTAGATGCTGTTATTAGTGGACAAGGGGAAAAATACTGGGATGGTAAAGGCATTGAAGGTAAAAATAGGAAACCAGTTTTACTAGAAGTATCATCTCAAAACTCACTATTAAAGAACATCAATCTCCGTAACTGTCCACAAGAATGTGTTAAAATTTTAAAATCTGCGAATAGCACTTTTACTGGCTGGAATATTGATATTACAGACGGATTTAAGGTAAGAAATAACGTTTCAGGATAAATACTTTTATACAGAGTGTTTCAAAAAAAGGTAACCTCGTCTTTAGGGTAGATAAAAAACTGAAAAATAATTGGGGTTTGCTTAGTAAAAAAATTTTGTATTTACGCATTTTTTACGATTTTGCCGAAACTACTGGCAACATTGTAATGAAATTTTATACGAATATGTTTTGGAAGCTGATACATCCCATGAATTTGATTTTATATCTGATTCTCATAGAGGGCGCTAGTTACACGGATCGTACTAAGTATTAGTCAATATAACTTTTTTAAGAGTATAATTATTAATCAAAATTTCAAGTAAACTTAAACATCATTCAATTTTACACGAAAAAGGTACTCTTGGTAAAACTCGATACTGTGTACCGTTTTCGGAATATTTTGATTTGAAAATTATGAAGTAATAATTGATGCTGGTATAAAATAGTTAGTAATTAAACAAAACTCAAAAGAAGAAAATTAAATTAATGACTAAGAACATAAAATAAAGTTCAATTACAGTAAGTGTTCAAAATGACCTCCGTTTTCGCGAATACACAAGTCTATTTTTTTTTCTAAAGATTCCATTAACCTTCTAAACGGTAGGGGATCAGCTATGATGTCATTAAATTGACGTTGAATTTTTTCTTCCAATTCTTAGCGTGAATTTACCTCTGTAGCATACCTTCTATCAAAGTGTGGTGGAGCTCCTTAGTGCATAAAAAATAAAGATCTTCGCTCGTTTAGCGTTAAATCTTCTAATATCTCGAATAAGGAATTGTTTAAAAAATCAAGATACATATCACCATTTAAATTTCCAGGTAGAATATGATAACCTATTAAGTTGTTACCTTAAGTTGCTGCCCAAACATTAACTTTAAATGAGTGTTGGTAATGTGATACCCTTTTGACTCGTGGATTCTCATCACACCAGTAGTGTGCATTATGGGAGTTAAACATACCTTGTCGCGTAAAGATGGCCTCGTCCGTAAAAAGAATGCATTTTAAAAAATTTGGATTGTGGGCTGTCCTTTGTTGCAATGTTTCACAAAAATCCACTCTAACCGGTAGATCATCTGGCAAGAGCTCTTGGACTTGTCTGTAATGATAAGGATGTAATTGCTGTTCTTTCAGTATCCGCCAAGTACTTGAAGAAGAAGTATTTGTTTGTCTTGCTATATTCCTTACGCTAACTGTTGGATCTTGATCAAGTAAATTTAAAATATTATTTTCTTTATTAATTGTTCTTGTTGTTCTTGGTTTAATAGAATTTATTTTATTTGGACTCACATTCCCAGTTTCTCGACACCGTCGTTCAATGGCTCTAAATGTTTTTGTACTTGGTAAGTTTCTTCTAGGAAACTTTTCTGCATAACGTGTCACAGCTGCACTAGAACATCCTAAACATTCGCCTAAGGTTAATAACATGTCAGTGTATTCAACATTTGAGTACATTTTGATTTGATTTTACAAATAACAAGGTTTCAAAACTCTAATTATTGTTGATTTATTGTAATAACAATCAATAAATGTCAGATTTCCATGGCACACTTGGAGAAAATAGAGGTATACCTATTAGAACTTTATCATTACTACCAGCATCAATTATTACTTCATAATTTTCAAATCAAAATATTCCGAAAACGGTACACAGTATCGAGTTTTACCAAGAGTACCTTTTTCGTGTAAAATTGAATGATGTTTAAGTTTTCTTGAAATTTTGATTAATAATTATACTCTTAAAAAAGTTATATTGACTAATACTTAGTACGATCCGTGTAACTAGCGCCCTCTATGAGAATCAGATATAAAAACAAATTCATGGGATGTATCAGCTTCCAAAACATATTCGTATAAAATTTCATTACAATGTTGCCAGTAGTTTCGGCCAAATCGTAAAAAATGTGTAATTTTTTTTCTTCAACGCCCTGTATCTTAAAAACGGATGGCGTTACAAAATTGTTTACTATGCAAACCCCAATTATTTTTCAGTTTTTTACCTACCCTAGAGACGGGGTTACCTTTTTTTGAAACACCCTGTATATTAAAATTTATCACAAAGTACAGTGGTCCTTTAATCTTATAATATATTAAAGTCAAATGTAGGGAACATAGTGATTGAAATTTTATACAAATACTCTGTGAAATCCCCAACATTGGACCAAAGCAAACTGGACAAACAAATAAAAATCGTAAATAACAACATAAATGATATCAAATAAACGTTTTAATACAAAAAGTCATGGCATATTGCGACTGCCTCGATATAATGTAGCTCTAAATGCTATCAAGATTCGTTTGTGTTGAAATAATAGAGTATTTCTCCCTAACCAGATAGACTTTAGTGTAATCGTTAATCAGTAAGGTAAAAAAATATTACCAACACAAAATTTGGGTTCTGTAAGCACAGTTTAAACCTAAAATTACGCCAAATAATGATTAATGTTATATTTGGTTAGTGTTAAGATGTGGTTTTACAGAAGAATGTTCCGAATACCTTGCATATCAATACAGACCAACAAAGCAATGTTAAATAGAGCAAATGTCATTTGTGACTTATAAGAGATCGGTACAAAATCCTTTAGCTTATTATGAAAGGTAAAATCAAGAGCTGCAGAGGAATTAGAAGATTGTCCCGATTGGCCGACCAATCACAAACAGCGTCATTAACTGCGTTGTCATTGGCCTCCCGGCGGAAGATTGCTGCGAAATTGCAAACACGAACTGTATAAAAACGCAGCACATCTTCCGATCGAGATCTAGTCGTCTTACAATACTATCCCCGTTAGACCTCGTTGGCCGCGTGGCATTTAAAAATTCAACGTTTATTATTATTACCCAAGATTAAACCTTTGTGAAGACTTCGCTTTGAAGAAGAGTCCGAACGCTTTTTACAGTGAATACGAACGAAGTCTATTTGACTACAAAGCATTCACTAGAAGGTGTAGGAGCCGGAGTAGCGACTGTTGGTCATTCTTTCGTCGAGGTGAAGAAAAGTTTGATAGTAAACTTGTCACCTCACGAAATAAAGTGTCGACTCGAAGTGAACATTCCCTGCCTGGGAGAGCATTGATCTTTAAGATAGGAAAGACAGAAAAGACACTGGCACAGTATTCCACTGGTCCGCCGACGGTTAGGAGTAAATAAAAGGCACTAGTGGACTTAGAATCACTCCTCATTCGGTGGCCAAGTCAAAGTCGCGCTTTGCCGATAGAAACCTTCTCGACGGAAATAATTAACGTCTTTACAAGACATATGATTGTTTCCTCGGAAGGTAACGTTCAAGGTTTAGCACCAACATCAGAGTCGCCACTGCGGCGGTGTTCTTACACACCTTGTGGGGTGTGTGCTCGATCACACGTCGAAACGTAAAGGGCTGGCATCTCTGTGAAATCTAAAGCGCATATCGCAATTAGAATACTCATATTCAATACATGTAAGAAAATAATACACCGTCTAGTAAGAATCTGTCTAACTGTTAAAGTATTCTAAATTATCGGTGGACTTTTGAGAACTACAGAGACACCAGTGAACTTCACGTGGAGTGTGGTTTGGGTACACACCATTACCACGAGGTCAAGGATGGAGTCGAAAAACCTTCGATCCTCCTCTAGAGCGGCGGTCGCAGATCGCCGTGGAGAATACCTCCGTGGATGCTACGGATCAAACAGATGTCATGGCTCAAGAACATTCGCGATTGGACAGGAATAGGTAGTACCAAACAACTGAGGAGCAACTGAGCAAAAAGCAATAAATCCAGTTTTAGACATTTTTTAAGTAAATACTACAAAGTACTTGGCTTAGTTCAATCTACATTGTGAACTATTCATTTCAGGCAATGCGCTTTAAATATCTATAAATATTGCTGTATGAATAATTCAAAACCAAACAAAAATGCAATAAATCATATTTTAAAACCAAGCAAACTGACGTAAATTTATCTTATTTAACCAAACTGCAAGAAATATTTCTGTGAAAGTTCTGTTCGGTTTGCGTAAATTACCAAAAGATGGCAATCACCGTTCTGTTCATTTTGTTATGCGTGTTATTGTAAGAATGTATTTTGCTTAAGTTGCTTCAGACAATGCATGTTAATTTACTAAAATGGAAGACATTATATCTATTATTTGTGTAAAAGATGTTAACAAGGTAAGTCAAAAGAGAATGGCTAAATTGTCAAAAAGATCTTTGATAAAAGTAAAAGGTTAATACATATTCTTCTTTGTCAACCATTTTCCATCCACTCCTGAATGTAGGTCTCTCCCAATTGCTTCCATCTTTCTCTATCTTGCGCCAATCTAATCCACTGTTCGCCTGCCACTGTTCTTATGTCATCTACCCATCTTTTTTGAGGTCTTCCCATGCTTCTTGTTGTCGTCCTTGGTCTCCATTCTAGAATTCTCCGTGTCCACCTGTTGTCATTATATCGGGCTACGTGATCTGCCCAGCGCCATTTCATTTTTGCAATTTCTTCCACAATATCCCTAATCTTCGTTCTACGTCTTATCTCGGTGTTTCTAATCTTGTCTCTTAGTGATATTCCAAGCATGATTCGTTCCATTGCTCTTTGCGTTGTTTCTAATTTTTTAGCAGATTTTTGGTAAGGGCTACTGTCTCCAAGCCGTAAGTACAAACTGGTAGTATGCATGTGTTATACACCTTTTTCTTTAAGTTTACAGGAATGGAGGTGTTTTTAAAGGTATATGCTAATGTGCCGAAAGCGCCCCATGCCAGTTGTGTTCTTCTTTTAATTTCAGCATCTTGATTTGGTTTTCCTAGTTTGATAACATGACCTAGATATACATAATGTTCAACATTTTCTATGGTATGATTTTGTATTGTTATATTTGTCTGGTTTCGGCTCAGTATTTTTGTTTTGCTGTAGTTCATTTTTAAGCCTACCGCTCCTGAAACTGCATTTAATTGTTGTAACATATCATTTAGTTCTTGGATATTATCGGCTATTAAAACTATGTCATCTGCGAATCGCAAGTGGTTTAAGTATGATCCGTCGACGTTGATACCCTTATTGTTCCATTCTAGTTTCTTAAAAATGTCTTCTAGAGCAAGGGTAAATAGTTTGTGAGAGATGGTGTATCCTTGTCTTACTCCCCGTTGTAGTCTTATGGGATTAGTTTTTGTGCTTTCGTCCAGCTTTATCTGCATGGTGGCATTTTCATATATGTTTTTAATTATGTTAGTGTATCTTGAATCTATACGTGCATTTTCTAGAGATTCAAGCACTGCCCATAATTCGATGGAATCGAATGCTTTATGGACATCGACGAACGCCATATGAATTGGAACATTATACTCGGTGCATTTTTCTATCAGTGTTCTTACGGTGTGCAAGTGGTCTATGGTACTAAACTGTTTTCTGAATCAAGCATGCTCGATAGGTTGATAGAAATCGAGCTTATGTGTTAGGCGGTTGGTTATGATTTTAGTTAGTAATTTATACAGATGTGAGAGCAAGGATATTGGTCGGTAATTCTCGATGTTTGCTTTGTCTCCATTCTTGAATAGTAAAATGACTTCGGAGTTGTACCATTCTTGAGGAATCTTTCCTTTATCAATTATATATAGTTCAGCTCAACAGGCCTCAAAGGCCCAAGGCTTCAACGGTTTTCTTCCATTTCTTTCTATCTTGTGCTAAGTTTTTCCAATCTTGTACCCGCAGCGACTTCAGATCTTCTTTTGCCGACTCCAGCCATTTTCTTCGGGGGCGGCCTCTTTTTCTTTTTGTACCAGCCTCAGTGTTTATTAATTCATTGGGAACTCTTCCTTCCTTCATTCTTGCTATATGTCCGAGCCATCTTAATCTTTGAATTTTAGCAAGTCTTGTTATTTTTGGTTGCCCATATATTTGCATTATTTCTTCATTCGTTCTTCTTCGCCAGATGTTCCCCTCTTTTACACCTCCGTATATCCTTCTAAGAATTTTTCGTTCCCATCTATCTAATTTTACTTCCATATCTTTATTTAGTGTCCAGGTCTCGCTAGCATAGAGTACTGTAGGTCAGATAACTGTTGTATATATTCGTTTTTTTGCTGTTCTGGATATTATATTCGACCTCAGTATCTTAGTCAGGCTCCCAGCACTCTTACTACCTTTGGCCATTCTTTTTATGATTTCTTGGTTCTCTTCGTTCCTATTTGTTAGTGTCACTCCCAAGTAATCGAATTGGCTAACAACTTCAAAGTTATATTCTTTACTTGGGCTTTGTATCTTAAAGAACTGTCCTTGATGATTTTCGTTTCCCCTCATCACCATATATTTTGTTTTTTCTTCGTTTATTTTTAAACCATATTCTCTGGCCATTCTCTCTATTCTAGTAAAGATTTCTCTTAATTCTGCAGGTCTCCTTGTTATTAAGGTAACATCATCTGCATAAGCTACGCATTGATGCCTGTGATGATATATTGTGCCTCTAGTGTAGATGTTACACTCTCGTAAAATCTTCTCTAAGATCAAATTGAAAAAATCTGTTGATAACGGGTCACCTTGTCGCAGACCTCTATTAGTGATAAAGCTATCCGAAACCCGTCCTTCTAACATGACTTTACTTTTAGTATCATTGAGTATGCATTTAGTCAGTCTTACTATTTTTGGTGGAAATTTAAAATATTCCAGTGCTTCGAATACTCTATTTCTTTTTATAGTATCATATGCCTGTCTAAAATCAATAAACAGCATGTGTAATGTTAGGTTGAATTCATATGAGCTAGCTAAAATTTGTTTCATTGTAAAAATTTGGTCTATTACCGATCTGTTTGCTCTGAAACCTGCTTGATATTCACCTAGACAATTTTCAACTTTTATTTTAATTTTATTTCTAATTGATATGGCCAGAATCTTATACACTGTATCTTGTAGAGCTATTCCCCTGTAATTTTTACATTCTGTAACGTCTCCTTTTTTATGCACTGGACATAAGATTGCTTCTTTCCACTGATTGGGTATTTTTTCTCTGATCCACACTTCGCGTATTAACTCAGCGATTTCTTTTTGCACCATTTCGCCACCTTCTTTTAGAAACTCAGCAATGATACCATTTTCACCAGGTGCTTTGTTGTTTTTTAAGTTTTTTATGATCTCTATAATTTCTTCCTTGGTAGGTACTTCTTCATTTACATCTGGGTCCCTTACTTCTTCATGTTGTAGTTGCGTTTGTTCTCTTTCATCTTGGTCGTCCGTACATAATATGTTCTCGAAATAATTGGCCCACCTTCTTAATTTTTCATCTGTTCCACCTAACAGATTCCCCTCTTCATCTTTATAATATCTTGATGTGGTTTTGTATTGGGTTCGGTCTCGTTTTATTTCTTGGTAGAAATTCCTGACTTGTTTATGTAAAAAATCTTCTTCAATACGAACTAGTTTCTGCTCTAAACTTGACCGCTTCTTCCTTCTACAAATCTTCTTTGCTTCCCGTCTTTTTGCGGCATAAGCTTTTTTACTCTCTTCATTATTTCTTATTATACTATTTATTCTAGCTTTATTTCGGTCATTAATGGCTTTCTTACAGTCCTCATCATACCAATCCGTTTGTTTACATTGTCTGTTTCCTGTTAATACTGAGTCGGCTGCTTCTTGAATTTTTTCTTCTAGTTGTACCCATCTGCTTTCTATATCATTTACTGTTGTCTGGCTTTTCAGTTTCTCTTCAATTTGCTGCCTGAATTTTTTCTTAACTTCTCCCTCCTGAAGTAGTGCACCGTTATATCTTTTTATTTTTTTACAGCTAGTGTTATTAATTGTGGGTATTATTTGCTCCATTTTAACTTTGACCAAAAAGTGGTCCGAATTTGCATCAGCACCTCTGTAACTTCGGCTATCTTTTATGGCTCTCATATGTTTGGCTTCTATTAGTAAATGATCTATTTGGTTTACTGTTTGTCCATCTGGTGATACCCAGGTACCTTTATGAATTTCTTTGTGATCAAAATAAGTGCTCATAATTCGCATATTATGTTCGAAAGCAAATTCTATTACTCTTTTTCCATTCAGATTACTGTCTCTATGATTACTTTTTCCCCCTGTTATTTGTTTGTATATATCCTCCCTGCCAATCTTGGCATTCAAATCTCCTACAATTATTTTTATGTCATATGATGGTATTTTGTAAAACATATGTTCTAATTGTTCATAAAAGCTATCTTTAACGTCTTCATCTGTATTTTCTGTTGGTGCATGCACATTTATAAGGGTTACTTTTCTATATTTTCCTCTTATTCTTATTTTACATAATCTGCTTGTGACTGCCTCAAAATCTATTACCAGATTGGCAAATGTTTTCTTTATAAAAAATCCCACCCCAAATACACGTTCATTGTCTCCACTGTTGAAAAACACGTAGTTTCCCACATCCATGGTAAAATTTCCTTTTTGTTTAGTTTCTTGTATAGCTGCAATATCTATCTCATATTTCTCTAACGTATCTGATAAGTTCTTTAGTGCTCCTACTTCAAAAGTCCCTCTAACATTCCATTGTCCTATCATCATCATATTCCGCGCTTTATTCGTTTCCATATTTTCCTGACCACTGTGCCTGTGTAGACTCAGTTTTTTTTCATTTTCTCTAGTTTTTCGGTACTATGGTTCCATTTCCACCATTCATCGTTTATACATATTTTCTGATAGCCGACTTTTGTTTCATTACCTTTTCCTTTTTCTTCTTTCGCCATATCTCTTAGCTCTTTCTGTAGTTTGGCTTCGGCTTGGGTTAGATCGTTTTTAATGAAATACCGCGTTCCTCTTAATTTACTCTTATTCTTCATAATAAGTTCTTTATCCTTCATTGTATCTACTTTTACTATCGCCACTGGTGGTTTCCCTTGAGAGGTTCTTATTTTCTGCACATCTTTTATTTTCACATTCAAATTCAATTGATTTGCTATAAAGTTGGTGGCATCTTCCAGTTCCTCATTTTCTTTGAAATCGTGTCCTTTGATCACAATGTTTTGTTTCCGAATTTGTTTATCCATCTTTTCGATCCTGCTTTCCAGGAAATTTACCTTTCCCTTCAACTCACGATTTTCTTTTTTTAAATTGCAAATTTCTTCTTGAAAGATCTGCTGGTCTTTTCGTACTCCTTTAACTTCGTTCATAAGAGCGATCATCATTTCTTTCAATTCGGTGTTATCACAATCTTTCTTAGGTGGAGACCTAGTTAACTTTCTGCTTTTCATGAAAGGGTTTTCATCTTGGTCGTCTTCTTTTTTTTCCTCCCTCTTTCTCTTACCATCGTCAGATTCTTCACTATCCCATTGATTTAATCCTCTTCTGGCGGCCATATTGTTAAAAATATTATAAATCTCTTACCTTATTCCGAACAGTGTTTTGACGTTATAATTCTCACTTACACGCCAATGTATTGTTTTGTAAATAATCACTAATTATTGTCCTTATCGTGAAGGTTCCCCGCACCGCGCTACTCGCCTCTTCAACCGATCGGAGCTTGTAGCACTGATTGTTTATTTAGTTTATTCGTTACGATTTTTTAAAAAACTCGATTTAGTTCACAATTTTCTAATGACACTCGATTCACACAGACACTATTTCGCAGGAAAAACACTTTGTGGATAAATAAACTCGATATTACCCGAATTTTCGAATTAAATATCGGAGCCGTTTTAACCACGTCTTTCTCGTTCGTGTACCAGTGACGGAGTCCTTCCTTTATCAATTACTTTCATAAATAAAATATTTAATACCTGTTTTGTTTTTCTTCGACCGATTTTCAACATTTCGACTGTAATTTTATCCTCTCCCGGACATTTATTTGTTTTTAGTTGATTTAGGGCCATTCTTATTTCATAGTCGGTTATGTCCGGTATTTCTTCTGAGCCGGTGTTAATTATTGTTCGTTCAGTACGTCGTTGTTGTGGTTGTGTATTTGCCGAGTATAATTTAGTGTAGAATTTTTCAATGGCCTCGCTTATTTTCTTTCTGTCTCGGACGGTGACGTTTTTCTCATTTTTTATTTCTATGATTTTTTCTTGTGCCGTTTGAGTTTTTTGCTTTGAGTAATTTCATATTGCAGTTATCTTGTATTATATTTTTTATTAGATTGTTAGTATAGTTTCTATGATCGTCCCTAATTTCTTTCTTTACGTTTTTGTTTAAACTTTTAAAGCTGTCCGAAGTTCGATCTGTTCTGTTTCGTCTTTCTTTTAGTAATTTAATTGTATTAGGTTGAAGTTTAGATGTTTTGACTGTTTTCGTATTTGAGCATATTTTCTTAACCGATGTTGTTACAGTTACTTTTATTTTAATGGCTAGTCCGTTTATATCCATTTGTCTCAGTGTCTCTACTGATTTTAGTCTTGTGCTTAGCTCTTTTTGGTATTCCGTTTGTTTTTGAAATAGAACATCGGTGGCTGGGTATCGTTCTCGTTTAATAAGTTTCTTTCGTTCTACTCTCGTCTGTATTTTAATATTCGCTCTAACCAATCTATAGTCACTTCCGGTATAGAATTTGTTTAGTACTGTCACGTCGGTGCATATGTTTTTGTTATTGGAGAGTATATAGTCTATTTCGTTCTTAGTTTTCTTGTCTGGGCTGATCCATGTCCATTTACGTTGTTTAGATTTTTTAAAGAAAGTGTTGAGACAAAATAAATTTTCGTTGTTTAAGTAGTTGTACAACATATCACCCCTTTCGTTCCTGTTGTCCAGCCCAAAGCGACCAATATATTGTGTGTCGCCCTCTTCTTTTGTTCCAATTTTTGCATTAAAATCTCCTGTGATTATTACGAAGTGTGATTTTTCTTGGTTTTTTGCTGTTGTCAGATCCTCGTAAAATGATTTAGCTCCCTCGTCTGTTGAGTTTCCTGTCGGTGCATATCCATTTATTATCTGTAAGCTGTATCTGCTGTTCAAAGCGATGACAAGATTAAAAATTAAATTAAATTAAATTAAATTTAATTAAATTAAATCATATTAACATTTAATATTTCTAACGGTTTTAAATGGTGATTTAAATTATTTGTAGGTATCAAGATAAAGATTTGTTACTAAAAGAGTTTGAAAGGTCATGTAATCATTTAGGTAACAGCTTTAAATGCACTAATATTAAATTATCTGATATGAGACGATTAAGGTAATTTTTTTACGCTATGACTGATAAATAGAGCAAGATACAAAACTATCTTATATGATAACTGTTGGTTCCATAGAAAAAAGAAATGAGGTATCAAGCAAAACCCTCGCTCTTGCTCATTTAATACTCTTTAATATGTAACACCTCTAAAGGGTACAAGACCCACAAAAGTTTGTCTAAAATTCTTGTCAACAGCTCAAGGAATCAGTGAGCGAAGAGTTAATATAGTTTGTAAAAGAAACACAATACTGTTGCACCAAAAGAACGAAGAGGGAAGGTAAGGTTTCTCATAAAATAGTAAAGATAAAGAAAAATATTATTGAATTTATTGGAAACCTAAAATGCTGCGAAAGTCACTATAACAGATCAAAATTAAAGAGGATTTATTTATCTGCCAAGCAAAATATATTAAAATTACATAAACTATACAACTTACAATGTACAGATAAGAACCATATCTTCAGTTTGACGATGTTTGCCAGTAGTTTTAGAACAAAATTCAGTATGGATATTCTTTCCCTGCATCTGCTTGCTGTTCTCTGTGTATAATCGTGTATGTTCTCGATAAAAGCACAAAATTAAAATAGCAAAGAATGAGAAGCAAAAAAGCGACTTGATGTGATTACAATACAGAATTCATAATAAAAGAGGGAATGATTTGTATGAATTAACAAGAGAAGTGCCACCAGATTCAATCACCTTTTGCTTTGACATGCAGCAAGTGCAGTCTCTTCCACGAACAGCTATTAATGATGCTTGTTATGCTCATCAAGTGACTTTTTACGGTTTATGCTGTTTCGACATGCACGCTAAATGGCCCGTATTCTACACATGGACAGATGATCTGGCTGGACGAGGATCGATGGAAGTATCCTCTGCTTTACTTTGTCATCTGGATTAATTAAATCATGAAAATAAACAAAAACTTCGCTTATTTTGTGACGGATGTGGAGGGCAAAATAACGCCCATAGTATCCATGCCCTCTACTATTGGCTGAAGAAAAAATCGCCTGAAAATTTAACTGAAAATCATCTTCCATTCTGTGTTAGAGGTCATAGCTTCTAACCAACTAACAGAGTGTTTGGACGAGTTGAAAAGCCTTAAGAAAATGTGCTTTTTTTTAAAGAAAAAAGAAGAATATGAAGAAATTTACTGCTCTTGTGAAGCTGTAAAAAGCCTTTTATCTGATTGGATTCTGTATGATGTTAAACAATAATCATATGTAAAAAAAATTGATGGAATATCAGATGTTAAAAGAATTATATTGAAGAAAATCATCTTTCTCTAACAACCATTGCTTGCTTTGAATACTTTAGGTTCGCAAGTAACTCTGAAGTTCCTAAAACGTTGCTTGAGAAAGGTAAAAAAGACTCACAGTTGACACTAGAAACCGCAAGGTTAGGACGACCACTAAAAGAAAAGAAAAGAAATTCGTTCAAATACGCACTGATACAAGAATTTGGAAATACGTGAGATGAAGAAGAAGATCTTATATGGTATAAAGACATTCCAGAAAACCGAGAAGATGACACCGCTAATGAAGGTGATGAAATAAAAAGAAATGTGCTTGTCTAGAAGGTGATAAAGGCCTACATATTTGAGAATCTTTGTTTTATAAATAAATAATAGTATTTTCGTATACTGCTGTTTTATTTTCGATATTTAGATACTTTCTTTTTTAGCAAAATGACATAAATCCAACCAACGGTTAAGCAAAAAGAAATAAATCCATTCATATGGAGTAGAAGGCCATAAATGCACACAATTTTTAAGCAAACTGAGATAAATCCAACAAAATGAAAGCTTTCAAAATTGGAAACTCCGAAATTAAACACAAAACTGCAACTTTCTGTCAAAAATAATATTATTCAAATTATATAGTCAATAAAATATTTACTTTTAACTCTATCTAATTTAAAAGATTTATTTCAATTAGTTTTTTGTCGATATTTCAAAATCATATATTTTGGAATTAATGCGTTTTGCTCGGTTGCTCCTCAACCATTCCGATTAGCTGAAGACCGTGACCAACTCAATGTAATTGCCAACGATAGAGGGACCTAATATGGCACCGAAAGAAGAAGAAGTAATGTTTAATATGTTCGACATCTTCGACATAGTTTTGTTGATAAATTCTAACTTTCTTGGCCTTATTTGTAATTGTTTCCTTTTAAATATTCTAGTTTTATTTTATTACTGGCATCTCTAACCTAAACTTTCACACTGATAGTTTATTTAACTTTAGGATAATGTTGGAGTGGATACTCATGGTTTTGCTGTAGCAAACTCTTCGGATATTATTATTAAAGACTCAAATATAATCAACCAAGGTGATTGTATAGTCGTAAATCAAGGTTCTGATTTACAGTTTAAACAAATAGCTTGTAGAGGATCTCAAGGATTAACAGTTCGCCCAGAATGGGAATATGAAAATTATATACGAGATGTTATATTTGAAGATTGCAGTGTCGTCGAAGGACAAACGGGTATTAGAGTGGTGACATCACCTCATCAAGCTGAGGGGTACATTTCAAATGTTATTTACAAGAAGATCCACTTAACAGGTAAGAAATAGTTATATATATATATATATATATATATATATATATATATATATATATATATATATATATATATATATATATATATATATATATATATAAACTTTTTTATTTCCTGGTTTGTCGGTATGTTGTTATTAAAAATACTTAACTATTAAAGGTTTCGGCTATTTGCCATTTTTAATAAACATTTTAAAAACATTACATTATATAATTATATTTCATGTCTACACTCTTTAGAAGTTTAACATGGACTAAAGAAATGATATCTGACATTGATAGATGACATCTGGCAGGTATCTTAAAACAGGAGTGCTTCAGGGTCGTATCTTACATATCTGCCATGATGCATTTAAAATCAACTCAATTTATGAAATTATGGTATATATTGGAAAGACCTTTGATGTCAGTCTTATTATTGATAGACCTTGGATCTTTTTTTATGTGGATCATCTCCAATATGCTTCTTTTGATGTAATTTTAATCTTTATTCAAAATCTGTACATTTTCAAAATCAAAAGAATGGCTATTTTTGTCTATTAATGTCTGCACACTATGTTTGTGTACAACAACCCTTCTATGCAGGTATTGGTGTGTATGCCCAATATATGTTACCATGCATTAATGGATTTTCTGAACAAATGTCAAAAATGTTGGCAAATTATGATATTAATGTTGGATATAAATCATCAAAAACATCTGGAAAATATTGTTCAAACTTTAAACCCAAGGTTAATAAAGATCATCAGTCAAATGTTATTTATAAAATAAATTGTAAAGACGACGCACGTCCTGGTCTATAAATTTAAAGCAGTGAAGTAATGATGGCTAATACATAATGATGGCTAATATCGTTAAAGGATGACGCACACTAAGAAGAGAGAAAAATACAGAGTGAAAGTGTTGTACCTTGGACCATTTTTTTTTAAACTCGATATTTGGGTAAAGATAACGTTATATAAAGAAATTATTGATAAACAAGATTTCTTTATGGATTTAGTTTTGTAATATGCATTTACAATTTTAATATAAATGAAATAAGTACTTGAAAAATAAGTAAATAAAATAATCACTCTCTAGTCTGAGGTACAACATAAGGTTGTACCTCGAAATAACTGGAACAACTTATTGTACATAAATATTTTGTAAGAGAAAATAGTACAATGTAACTTAAAAATAAACTTTATTTAACAATATAAATAACCGATAAACTAAACAATATTGTATTGACTAAAATCAACTGCAAATATAAGTTCTCTTGCCGTTTTGACAAACCTACAGATTTATGTTCAGCAAGACGCAGATCACATCACAGTTGCTGAGAAAAGAAGGGTCTTCATTACTAGGTTTAAAATTTCTAGATGCTACCGTACTTTCAATTTTCTTGTAAAATTTAACGTTACAACCGTCATCTAGGTCATTAATAACTTTAGCTACAAGATGTCTAAATGTAGCTAATTCTACTAAAACAAAATTATAACTGTTAATTTGATAATTTTCTTCATTTTCTTTGTCTTCTGTTTCTGCTATAATTTTCTCAAAAAACTTTTCTTGTTAATCTGATGATGAATCATACAGTGTAAGACTTACTTCACTTTTATCTTCGTTACTTTCATTTTTATTTTTGTTTATTAATTTCTTTTAGGGATTTTTTCTGGTTCTTCTTCATTAAATACTTCCTGCTTTATCTTTCTTTCGCACTTTTTAAACTGCCCTTGGGTTTTTGCCGATTTATATTGTTCTATTTCTTCTTTAACATGTGTATCTGTTAAAATTCCACTTCTTACCTGTCTTCTCTTCCACTTAGTTTATTTTCTTGGTGCTGCATTCGGAAAAGGGTTAATTTCATGTGGAGAAACTATAGTTTGGTTGTCTCGACTTGTAGATGGTGTGAATATTATTTGCTGGCGGTTATTGTTATCGTTATTAGGATCTTTATTTCTTGCAATACTATTAGAAGGTTCTGGTTCGAACTGTTCAAGTAGGTCGATGACGTAGGCCGATAAAAATTCATCTTCACTAAAAACAGTGTCATTAAATGGCCAAATTCCTGTCACAAGAAAGCCTTTCACAATATTGTTAATCGAAAAAGCCTTCGAATATGCCGTTTCAATTGTTTCGGAAATGTCGTAGATGCTTATAGGTTTTCCTGAATTATTTGTTAATCACTGATTTGAAGCTTGGTTAAAAAACGTTTTAAATTGACCAAAAACAGATCTGTCAAGTGGCTGTAGCTTGTGAGGTGTGTGGGACAGTATAGTAATATAGTTAATAATACCACTACATTATCTTTTGCCAAATTTATTGCAGAAACCGAGATATGTGATTCACGGTTGTCAAAATACAAAAATTAGTAAATTAAACAAATTTTGTTTTTTTGTTACTTGGTAAAAAATTCTTCTAATAATTTAATTTTATCTGACTCATTTATATTGACAATTCAGACATACATTATACATTTTAAAGTAGACAACTTTAAAATGATATTGCCAATATTGTTGAGTTGCGTTCCTGGGACAACTTTACTTGTAAGATAGTTCATTCGATTACATGAAATGTAATAATTATGATTAATAATGATTACGTAAAGTAAACTAAATGCACGACCAAATACTTACCATGTCGGGATAGTATTATGAGGTTTTTTTCCTGGTTTTTCCCTCATAACTTACTTCGGAATTACTAACAGGAAATTTTGAGTGTCATCATGGCATGTGTTTGTCTTTTTAAAGACAAATTACATGCTATGATTTTTTCTGACGGATATTCTCAAGTTAAAGTTGATTTCATGTAATCGAATGAACTATCTTACACGAAAAGTCAGCAAAAGAGCAACAAAAAGATGGCCCTTACGTATATTTTTTAACTTTTTGGATATTGCATGCTACAATGCTTTCGTTCTATGCCATATGAAAAATCCGGAATGGAATACCCAATATAAAACTTCACAGAAAACTATTTCTGGAGGAGCTTGAAAAACAATTAACCTCACCCAATATAAAACGAAGAGCTGAAGCAATACAAGAAGAATCCACCGGGTACCATAAATCCGTAATCGCTGCAATAGAGACCACCGGTGTTAGTGTAAAAAAGCAAATAGAAGTGCCGCAATCTGCAACAAAACGAGGTCGTTGTTATTCTTCTAGGGGTAGTGACAATAAATATTCAAAAAGGTGTGACATGTGTAAAAGATTTGTTTGTAATACTCATTCAAAATGGCAAGAAGTCCATATTGTCAAAATTAAATGCAACTACGGCCAAAAAGACCAGGATGGTGAACCATCTTAAAAAATTTAAATACAATAATTTGGGATTATAATTTCTATGTTTCTATGTTTTTTGTTGAATTAAAAATACTGTTTAATAATACGGACTATTTAAAACATCCTTATAAATAAAATGAGAATGGTTCACGCTTGACCCATCATCGTAATCTAAGTAAGTAAAACAATCTCCGCACTCCGAAGGTTAAAGTGTACTCGAGGGAATATAAGCTTAGGAGGCACCTGATTACTAACTGCATTTTTTATAGCTGCCACCATAGTTATGTTGGCTCCTCGTTCTCCAGAAATTATGCTTCCTATTTGTTTTTGCCCTTTTCATGCTAATATTTTTGGAGGTATTAACAGTTTCCTCAATATTATATATTTTGTTTGCCTCAAAGTGAGTTAACAAAGAAGTTTAAAACAGTGTTTTTGTTGAAAGCAGTAGCTCTTGCAATACTTGTAGCTTCTGGTTGTCGTTAGGCTACAGTAGGATGTCTAAGTAAAAAACCCAATATCTACTGCCTCCCAGCTTGCTTTTCTTCTAACAAAGGATAAGAAATGTTCTTATTATTTTCGTTAGCAAATTCGTATGCTAATTTTTAAAGTTCTTTCTTTGGTAGGTCACAAAGATGTTCTTCATCGTCTATAAAAATTCGCTTATGTGCAATTTTACTTTAAAAATTAAAAGTTTTCTCTTGTCTCTTCTCTCTAAAAGTGGTGTTTGAAATACTATTTTCTATCGCTGCTTCACATATGAAAAGACGCCGTACAAGAACATCTACGACAGCTTTAAGGTTTTCTAGATTAATTGCAGGACGTTTGAGTCCCATCTTGCTTCGAGGCATTTTCTAAAAACAAAAAAATATTTTATTTTTAGAGCAATATTTTTTCTAACCATGAGATCAGGTACCTTGGACCAGTCCAAGGTACATTTCTTTTATTGGACCAAGGTACATTAAAAGTAGATACAATTTTCCAAGTTCATATCGTGTTTTAGGTTATGTTTAAACATTCTTAATTTTTAATTTTCTTACCGCTTGCTTTCCCTCTTCCTCCTCAATATTTATTTCTTCGTTTGCCGTCACCTCTGGTCTGGTGGTTCATTATCGTCTTCCTCTTCTTCTTCTTCTTCTTCTTCTTTTGGCATCATAACCCTGGATGGGTCTTTGTCTGTCTGGCTATGTCCTTCCATTCAGATCTCTCTTGTGCCCTTCTTCTCCATTGTCTTATGTTTATTGTTTTCAGGTCGTCTTCCACGTCATCCAACCATCTCGTTCTGGGCCTTCCTTTTTTCGCCTTCCTATGGGCTTCCATTGTAACATTTTCTTTGTTGTTTTTGCATCGGTTTGTCTCTGCACATGTCCCAGCCATGACAGTCTTTGACTTTTCACAAATCTTACAATGTCATAACCTTCATTTAACTCATTTACCTCGTCGTTTCTCCTGATTCTCCATGTGCCATCTTCCTCTTGTACCGGGCCATATACTTTTCTCAGTATTTTTCTCTCGAATGTCCTGAGTTGGGCTTCATCTTTTTTCGTCATTACCCAAGTTTCACATCCATAGGTTACTACGGGTCTAATCAGTGTTCTGTAGATAGTCATTTTGGTTCTTTTGTCTAATAATTTCGATGTCATCAATCTTTTATTATCGTCACCTTTAGTAAATAGGGATTAAAAGTAGTCTGCTCTTATTTCCTTCTAAATGTGTTTTGTTTTGATTAGTTCGTTCACCTCTTTTCTTTATCCCCTTTATTTGTCTACTACTTTAACTAACATATATATTAATATTCTAATAATAATATACCAAAGTTGATTGATCAGAACACGACGGGGTACTAATATCGGAATGAAAACAGAATTGCACCCTGGGAAAAACGACTGCTCAGGAAAATTGAATTATTGCCTAGGATATTGGACAAATTACGGAATACATTCGAGGAGTAAGAACACGAAAAATAGTTAAAAGAGCTAAAGAAATAATTCTGAATACTCCCAGACACTCACAACATGATCCAGAAAACAACACAGCTCAGTACTGTCTGGATACATTAAAACAAAAACTCTCCGTTTATTCAGGTCGTCTGAGGAGATACAAAGTCAGTAACAACTGGAAATGAGACAATATACTTTTGAGCATGAGGAGAAGGCTTTCTATAGGAAACTGAATTCCAGTGTAGAATATGAAAATAAATCCTACCCAAGCCAAGAAGAAATTCATGAGTTTTGGGGAAACCAACTTTCGACTTAGTTACTCATAACAACAATGCTGGATGGATTGAAGAAATAACGAAAAACTGTCAACACTGCAGTAATATTCCCTATGAAGAAAAACTGTCAACACTACAGTAATATTCCCTTCACCACTGAAGAAGTCTCGAACATAATCAAAGAACTTCATAACTGGAAATCTCCTGGACCAGACGGAGTTTAAAACTTCTGGCTAAAGAAGTTTTGGAGTGTACACGAGCTTTTAACAGTATTAATTAATCATGTTATTTCTAATCCGCAGAAAATACCACTATTTCTTACACAGGGAACCACTTCCCTCATACCGAAGGATCAAAATAACACCCAAGATCCAGCTAAGTACCGCCCAATTACTTGTCTTCCAACTTTTTACAAATTGGTCATATCCTATGTAGCCCAGCATATCTACCAACACTGTTCTATAAACAATATCATAGAGCCTCAGCAGAAAGGAGGCACTAAGGGTTCCATGGGCTGTAAAGAACAACTTATAATCGACTCAGTTATTTCCAACCAGGCGTACATAAAAAAGGAACCTTTTCACAGCTTTTATTGACTACAAGAAGGCCCTTGATTCAGTACCACATGCCATATGAATGGCATAGATATATTGAAAATATATAAAGTCGATGATAATATAGTAATATAGTTAAAACATATAATGACCGAGTAAAAGACTAAAATTCACCTTCAAATACCCGGTGAAAACAACATCGAAACTGAAGATATCCCAATTAACCGGGGTCTTCTCCAGAGGGACTCGTTGAGTCCTCTTTGGTTCTGTTTAGCGATGAACCCACTATCTCAGCTACTGAACTCCACTGACTCAGGTTTTAGCATCAAAAATAATAATACTGTTGTGGCGAAGCTTAATCATCTTTTGTATATGGATGATTTGAAATTAATGACTTCCACTCGAAACTACTTAGATCAGATGCTAAAAACTGTAGATACTTTCTTAAATATCAGTATGCATTTTGGACTAGACAAGTGCCGTATACTAAATATAGTCAGAGGAAAGGTTCAGCCCGGAGGTTTCGATATGCAATATGGCCAAAACTTTAAGGCAATGGGTGAAAACGATATGTACAAACATCTCGGAGTAAAACAAGCGCGGAAAATTGACCATAAACAAATGAAAACCGAACTAACTTTGGAGTTCGTACGAAGAGTAAGACAACTAAATCGGTCATATCTTAATAGTAAAAATTTGTTTAAGGCATTAAATATGTACGCTTGTTCCACGCTGAGCTACTCATTTGGTATTATAAAGTGGTCAAAAATGGATATAGACGGTCTTCAGCGGAAAGTAAGAACACTTCTTACAAAGGCGCAAAAACACCATCCACGCAGTGCAGCAGAGAGAACAACATTACCGCGGTATCAAGGGGGAAGAGATGGACGTAGGTGATCAACTGGATAAACAGGTTACTAATTTAAGAACTTATTTTCAGGTGTAAGCTGAAACATCTACTTTACATCGAGCAATTTGCGCAGTAGATGATACAATGTCGCTTAAACTGAGGGAACAAGAAATGCGCATAAACCATCTACTAAGCAAGAAAAAATGTGCACCTGAATGGTTAAACCTCTGCGACATCTCAATGAGATCAGCCAAGAATATGTCGACAATCGATTGATGTCAAACTATTGGTTGACATCAAGAATGATGTTTTCCTGGCTGATGGTTTCCTACTCGCCATTCAGGATCAGGTTATTCCAACTAAAAGTTATTTGAAATATATTGTCAAAGATCTGCAAGTCCAAAATGACAAATGGCGATATGGATGCCAAGCCCAAGAAACCATCCAACATATTATCGGTAGCCAGGCGTTTATCGGCACCGATTATAAAGAACGTCATGACTCAGTAGGAAAGATTATCCACCAAGAACTAGCTCACAAACTGGGATTTCTCCAAACTGACCATATTCCTTATTATCAATACGTCCCTGACAGAATGCTTGAAAATGACAACTACAAGCTATATTGGGACCGCACTCTGCTTACAGACCAACCAGTGGCACATAATAACCGGATCTCATACTAGTTAATAAAATTACTAGGCAAACAACACTTATTGATGTGGCGATATTCAACACCAATAATTTACGTGTTAAATACAACGAAAAGATCGCCAAGTACAGAGATCTAGAATAATAGGTACCCAAGCAGTACCTATTATTCTCTCTAGTACTGGTGTTATTTCCAAAAACCTCCTAGGAAACATAAAACAACTGGGTCTAAATGAACATCTCTATAAGACCATACAGAAAGCTGTACGTCCAGATGTGTACGAAAATTTTTGGGGGATACTCCAACATACCAAGTCACCTAGGGCTCGATAACATAGAAAGAGTCCCACCAGAGCTCAATCCTTTTGATACTTTAGGTGTCTGGGATGAGTGAATGTTGCCCTTAGAGGGAGTGTGAGCCGTATGGCTAAATCTGTAATATACCAAAGTATGCAATTACCGACCTCTTACAAGAAAAATAAATGGATTAAAATTAGTAATTTATTTATTTATGTAAAATAGTTTTAATGAAAAGAATTTCTACTAGCTATAATTAAGGGGTGTAATCAATATTACAGTTATGTATTTATGCAATGTTTTGTACGAAACACCGACTCAGTTGTCATTATTTCGCAACCAGCACAATGAAAGGTATTTAAGATTTTTTATATTGATTATACATACGTGTCCTGCGTGTGTTCTCCTTGTTTTATTTAGCTGGTCCTTTAAACACGGCAATACCGACGTCAACAATTCTACTTAAAAATCTTCTCACACCGATGTAAGAATGTAAAGAATTGTAAATTCAAGTCTTTAGTTGGGTCTTATACTGTCTCTGTCATTATGGTATTATCATTTACTGTAAATCCATTAACATTAAATTATAAGATATTTATAAAAATACTTTCTTTATTATTTGTTATTATTTATACTTTCTTTATTAAATTATTTGTTTTATACACAGGCACTTAATACGGCTTCTTCGTTTATCTAACGGTTGTTCCACATCTATATTTATATTAAATAAATCTGATAGCCAACATTGTCCATAGTTCTCCACATAAATTGTCTACTTAAACTAATTTAACTTTTTTTAGTTTTTTATTGGAACCATTGCTCTTACTGTATAGAGATACTTTTAGTGCACTAGTATTTTAACATTTTTATCGGTGATTTAATCTAATTTAAACCTTTGACTTAATGTTGGTAACTTTGGTAGGTAACTTTGTTACCCATTGTTTTGAATAATAAGCAATTTAAGTTTCAGAAAAAGTAAAATGTTAATTTTAAATTTAGGTAAAATAGATTTTTGATTACTAATAACGAAATTTCAAGTAAAACAAAAGTAGTATTTTTTATTACCAAATATTGTGTTGTCATATGTTTATAGTCCTTTTCCATCATATTGATAGCACATTATGTATGCAAATCCTCAACAGGTCAAAAAACCATAGACGTCACCCTATACTTGTTTTGAAATAAATAAAAAAAATTAATATTTTAAGATGCCGTCAACAATTCATTATCTTTTAAAAAATCTTCTGTAAAATAAGTGTCCACTAATCTCACTATACCTTTTTTGTACGTAAAAAACGTCGGTATATATGCAACACGAATATTGTTAATTATACACGGGTGATTAACGAGAGAATTCAATGTTTCACGAAATAAATTAATGTAAACAGTAATTTAAAGGTGATTATTGTTTTCTATACAAGTTATCGCCTGACACAAAAAGAATACCTTCTTTAAACAAATATCTGGAATTACTGATAAGGCTTCACTAATGATAGTTTAAGTAGTTTTTATGCCACATTACAGCTTATGCCAATAATATAAATTAAAAATTGTTTGCATCTTCCATTTAGTTTGTAGATGTACATTGTTCATGTCTTGCCTACCTACGTTTTTGGTGTCGATATTTTGTTATTTGCATTTAAAAATGACGTCGACAACAGGTTTTATCCCGGTTAAGTGTAGTTTTAAAGGTGCCTTCAGTCTAAGAGAGAAAAATATAATATTAAATGTACACGATGCACTTGTACATCAACGCCCTTTAAGTAATGTTCGTGAAATCGTTAACATGTGTTCAAATATGACAGGAGTTGGAGAAGCCACAATTTTTAGATTCCTTAAAGAAAGAAAAGGAGGAACTGTTTCATCTCCCAAGAAGAGTGGAGGGAGTAAACCCCTGAAAATTGAAGAAATACATAAAAACATGATAAGACGCAACGTCTACTCATTTTTTTTAACAAAGAATTTCCAATATTGGACAAAATCCAAACATTAATTAGAGAAAACGAAGAGTTACCAATCATAAGCAACAAGAAATTATGGAGACTATTGAGAGAGATGGGATTTCGTTGGCAAAAGAATAGAAGAAAATCCGTTTTAATTGAAAAAGATTACATTCTATGTTGGAGACGAGATTATCTAAGAACTATTAAAAAGTACCGAGAAGAACGGAAAATAATTTATTATTTGGACGAGACTTGGCTAAATGAAGGTCATACTCTACCATATCTATGGGTTGATACAAATGTGAAAAGTTCCCGTTAGGCATTCATCGAAGGTGTATCTACTGGAATAAACAATATTCCCGTTGGAAAAGGACGCCAACTCATAATAACCCATATTGGAAACGAATACGGTTTTGTCAATGGTGGATTATTAAGTTTTGCCTCAAAATCAACCAAAGATTATCACGAGGAAATGACTGCTGACGTTTTTGAAGAATATTTTGAGTAAATGTTGGATTTAATTCCAAAAAATTCTGTCATAGTCATGGACAATGCTAGTTACCATTCAAGACTAGCAGAAAAATTGCCAACAACGGCATGGAAAAAAAGAGAGATAATCGAATGGTTGGATAAACACGCAATTGAGTACAAGGAGAATTCGACAAAAAAGGAATTATTACCTATTGTAAGGCAACATAAAGCAGCTTATAAAAAATATATAATTGATGAAATGGCATTAAACCGTAATGTAATTATTTTACGTTTACCCCCCTACCACTGTGATCTGAATCCGATAGAAAATATATGGTCTCAAGTAAAGGGTGAAGTCGGATGCAACAACAAAACTTTTAAATTAGAAGACTTACAACAATTATTAGAACATTCCTTATCAAAAGTAACCCCAGAAAATTGGAAAAATGCTGTTAGTCATGCTCACGGGGAAGAAAATAAAATCTGGAATTTGGATAATATGACTGATTCAATGCTGGAACCGGTAATAATTAACATTGGAGTTGAAGATTCCTTAGATTCTGAAGAAAGCAGTGAATCTGAAATGGAATTTGATTAAAATAATATTCATTTTTTTACAAATCGGCCCCTATTACGGCCACAAATTATTTTATATATAACCAATAAAATAAACATCTTACGTTCCTTGCAAATTCATTAGTACCTGTTAATCTCCATCACTCCGACACTGGCAACTTTATTTAGGGATTAGTAACCCTCAAAACTATTGTATTCTATTCTGCTTCAACCTTTATACCTGGTGGTCATACTTAATTTAAAATTGTTTTCCTATATACTTCTGTAAACTTGTTGATAAATATCTATTTTTCATTGAGTCACCCGTATCAACAGTTTAGGGATTTGCATACATAATGTGCTATCAATATGATGGAAATAGACTATAGTAAGTTTGAATTTTGAAATTAAGAAATAGTAATTTTTCTTGGAAATTGGCCCTAAAGTGAAGTATTTATTTTGCAAAATCGGTTATTTAAGTATTTAAAAAATAACATCGCGTCCTGTAAAAACAAAATATTTGTAGTTAAACTATATTTTTGTTCCTCTAAAGCAGAATAGTCATCGGCACGTAATGTTGAGGAACGTTTTACTGTTTAAAATACGTTTTGTTATGATCACTAATGTACGGCAAAAATTGCAATAAATCATCATGTTTTTGGTTGGCTATTGGTAGTTGCTTAAGGTTTAAAGGTTTTACCTGCTCAAAAAATCTATGATGGTCTGCTAAGACTATCTCGATTTCGCTTGGATTCCCTTCAAACATCAGTGAAATATCTATTAAAATGGGTTATCTTACCAACAACATATCTTATATACAAACGAAAAAAGAAGTATTGAAAAAAATACATTTTATGTCACCTCAGCTACCCAAACTGAATTCCCTCAACATTTAGAATCAACAGAGAAAAAGCCAAAAATTATAGAAGATAAATGCCATTATGTAGTTGTTACCAACTTAACAACCCCAATTTACATCCCTATACAAATTGTTCGCCTTATTAAAGAGAAGCTGGATATCAAGGAATATATTAGATGTTATGCCCTCCTTCAAGGCTCCGACACAGCGAGTGGTTCCTCATTCAAAATATGCATAAAATCTAAAACCTCCATTGACTTATTATTTAATAAGGAAATTTGGTCGCCTAGTGTAAACATTAAATGGCCTACAGAATCTCCATATTCCGAACCAATGCCTTCATCTGAGTCAAATATGAGTTCGAAGAACATCAGAAGCCCCGTTAGCTTGGAAAATCCAATTACCATTTGAAGCAACAACAAAAGTGAAGTCCGAACCAATGCCATCGAAATTTGCAAATCGAAGAATGCTTTCCATTCTCATATTAACTTCATTAAGAAGGATGCTTTGGAACCATCGATAAATCTGGATCCTTTGACCCCACCAAGAGTTAGACTGACCAATAACTCGAACAGTCGATATCTTTTAGCAAGATTAAGGGAACCGGATATCTTAAAATCAATTAAACTACATCTTGCTTTTCTACACGACCAACCTGCTTCAGTATGTTATGAAGGATTCACCAAAACAAGCGTTAAACTCTTTTTGGCTTCCGGAGGACTTCCCACTAAAACTGAAGACCTACGAAAAATCCTTCTAGAATTTAACAATGCCTATGGAATTGGTAAAACTGTGGTGAAAGCTGATCTTGCTGCTTTTAGGTCCTTTATCACTTCGGAAAGAATTATTCACCTACAAAAATCAAGGAAAAGTCACCGAAACCACTATTCCGTTGCCTCTCCAAAACGAGATTTTTAAATAATATGACGTGATAATATAATATGATACTTTGTGAAATGATAAAACTTGGTCCATAATAAACGGTCTTCGAAATGAAACCAACACAGCTCAAATATTTTCTCTTCCAAACCCTGAAAATCTAAATGAATACTTCGTTATTGTAAGTAAAAATATAACATCAGCTATTTTGCCCCAACACGATCCTATTTTCTATCTTCTCAATTCAAAAAAGGTCTCAAATTTATTCTTTATAAGACCAGTTGATAAATCTGAACTGATCTAAACACTTAGTAGTATCAAAAGCAGATCTTCCTGTAGTACTGATGGACTATCCAAAAAAATGTTCCTAAATCTCACAAATAATATGTTGGAAGTCCTGGTCTTACTAATTAACGATTCTTTTGAAAAAGGTATATTTATAGAGTGCCTATAGACAGCCATTATTGTTCCTCTTCATAAGGGTGGTGATAAATCTAATGTCTGCAACTATAGACATATTGCCTTACTACCTGTCCTATCCAAAACTATTAAGAGACTTATAAGCCCGATTATGTCCTTTCTCCTTTCTCGTTGAAAACAACATTTTATTACAAAGTCAGTTCGGCTTTTTATCTAATAAATGTACCAGCGATGCTATGTTTTCTGTACTACATGAGGTCTATCAAGCACAAAACAACAATCTTTATACTGCCACTGTTTGTTGTGCAAAGCTTTTGATTGTGTAAATCATGACATTGCGATAAAAAAACTATTCGAGAAAATTTCTACGGAATTCGAGGTATTTCTTTGAATTGGTTCCAATCTTACTTGAAGAAAAGGAAACAACTAGTTCGAGCAAATGATATTGACTCTAGTCACAAAAACATTCTATGTTCACAAAAGCATTGAGGACCTAGTACTGAACTACAAGGTTCAGTACTGGGTCCTACATTTTTCCTTATCTTTTTAAATAACATCACTAACTTAAAAATCAATGGAAAAATGTTTCTTCTTGCTGATAATACCAGTATTACCTGGAAGAACTCTAATATTGCAACGCTTCATGCAATTATAACTTCTGATCTACTTAAAATAAAAACCTGGTCCAACTCTAATTTACTCTCTTTTAACGTGGATAAGACAGTAGCATTATCCTATAAAGGAGCCCTTCAACCCTTGCTTCTTAATAACAGCCAGATCAGTATAATTGATTCTGTAAAATTTCTTGGTATTTTTATAGACAGCAACCTTAAATGGTCCCTTCATATCGATTTGTTAAGTAAGATACTAGCTTTAGCCTGCTATGCAATGAGATCTGTTTCGAAGAAAATGAATTTAGCATCTTCCAAAATAACATACGTTTCTTTGTTCGAGTCTCATGTTCGATATGGCGTTCCTTTTTGGAGTTCTAGTACAGCTGCCGAAGCTGATGTTATTTTTAAATTACAAAAAAAAGCAATACGGTATCTTTTTGGCCTCAGTACAATAACACGTTGCAAAAGCTACTTAAAAAATCAGGGGATTTCACCTCTTCTCTCTGTATATATTCTAGAAACTGTTTGCTTAATTCGTAAACACATACATGTTTTTCCAGCAAGACCCAGTCATGACTACTCCACTAGAAATTCAAGCGTTGATGTGTATTTACCGATCCCATTCACTGAGTTAGTAAAAAAATCCTATCCAAAAGCCTATCTATCTGAAAGACCTTATTATTCAGTGGAAAAGTTTCTCAACGAATAATTAAGAAAGTACAGTTCGTTTAGGTACAAGAAGTAACAAAATATTTTTATATATATTTGGGTATCACATGCAGCAGCTTAAACGTATTCGTAAACTAGTTCGTAAGGTTTTATTTGTCACCTCGGGGGAACAAATAAGGGTCTAATCACCTTCTGATATCCCCGGGTGCTCTGTAGAGGGCTTCGGAGTAAACGTCGAGAGCTCCTCTACTTAAGTCCATTTTCGGGTTATGGACTTGGAAAATATTTATTTTACATGACAATTTCTTCGTCGAAATAAAAACACCAAGTTAAGTTGAAACAATTCTCAGCCACAGAGTATGGAAAATAAATGAAGGAGGCAGAGCCCCGAGAGCAATAAGCTCTCGGAGAGCCCGCAAAGGACTCACCTGGTTGACCTGAAAATCGCCAATATTTATATGCGCTGTTCGAGCGATAAATAGGGATTTCCAGGTCAAGAGCCAATGGGAAAATTCGAGGCGGGGCGATGCGCATCGAAATGCGTACTAGTCCACAGACTATGGCATTCGATGACATATTATACAATTTGCAATATAGTGAAATTTTGCAATGGATTGTATATTTTATGTTTTATTCTGTGATATTGACGATTTATGTAATTTTAGTAAATTATAATTGTTATTTCTATTAATACTTTTTTTTAACTTATATAAGCTTTGCCCATAAAATTATACAATTTTTAGTGGCAATAAAGCATATTTCTATTCCATTCTAATGTTTCTTCGAGGATCTGTCTTAATAAATGAATCTGGTCAATTGTTGATTTTTCTGGCGTAAATTCGGCATGGTATTTTCCAACTATGGCACTGTGTAATTTTATAGCCTTTCATAGAGAATATTTGCTAGTATTTTAAGCAGTTCTTAATAGGGATATACTTCTGTAGTTGTCACACTGGAGCTGATTTATGTAACGGGCATATCACGCCATGAACCATTCACATGGTATTCACCATTCTTGTAGAGCTCACTACAAATTTGATCAGTTCCTAGTGCTTTATTATTTTTAATCTTTTTAATGGCTTGGGCAACCTCTTCAGTGGTAGGTGGTCTTTCGTTTGGGTTGAGTAGATTCCAATTATTTCGATCTGCTACGGTGTTATCTGCTTCTTCGATATAATGGCCGTTAAATTTTGCATAGAAAAAACAACCCATGGGTTCAAGATTGGGGCCGTATTACTTAGGATATTTCCCTCTTTATCCTTAAAACTCCCTATTTCTTGCTTAAACTCTTTACTTATTGTGTTTATATTTCTGTGAAACTTTTGATTTTTGTTTTGAGTTCTTAGCCATTCTGTTTACATACTACCTTTTGTCAAATTGCCTTTTTTTTTTTCTTCTGTGTAATCTTTTTTCTTCCCTTCTTAGGGTCCGGTATTCCTCCTTTGGTTTTCTTATGCATCTAGCTTGATTTGTCTTTAAGAATGCTCTTCATACCCGCTTTTTTATATATAGGCCAGGATCTATACTTTAAGTATTACCCTGTCCGCCAACTTATCCAACTTAGCCAGCTAAAACTTAATAAAAAAAATTTATCTTCAAATTTATTTAATCTTTATAAATAATGATTTATTTTGTTTCCTTTGATTTCAGAACTGAGCAGCCATAGAAAAATATTTTTCAAATAATATTTAAACAATGTTATGAAAAATAAAAATCTAAATTTTATTTTTTACATTTTTTAATTTAACTATCTTATCTTGACTTTTTTTATTCTAGGAATACTGTTTAGAGGCATCGATGTTCACCAAGATCTTGATGACGAAGGAAGACCCAGTGGAAACGTGAAAATTACTGAACTGGATATTTCAGATGTTAAAGGAAATATGACAGACAAATATGTTAGAGCCGTCTATATATGGTGTGGTTCAGATGGATGTGCAAATTGGAATTGGTCAGATATTGATATAGAAAATGCAGAAGTTGAGAATGCTTGTAATTTTTTGCCAAATAATTGGTCCTGTTGGTAAAAGTATAGCCAGATAAAAAAATATATTATGTTCAGAATCTTAATTTTGTTTTGCTTTTGTTCAATGTAATTTCTTCTTTAATCTTTATCCTGCATGAAGGAATAGAGACGCTTTGTAATGTAGCAAAGCAGTTCCAGCTGACCCAATTAACACCCAAAAATGTAACCATGCTTGCAGTGCTGTTGAATGGATCGAGTAGCTTAACAGAACTATTGCCGGTCTATCTGTCTTCTCCTCCTTTATCCTGTATCCTTTATTCTTCGAAAGAATGGTAGATAATGTTATGGTATTTGATTTATAATTGTTATCCATTATGGTTGCCAATATTAATTTAAAAATGATTGTTAGTTTTAAATATCTCAATGGTGTACCATTTTTTTTTAAAACCTTCACTTGTATGCACACCAATTTTTAAAAATAAAATTGTATGATGTATGGGAAAAATACACAATAACTATCTCTTACAGATCACCAAATTTCATTTGCAAAATTTCTCAACTGGCTTCAGAGCAATAGAAAGTAAGAAAAATTTCAACACCCTGTATTTAAGAAAACAGCATTTGCAGACACACGTATATATAGCAAAGTGCCATTAGCTTTTCATGCAGAATCACTGCCTAAAGTTTGTTGCACTTATTTACTTACACCGTGTATAATATACAAAGGTATATTATTCAAATGGACTAAAAATCGACGTTTTGAATTTCTATAACTCAGAAATAATTGATTTGATTTCAGAGTCTTGGGTAACGAGAGCTTTTCATCAGTATGATCAACGCTACCTTTTTAAAAAGTTTCAGCTAATTTTACTAATCACTTTTACGTAAGATAAGTGCCGTGGTCCTTTATATCATTGCTTACGTAAATCAGAAATCAGAAATTATATATTTATTATTCATAATAATGTGTGACGAGGCTGTTTTGTCGAACTTTAACAAATGCAAAAATGTAAAAACCGACCAAGACGGGATTTCGATGCATTACCTGTGAAAATATCTCACACACAGACTGTGGTGCTAAAAATAAAAATGTCATAATGATCAATCGACAAACCAATAATTGTTGTAATTCCGAAAATATCGAGATCCAAGAAGTTGAAATGTATGCCAAAAATAGTCAAGATAACATTATTAGCGCTCTACATATTACATATATGAAAGATCTGATTGAGCAAAAGGATAAGATTATCTTTCACCAAGTATTATTATTAACCATGAAATAAAACGTAATAAAGAAGTAACTCAAGTGCAAAGAGCTGTCAAAACTGCTACCAATATAAAATAACCTGAAATAACACTTTCTAATATTGCAGCAGCAGTTTATGAAGCACAAGCTGCCAACGTATGTTCTAATGTAATTAAACTGAGTGCCAAACAAATTCTTGGTCCTCAAAATGACAACAGTACTAATAAACCGAAAACATTTAGAAAACCAAAAAATTTTCTAATAGGCCCTAGTAACTACAAAGCAAATGGACCAAAGGCGGCTGTAAAGAGAACTATAAAGTACTATCATACAACCAACTGATCTCCAGATACATCTTTTAAAGAACTACTCGAGAACTACTAAGTCTCCAGGTTAAAATTGATCTGTGCCATTTGTTTAGATCGCTCCTAGCTACATGTCCAGCGTATTCCCATTTCAACTTTAATGATTTTTGCACCACATCGGTGACTTTGGTTTTCTGTCTTATCCATGTGTTTGTTTTCTTGTCCTTAAGTGATATACCTAGCATTGCTCTTTCCATCGCGTGTTGAGTGACTCTAAGTATATTCATATTCTTTTTTGTGATTGTCCATGTTTGTGCCGCATAAGTTAATATCGGAATAATGCATGCATCAAAAACTTTAGATCTAAGATGTAATTGAATTTGTTGATTTCTGAGTATATAGTTCAGTTTACCGAATGCTGCCCAAGCTAACTTTCTTCTTCTTTTTATTTCTTCAGTTTGAATTTCCCTATTTAGTATTATTTTTTGTCCTAAGTATATATATTCTTCAACTTTTTCTATAACTTTATCGTTTATTATTGTCACGGTGTCTTCGGAGTGCATGACTTTTGTTTTGTTTAAATTCATTTTCAGTCCTATTTTAGAAGATTCGGTATGTAGTTCTAAAAGCATGGTTTGCATTTCTTGTAGGTCAGTAGCTATCAGGATTATGTCATCTGCAAATCGTAGATTACTGAGGTAGCGGCCATTGATGTTTATTCCCTTATATTTCCAATTTAGGTTTTTAAAAACGTCCTCCAAAACTAAGGTGAACAGTTTGGGTGATAAAGTATCTCCCTGTTTGACTCCCCTGTTTAATGGTACAGGGTTCGTGTGTTCAATTTCATTTAGGTAGTAGGTAGCTGTAGCTTGGTTCATAGTTTCTTTTATTAAGTTAATATATCTGCTGTCTATTCTACAATTTTGCATTGCGTTTATTACAGCCGTGTGTTCTATGGTATCGAAAGCTTTTTCGTAGTCTACAAATGCTAGGAAAACTGGAAACTTGTATTCGTTACATTTTTCTATTAATATTTTTGTGGTTAACAGGTGATTGGAAGTTGAATAGCCTTTTCTAAAACCTGCCTGTTCATATGGTTGGTATTCGTCTAATTTCCTTGTTAGTCGAGTAGTTATGACTTTGGTGAGTATTTTAAACAGGTGTGACAGTAGGCTGATGGGTCTGTAGTTTTCCAATTTTCGACTATCACCTTTCTTGTATAATAAGATTACTTTAGAGTTGTTCCAGCTCTTAGGGACTTTGCCCTGATGTAAACAACTGTCCACAAGCTTAGTTACAATTGCAATTAGTTCCTTACCTCCTTCTAATATCATATCTGTGGTAATATTATCTTCTCCTGCAGCTTTATTTCTCTTCATATTTTCCAATGCTGTAGTTACCTCTGAAATTGTTACTTTTGGCATTATTTCTGATCCAACATTTTTTATTAATTTCCGTGCTGGTCTCATCTCATCATCTTGTTGATGTGTTCTGTAAAGTTCTGTGTAAAATTCTTCTATTCGTGTCAGTATGTTTTCTCTAGTTGTGATTTCATTTTCGTCTTTTCCCATTAATGATATCATCTGACGTCGTCCTAGTGTCGGTCTGAGGCATTTCATACTCTTATTTTTTTCAATAGTTGTTGTTATTAATTTTTCGTTTTTCTTTTCTTTTTTGTTGTCTGATTCCTTTTCTAATCTGCCTATTAAGTTCTCTATATTCGTCGGTTCCCCTTTTGTTAGATTTATTTAAGATATTCCTTCTTTTTATTTGTTGTAATATTTCTTTGTCTAATTCATTGTATGTTGTTTTTGGTTTTTTCAGTTGCAGAAGGCTTTTATTCACTGTTTCGGTAATAAGGTTATTCAAATCATCAATATCATTGGAGTTTATCTGCTGCATGCTAACTTGATTTAATGCATGCGCTATCTTATTATTAAATTCACTATTTTTGATTTCTTCAGATGTCCATTTGTATCTTTTTTCATGTATTCTTTTTTTTTCTAGTTTTTTGTTAATTATTAGTTTTGTTCTTATTAGTCTATGATCGCTTCCTAGGTTAAACTGATTTAATACTGATACGTCTTCTACTAGGTTTCTATTCTTCGTTAGGATATAATCTATTTCATTCTTTGTCTCTTTATCGGGGCTCATCCATGTCCATTTTCTGCTTGGTATTTTATTGAAAAAGGAGTTCATTTTGTACATGTTAAGTTCATTCATGAAATTGAGAAGCATTTCTCCTCTATCGTTTCTTTTTCCGTAGCCATAGTTACCAATCCAAAAAGTTATGCTTCATTTAACATTGCAGTTTCTGAGGCATCGTCTCAAAGACTTTTAAGTGAACTATGACCTGAGGATATATATATATATATATATATATATATATATATATATATATATATATTGTTGTGTTTCATTTTATAAATCAAAGATAAAATAAAAACTTCATTTTGTTGTAGAACGCGGGCACATAAATTTGCAACTGTACATCGATTTATAAATATTTGTTATAAGTTAGTTTTAAGCAGTTGGTTTATCCATAATGAGTTTTACCCTGAAGGACTGAAAAACATTAGTAAATACTTAAATGTGAATAGACAATTGTTTCTCGGTATTTGTAGATATTATATTTTAAAAGTCTTTGGTTTTGTTTCGCTGACAATGCCAAAGTCACCAGGTAATTATTGTATTTAGAAAGTATAAGATAAAACCGTTATCATTTTCAAAGAAAATTGTTTAGAAGTGATGCTTGAGTTTTTCTGATGTAAAATAAGAGGAGGGATATAGAAATTTTCTGACTGGTTAGCGAGTTTGGAATGGGGATGAAAGAGAGTGAATGTTTTGAAAGTTTAGAGTAGAAAATATTCTTATGTGATGGTCATCCGAAAGAAGCAAGTGAAGTATTGTGTGGTCACTTAAAATAAGCAAGTACCAGTGGTGATAATAGGTAGAAGTGGGTGGCTGAAAGGTGGAACGAGAGATAGGTCAAAGTTGAGAAGTCGAATACTTCCTGAATTCTATAAAGTCCAAGTGAGTAAGTCACAAGAACTATAACTATTAAAAATATTTGCGACACCAAGTAAAAAAAATACTTGGGTCTCAGGAGATTGTTAGTAGATGAAAGAGACGAAAGAATTTTGGAGTTTGTTGAACGAGTACTGGTAAAAGAGGCCTGCTCGTGTTTTGGAGAAAGGTATGCTGGTATGCTGATAGTTTGATACTTAGAACGGAGAAGGCTTTGATTGGTAGCCTAACACAATCAACAAGAGAGAGCTGATTTGGTCGAAAGGAGACATCGTCGTGTGTGAATTAAAAGGTTAGTCAATTATTTTTTGTGACAGAATTTTTGTATGTTTCAAATAAAAGACTCTATACCATAAGAAGATAAAAAATTATCGTTATTTTTAAATACCATAAATTTTCTAAAAGTTTTTTTTACGTCAAAGAATAATTGTTAATATTGCTTAATAAATTTAAAAAATTTCATTTTATAATATTCAGAATTTTGTATTTTTTTGAGTACAAAAACATAAGAACAAAGATTCCAATATTTCAAAATTTTCATAGGAAGTGTAATTATTTTACGAATATCCAAATTGCTTGCTTATGTTGTTTTATTAATGTTATAAAAAAATAAACCGATAAATATTTGGTAAATTAAAATTATTTTATGTGGTACAATTTTCATTGGGACAGTTAAGCCCATGGAATTTATTTGATAAATCTTCATATTATTTCTTTTGATAATAAAAGATTTTTGTATTTGTTTATTTATTTTATTTCTATTTATTTCCTTTTCCTATTTTATCCCGATAAGGAACACCTAAGAGATACTGGAAGCCACAAGAAAAGATAAGATAAGTATAACCTAAGCTGATTTATTTTTTTTTGTATAATAAAATGGCACACTGAGATTATTTTTTTTTTTTATGTATGATTTTGCGACACTTAGATAATTAATTAAATATTTAATTAAAGTAAATAAATAAATAAAAAGTTAATATAAAAGGAAGAGAAAGCAGATCATAATTATATATATATATATATATATATATATATATATATATATATATATATATATATATATATATATTGTTATGATGTGTTTTTTGTTTGAATGATGAGCAATGAGTATTTTTAATAATATAATATATAGGGTTTTTATCGCGGTTCTCAAAGAATTAGCTTGTAAGTACTTTTTTAAATTATCTTTATTATAACTATTATGAAACACACATATATATCTAACCTAGCCAATGTAAATTTAAAATAAACTATCTTTAAACTGATATTCTTATAAAACTAATTAAATTCTATAGACAATCTAAAATTTAAACAAACTATCTTCAAAATTGAAATTGTTATGACACTAACTAAATTATATTAACAAAATTTTGTACCTTTCTTTCACTGAATGCCTAAATGAACTGTTTTCCACTAAGTATATAGATTCTAATCACCACTGAATGTCTTCGTACTTCAGTTATCCTTGTTTTTTGTGAAATTACTTTTTCCAATTATCAGCTTCTACCAATTTAAGATATAGTTTTCTTCACCAGCATTTATACACCACCAACCAAACCAGCAAACAGCATTTATATTTATTCTTCTTTTCAATATACCAATATCCAATTATTATAAGTTGATTTATACTAATCTCCAACCATAATATAATTTAATTTCTTCCAATATACTTTTATAATCTTCAATAATTATTTGTGTATAATTATAAATGTGCATTAATTATATGCATAATTTTTAATCTTCATTTAACTCACTATATTAAACAATTCGACTATTTGTACCTGATTCACTGACTCCAACTAACTTTCATATTTCTTACTAAACTTTTCTGACTGACTTCTTGAAAATTCTGAACAATTTACTTCACTATTCACTAACTAAATGTGTCTATTAACTTTCATAATGAACTGGCCTGACTTCTGACTAAAAACTTCAAAAACTGCTTGACTTCAGACTAAAAACTTAAAAACTGCCATCTTGAATCCAAATCACGGGTATTTATATCCTTTTTTCTATTCCAGAACCATCTGGTAAGAGATCATGTTCCAATCGTTCTATTAACTTCTATATAGATGTTCTCGAAAAAATATCTGTTCGATCCACCGCCATAATCATTATATCGAGAATGTTCGACTGTAAACAATGGTCATCTCCGCTGATCCAGAGAATTCCATTCTTTTCTATTAATAATTTTGTTTACATTTAGGCTTTTCAGATCAGAATAAACATTCAAATTAGTAACTAACACTCTAATTTAATAAAATGCACATTTCAAACAATATAACCCCACTTATATTCGTAAAATGATTAATTTCTATCTGTCAATCCACTGTATAGTTGGTTGCCTAAGCACATGGCTCACTTAAATCTATTTACAACATTAAAATTACTAAAATACAACTTTTTACAATTATTATATGCTAATTTATTAAAAATGCCCTCACATAAATATATTTTTATTAAATTCTCTAGTATATAACTTATTTAAAATAATCAAATACTTTTTTATTATGTAGTATATAACTTATAAATTATTTTCTATAAACCCTAATCGTATCAATATATATATATATATATATATATATACATATATATATATACATATATATATATATATATATATATATATATATATATATATATATATATATAAATATATATTATGTATAAACAGACTAATATTTTTAAAATAATTTTTATTACATGGGGAATTACAATAAAACAGGGTTTGGCTGTTTACATGTGGTGTCAAGTTATTTTATGACTTTTTTATTATACTACACTTCAGCTGATATAATACGTAATGAAGAATATGACTAATAAGAAATATTACAACCATAAAAATAATTTTTACACAAATAACACAATTTTAAACATTTAAAAAGGAAATTGCGTGCTTAAATTATTTCTTATAAATTTATAAAATATGAATTCATAGAATAATTACATTAAACAAGTGAAACTAATATTAGTTTAGCATCAAAAAATGATGATAATGCTGGGAAAAATATACAGAGTATTAAAATTTAAGACAAGGATTCATTAGTATTAAAAATTATTAAAAAAAAACTTTTATAATTGCATTAAAATTTTTTTATGTCGATTAGATTTATACTGACTTGTCTACAGGCATCTACTGTTCTTGTAAATTGTGTAGATCATATTTTTTTTATTCTGGTATGATCAATTTCTTGAATCTGGATTCGCTTACCAGAAGAGTTACCTTTTAATCTTTATTTTTAACCTTGTTCATAAAATAACTAATCTCCTGAATTGCTTCAGCTAGTTTGTTTTCATATTCCTTCCCATTCACTGCGTCAGAATTCATATTTCCATGTTCCTTACCGCAGAACTAATTATGGTTCAAATATAGGTATTGTCTGAAACTTCTGTATCAATAGCTTTAGGAACTATTTGAAGCACTAAAATGCAAAACGATACTTTTTATAAATGTGTACTTATTTATTTAATTCATGTATATTTTATTTGTATCTGTTATTTTGTATATATTTCTATAATGTTGCATGTTTGTGTAATTTTGACAGTGAATGTGTTCCATTTGTTATTAATAAATAAATATAAATATATGCCATTATATTTCCATTATAAACTTGTCTACTTTTAAATACTGGTGTAACCCAATAACGACGTTTCCTCCGGGTCTTTCGTTTTTCTTGTAAAAAATGGTTAATTACTATAACAGCAGCACTTGCTATTGCTAATTTTGTTTCCATCGTGCGCGCGTAAATAAAAACTGGAACTTATTTGCTCCTCTAGAATCACATGCGGAAAGTTGCGCCGCTTGCGCAGCGCAGAATAGCGCGACTGGTGGGACCCCGCCATAACACTCACTCACCAGCCGCGACTGGCTATTTCTCTTTTTAAGCTTTTTGTTTAAATATTTAATTCAGCCTTGATCTGAGTCTCATGCCATTATATTTTTGCATCCGTGTAATCATTATTTTTCCTTATTATTTTCCCTATTAGTAAAGTTCTTTTACTAACAAAATACAAAACAAATAAATTACTGCATGTCAAAGTTTAACTAACAAATTATATAAAGAACCAATTGATAATGGTATGGTGATTATTATAATTAGCGTTGTTAAGCGAGATCTAAAAATATCTACAGATATATCTACTTTACGGTTTTAACAACTTTTTTTAATACTTTAATTTTTTTCGATGATAATAATTTGTGCGATACTGGAATAACCATGTGTAAATAATATATTTGTAACGGGAATTTCCGTAACATTATTAATGTAACAACTTTTGCCCTATTTGGTTTGGTCGCAATATAGTGAATATACTGCTGGAGAAAAATAATATGTTTATCACTTCAGTTTCTTTCATTTAACTTACTTAGACCGGGAAAATTAAAATTTTCCGTAGTAAATATAATTTTGATAGTAGGTATATGATATATTCATTACGTAAAAACATTTCTGTTATTCTTCACTTATATATAAAATAAAAACAAATTAGTACCTAGATTAGAGTTAAGTACCAGAGATTAAAGTCGGTGAATTTTATTAATTGATGAAATTTTTTACTGAAGAAGCATGCAAAAAATGTTTGTTAATAAAGTTGTAACATTTTTTTTATAATTAGATTAGTAACCAAATATTACATATTACTTTAAAATTAATTTTAAAAACCGGTTATTAGCGAGAATCGGATTTACAATATTAAATATATTACATATTAACAAAATTAATAGCTTTTAAGTAGTTTCACATATTTGTGAATGAACAATTTGCACCAAGTGCTTTCTCTAAGTTTATTGAGATACCATAATTGATTCTTGCTGTGGAGAAAACTGGACAGTCTACAACAACATGTTTCACCGAGAGTTTAACGTTACACTGCTCACATTTTGGTTCGGATTCTTTAGTAATTAAGAACTTGTGCGTGGCACTGGTATGACCTAATCTAAGACGAGTTATTGTTACTTGATCCCTTCTTTTAGTGGGGAAACATCTCCATGGTTTAATGTCCGGTTTAATATTCCGAAGATTGGACACTGAAAATTCCCACCGGTTTTGCCACTCACTTAGGATCCGCGATTTGATAACACTTGAAACATCACTAGCTATCGCGTATTTCACAATAATAGAGTCAGCTGAATTGACGGCTTCACACGCACACTTATCTGCTTCTTCATTACCTCTAATACCATTATGTGATGGGATCCAAATAAAGATTACCTCCTTATTACAATTTTCTATCTCTATCAGATTTTGTTTTATTTTTTCAAGAATAGATATGATTCTCTGGGTATATTCTTCCTATAAATTGTAGTGAGTTTAGTGAATCAGTCGAAATTATCTGTAGCATAGGTAAATTCCTGTAATAGCCGTTGATATTCCACTGTGTTAATTTATTGAACTCTATTTAATTAAATAAATTTATTTAATGATTGGTTTGTGAGCAGTCACTATCTGTATCGGATTCTAGGTCGTATGAGATTTGCATCTGTAAGTGTTTTAGAAGAATTTTTCTTAATTTGGTATTTCGTGTCTTTGTAGATCTATCTTGAGTATAGGGATATATTTTGCTTAACATATCGATGAGAGCTGTAAAGTTGTTTGTATAATTTTCAACGGTAGTAAGTGGATCGGGTGAATTCTTTATGTTGTCGAATAGGTCTTTTATCTGAACATAGCTTAAAATAAATGGTGGTGACTGCTGGTTTATGAATGCTTCTAGAGATTTACCTTTATTTTGTTTTTTCTTAGGATTAAATGGTATTTCTGCTGGACTGGTAAACTTCGGTTTATTAGTGGTATCATTGGAGGGCGGAGAAGGACTTAAGGTATCATCAATAGTTGTTTTTGAACTGTTCTGTGAAGATTCAATTTTCATATGTAAGGTAGTTGTTTCGTTCGCAGTTTGTTTTATATTTAGTTGATTTTCTGTAGTTGGGGTGTCTGTTTGACTTGAAGTTGATGGTTGATATTTCTGGAGGGCTACATGTTGAGATTTCTTCTGCTGTGGTTGGAGAAGTAGGATTTGGGTTTGGATTGATAGGGTTTTTGCAGTTAGTTGCCGTATGCCCATTTTGTTTACAGTTGTAACACGTTAGGTTGCCGCTTGATAAAAATATTCTATATGAAGTATTATCGTAATTAATTAAAAACGATTCTGGAATTGTAAGATCTGTTTGGCTGATAAAGATTTGTCTCCTAAAGCTCATTATATGATTAAATTCGGGTAACGGTGAACCAATTTTTAAAAAGGACATTGTAGATAGAATTACAAGCCCCATGGATTCAAGTTCTTTAATTAATACATCATGAGGAATGGATGGGCAAACATTAGAGAGAATGATTCTTTCGGAGGGAGTTATATACCGTCGAGCTTGTATAATCTGGTTATTAACTTCAATGTTGCCGTTATTTTCATTCATAAATTTTTCTACGATATTTTCCGATGATAAATATAAACATATTCTACTGTTTGATAATCTAGAGCAGAATAGTATATTTTTTGGATGGATGATTTCTCCCAGGGGGAGGAGGTAATCTTGTATTTTCGCATCTTCAATGGAATTAAAAATGATAGCTTGCCGTTTTGACGGAAATTTTTGTTGTGTTAGTGCGGTAGAGTAACTTCTTTGTGTAGAATTATCCATTTGAGAATTGCCTGGTAAATTTATTTCATTGATATGCGACATATTCGTTGATGTTTAAACATTCCTAAAGACGGACCTGTCCGCCGCCAGAAAAAAAATCGGCCGGAGATACAGGTCAATGGTAATTAAATGTTTTTGTTTATCGTCAAGCAAATATGGATATGAAAATTTTCAATGATGTTAAATACGTACTAATTATATATTTTCGGTGAAATTTACAGTAAAACTGTACTTACAGACTAGCAAAAGTGAGTTCAGTTGATCACTAATAACTTCACAAAGCGTAGTTAAATTTTGAAAACTTGTTCTCACTTAATTTAAACTATTTTGAAGAGCCAAAAATAAACACACCGTTCCGATATACTATCCGGTTATCAGACCACATTTTGTATTTTATAGACCCAATTCTTCGAATTCTTTTAACATTTTGATTTCTTAAAAGAAGTACGGAAACATGAAGATTACTTGATGGCTGTTTTGTTAGAAATTTGAGAACAATCGTTATTTTTTTGGGAACAAAGAACATTTAGGCCCTTTTTTATAGCGCTAGAAAGAGAGTAATAAAATATGTTAAACTTATTACAAATACCTTTAATTCAAAGAGAATCTTTCCCTTAATATGGTACAGTTATTTGTCTTTTATTTTAAATTCCGTTATGTTTATGTTTCCGCCGAAAATGAAAATAAGTCAGTTCTTATTAAGAAAGAATTCTTTAAGTGGGGATGACCATGTTCAAAGTGGTAGTTTGTCCAATTTGAGAAAAAGAGGATCACTTTTTGTTGGGTAGTCTAAGAGATTAGACTGATTTTTGGTTGCGTCGTTTTCTCACGTATTTTGATCTAACACCCGAGTAGATCAAATATACATTATAAATTAACTTCAGTGTTCGATACTAAAGTTGAATACAGTTTAAATTCAGTGCAACTTAAGAAGCAACATTATCTTGAGTTACTATCAGTGGTCTTACTATTAATATTGGCACCAATTCTTTCCAAAGTAGAGTAATCTGCGGGCTATTTTCGACAACATTTTCCTGATCGGTGGTTAAAGCTAACTACCGATGCAATCAATTCCTCTAAGCAACAACGATTTTATCAATTTCACTTTTCAGAACTTTCATTAACTTTCATATCTTTTCATTAACAAATATTAATTACATTCATTATTTAAATAAAAGCTATGCGAGTAGCTTCTTGTGAACCAAGTGTGGATTGATCCTTATTTTAATTTTTGGTAAAATCGATTTTTATAATTTTTTTTTTTTTTTATTTAAAGAAACAAAGTCGCATCCACCCAAAGGTTATTAGCGACATTCCTGTAACATTTGTAATAATATTAAATTAACATTTGTAACAATCAATCATTGTACCAATTAATTACAATTTGTGAAGAATTGAACATTTGTAACAATTAATTAAGTTAAATTTTGTGTAACACATTTATAGATTTTAAGTAACCTAATAAATTGTTCGGAACTAAACTTTTGTTGAGGAGTGCTTTCAGGTTATTTGGCAAATTGTAAGACTGTCTTTGATTTACATATTTAGGACAGTCTATCAAGAAGTGCTTTATACTGTCTACTGTATTGCAGGTTTCGCATTATGGAGGTTCACTATTTGAGAAGAGATAGGCATGAGTATACCTACAGTGTCCAAGTCGTAGACGTGTAATAATAGTTTGGCATCTTCTACTTCTGGCTGTGGACTTCCATGAAAAAATATCACTTTTGATGGTTTTGAGTTTCAAACTAGAGTCATTCCACTCCCGATTCCACGCACTTAACACCTTATTTTTGAAATAAACTTTTAGATCGCCTGCGATACTCCGACACTCTGTTTCTGATACGTCACTGGTGATAGCGTTACGCGCACTAGTATCTGCTTCTTCATTCCCTTCTATGCCTATATGAGATGGTATCCATAGGAAGTGCACTCTTCTGAAATTTTCTTGAGCTTTCATTAATTCGGCCCTGATAATTTTCTCAATGGGCTGTTTAGGGTATACATTTTGCATAGCTTTGACTGCGCTGAGAGAGTCAGAAAGGACTAGATAACAAGGGATGTTTTTAAGATTTACTTGCTTGATGGCTTTGAGCAAACCAAATAGTTCTGCAGTATAGATGCTGGAATTTAGAGGAAGTTTAAATTGAAAAGTTTCATTTGGTGTTACCACTGCTACTCCAACGCCAAGTTCACCTTTGGATGCATCTGTATAAATTTTAATCCACTCATTGTATTGTTGATCTAGGATTGAATTTAGTTTAACTTTAAAAATAATAGGACTAGTTTCATGTTTATTATATATACTTAACGCTGTAATGACTTTGGGCTGTTCGATAGTCCAAGGTAGATAGTTATTGGTATTTGTTTGAAATACTGTTGGGAATTGAATGTTCAGTCTGGAGCTATATAATCGGATTCTCTCGTAATAAGGTTTGGGGGCACGGGGCTTATTATTGTAATAATTAATATATTTGTTATTAAAAGTATTAAAGTAGAGGGATTTTTTTATATTTGAGGCTATAGATGTAGCATGCGCTAGAGCTAAGTATATTCTTCGGTAATTTAGAGGTGGCTCGCCGGTTTCGCTCAGTATGCTTTCGGAGGGAGTTGTCCGGAAGGCTCCGAGTGCAATTCTAATACCAGCGTTGTGTATGCTGTCAAGTTTTTTAAGTAGTGTTTTTGAAGCAGATGCATATGCAATTGATCCATAATCTAATTTAGATCTAATTGGTGTTTTATATATTCTCAACAGCGTTTCCTGATCTGATCCCCAATTTCGGTTTGCCAATGTTTTCATTAGATTCAGTCTTTTATGACATGTTAAAACTGTTTGTTTTATATGTTCTTGCCAAGTAAGTTTTTGATCAAACCACATACCTAAGAACTTTGCCGTTGGTTTAAATGGTAGCATAGTGTTGTATAATTTTAATGTAGGGGGCATTGATGAAACCTTTTTGGAGAAGAGTATACCTGATGTTTTTGTTACTGAAAATTTGAATCCGGTCGTTAGAGACCATTGTTCTAATTGGTTTAGAAAACTCTGCAAAGCGTTTGTCATTGATTCGGTGTTATTTCCTTTGATATAGACAACAAGGTCATCTGCGAAAAGTCGAGCCTTTAGAGGTTTAGTAAGGTTGTTAATAATATTATTTATTGCCACTAAGAATAAAGTAGGGCTTAGGACTGATCCTTGGGGTGTTCCATTTTCTTCACTTTTCTCCTCTGAGTAAGTATTATGTACTCTTACGCAAAAAGACCGGTTCTGTAAAAAGTTTTTAATAAATTTCAGGCAATTTCCACGAATATTCCATGAATGTAGTTCTTTCAGAATATTGAATTTTCAACAAGTATTGAATGCCCTTTTTAAGTCGAAAAATATTGCAATACAATGTTGTTTGGTTGCTAGCGCTTCATGAATGTCAGATTCTAGATCAAGAATATTGTCAATGCCCGAACGATTTTGTCTGTTTTTAAAATCTTGTCTCTGTACTCCTGCAACTTTATTGTAAATTAATTTAGTATTATTTTGTACTTGCTATAAATTATTACTTTTAAAGCCAATTATCTCGAGATAAGCCTAAAACATTAGGGAGAGATATTTATATGATCGACTTGTTTGGATATTTTTTGGAAACATCAAGTTCTCCGTAATGTTATATTTTATTTATATGTGCATGTGTCTATGTCTACTATATCGAAAGATTTTGCATTTTTTTACATGTTACGGTAGATTTATTTGTGTTTCTTGTTTTTGGAATTCACCCGTCTGGTGATTCAGTTATTGAATATTTTTTGTATTGTTTACCTACTGAACATTTGCTAATAAAAATATTTAACTATTACGATATCTTCGACCAGGGGAAAGATCAGACTGTATATATTTGCAGGTAAGTAGGTGTACCAATTCCACCGAACATATTATTTATTATTTGTTTATGCAATGTGTTGACCACGTTTATTTAATAATTAACTTAATTATCTCTCCTTATCTCTTTCCGTGCCTATGGTTTTTTTATTTTTCCCTTGCAACCCCAAAAAGTTAAATGGCGGTCTTGTACTTATCTTATCTTATCTTTGGTAATTTTACCTATCTCTTGTTACATATTTCTCTGTCTTTTCAAATCAATCTTACCTTGTCTTATCTTTGTTATTCCTTTTGTTGGATCCATTCCTGGTTCCTAAAGCTAGTTTCAAACCCTCGACTCCCTCATTACTAACCATCCAGCTGCCGTTCGCAGTGTCTCCATTGGTGAGCTTTCTAGCACCACGCAAAAAACGGTTTCCGAGGTTACATTGTCATTTTTGTTAATTTGTTGCTCCACAAATTAACAAAAACGATTTTTAAATAAATATTAATATATTGTAAATAATATAATAATAATAATAATAAAATTTCAGGCATGTCGTTAGTTTTAACTCAAAAAATTTTTGAGAAGTTTTGCTCTATATATTATTGACAAATTCAATTAGTTTATTCCAACAGCTTGTTTTTACAATACCGACCAGACAATGTATGTTTTAAGTTGGGTAGGAAGTATATAAACATTCTTATTTTGTTCATAAATCGCTTCCAAGTATCACTAAAAGTCATGATTTTGCTATTCATGAGAGTTCTCAAAAGTAGGCGTAACTTTTTTCTACAATATATTTAAAAAATATAAATATATCAGTATTTTTCCGGCTTTTTTTTTCATATATCTAAGCAACTGCTGGCTTTTGTTATTTTATTTAATGTACTTATCTATGCCCTTTACACTTTGCAAAAACTTCTTAATATGTTTAATCAGCACACAATCTTTTAATGAACTCGATTAAACAGTTTTTGCACACTCATTTTTCATTCTAATTAAAAAAAAGGTATCTACGGTTGACATTAGATTAAATGCATTTTGACTTTAATAAATGTCAATTAAACTACATTCAACAACAATCGATCACTAATTTAACAAGCGATTAATCGTTGACAACCGTTGTTAAAGAATACACCATGACAATTGGGCCTACCGAACCAACCTACTTTCCAGGAAAGGCTAAACCAACCCATTTGAATATAGTAGTGGCTAAAAACCTAGGACCACAAACAGATATCCGAACTTTGAACGAAGGATCAGGAGACCACAATCCTATACTCCTAGAAGTAGACACATGGGAAGAGGATAACAAAACAACAATAATTCACCATTTACATGCAACAAAACTAACAAAACAGGGTAAGAAACATTATTACAATACAACATACAACACTGCAATATACAAATTTAACTACTCATAAAAAACAAGAATATCATTCAATGTATATGGTCATTTAAAAACATATTGCAATAGACCATATGTATGCGTGAAATGTGGAGGGCAGCACAGAACAGGCAGCTATAAAAATAACAAGAACACACCAGCCACATGTGCTTTATGTGAAAGAGATCACGAGAAATGTAAGTTTTTACGGTGAATTTCAAAAAGGCTCAATTTTTCCAAGGTTTCCCATATTTCCCGGCCAGTGAAAACTATCTAGTTATTCATATTTCGACGAGCTACCCCAGATTAAAAAAGAGGCTTCTCGCTGCAATGGAAGCCGAGATAATGTAAATTTATCCTACGTATTTCAATTTGAAGTTCCGATCTCGAAAAAAAAAACGGAGCTGAAACAGTTATCCCCTCCACTTTCCTATGTCGATCTTTCGAAAGTACCTTCGTTTCGAAGGGCTGTAAGTTTCGAAAAATTGGACGAATTGTATAGCTATAAGTTTCAATATAAAGTTTAGATTTTCATTCAAAATTTGTGCAAATTTTACTTCTGAATGTTTATAAACAATGGAGATATGATTTTTTTAAAAATAGTCTCTAACTTCGTTGCTATTGGTCATAGAAGTTTTTTTTTAATGTGAGTTTTTTTACCAGCTATCCAATGGTGGTAGGTACAAGTCTGTAGCTTGAAAAATATAGAAGTTATTACAATTGTTTATAAGTAAAAAAAATACCCCTTTTTCAAACGTTTATTTTGTAAATAATTTCGATGAAAACGCAATATACATTTAACTTCTGAGTTAGTTTAAGTCTTTAAGTCTATGAAATTTGCTAAATATCATTAATTAATCAAGTTCAATAGTTTAAATATTTAGCCTCAGGGATAAATAAATTAAATAACTTTTAAACTATTTGACCGATCGGGGAGAAATTTTGCACAAATTTAAAAGACGGTAATTCCTCGATGTTCAAATGTATTAGTAACGTTTTATTTTGTTAATAAAAAAATTAATAAAATTTATAAATTAGTGCAAAAAACTGCTTGTTTGCAAATATGTCCGTAAATTATTTATCAATTTTAATTTAAAAAACGGTAAAATAAAGATATTCTTGATATAAAAAAATGATATAAATATTGTTTATGTAAAATATAAAGGAAAAAACTTATATTGTTTGTTATATTTGTTGTTAAATAAATTATTGTTAAAAAAAACGCAAGTTAAAAATACGAGTACTTTTTCATCTATTCGTCATCTAGTAACCCGCACCTATGTCTTAAAAGTTTCAGATATCTGCGAAAAATTTTGCCGTGAAATCAATGATTTTTAATACAATAAACCCAAACGTAAGCTATGCTAATGTAGCAAACACTTTTGTATTTTTAATTATCGTCGAGTAAAGGTATATTTTAGATTTTTTTTAGCAAATTTAAGAAAAGCAACAGGTTTTAGAAAACTGCTTTTTGCTCTTGAAAATAAATTTGGAACACAAATTCGATCAAACTTTTAAATTGTTAAAAATTAAAATTCATTACCTAATTTAATGCAAGAAAAGTATAGATTTTAATTCAAGAAAGTCGTTCGACTTAAAAAAGCTAGCCAAATACTGGCCAAGTCAGAGTCCAGAGGAGCTGCAAAGGGTATCAGCTAATAGTGAATTAAATTAAATCAAGGGTTGCTTTTATTAGGACCCTTAAGCTTTTTTTTTTTCGTCTTTATAGAGGGGGGGGGTCTGGAATCTTCAAAAGACATCTCAGTCCAGGACGCCGCCTGACTAACTTTAGTGCAGGATTCGTTCTTCGTACTCCCGGCGATAGTTCCCGAGGTACTTTAAAATGCCCTCTCGTCGCCGAGTCTACGCCGAACGCCTACCTGCTAAACCAGACCCTCCTCTGTCATCCAGCGATCCGGAAGCGGAATGGCCGCTGTAAGGCCGGCATCACTTCCGAATCACTACCTTTATTCATTCATTCTCCATTCATACACATTCACTCTATTCATCAGCAAGGAGGTTCCCTGTCTCGTTCCAGGTAGCGCGTAGAAGACACTCATCGCTCCTAGTTCGGCATTATTTCCAGATGGGTATTTCCTCCTTCCCCACAGTCTGACTCACGCATTCCAACTCATACAGTGTGACCCACTTTTCTAGCTTCACCTTTCAGCATCATTCACTCTTACCTTTAGCGTTGGTTTAGCAGTCTTTCTTCCTCTTCCTTTTTCTTGATCACTGCACGGATATAGCTGTGTATGTTAGTCCAAACTAATTTATTTTCAATCATTCTCTTAATAATTTCTCTCACTGTAATAAAATTCGCACCTGTCTCTCTCTCCATTATGTTCCTTTCCACTATCCATCTGCTGCAATCTAACATCGTATGTGTCACAGTGTCCGAGTATCCACAGTATAGGCATTCATCTGTATCAGCCTTTCCGATCCTATAGAGGTAGGGCCTAAAACACCCGTGTCCTGTGAGCACCTGCGTTAGAAAATAATCCAGTCGCCTGTGACCACAGTCCACCCAATCTCTTATGTTCGGGATCAGCATTTTCGTCCACTGTGCCACATCTTCCGTGTTGTTCCATTCTTCTTGCCATCTTTCAACTGACCTTTCCCTTTCCTGTCTTTTTTCGGCCACAGTAAGGTTTGGACCTCTTCTCTCATAAAGCTCTTTTCTTTCCACCGCCAAAACATGCAACGGAACACATCCAGTGATGGTCCATAAGGCTGCCGCAGACACAGTCCTGTAGGCGCATGCCACTCGCAACAGACTTGTTCTGTCTACTCGTGTCATGAGACTCCTATAGACAGTTATCTCTACCGCCTCGCTCCAGACTGGTGCCGCGTAGAGGACGATCGACTATACAACACCGTGTAAGACCCTCCTCCTTTCGGATTTGGGTCCTCCAATGTTCGGCATCACCCTCCCCAACGCAGCCGTACTATTCGCAGCCTTCCGGACCACCTCCCGCACGTGCTCTCCCCATTTTCCATTCTGGTGCAATGTCACTCCTAGATACTTTACTTGTTTCTTAGGTGTTAGACATGCTCCCGCACATTTTAATTCAATATTTTGCCTGTTCCTTGTTCCCTTCAGAATGATGGCTTCGGTTTTCTCTGTCGCAAGTTTCAGTCCGTGCTGCGTCATCCATTTCTTTACGACGCCGCCTGCGTTTCGAACCCGGTATTTGAGATCTGGCTCATCCCGGGCCACTACCAGTACAGCGAGGTCATCCGCGAATGCGAAGGGGGTTATACCCTCTCCGTATTCACAGTGCATAACCCCGTCATATGCCAGATTCCATAGCGTCGGGCCCAAGACAGATCCCTGGGGTACCCCGGCCGTCACGTCCACGATCGTGCCCTTTTCCACCATAATCCTTCTCTCGGACAGATACTCCGCCACCACATTCATGAGGTAACCAGGACATTCTCGCTCCTCTATTGCCTTCATTACCTCGTTCCATTGCAACGTATTGAATGCATTCTTAACATCAAACAACAGCAGAGCCGCCCAGCGATGTTCATCCCCTCTGTTGCGCAATGCTTCGAGTACACTCGTGATTGCATCAATCGTGCTTTTCCCTTTACAAAAACCAAATTTGATTAAAATTAAAGGACCCTTAAGCTAGTCGGAACAAATGAGCGGAATCCAATTTAACGTAGGTAATATTTTTTCACCCATTTTTCACTAATTTATTACCACCCTAATAATTTTCCACCACTAAACCACCATTAAGGATAGCGATTTTGCAGGCTTACGGTTAAAACTAGTAAAATTTCAAAAAAATATTTATGATATACCACAGTGCTCTGCTAGGTTTTTATGAAATTATTACCCCCTTAGTAATTTTTCATCATTAACTACCTCTTATAGAAAGTCAATAATTCTGTTAAATTAAAATTTAAGACGAAAAATTCTTTTTTCTTCAAATTCACTCTCCTCTACCTATAACTGAAATAAAATAGTGTTTTTTAAATGTTTACTAAACTTCAACCAACCTGATAATCTTGCACCCCTAAACCAATCTTATTTGGAAACGTTCCTGCTAGCTTAGTATTCGAGCCAGCGGAATTTATAAAAATTATTTTTAAAATACCACAGTGTTCTGCTGGGTTTTTACGAATTTATTATCACCCTAGTAATTTTTCACCCTCAACTTACACATGTGAAAAGTCAACAATCCTTAGGATAGAATTTAAGGTGATGAAAAATCTATTTTTACAATTTTACTGTATTCTATCAATCAATAATTCTGTTAGGTTAAAATTTATGGCCAATTTTTTTTTATATTTCACTGTACTCTACTTATAATTGAAATAAAAAAAAACGGGTGTGGCAGTCCAGTGGAACTGCTGGTAGAAGTTACAGTTCTATACACGCATTCGCCGTTACAAATTTATTTGGGAGTCAATCTGCACAATCATTACATATGTAATCCTATAGGTAAGACATAGCAGAAAGAGAAATCAATTTTTCCGTCGACCGTCCATTTATGATCAATTTTAACACCCTCAAAATCATTGATTAATGACCCCTATTAATGAATGATTTTCTATTAATGAACGATTTTATTATAGGCAACACAACATACATTGCTTGCATAAATTAATTAAACGCTCTGTGATTGGCAGTGACCTGTGGTGTGGGCAACCAAACATATTTATACCTATTAATATAATATAATATAAACCTATTTATATTCAAACTAAAAAATTAATTTAAAATGAAGTAGCCGCTGTTAGTACTATCTGTCATTGTATGTCATTATTTACTTTATTGTTTAAAATTCTGTGTATTTGAAAAATCAAAGGATGGATATTGACGAAGAGTTTAATTGAACTCCACCAGAATTTAACTTCTTCTATCACAGAATTTACAGAGGTCCAAGAAGACTTAAATATAAATTTGTCAAAATGCTATACAGCAGATAATCATTTATCAATATCTTCCTTTAATTTCAGTAATTGCACCATTTCGAATATTAAAGTTTACTATAATAAAACTACCACTAAGGAAACTTTGAATAAAGTCAATGAAAGCTGAAAAAATTGTTGTTTATCGTTAAGTAAATAAATATTTAAACTAAGATATCTTTATTTCTAAAAAGTACGGTCGACGGAAAAGTCTTGTAACGAAATCGTGAATTAAAATGGCGATTAACAATCTCGAACATTAACGCGTTCGCTTCGCTCACGCGTTAAAATATCTCAATTGTTAATCGCCCTCATTAATACACTTGTTGGTTAAATAAATATTATTTGGAAACGTTCCCGCTAGCTAAATATTCGAGCCAGCAGAATTAAGAAAAAATAGATTTTTAAATTACCACAGTGTTTTGATAAGTTTTTACAAATTTATTACCACCTTAATAATTTTTCACTTCTTAACTACTCCTTGTGGGTAGTCAATATTAAGCTATTAAGCCGAAGCTCGAATATTAATTAATACTAATTTTTTGCCTCTCAACTAACCTGTGGTAGCTTAGGTTAAAATAAAAAAAGTAATTTTTAAATACCACTGTGTGCTACAAAGCTTTTGCAATTCATTTAACACCTTCACAATTATTTACCCCTCTATAAGAAGCCAATAATTCTGCTAGGTTGAATTTTGAACTGACAAAACAAAATTATAAAAGGTATTTTTAATAATTTTTTTGTATTGTACTTTTACTTCAACCTTTTACTATTTTTTGCTATCTCTATACTTTTCACCTAACACACTGGGCATAAATTCTGCACTTTACGTTCAAATTTTGGGAGCGTAAAGTCGTACTCTTTCGTCCGGTATAAAAAATGCACGTTTTTACATTTCAAGAGTTACAAATTAACTATAGACGTGATCGTGCGTAGATGAATGTGCACTGGTGTTTACTATTCTAAATTACTCAAAAACTATTGTACTCAGTATAAAACACACTCAGGGATAGTACAAAGGCGCTATATATTTCCAATTTATTGCCAAAGTGAAAGAAATTTGATATATTATATATTTGCAATTTATTGCCAAAATAGTGAAGAGAGCGGTATCAATCTAGAATCCGATTAAGACTGCAGCCCCCACTCCTTGATTGACGGTACACTTCGCTCAAGTCTATGGATGTACCCAATAAATAGAAATCTTTTAATCTTTTAACAATAGGTGCGCAAGGTGTCCCGACCCTCCTTTACAATAAGGCAATTAATGTAATAGACATAATAAAATTATTTCAATTTAAATATTTCTTACCTGGTAATTATTCTGCGAAATATAACAATTCCATTGAATTTACTAAAATTCAACTTGATTTCAGTTATTTTGTATTGATAAAAGGGACTAACGATTCGATTTCCTTTAGCCATGTACTCACAACTATAATTAGAGTCAATTTTTTAAGACAGTTAAAATTTATAATTTTTTTAATAAAGTATTTTCATAGTTTCAATATTTAAACATTGAAAAAATAAATATTATTTAGCACAGAATAATATTTCAGAATGTTTTTAATTAGGGTAGTTAAGAAAACAATGACTAGGCTGGTAAAATTATAGTAAAAATCTAGCAGAGCACTTTTGTATTTCCAAAAAGATTTCGCATTTAGCTAGCGTGAATGCGTAGCTTGTGAATGTTTCCCATTCACTGTGGCTTAGGGGTCAAACCTTATGATGGTGGATAAAATTCAGTAACAACATGGCAAGCAATTTATATTTTCAGTTACAAGAAGAGTACAGTAAAATTGTAAAAATAGATTCTTTATCACCTTAAATATTAACCCAACAGAATGAATGACTTTTATAAGGAGTAGTTGAGGGGTGAATAATTACTAGTGTTGTAATAAATTCATAAAAACCTAGCAGAGCACTGTGGTATATCATAAATATTATTTTTGGAATTCTACTAATTTTAACCGTAAGCCAATAAAATCGCTCCCATTAAGGGTGGTTTGATGTAAAAGAATTATTAGGGTGGTAATAAATTGGAGAAAAATGGGTAAAAAAATATGCCATCGACAAAAAGTTTTTTTCTGAATTCTGCTAACTTGAACCTTAAGTTAGCAGAATCGCTCCCCTTAAGGCTGGTTCGGTGGTTAAAAATTTTTAGGGTGGTAATAAATTAGTGAAAAATGGGTGAAAAAATATTACGTAGGTTAAATTGGATTCCGCTCATTTGTTCCCTCTAGCTTACGGGTCCTGATTTTATTGCGATTATCCCAGCAGCCGCTACTGTCTTCGAGCTTAAACAGATAATAAACATTTGTAATGGGAATTTCCGGGAAAATACTAAAATTTGAAGCGTAAATCAAATATCAATATTGTCAATAGTTATATAATTGCTACATGACCACCGCATTTTACTAATAAGTTAGATAAGTGTCGCTTGCGCTTTTGTTCATTCTTAATAGTAAGATCTCTGTACGAGGTTGAGTGTTGTATGTTGCAAAAAGACATTTGCGACCTTTACCTTCAGACAACAAACACAGTTTACAAAAATTAATAAGTTTATCATTACGTTGCGTTTCAATTTGCACACAAAAATAGTATTATCGTGAAAAAGTGATCTACAATCCCGTTTAGATAAGTGAAATATATGGATTAAACAACATTTTTCCAATTTTTTGGAATGGATAAATATTTATACGTAAGTTCAATTTTTTACTTCAAGCGTAAATTTTGTTGTATTCCAGCCATGTGTAATTTATTAAATCAAACAAATTTTCAAATTACATCCGAGGTAGGCAACAGAAAGATATTTCGGTTATAACAAAATAATCTTTACAGTGGGGAGCTAAATCCGGTAAAAAATTTTGGATATTTTTTGTTACAATTTTATGACAATTCTGAATTTGTAGCACAATATTATTGTGCTATAACTGCTTACTTTTGATTTTATTTTTTATGAATAAAGAAAAAAATATAAAATAAACTTATTTGTCATATCAGCTTAACTCTTATCTGGGCAACACATTTTACTTAAGTAACCGGACAACTCAGGTCCGTTGAGCCCACCATTGTTTTTGAATGTACTATTTATATTTACCCACATTTTTACAAAAAAAAATTTTTTTTTTTTTGAAGTTAAATGTAAATTGTCTAGATTAAAAAAAAGGTGCTACTATAGAATGCGGTCTACCTCGAGGGTGCGATCTACCTAAAGGATTTGCCCAAAATAACGAAATGTAAGAAAAATTTTATAGAAAAAATATTTATTCACAAGTAATAAATATTTGGAGCCAAATAAAGTTTTAATTAATAAATAAATAAAAACTTTTGTAAATCTACCAGGCCATTTTATTAAAAAAAAGGGGTTGATGTTCACGCATATCCGGGAAAAGATTACGGTTTGTTGCCTTTCATTATTGTGTGAACACCCTTTTTAGAAAAGATTATGGTAATTAGCAACTCATGTATAAGATACAAAAAAAAGTCAGAAGTCAGAAGAATATTATTATTTTACTTTTACAAATTAATACTTTGTCAAATCTACTAATACTATTTTAGTTGGGACTAAACCACAAGATTAGCTTATTCCTAACTATTATAGAATAGCAAATTGATATGACCAATTAAATTATTATTAAGTATAAGGTTAAAAAAAACAATTAAATTAAAAAACCATAAATTAATCATTAACTTTTTTAATTATACAATAATCGTTATACATTTCTACTACATATTTCACAAATTTGTTTTTGTTTCCTGTCCTTTTTTGTTGGGCATATGTGACACCTTTTCCTTGGTAAATCTGGAGGCTTTTCTAGTTTTTGCTTTTTATTGTATGGTTTAACTTCCTGTAATTATTTTTCAATACACTGTTTTATTTTCCATTGTAGTCCCCTTGATTTTCTTCTCAAAATTTGAGGCAATACTAATTGTTCTGCTGTCGTTATAAGAAACAATATTTGCTTTTTATTTTGTTTTCGTTCCATTTTCGATGTAAATTTGTCCAAGTCATAAATGAGGCTACCCCAGCTACGTCTAAAATATTCATAAAAAATGCAAAAGGCCAACGGTTAGTTCGTCTTTTGCACATATATTTATAAACCATTAATTTGGTCTAGCGTATCGACACCACATTTTTTACTATTATAAAAGAGTATCATATCTGGTTTTTTGTCAACATCACCTGCTTAGTAAGCATTGTGATGCATGGTAGACAGGACTAGGACACTTCTTTGTTTTTGCGGAACGTAATAAGTAAGAGATGCTTTTGCAGTGAATCCGAAAATTGAAGATTGCTCTAAACTGTTCTTGTTTGGTAGAAATTCCTGAGGAACAAATCTCTCATTTTTTTTTCACTGTGCCTACAAGAGTTAATGAATTTGCCAGTAATTCATGTGCAAGGGCAAGATCAGTGAAATAGTTATCGCAAGTTATATTCCTCTTGGAGTTATAATAAGGCTTAACGAGTTCCTTTACAACTTGAGATACAAGACCTTTGGCTACTTTATTTCCGTTTTCCTGTATATGATATTCCACCTATAGTCGGTTCACAATTTGTCGATAGCTCACTACAAGTTTAACCCTAATTAGAGAACTAAAATACAGAGAGGATAGGTAATACGATATTATAGTAAAAACCAACCTGAAACTGACGGTTTAAGATGTTTTCGACTAACCCACCTTGTATCTGAAGGAATATAATACAGCAGTAAACCTTATAATCCGATTACGAAGGTATTTTGCTTAAATATGACCGACCAGTGTCGTAGAGTATATGATTGAAATATTTATTTGAACTAAATAAATATATTTTTTTAATTGTACTTATGTAAATTGTCTTTTTGTTTTAATAAAACTTCTTAATTTTATTCAAAAATAAAAAGTTTCTTGCCATTTGTAAAAGATACATTTATTTAATTAAGGGGAAAAGCGCCAAATGTCGCCTGGCAAAATTTTCAATGTGTTTTAAATGTATCCATTATTTTCGAATCCGGAGAAAACTAATAAATATTTTTGAAAAATTTAAACGCAGAATGGAAGATTACATTATTACTGAGGGCAGAAAGTCCCTGAAAACTTTTACAATGTTTATTTTAATATGTTATGTAACAGGGGTGAAAATAAAAAAGAAAATATAGTATAATTTTTAATTGAAAATATTGCATGCAAAAGAAACTTTTTATTTATTCTAATAAATATTTTATTCTGCCTTTAAATATTTCAAAAATTCTTTTTAGTTGTCTCAGGATTTGAAAAAAAAATGGATACATTTAAAACACATTGAACATTTTGACAGGCGACATTTTGCGCCTTTCCCCTTTAATACCTTACGATTACAACTACTATTACTTACCTTATATAATTACGATTAGAAAACTATTCAAATTCAAAATAAATAGTATAATAATAGTAATTAAGCTTTTCTTACCCTCCACTTCAAAAGTTATATACGCTCTAGGTGAGCTTTTTGTTTTTAAGGGGTGAAAACTACCCCTTATTGAAGAAACTGGGAAAAACACGGATTTAATTATTATATGCACCTAAATCTTATTTTTTCGCATAAGGTAAATATTATAATGTGTTCTCTAATACGAAAATTAATTATTCACAATTTTCAACCCTTAAAACCCTTTAAAAACCCTTAAAAGCTAATACTTTTTATAAAAATAATATGAAAAAAAGTCGTAGCAGCTTGAGACATTTCAATTATGTATTTAAATGCAAATAAAAATTAATACCCTAGCTATACAATAATATTTTATTTATTGGAAATTTTCAACCCTTACAACCACCCTTATGACAAAAATAAATTAAAAATGAATTAAAAAATATTTTTATCGGTTTGAAACATTTCTTGAGTGCATTTTATCGAAGATTAATTTTTTGCATATAAAATACCTTTTTATTATAATTTCAACATTTCAACCCTCACAACCAACCCCTTTTTTTAAAAATTAATTTATTATATTTTTATTGGTCTGAAACATTTCTTGAGTGAATTTTAATAAACAAAAATTAATTTCTTGCTTATAAAATAACATTTAATTATAATTTTAACATTTCAACCCTCACAACCACCCCCTTTGTCACGTTTGTTTGGAAAAATTATAACACAAAATCTACGCCACTTGTTCAGTTTCTGCTGTTTAAATATATACTGACGAAAAAGTACATACACACATAGAAAAAAAGCCGGTTTAGTTATAGCAGATGTTCCAAATAGAAAGATCCCTACCTGTTTCCAAAACTTGTTTTATATAGATATATATATATATATATATATATATATATATATATATATATATATATATAAACTTAGAGCTAAGATTAATATTATTATAAAAATTAATATTAAACTCACCAGTCTTCCGGGTTGAACCGCGTCGATATCCATTTTGCCGAGCTTTCGACATCCTCTCTGATGTCTTCTTCAGGGCTTCCGAGGTCTCAGTCTCCCGAGCTCCCAGACACTACTACACTCACTAGTCACTTCTAGTTCACTCACTAGTTCACTCACTAGTTCACTACACCGGGTAGTTCACACCGCGTAGTTCACTACGCGGAAATCTTTTCGAACATTATATATATATATATATATATATATATATATATATATATATATATATATATATATGTATATCTCCGTTATTTTTTAAGCTAAAAAAAAATTAAGAAATGAAAATTTTTGTTGAAAAAAAACCTATTTTTTTGTATTGTGTCATCTTTTACGTATCTTTTATAGTTTTAAAGTTATTATAAAAAAAGTTTTTTTTTTTAATATTTACAAAAAAAATGTAATCATACTTTTTTCAAAAACTGGGTATTCTAAAGTGGCTAAACTTTTGGATTATACAAAAAACACTAAAATAAAGTGAATTCTATAAGGAAAACAATTTATTTCAATCCTACTGAGCATGACGTTAGTTTTATTGCAAAAGTTTTTTTTTACAAAAATTTGTGAAATCCATCGTTTTTTTGATCGGATCTCACGAACAGTTGGTGCAAAGGACTTTTACTACCACTCATTTTAAAGGTCTTTTCAAGTTTTTTTAAAAATGTTATATGAGTTTTTGTCGAAAAATGTACCCGTTTTCCGTTATTTAACGTTAAATACTCGTATTGAAAGACAAAAACAAAAACAAACCTTCTTTGAACAGCCATAACTCAGTTAATATTGAACTGAAAATATTCATTAAAAAGCCAATATTTTTGGTTTTTTATGTGCTTTAATTTTGATTGTTACACTTTTTTTGAAAAACTCTTAGTTTTAGAGCTATTCTTAAAAAACCTTTGAAAAACATGTTTTTTTTTTTAACGAAAAATGACACTTTTCAACAGCGAATAACTCACAAAGTATTGATCTAGCGCAAAAAATCTTTACTGCACTTTTTGTTTGAAATTTGTCCTTCTATCGAATAGCGTAGTTATTTTGAGTGAAAAAATTTCCACCTCCGAAAAGGGGTGGCAAACACCCCCAGGGTGGAAGCGCACATCGGCACTATATAACTTTTGTTCCTTGAGTAATTATTTACCAACACACAAAATTTCAAACGAATTGATTTAGTTATAAAGAATTCGGAGGTAAAAATCCTCAGTAACTGATCTACGTCTTGAGGGTTAATAATTAGCGGTTGTGTCTCTACGGTTGCATCAATTATGTTATCAAGATCCCACATTTTTGGGTCTTCTTCTATTACATGTCTTACTGCATCTTTTCAGTTTTGCTCTGTAATATGTTGTAAAGACTCATTGTAACAATTCACGTACATCTTGTATATTATATGACGTATTTTTTCTAGCCAGATAACTTTTCATTTGTGCCCAAATGAGTTCAATTGGATTTATTTCCCAGTGGTAGGCTGGAAGTCTAAGGACTGTGATGTTTCGCCTTTCCGCAATTGTGTCAACTACGTATTTCTTGAACTTAGATTTGTTTTGCCAGGAAATTCCAACAAACCATGCTTAACAAATCCTTTTTCACTGCCAATGTGAGAAATTATTAATCTACTGCCTTTACCAGAAGGTGGGAAGATACCAGTAGACCAACCTTCCATAAAGGCTTGCCTGGAGCTTAATATAGTTTTATCTGACCAAATTTTTTTTAGAGTATGACCTGAGTTTACCCACGTTTCATCCTGCTAGAATATTGGTCTTTCTTCAGCCCGGCATTTTCGTATGGATCTTAGATAATTTCTTCTCCAACATATTATCTCCTCCCGGTCAATCAAAAGTGATTTTCGGTCTGATTTCTCCCACCGGAAATTTAATTCTTTTAAAACTTGCCACAATTTAGTTCGTCCGATATGAGGCCAATCCTAACTAATAGTCTCTAACTTCTTCTAAAATTTTGTTTAGGTTTGGTATTTCTTTTTTGAAAAAAAATACATGATTTTTCCTTCGAATACCATTTTTGGCAAATTCATCAATTTCAATAGGCTTTTTCCCTCTCTTTAAGTGTTCGTTTGTGTTTGGGTTAGCTATACCGTGTTTTTTTCTTTCTGATAGGAACCTATATATAGTTGACTTCCCTACGAAAGTCATGTTGGCACAACTTTCGACTATGTTGCGAACAGTGTTTGTGGTATTCTGAGAAACCAGAGCATCGTGAACATTCGTGACAATAGTCTTCTCTCTTGGTGAATAGACAGACTTACTGACTGTACGCAACAGTACCGATGTAAAACTTGATGATGTTGATGATGAAGCCATCACAAACAAGTCAACAAAACGAGCACGAGTGAAAGGTACTAAAAGTAATTTGCAAAAGAAATATTCGAGACGCTTATTACTGCCGTAGACGCGAAAATACCGACGAGCCGTAAATTACATGCGATAAAAAACGTACTAAACAAAAAAATTGTTTTCGTTCGTAATAACTTTACCCTTTCAAGTTAAGTTTCGAATATAAACTGAACAGACGAGGCACGTGGCCAAAGCCGGCATCTTTATACCCATTATATTATTAAAAATCTGGGGAATTCCATTCTAATTATCTTGCAACGAATGGTACCTTCGGATATAAATTCCAGGTTTTCTAGTAAAGTGATTAAACGCGAAGATTAGTATTGAAATATCCAAAGAGATAAGGTATTCTTATTTACAAAATTGTTAGTGATTAAATTCTTATTTTTATTAATATAATATAATAACAAACATTAGCCGTGAAAGTTATAATTGTTTTTTGCTAAATATATTAGTATTAAAACATTATTAATATTGATAAACATTTTGGAAAGGAATATAAATGTAAAACGCATTAATTTTAATGAATAAACACCTCAGGAACGCCTATGATGATACAAATTTTACGATCGTTTTATGACTTTGAGGCACATTTCGTGCTCTCAACAATTTGTGAACGGATTATAATTAAAAAATAACATATTTTGCGTATTTAAAATCGTGTAAGTTTTTTATTCGTGGGTCACCATTGACCCAGCATACCTTAAAAAGATAATTAAATCACCATACCAGTTGAAGGTTAAGAAAAGCAACAGGTTTTAGAAAACAGCTTTTTGCTCTTGAAAATAAATTTGGAACACAAATTTAAGAAAAGTGCAGATTTTGATTCAAGAAAGTCGTACGACTTAACAAAAGCTAGTCAAATACTGGCCAAGTCAGAGTCCAGAATACCTGCAAAGGTTATCAGCTAATAGTGAATTAATTTAAATCAAGGGTTGCTTTTATTGCGATTATCCCAGCACCCGCTACTGTCTTCGAGCTTAAACAGATAATAAACATTTGTAATGGAAATTTCCGGGAAAATACTAAAATTTGAAGCGTAAGTCAAATATCAATATTGTCAATAGTTATATAAATTGCTACATGACCACCACATTTTACTAATAAGTTAGATAAGTGTCGCTTGCGCTTTTGTTCATTCCTAATAGTAAGATCTCTGTAAGAGGTTAAGTGTTGTATGTTGCAAACAGACATTTGCGAACTTTCCGTTTAGACAACAAACAACAGTTTACAAATATTAATCGCAATAAAATGATATCTTTTGGTAAATTAGCGTATAGATTGTAAAAGTTTTATCATTACACTACGTTTTACTTTGCACACAAAAATAGTATTATCGTGAAAAAGTGATATACAATACCGTTTAGATAAGTGAAATATATGGATTAAACATTTTTCCAATTTTTTGGAATGGAAAAATATTAATACGTAGGTTCAATTTTTTACTTCAAGCGTAAATTTTGTTGTATTCCAGCCATGACGTGTAATTTATTAAATCAAACAAATTTTCAAATTACATCCAAGGTAGGCAACAGAAAGATATTTCGGTTATAACAAAATAATCTTTACAGTGGGGAGCTAAATCCGGCAAACAATTTTGGATATTTTTGTGACAATTTTATGACAATTCTGAATTTGAAGCACAATTATTTGTCATATCAGCTTAACTCTTATCTGGGCCACACATTTTACTTAAGTAACCGAGCAACTCGGGTCCGTTGGGCCCACCACTGTTTTTGAATGTACTATTAATATTTACCCACATATTTCTAATATCCTTTTTAAATTTTTTATTGAAGTTAAATGTAAATAGGTTAAAAAAAAGGTGCTACTATAGAATGCGGTCTACCTCGAGGGTGCAATCTACCTAAAGGTATGGCCCAAAATAATGAAATGCAAGAAAACTTTTATAGAAAAAATATTTATTCACAAGTAATAAACATTTGGAGCCAAATAAAGACTTAATTAATAAATAAATAAAAACTTTTGTAAATCTACCAGTCCATTTTATTTAAAAAAAGGGGTTGATGTTTAAGCATATCCGGGAAAAGATTACGGTATGTTGCCTTTCATTATTGTGTGAAAGCCCTTCTTAGAAAAGATTATGGTAATTAGCAACTCATGCATAAGATACCAAAAAAAAAAAATCTTTACAAAATGAATAAAACGCATAAGTCAAAAGAATATTATTATTTTACTTTTACAAATTAATACTTTGTCAAATCAATTTACTATTTTAGTTGGGACTAAGCCACAAGATTAGCGTATTCCTAACAAGAATAGCAAATTCTTCTGCTTCTTCTTCCTACTTTATAAATAGGCTTAATGCCTGTTTTACTTCGATTTTTAGCCTCAATTTACGTTGTCTGGCCATCTTTTCCTCGGTCGTCCCAATGATCTTCTTCCATTGGCGATTTGTCTCTTGCTATTCGTACTATACTATTTTCTGTCATTCTTTCGATGTGTTGGTTCCATTCCACTTTTCTTCTTTTGGTCCACGCGTTTATTTCCTCTATACCACATCTCGCTCGTATTTCCTCACTTCTTACTCTGTCACTTAGAGTTTGGTTTGTTATTTTTCGTAAGACTTCCATTTCTGTTGTTTCCAGTAGTCTTTGTGTTTTTGCCATATCTGCTCTTGTTTTCGCTGTGTACGTTATCGGTCTTATTGTTGATTTATATATCCTGGTTTTCGTTTTCGTTGTGAGGTATTTGTTTCTCCAGATTGTATTGTTGAGACATCCTGCTGCTCTGTTTGCCATGTTCACTTGTTTTTGTACTTCTTCTTCCACTTTTCCGTAGCTTGACAGTTTTATTCCCAAGTATTCAGTTTCCATCACTTGTTCTATTATTTTGTTATTTACGACTAGTTTATATCGTCTCGGTTCCGCTGATATCACTATCGCTTTAGTTTTCTCTGTTGAGATCTCCATGTTGTATATGAGCTCCGTATCTTCGAATTCTTTAATTAATCTTTGTAGGTCATCTTCATTTTCGGCTGTTATTATGGCGTCGTCGGCGTAACATATTATCCTTATTTCCTTTTCTCCCATTCTATATCCTCTTCTTTTTTTAACTTTATTTATGATTTCATCCATTATCAGATTAAATATTAATGGGCTCAGCGAATCTCCTTGTCTAATGCCAGTTTCATATTTGATAGGTTGCGATAGTTTTCCTTTACATCTTACCACAGCTAAAACTAAATCCAGTGATATTCCCTTTTCATATAATAAATGTATCGCGTCCCGAATTCTCACTCTATCAAACGCTTTTTTCAAATCTATCAGACACATATTTGCTGGTTTGTTGTATTCCAGCGACTTTTCTTTTATTTGTCTTATTACAAAAACTGCATCCGTGCATACTCTTCCTGTCCTAAATCCTTGCTGTTGCTCTTGCAGAGATATTCGTTCGTTTATTTTTGTCGCTATTATTCTTGTTGTCAATTTGAGTGTTGTATTTAATATTGCTCGATAATTATTGGGGTCTTTCTTATCTCCTTTTTTGAAGAACATCACCATAATCGCTCTCCTCCATTCATCAGGTATTCTATTCGTGGTGATTATTTTATTAATAAGAAGTTGCAGTTGTTGTACAAGGTGATAACCTCCATATTTTAAGAGTTCATTTGGTATTTGATCTTCTCCTGGTGACTTTCTGTTTTTTTAATTCGTTTATTCCTTCTTTCACATCGTGTTGGGAGATTTCGGTCTTTTCCTCAGTTATTATATTTGTCGTTTCTGGTAAAGGTTCTTCGTTTTGTTTTTTAAACATTTCTATCAGGAAGGCCACCCATTGATCCTCTTGTATGTGTTCTATTTCAACTAGTTCTTTCATTTCACTTCTTTGTTGTCTTATAAAGCGCCATACTTGTTTCTGTTGTCCATAGAAATCCATCTCTAGTCCTTTTGTGAATATTTCCCAGTAAGCTGTTTTTGTTTTTCTTACCATTTAATAAGTTTCAGTTTTTATTCTTTTATATTTTTCATATGATTCATTGGTTTTTTCTGACTTATATTTTAGGAAAGCTTTCTTTTTTTGGTGACATTTTTGTTTAACCTCTAGTGTAAACCACGGTGTTTTCGTTGACCACTTTTTGTTTATTATTTTTGTTCCAAGGGCTTCTCGGGCAGCATCCAGAATGTTTTTCTTAAGTTTTCTCCAGCTAGTCTCTACATTGCTTTCATTTTCGATATTCTCAATTTGTATTTTCTGTTCTAGCCTTTTTTGATATAATGATTTTATGGAGTCATCTCTTAAATTTTCTATTTTTATTATTTCCTCTGAATTGGTTTGTTTAAGCTTCTCTTTCCATCTTTTATTGAATCTAATTTTACCAAGTACCAAATAGTAATCGCTTCCTACATTGATAGCAAATTGATATGACAAATTAAATTATTATTCAGTATAAGGTTAAAAAAACAGTAAAATTAAAAAACCATTTATTAATCATCAACTTTTTTAATTATACAGTAATCGTTATACACATTTCTACTACATATTTCACAAATTTGTTTTTGTTTCCTGTCCTTTTTTGTTGGGCATATGTGACACCTTTTCCTTCGTAAAACTGGAGGTTTTTCTAGTTTTTGCTTTTTATTGTATGTTTCAACTTCCTGTAAGCATTTTTCAATACACTGTTTTATTTTCCATTGTAGTCCCCTTGATTTTCTTCTCAAAATTTGAGGCAACACTAATTGTTCTGCTGTCGTTATAAGAAACAATCTTCGCTTTTCATTTTTGTTTTTGTTCCATTTTGGATGTAAATTTGTCCAAGTCATAAATGAGGCTACCCCAGCCACGACTAAAACAATCATAAAAAATACAAAAAGCCAACGGTTAGTTCGTCTTTTTCACATACATTTATGAACCATTTGGTATAGCGTATCGACACCACATTTTGTACTATTATAATAGAGTATCATATCTAGTTTTTAAAACATCATCTGCACAGTCAGCATTGTGATGCATGGTAGATAGGAATAGAACACTTCTTAGTTTTTTCAAAACGTAAGAAACAAAAGATGTTTTTGAAGTGAACCCGAAAATTGAAGATTTCTCTAAACGGTTTGTGTTTGGCAAAAATTCCCGAGCACAAGAGTTAGTGAATTTGCAAGTAATTCATGTGTAAGAGCAAGATCAGTGAAATAGTTATCGCAAGTCATATTCTTCTTGGAATTATAATAAGGCTCAACGAGTTGCTTTACAACTTGGGATGCAAGACCTTTAGCCAGTGTATTTCCGTTTTTTCCCGTATATGGTATTCCACCTTAAGTGGAATATGTTTCCAAGTCACAGGCTCACCATATTTTCATGCTATACTTATTTGGCTTTGAAGGCATATACTGCTTCAAAGGACACCTACCTCGATACGGAACAAGTGGCTCATTTACCGATATGTTTTTTCCTGGTAAATAGTATTGTTCTGAAGCTATTTTCTTGTGGAATTTTTAAATTAATTACTATTTAAATGGGAATAAGCTACAATTAAAGGTTAAAATCAAAACCAAAGGGTCTAAATTTTGCTGTTACTCAGCCATCCATTCCAAAATTAGACATAATAAGCTCAGTGGAAAAAATATCTCAATATTTACCAACCCACGAAAAGGAAGAACACAGAGTATTATGTAAACTTGAATTGGAAAAGTTTATTAAAATTGAACAAAACATAAGCAAAGAGGAACTAAAGTCTATAAGAACTTTAGAAAATGACGACTCCATAATCATCCTACCAGCAGACAAGGGGAATGCAATTGTGGTAGGAGAACGATTTCCGAAGTGGAAATTGAAACGTCAATAAACGTATTTTAACCCTTAATTGTGGCTTATTCCCATTTAAATAGTAATTAATTTACTGGTAAATAGTGTTTCTGAAAGTTTTGGTTGACTTGATTCCACACATCGCGTATTGCTGCTAATTTGTCGTTCCTTCTTCGTTCAGATCTCGTGTCCTTATCGTCAAATCGATCAAATCTTAGCAAATTTGTAAATCGTTTTAGCTCCATGGTAGCTTTAAATATAGTAGGTCCATAAAACTTACTCCAAAGTATATTTATATTATGTATTTTGGCACTCAGATGCCCTGCAGTTATAAATAGTCCAATAAAGGCATAATATAGCTCTGTAGAGTTGCAATTTTTCTGCTTCTTTATTTGTACACTTCACTATTTCGTTCAAAATTTTTTTGTCCACAAACAAACAAAAAGAATCAACAGGATCATCTACACTTTGACCAGGGGCTAACATTACTTTTTGCACTTTGCTTTTTATTACGTCGCAGGATCGCATACGTCCTGTCGATTGTGGTTGACTCTTTCAGTTAATTCCATCCTTAGTTTCAAAAATTACACACTCTAAAATCTGGGAACTTGTAGCTACACATTCTTCTTTATTATCACTCAATACTACTTGCTGATCATCCTCTTCACTTTCTTGCAAAAGATGATCTTTAATTTCAGAGTAACTTTCAATGCCACCTACTTCAGGAGATTCTTCGTCATCGGAATCACATAAATTATTAGCAATAGCTTGCAGTTCTGTAGTTGATAATGGTTTTCGGGACATTTTATTCGCACTATCTACTTTTACTGTAATTCAATATAATTTTAGGAGCTTAGTTTAGTCGACACTAACATCGATATCAAACGACTGATAGCAGATGAATTATTTATTTCAAAATATGTATAGGTACCTATCTAACAATAAAATTGCATTCCAACAATGATTATCAGTTTTTAAAATTCATTTAGAATAGACATAACACCTATTGTTGGCATTTCTTTGAAGTGAGCATCAAAGAGATGTTTACATTGTTTGTTACACCTTTAGACTTTATTATTGGATTTCCGGAATCATAAAAATCGTTTGGATAATCTACAAAAACATTACCTGACTGCCAGATTATTTTCTTGGCGTATGCTAGTCCAGCGTCTTTATGGATGATAGTTTTGATTTTCCGCCTAACAACCAATACATGTTTCTCAACTTATGATCCACTTGTTTCGCTTAGTAAATCTATGCATTCCCTAGTTTAATCTTCTGTCCAAGTATATACCTATAGAGGTATTTGATTTATTCACCTTGTGGGATTACTTTACCGTTTAAGGTTATACTCGGACATGTTTCCCTACGCTTGGTAAATGTAAGGTCTGATGATTTGTTTTGATTTAATTTGACTCTTCATTTTGTCATCCATTGATCTGTTTTATTTAAGTTATTTTGTAGGATTTCTGAAACTATTTTAGAATTTTTGTTAGGTCATAGTATTGCCATATTATCTGCAAAAGTTGCTGTACTTATATTAAAACTAGTTATAAATATTTAGGGTGGATTTATAGTCTATGTACGATTTCGTTGACTTAAACACAGTGTCAGATACATTCGCAATTATAGAAAACTAATGAAGTATGTCACACATTCAAAAACAAAATTGTGGTAAATTAATTATACATCAATACATAATCAGCCTCTACCACTACCAAATTTAACCCAACAAAGACGCAGACAATGAATAGTTGATTCGGTTTCTTGCGTCAATGAAGTTCGTTATTAAAGTCTCTTGCTAAACGGAAGTTGTAATTATTCGCTGAAACTTATGTGTTCATTAAGAAGATAAGAGTAAGTATTGTAATAATAATATTTTATGGTTTATTTATCTGTTTTAAGTAAAACCGTATCTCGTACTTAGAATTTTTTAATATTGTGTCTATATTTCCATATATATGGAAAAGCGTATTGTTTAATCGTTCTTTATTATTCTGTGCAACTTTGAATTATAGCCAATCCCGTGTTTTTCTTCATATGTTTAAGAAACATCTTTTTTTTTTTTACTGAGTACTTGATTTTTTATTTTTTCATTGTTCCAAAGTTACTTGCTTGTGACTATATTTACATATACTACCATAGTCTTTGGAAATAAACCACAATATGTATAATTAGAAATATTTTATTTTTAACTTTTTAATTTCTAGCACGAATATTATTTTTAAAATACCAAATTACTTTGTTTTCTGATATTTTTTTATTTACAACAAAACCCGCTCCAACCTAATAAGGTTATTAGCGAAACGATAACAATTTATTACGCTTTACTTAGTAAATTAAAGTGGTTTAAAAACAAAAGTAGGTTATCTATAGTGTTTTCTGAATTTAAAATGTCTTTAAGATTGTTTGGTAAATGGTATTTAATTCTGTGACGATTGAACTTTTCGCACTGTTCCCCTAGCACATGTTTTACCGTAAGGGGTGAACTGCACTCATCACAAATTGGACCTATTACTTTCTTGGACAAATGTTCATGAGAAAACTAGATATGTCAAAGACATAAACGGGAAATAATTATTTGCTTTCGTCTGGATACCTTGGGTGGTTGCCATAGTCCAATCTTATTTTTTATCTCCTGAAGCTTTGATGGTGTGGATTTCCATTTATTGTTCTAGTTTCCGAACAGGTGCTTTATAAAATACCTTTTTAGACCCATACTTACAGATTGGGGTGATATGGGGATACTGTTGTCGTTTATAACTTCTTTGGCATTTTTGTCGACTGCTTCTTTACCTGCTATTCCAACATGTGATGGAACCCAGAGAAACTTGATGTTTGTATCTTTAGTATGCAATTTATTTCTTTCTTTATTAGTAAAGCTAATGGATGCTGCGTGTATACTGGGTGTTTCAAAAAGGTATGCCATAAATTAAATCACGCATTCCGGGGACAAAAATAAATTGATTGAATCCAACTTACCTTAGTACAAAAGTGTACACAAAAAAAGTTACAGCACTTTGAAGTTACAAAATAAAAATTATTCTGCATTATCTCCTAAACTATTTGACATTTTGTAATAAAAATGGACACGTTACTTTCTTGTTCTGAAAGCATTTTTCATAAAAAAATTTAAGGGTGGTGTGCAGCCCTAAATCCCCCCAAACTTTTGAGTACGTTTAAATCAAATGTGGCATTATTAGTTTAACACATTATTTTTAAAACTTTTTTGCCTCGTATCACTTTTTCGAAAAACTAGTTTTTTCCTAGTTGGCCATAAAATTACAATTAGTTTCTACGGATACAATAATTACAAACAGTTCCATCAATTATAGTCAATAATTTGAAGCTATTATTTATTGTGTAAATAATAATTTTCTATAAAATCTTAAACCAACCTGTATATACACTTTAGCTCTTATAAATACTTTACCATAAAATATATTAAGACGCATTTAATTTGACTCACAGTAAGGCTGATAATAGAAACTCCTGAATGTAGGTCTCTTCCAATTGCTTCCATCTTTCTCTATCTTGCGCCAATCTAATCCACTGTTTGCCTGCCACTGTTCTTATGTCATCTACCCATCATTTTTGAGGTCTTCCCATGCTTCTTGTTGTCGTCCTTGGTCTCCATTCTAGAACTCTCCGTGTCCACCTGTTGTCATTATATCGGGCTACGTGACCTAGCCAGCGCCATTTCATTTTTGCAATTTCTTCCACAATATCCCTAATCTTCGTTCTACGTCTTATCTCGGTGTTTCTAATCTTGTCTCTTAGTGATATTCCAAGCATGATTCGTTCCATTGCTCTTTGCGTTGTTTCTAATTTTTAAGCAGATTTTTTGGTAAGGCTTCTGTCTCCAAGCCGTAAGTACAAACTGGTAGTATGCATGTGTTATACACCTTTTTCTTTAGGTTTACAGGAATGGGGGTGTTTTTCAAGATATATGCTAATTTGCCGAAAACGCCCCATTCCAGTTGTGTTCTTTTAATTTCAGCCTCTTGATTTGGTTTTCTTAGTTTTATAACATGACCTAGATATACATAATGTTTAACATTTTCTATGGTATGATTTTGTATTGTTATATTTGTCTGGTCTCGGCTCAGTATTTTTGTTTTGCTGTAATTCATTTTTAAGCCTACCGCTCCTGAAACTGCATTTAATTATTGTAACATATCATTTAGTCCTTGGATATTATTGGTTATTAAAACTATGTCATCTTGTAACGAAATTATTTTGCTTACCATAGGGTAAGAACATGGGGGTAGAAAAATTGGGGGCAGAAACTATGGGGGCGAAGATAAGGCAAGCAAAATAAACGCTACTAGTGCGAACGACACTCAGTTGGTTGTTGGAGAGCTGGGGTCGTGGATAAGTTGAAATAAATGGGTCGGATTGGGGTATCTACACAATGAATGAAATAAAAAGGTTACTTACATAAATCTCCTGGACAAATGGGCAAAAAAAGACAAGAAGAAATACCTCTAGCTATTTAAAAGGGACGCCGCTTCGAGAAAACTTCCTGCTGGAGGAAAGAAAGTTTCTTCCTTCCTAAAAAGTAAACATACAAAAAGGTTAGGAGATTTTCTAAAATAAAAACAAAAATGGATCAGAGAAACAAATCAAAACGTTTATTTTTGTCTCATACAAACAGTTATCAACACATAAATGGCATAAAAAATATACTATATAAATAGTTGCCAAATACAGAATAAAAAAACTTACATGTGTCCGTTTACAAACTCCGTTTACAAAGGGGTTGGAGATACTACAAAAACTTACAAATATTACCACACAGAGATTAACCTTTTTTTTAAACAAACAAAACAAATAAATATCGAAACAAATGAAGCTAGCTGTCATATGTTAGCATTAAATTTAAAAAAATAATTAAAATGACAACTAAGTTAAACCATAAAATTTACAATTTATTAATTATTACAAAATTCTTTTAAATTTTAACGAAAGCAATTATTAATAATTATTAAAAATAATGTCTGTCTTTACTTTAAAATTATAAAGTTAAATGTTACCTTGATTTCACTGTTTAGCACTTAACTTTCAAAAAAACTTGTTAACATCTATGGGACTCTATCTGGACATATTCTCCAACAGGGACAAAGCAAACCATTTCCATACTCAGGGACGAACAATCAAGAGATGTGAATTATTTTCTGTGGAGGAAGCAAGCTGACAACGGGGAAATCCTATATAATAATTTTCCAAATTTCTTCAGTGCCGGTTTACAAATCTTATGGTGATTACTATGTTCTAAACTGCCATATTGCAGAGAGTATTATCACCTTAACCGGTCTTAAGACATAACACAAAAAAAAAATCTTTCTACTCTGGCATCTCTTGCTTCACTCCATTGTAGCACGTCTGCTCTGCTTGGGGCTTAAATGTCGACTCTTCAATCCTTACATTTTACAAATTTCAACGCAAAATAAATTTCCCTTTACGTCTCACAGCTAGTTTTTGCCTACAAACTTAAAACAAACAATCTACCCTTTTTTGACCTCGTTCTTAGCAACGAACCAACAAAAAAACTTCTTGATTATTTACTTTTAAATTGGTTAACTGGAAATTTTTTACCTCACAATACATACAGAGAATAGGGGAATATTAATGTAAACAAAGACAAAAAAAATATTCTCAATTAATACGTCTTAGAAAAACCGTATACCTGACTTGCAATATTATATTAGGGGACTCGAAACAACTTTTAAATATTCCAGTTTATTGCGTTTTAACGACGAAAGACAAAAACAGCTGAATACCAAAACTGGATATTTAGAATCTCAACTTAAAATGCCATAATATATTGATCGTTTTAAAATTCATTTGCAAACAGAAAAACGAAAATATTCCACCAAATTTAAAACGCTACAATCTGCGAATCGCAAGTGATTTAAGTATGATCCGTCGACGTTGATACCCTTATTGTTCCATTCTAGTTTCTTAAAAATGTCTTCTAGAGCAAGGGTAAATAGTTTGGGAGAGATGGTGTCTCCTTGTCTTACTCCCCGTTGTAGTCTTATGGGATATGTTATATTTATATAAAACATGAAAACTAAATCTAGTGTCATACTAATCTGAAAGAACTGCTATAAATGAGACTTTTATATAATGCTTCAATAAAACTATCTAGTTCAACCGAGTCAAACGCTTTGTGGAAATCTATAAACACTAATACCAGAGGTATTCGCTGCAGAGTGCACTAATACCAGACTGCAGGTGGTCGTTGCTATCAAACTTTGATCGATATCCCTCTTGCTTTCTGGATTGGTACTTGTCAAGAGTTTGTACATAATGCTTAACAATTTAATGGATCGATAATTATCTAGTTCAGTTTTATCTTCTTTCTATGTAGCACAATGGTTATTGCCTTATTCCATTTAAATAGTATCAATTTTTTTCGTAATTATGAATTAAAAAGTTCTTGTATTTTGATGATAAGAGTCTCACTTATAATAATTAGCCTAGTTTTTCTCTTCAGGTTTACATTTCGTGGCTTTCTACTAGGAAAAAGCAGGTCTTTTCATATCTCAGGCAGAATAAGAGTATAAATTTATTTCATAAATCGTCATCAATATAAATGTTGATGATAATAAAAGAGTGCAAAATTAAAGAGAGAGAAATAAAAAATAGTTTAAATATTTACTGTTTAAAAATGTTGGTTTTGTAAAAAGTTCAAATTTTGCTCATGAAAATATCGTAGCCAATGCAGTTCCGTGTCTTTCTACTTTTTATTTAGTAAATACCGATGATGATGTATAATTAAATTATTTATTACCTATCTAATTATTATTTTTTGTTAATATTTAGAGGTGTGTTCGAAAGTTGCGAAGTTCGTGATATGTATAACCATCATTCTTAATTAAGTGGCAAATTTTGACACTTAGATGAACGAAACACATACTTGCGGAAATTAGTGGAAGTTTTTATTGTTAATGATACATTAAACCAGTGATCCTCAACTTGTGGAGCGCGCATTTACTAGTGGAGAGTGGGGGTGAGACTAAAAAATCAAAGCAAAACAACATTCAGACAAAATAAAAAATTAAATACACATGAACACTGATAAAGAGGTACAATTATAAAAAGCACTGAATACTAAATTATTATCAACAGTTTAGTATTGTATAATATATTAGTGATTTCCTTGGGCCTGTTTTGCAGAGCAAAGTATAATATTAGAAATAGACGCTCTCAATTCTTTTTCTATATTTAACTGCGATCTATATTTGGTCTTTGAACAGCTATCGGGGAACATCCTGTTTCGAAAAGGTAAGATGTTAAAACTGGTAATAGTATACGGAACGTTCTGGTTTTCAGCGCAGAAAACTGATCATTTACCCTTGACCAAGATTCAAAGAAGGATTTATTATTAAACTGTCTGTTTAACCGTTATGTCAATACCCAAGTACCTGATACGGGAGTTTATACCCGTGCTACCCAGGTACCCGGCATTGTTTCGGTAAACTTCGCTTGTACATTCCGAAAATAACAGACAATTGGGATTTTTCTTTGTTTGCTATCAGTGTTTATTTAACTGTGCTTACAAGTTGTTAATATTTTTGTGACTATATGCGTGTTTTATGTTGTTATTACTTGTAATAATGGCAAGAAGAGAAGTGAGTGCTAGCGAATTTAGAAACTAAGTTATTACTGTTTATTTTTACAATGTTTTATACATAGATCATTCAATTTTAGAATGACGTATGAAAAGCAACAGAAGTACTTGCAACAATTTATAGACGATATATATGAAGAAGTAGACAAAAATATCGAAAACCAGGAATCAGATGAGGACTATGTTTCGCAAAGCAAACCGGATGGAGATGAAGCTTCTGACGTAGAGGACGTTTTTACTGATAATCGATACCGACGGCGACTTTCAAGAAAGTTCTTCCCAAAGTGATGTTCTGGTTGCAAAAGATAAAACGATTTGGCAACGAAAACCGTTTACTGCAAGTCGAACACTGAAACGTAACCTTTTGCGTGAAAAAACGGGCCTAGTACGTTCTACTAAAACTCTTTCGATTAGAGATATATTCAAATGTGTTTTCAGTGACGTAATGTGTGACATAATTATACGCGAAACCAATCGAAAAGCTAATAGCGTTTGTGAAAAGTATAATGTTGAAAACCCCGACAAACCTCGAAATGTTTGGAAGTCACTCACAACAGAAGAATTTGATGCATACTTAGGTATTCTTATTACAGCAGGAGTACGGCATTCAAATTCAGAGCACTCGAAAGATTTATGGAAAACAGACTCTCATCCTTTGTACCGAGCAAGTATGGGCATAAATCGCTTTTGGAGCATCAGCAGATTCTTACGGTTTGACAATGACAAAACACGTGCAGAACGTTTGCAAAATGATAAAGCTGCAGCTATTACAGATATATTCCATCTTCTCAATGATAATTTACGTCGTAACTATGTACCGTCGGATTCTCTTACTGTGGATGAACAGTTATTTCCTTTTAGAGGTAGGACACGTTTCACGCAATATATGCCAGCAAAACCTGCCAAGTATGGCATCAAGGTTTGGTGGGTTTGTGACGCCAATAATTCGTATCCACTTATTGGACAAATTTATACTGGAAAACATTCGACTGGACGTGAAACTAATCAAGGTGAACGCGTAGTAAAAGATTTGTGTTACCGATACAAAAATTCTGGACGAAACATAACAATGGATAATTTTTTCACAACTCTTCCACTAGCCCGTCTCCTGTTGTCTTGGAATTTATCATTAGTTGGTACTTTGAAAAGAATCAAACCATATATTCCACAAAAAATGCTGCCTTCGCCAGAGCGTGAGCCTGAATCGTCATTACACGGATTCAGTGCAGATCGTGTTACTATTTAAATTAAATGGCCAAATATATGGCCTAGGAGGACAAATTCGTTAAACTTCCCGTGCTCAAATCGGTATCAATAAAGTATTATGATCATTTCGGCCTATCCAAGCCTCATCAGACACTTGGGCTGATACAAATTCAAACTCGGAAAGTCCAACGAATGTCTCCCAAAACTTCACTACAACAGTAGTTAGCTTACAAAGGCGCCACCTGCTTTGGCAGCCGTGAACGAAAACGATATGATAATATCGTTTTCTGTATCCTTTGCGCTATGCGAAATGTGTAAAAGATAAAATCTTTTAGCGAAAGCCGCTATCGCTTTATTAAATTAAATGGCCAAATATATGGCCTAGGAGGACAAATTCGTTAAACTTCCCGTGCTCAAATCGGTATCAATAAAGTGTTATGATCATTTCGGCCTATCCCAGCCTCATCAGACACTTGGGCTGATACAAATTCAAACTCGGAAAGTCCAACGAATGTCTCCCAAAACTTCACTACAACAGTAGTTAGCTTACAAAGGCGCCACCTGCTTTTGCAGCCGTGAACGAAAACGATATAATAATATCGTTTTCTGTATCCTTTGCGCTATGCGAAATGTGTAAAAGATAAAATCTTTTAGCGAAAGCCGCTATCGCTTTATTAAATTATATGGCCTAGGAGGACAAATTCGTTAAACTTCCCGTGCTCAAATCGGTATCTATTTGTTCATATGTAAAAAAAAAAAAGAAAAAAAGCATTATATTGCTGTCAACAATGCATGACAACGATAATGTAAGTGGCCCAAAAAATAAATCTGAAATAATTCAGTTCTATAATACAACTAAAGGAGGCGTAGACAACATGGACAAAATGGTTTCTCATTATTCCACTAAATGCAGAACTTTGCGTTGGCCAGTAGCCTTCTTTTACAATATCCTAGACGTAGCTTGCCTAGCAACCTATATAATTTATACAGAGAATAATCCACAGAGTTCTACTGAAACCAGTAAGCGTAGAATTTTTCTACAAGACTTAGGGAAACAACTAGTGATGCCTGCAATTTCTGCTAGATCTAAAGTACCAAATGTATACCAAAATTTTTCATCAAGGTCAGGAATTGAGTGTATGTTAGGAAAACCTCTACCTACAGATTCAAGTAATACTGCAGAGTCATTACCACTTCGAGATTCCACTGGACGCCTCAAAATTGTTGGAAACTGCTACATTTGTATGTCTTTAGCGAAAAAGCGGCTAAGAAAGACACGAAAATCATGTAATGTTTGTAATCGTCCACTATGTAACGAACACTCAGTAAATATAAGTAAGTGTGGACAATGTGTTTAAAATGTAACTTTTATTTACGTTTCCATATCACTTTTATTATAAAAAAAACTAGACAGAGCTTCATAATTTACTAAACATTAGTGTTACCCGGGTGCCACGGGTGTGGACGTAATGGTGTAAAAACTTTGACAGGTAATTTTAATATATTATATGCATTTTTTTCTTTGGTTTTTATTATAAATCTCTTCATTCTAAATAATTTTAGGAATAACTAGAAGCTCGAATAAAAATATTTATACCATCGTCAATGATTCAGATAAAACAATTACCAAGGATACCCAGGTACCTGGGTATAGACACAAAGGTTAATCTGTCTGTCTGTCTGAGAGCCCTTCGGGTGTAATTTAAAATGGATTCCTAACCGACTCGTAGCTACGTATTATTCGGTTGTCGGCAAAAAAATATATTTTAAGTTTTTTTTTTCAGCATTGCTAAATGATTTTCAATGGTTACAAAAACAACTGTCACGTATTGTTCTTCAACCTTGCAAATTTTAATATATTCATCCACATTTGCAGTTATTTCTAGGTTTTCTTGCTTTAAAGTTCTGCTCCACAATTCCAATTTTCTACAAAAGCATTAACTTTATCACTAGTATACAATGTATATGTATTGGTTCATTAAAGCTAAAGGTTCAAAATATTTAGTTTCTCAATTATGTCAACCAAGTAGTGTAACGTAATTATTTTGTATACCACATTGGGTATAATTACAGGGGGTTTAAAAACTGGGAACAGAAACAACTGGGAGTGGAGATAGGACGAGCAAAATAAACGAAACTATGCGAACGGCACTCAGGGTTTGTTTGGAGAGCTGGGTCGTGGATAAGTTGAAGTTCTAGTAGTCGTCTTAGATGTGTCAGGTCTTGTCTCCGCAGTGTATAATAATATAGGTCTAATTGCTGCCTTATAGATTCTTGTTTTTGTGTCTTACCTTAAATGTTTGTTCTTTCAGATTGTATCATTAAGAGGTCCCGCCGCATTACTTGCTTTTGAGCTTTGTTGTCGTACTTCTTCTTCAACATCTCCGTAAGTAGTTATATCCGTACCCAGATATCTAAACCTTGCTTCCTGCTTTATTATTTTCTGCTCAGTTTTTCTGCTAATATTATCATACTGTATTTCTTGGTTGTTGTTTTAAAGATATGTGTTAATCTTTGGAGCTCGTCTTCTGACTCGGCAATTAATGCGGCGTCGTATGCTTAACATGGATTTATTTGTTCAGCATTCTGTAACCGTGACCTTTACGTACTGCTTGTATTATTTCATCAATTATAATATTAAGGAAAAGTGGGTTTAACGAGTTACCCTGTCTGACTTCGTTTTGTAGTGGTATATATTGTGTTAATTTTCCATTTATCTTTGCCTGTATTCTATTATGTAAGTAGATGTTTTCGATGGTTTGTATAATATTGATTGGTATGTTTCTTTTATAAAGTAGATGTAAAATGTCTTCGACTTGAATCCCATTGAAAGCCTTTGTCAGGTCTATAAAACATAGATATGCTGGTTTATTGAACTCGATGGCCTTTTCTGTGATTTGTCTTAGTACAAATACGGCGTCTACACAGGATCTTCCGGACCTGAATCCTTGTTGTTCATCTGATAAAGTTATTAGTTTATTGATTTTGTTAGTTAGGACTCTTGTGGTCAGCTTAAGTACTCTGTTCAGTAGATTTATACCTCTATAATTGTATTTTTATATCACATAACTTATTAATGCTACTATACCTCATGTAATGTTGTTTGTAATCGCCCCCGTGCGAGTGGCCGTAGTTGCCGAGCATGTAAATTATATACATTAATAAATATAATATATAATATATATATATATATATATATATATATATATATATATATAATATAATAAAAAAATATTAATAATATTAAAAAAGAACATAAAACAGCTTGGTCTAAATGAACATCACTATAAGGCCATGCAGAAAGCTGTACTGCTCGTGACGTCCAGATGTGTACGAAAATTTTTGGGAGATACTCCAGCAAACTAAGTCACCTAGGACTCGATAACACGGAAAGAGTTCCACCAAAGCTCAATCCTTTTAATACCGTAGGTATCTGGGATGGGTGAATTTTCCCCTTTAGAGGGAGTGTGAGCTGTATGGCTAAATCTTAATATTAAAAAAAATACTAAACAAAATGTTTGCAATTTTAATATTTGTACAAGGTACCAAATCGGGCACTGTTTCAAAATAAAATTAGTCATATCTCGTCAAACTTTCGGTATAATGCAAAATAATCTGAAGTTGAAAAAATTCTCAAGTACTGTTCTATCAAAATCCGTAATAATATACAAGATGTTATATTTAATACAAGAAAGTTTTATTCAACTTCCGGTAGAAACGGAAGTAGAAGTAGATATTTTAGAATAATTGGTCATATCCAAAAACTCGATATCCTAAATTTTGATACATAAATTATGTTGTTTCCCTAAAACGTCTAATTAGAACTTTTAAAGAATCACTTTGTATAGATAGAATAAACCTGAGGTTCAATACTTATTACTTTAATGTATGCGAACCAGACATGGACACGTCTAGGAATCACTTTAAAAAAACCAAGAAAATTCAAAGAGCCACGAACTGAAGGGTGATGAGAGTATTAATAACGGACAAAAAGAAAATGCATGGATAAGAAGCAAAATTAAAACATTAGATCTACTCTAGAAAACGCTGTAAAACTGAAATGGGCTGTACAAAACGAAAAATATCAAGATGGAACAAGGATATACTATATTCTGCAAAAAGATCAAGAGGTTGATCAAAAATTAGATGGAACGAGGATATTAATCAAACTGCGGTTCCAATATGGAAAATATAAACGAAAGACATGTACAAATGGACACGAATGGTAAAGATATATATTCATGATATAAATAGATAGTACGTTATGGTTAGAGAACATACGGTAGTTCAAGGAGTTCATATTTTTGTATTGTAAATGGGAAATTACATCTTATTGACATTACTTTATTTGATAATGAGCCTTAGAGCACACCACTAAGAAAATTATTTAAAATATGGCAAAATTGATAATTTTATCGAAGATTTACAAAAAAAAATGATTAAATTTTCTGACAAGTGAAATAAGTAGTCAGGTAGTAATTTAATGTTGAAGTAAACATTTCATAGCTATTAATTATATTTAATTTAGCTTTTGTAAACATTTGCTCTTAGAGTCTCGTGTACAAAAGTAAAATTAAATAATTTGTAACAGCGCATTAAATTTAACGTTTCGTGAAAACTGATAATTTGCAAAATGATCCAGCACAGTTACTATTTTGAAGAAAATATAGACTATAGGGATAATTAAGATAATGAAATATTCTTCGATGAAGAAGTCATAGATTTTAATTGTAAAAATAATTGTAAAAAGCATGTAAATTTTGGGGTGTTTTCTCTAATGGTCTCTGGTCTAAAATATTTATCATAATATAAATTTAATTTCATCGACCAGTAAACTCGATTTATTAAATAAATAGGAAAATTATTTCTGTAAAAACCAAAGAGATAAGAATGAGTAATGGTTTTTCTAAGATATGACAAAGCAGGTAGATGTCGATATTATAGCAATAGTCGTCATCATCATCACGTAGCGCTACAACCCTGGGTGGGTCTTGGCTGACTGTACAACTTTTTTCCAATTTGTTCGGTCTTCCATCAATATAAGGTCAAATGGAATGTTCATTTTCCGGAGATCTGCTTGGATGGTATCTCTCCATCGCATTCTGGGACGTCCGAGTGGTCTTTTGCCTGTGGGAATCTCCTCCCATGCCAGTTTTATAAGTCTCTCGTTATGCAGTCTGTGCACGTGGCCTGCCCATCTTTGGTATACGCCCACTCGCACGGGAGCGATTACAAACAACATTACATAAGGTATAGTAGCATTTATAAGTTATGTCATATAAAAATACAATTATAGAGGTTTAAATCTACTGAACACAGCACTTAAGCTGACCACAAAAGTCCTAACCAACAAAATCAATAAACTAACAACTTTATCAGATGAACAACAAGGATTCAGGTCCGGAAGATCCTATGTAGACGCCGTATTTGTACTAAGACAAATCACAGAAAAGGCCATCGAGTTCAATAAACCAGCATATCTATGTTTTATAGACCTGACAAAGGCTTTCAATGGGATTCAAGTCGAAGACATTTTACACCTACTTTATAAAAGAAACATACCAATCAATACTATACAAACCATCGAAAACATCTACTTACATAATCGAATACAGGCAAAGATAAATGGAAAATTAACACAGTGTATACCAGTACAAAACGGAGTCAGACAGGGTAACTCGTTAAGCCCACTTCTCTTTAATATAATAATTGATGAAATAATACAAGCAGTACGTAAAGGTCATGGTTACAGAATGGGGAACAAATAAACCCAAATGTTATGTTACGCAGACGACGCGGCATTAATCGCCGAGACAGAAGACGAGCTCCAAAGACTAACACATATCTTTAATACAACAACCAAGAAATACAATATAATAATATATGCAGAAAAAACCAAATATATGACAATATCTAAATACTAACTACACTACGATGTAAAATCGAAATTGATGGGAAAATAATAAAGCAGGAAGCAAGGTTTAGATATCTGGGTATGGATATAACTAGTTACGGAGATGTTGAAGAAGAAGTACGACTTCTTCTTCTTAACGTGCTCCATCCCTAAGGACATTGGCGATCATCATGGCCCATTTGATTATATCTGCAGCCGTTCTGAAAAGTTCTATTGACGTTTTCCCAGACCATTGTCTTAGATTCTTCAGCCAGGACGGGCGTCTTCTCCCCGGTCTTTTTTTGCCTTTCACCTTCCCTTGTATGACCAGCCGTATCAATTCGTATTTCTCGTTTCTTAGTACGTGACAGAAGTAGCTCATTTTTCTTTTCTTTATAGTGTTTAGTATTTCTTTATCTTTTTTTATTCTTCGTAGCGTTTCCGTATTTGTTATGTGTTGTGTCCAAGATATTTTCCACATTCTTCGATAACACCACATTTAAAAGTGAATGGGTTTTTTCTCTGTCGCCTCTGTAATTGTCCAGGCCTCATCTCCATACAATAGCACAGAGAACATGTACCATCTTAATACTCTAGTTCCAATTTCGATGTTGAGTTTTCCATTGCATAATATTGCTTTCATCTTATTAAAAGCACTGCTAGCTATCTCAATACGCCGTTTTATTTCCGAACTTCTTTCCCATTCATCATTTAGTTTGCAACAGAAGTACGACAACAAAGCTTAAAAGCACGTAATGTGGCGAGACCTCTTAATGACACAATCTGAAAGAACAAACACCTAAGACAAGACACAAAAACAAGAATCTATAAAGCAACAATTAGACGCACATCTAAGACGACTACTAGAAACAATCGAGATAAAAATATTCCGACGAATATCAGGGAAAAGTGTTGGATAGGGAGGAAAGCGAAAATTTAAAAAGAGCATGCAATATGAAAGACATACATTGATGTGTGACAAAACGGAAACAGGAGTGGAACGAACACATTAGTAGAATGGCAGACGATAGGATAGTACGAATAGCACGAGATAAGTCACCAAATGGACGAAGAAGTATTGGCAGACCACGAAAAAGATGGTGAGATAATTTAAACAATTTAGGAGGCTAATATTGAAGAAGAAACAGGCTTTAAAGCCTACAAACAAGAAGGAAGAAGAAGAAAAAGATATAAAAATAATTAAGAAATAATGACGGTATTAGATTTTTATTTCGATGTTTTATTTCAACCTCTTTAGGTCTCATCAGAAGGATACATGCATTTGCTCTATAAATAATTAAGAGTTTATTATACAATAATACCTTTCTAAAAAACTGAAAAACTTAGTCTATCTGATTGCGATCACTTAAAATGTCGCCAAGCTGCGGTATGACATTTAGCTGTCGTCTTATTGCATTGTATTGATGACATTCGGTAAGAATATGTTTCACTGTGAGTTGGCACTGGCATGTTTGACAGACAGGCTGGACATCTCATGTCATTAGGAAACTATGTGTTAGTTTGGTGTGGCCTATACGTATTCTTCGTATAATTGTAAGGTCTTGTCTAGATAGTCCCGTGGGGCCAATGTATAATAGCTTATATAATGAGGGCTAAATTGCACGTAAGGATGTATTTTGGGAACTCCAGTGGATTTGCCATAATCTCCTGGTATATCTGTATACTTCTATTTTTAAATATTCCCAAATTTGGATGTCAGTTGTTGATATGGTATTTGTTGAAGCCGTTTGACTTGTTGATCTGCGAGTTCGTTGCCAGGTATACCAATGTGAGACGGAATCGATATAAAGGTAATCTTAGTGTTTAATGTAAAAAGGTGGTGGTAACAGTGACGCATATCTTGTACAAGGGGATGATCGGTAAATCATTCCTGAATGCACAAAATTGAAGCTAAAGAGTCTGTACGAATGGCAATATTTTTGTTCGGGGGGTTAATATGCTTATTAGCCTGTAGTAGTAGAATTGTAACTATACAATTATCCAGTATGTACATTGCACAAAAGAGGAATAAAAGAAGTACAAATGAAATTGTTTTTAGAGATGACTAAACAGCCAAGCCTCAAATCACACGGAAGCATCGGTGTGTAATATTTGATTAAAGTGATTATTTTGTATAATTTCTAAGAATGCTTTAATCACGAGTTCTTAAGGTGTTTCGTATTTATTCAATTTTTGTTCAATAAGTATTGGTTAGAATTAGTAGAATTGGAATAAATGAGATGGTATTTGTTAGTGTAAAATTGACGTCGTTTATTGTTGTGAATAATGTAGAAAATAAAGGGTTTTTTATTGGGGAATGTGTGGTATAGGTTATTGTGAATAAACGGTAGACAGAATTAAGGAAATTAAAAAACTCAGATGCAGCATAGGAAAGGAGAAGGTATTGCCTTCTAATCCAGAGGGGGGATTTATCAGCTTCACAGTAGAGTCTCTCAGATGGACTGTAAGAAAAGTAGACTGTAGAAAGTAGACTATTGACCTTATTTTTATTTTAATGACCTTAATTATTCCCATTTAAATAGTAATTAATTCTTAAAATTGTTATTATTAAACTTTATTTCAATTAACACTATTGACATATTAATTTGTAGTCTAATTAAATAAAATAGTTTATGCTTTAATTAATTTAAATATACTAAGAGAACAAAACGTTGTAAGTGCCATTATTTATGCAAGTTATAACGTTGTAAGTGTGTATTTACTTGCATTACAAGTCAAAAGAAACACATCAAATTAACAATAATTATAGTGAAAATAAAGCCTTAGAGATTGCAGGTTTAATCACTGAACTTTTAAGCCCGATGGAGAAAAATCCCCGTAACTTTTCTTTATATATTCACTACTAAGAATGAATTTTTCTTTCCAGCATTATCAATAATTCCAATAAGGTCTTTTGGTATAAGCGGCTTGGCATGCTTCTTTTCTTTCTCTATAATGGCAAAATCGCGATCACATGCGAGAAACGTAAATGTCCTTTTACAGAAAATGTATGATTAATTTCTAAAAAGAAACCTTTTGCAATCAAAACAAGAAAAATAACAAGTAAAGCCTGGTTCTTATTTTGGCTACCACAATTTACTGACCAGGGAATTAGCTTTTGCTTATCTGTAGTGAATTATATTTCGCTACTGGTAAAATACCTGTACAGACAAGAAGCTATCTCGTTAGACCCCCTTTTCCCGAGAGTTTTATTCCACAAGACCATGATTCCCCTTTCTTCATCTTCTAAATGAATACCCATATTAATACAGGCAAGCTAATGGTTGTAGTACATTTGGGTATGAGTTAATGTTGAAAGATATATCTGTTGCTGGAGATCAACTTGAACCATTTGAATATCTGAGTTGTTTCCTCTGGATTCTATACAATCTACTCATTTGTTGTCTTGCCACGTCAGCTTGCCTGTAGCGAATTGCTAGTTTTTGCTTAGCATCAGTTTTTATTTCTTCTGTTAGAGCTGTGTCTATTTTGACTATAAGCGAGTCACATGTTGGGCATATGTCAACTCGTGGGGGCTTAAATGAAAGATTAAACTCTGTTAAAAATATATCACAAAACCACTGTTTAGATACCGGTTGCTCGGTAAAATCAGCAAAGTACTTTTTCAAAAATCCGTTGTACAACTTTACTACATTAAGCTGTGTTGGGAGATATTTTTGATATGGAGCGTTACTTCTACCGTAGTGACTTTCTTGTGCTAGAATTTAGAATATATATTTAATGATCTTTTTTTGCAATTAGGCTCCCGTCTTCGTCTTTTACCACTCCGTTTATCTTTCATAATTTCTTCATCACAATCAATTTTCTCGGACAGAATCTGCACGCATCTTAAACTAAATATTAACTAAACAATGTAAACCCTTATGACCAAATAAATTGTACTTGTTTAGAGTATTAGAATAAGTAAAAATTCTTTGTCTCACTTTTTTCACCTACCTACTTGTTCATTTTTGGTATTTTTGGTAAGTCCTCTTTTTATATTGCCTTTTCTAATAGTTTTTTTTCCATTTCAATGGTACTCAAGTACTTCGTCTACCATTTTGCATAGACTGAGTGTATCAACTCTGGTTGTAACTGATAAGGCACTTACAACGTTATGACTTCCTTTTTCTCAGCATTCAAGGAGCTTCTTTAAGAGTGCAAGTAAAGGTCGGCACATACAACGGTATACATACAATGTATTTCAGCTCGAGTGGCACTTACAACTTATGGTTTCACAGCCTTCATAGGTATATCAAGAGAGATACGATAAGCATATCTAGTGATCAGGAATAATTTAAGGATTGTTCAATTGTCCTTTATAGAAAATCTGCACTTTTAGTTGTATAATTAGAAATAATATTAATAAATATTCCACACTGTTATGCTTAAAATAGCTAAATTAAATTTAATGATTCAAAAATAGTTAACTTTATTAAGTAATTTAAAAAAAAGTGTTAAAGTTACAAACAAAAAGTATCTCTATTTCTACGTGTGCAATATTTAGTATATTTCAATATTTAATATATGGATTTTTTTGCAAGTAACATGTTTATATTGCAGGTATGAATACACCTGCCCCGGTATATCTTTCTATTAGCCGAATCAACACCTTTGTATCGATAATATCATGAGTGGATTATCGCCGATAAGACAGATAAGGATATAACTCGAGACATTTTACAACTACTAAAAATTTTTCGTAATAGATGTTTATGGTTTTTGACTATCCTTATCCAATATGGATTCGTCAAAAAGAAATGCCAAAGAAACAAATCCCAGAAACACAGCTTCCATTTTTCGCCTTATAACATTCCTGTAAGTAATTTTTTTGTATAATATTTTTATCTTAACTTTTGATCAATATTATTTTTAATTATTAATTATACTACAAATCTTTATCAATTCGCAATATATGTATGATTTATAGATAATGTTTTTTTTAATTATATACTTATATACTGTAGCTGAGATATAGAGTTAGGGTAAAATATTTTATGTAACAATAAAACACACTTCCACAATATTTATTATAACATCTTATCACTACAGCTGTTTCGGCAGAGTGCCTTTCTCAAGTGATATATATTTGGCATGCGTTTACACTTTATATTCTTTAATGAAATAACTTGAGGATGGGAGAACTGTTTGTCTCAAGTTGGTCATTCAGAATTATATCTGTTTTTTTTTAATTTGGTAATTTCCATAGATTCTAACAAAGATAACTTAAGGCCTTTATTTTGAATGTGAAGAATTTGAAATTCGCCATTAAAATAATGATTATGATCTAGAAGGTAAAGTGCGTATGTAAAATCTGTTTTTCTATTATTAAAAGCCCTTTTATGTTCTGCTATTCGTTTCCTAAAATTTCTACCAGCTTGACCGATGTAAGTTTTTGGGCAGTCGCCACATTTAAGTTTGTATACACCAGTGCGGAAATTACTAGAAGAGCAAGACTAGCATGAGCAGGATTTGGAAAACTTAGTTGAATACTTAAGAACCGCAAAATACTCCAATACTTGAGGAGCAAAGTGCTTAACCAATGCATCCTTCCTATCATGACATATGGATGTCAAAATTGGACCCTAACCAAGGCAAAGATGAATAAACTAGCCACAACAGAAAGAACAATGGAAAGAGCAATGTTATGTATACGACTGTCAGATAAAAAGAGGAACGACTGGGTAAGATCCAAAACAAAATCCAAAACAGATGAGATGAGTTGATAACATTAAAAGAATAGCCTGAACAAATTGGAAATATGTTGCTCAGGATATCCTCCAAACCGCTCCAAACATGGACAACACAAGGCTAAGAAGAAGAAGACACCAGTGTGTAAGTGCTTTTTATTTTAGTTCTTGTTGTATTTAATATATTTGTCTAAGTTGTTGTGTGTTCTGAAAGCTGGTGTGATTCCTTGCTTTTTTATGTGTTTTTCTATTTTTGTTGATATTTTGCATGTATATGTAATCGAGCAGAAGGTACTGGGTTTTTCTCTGGTGGTGGAAATACTAATTTCAGGGCTTTCTTGTGTAGTTTTTAATTTAAAATTTTATTAATTGTTTGTTCATTGTGTCCATTGTTTACTGGTATTTGCTTAATGATATTTAATTCTGTCTCAAAGTTGTATTTTGACATCGGAATTTCTGTTAATCTATGTGACAAACTGTGATATGCTGCCAGTTTATGCTGTGTGTGATAGAATAATGAATTGTGTATAGTCGTGTCAGTATAGGTAGGTTTATGATATATGGAGAAGTCATGTTTGTTTTTAAGTCTGATAATTTTTAAATCTAAAAAATTTATGGATTGATTTGGTTCTGTTTTTATTGTAAATTCAATATAATTATGAAGTGAATTAATATACGATAAAAATAAGTCAAGTTGCCTGTTAGTTTTCTGCTTAGTAAGTGTAATAAAAATTGGTCTGGTATTAGTAAATTTACAATGGAAACAGAACAAAATCAATGCATAAATTTTTTAGATTTAAAAATTATCAGACTTAAAAACAAACATGACTTCTCCATATTTCATAAACCTACCCATACTGATACGACTATACACAATTCATTATTCCATCCCACACAGCATAAACTGGCAGCATATCACAGTATGTCATATAGATTAACAGAAATTCCGATGTCAAAATACAACTTTGAGACAGAATTAAATATCATTAAACAAATAGCAGTAAACAATCGATACAACGAACAAACATTTAATAAAATTCTAAATCAAAAACTCCACAACAAAGCCCTGAAATTAGTATTTCCACCACCAGAGAAAACCCAGTACCTTCTGCTCGATTACATATGCAGGCAAAATATCAACAAAAATAGCCAAACATATAACAAAGAAAGAAATAACACCAGCTTTCAGAACAAACAACAACTTAGGCAAATATATTAAAAACAACAAGAGCCAAAATAAAAGGCACTTACACAGTGGTGTATACAAACTTAAATGTGGCGACTGCCCAAAAAGTTACACCGGTCAAACTGGTAGAACTTTAAACAAACGTATAGCAGAACATAAAAGGGCTTTCAATAATAGATAAACAGATTCTTCATACGCACTTTACCTTCTAGATCATAATCATTATTTTAATGGCGAATTTCAAATTTTTAACATTCAAAATAAAGGCCTTAAGCTATCTTTGTTAAAATCTATGGAAATTAACAATTTAAAAAACACAGATATAATTTTGAATGACCAACTTGAAACAAACAGTTCTCCCCTTCTCAAGTTATTTCATTAAAGATTATAAAGTGTAAACGCATGCCAAAAAATAGATCACTTGAGAAAGGCACTCTGCCGAAACAGCTGTAGTGATAAGATTTTATAATAAATTTTGTTACTTTGTTACTAAAAATGTTGTTACTAGTATATAACTAAGGTTTAAATTTCTTCTTCGTTCTCCTCAGAGATGGCATCAAGAAATGGACATACGTCTTCTTTATTTTGATTACTCCTTATGTTTCTAAAAAAAGCGTGATTGACAGAGGGAATGTATTTTAACAAATACAGTATCATGTATTTTTTTCTTAAAAAAGGACATAGTTCGAGGACCATTTTACATCAAGCTCTTCAAATGACATAAAGTCGTTCAGTGTGTTCTTGTACAGGATAAAATATTCCTTGTCCTGTTTGAAACGAAGCCACTGTACTTTCAACCAGTTTACTTTGTCCCCGTCTATATTTTTCTGTGGTCTTGTTACTGCTTTTGTAAAGTAGTCAACACTCAAGAAATCATCTGCCATTCTTACTAACAAGAAGTTGTTTGTTTTCCGTGCGGTTGTTATTATTCTGTACCAATCATCCGGGGTAAAGATAGTTTGATTTCGTGCTGCTTGTTCTATGTGTCCGCATCATTAGGTAGATACGAGTGTCCTGAAACCATGAACTTTAGATCAATGACGTCTACATTTTTTATTTCTTGTATCAGTTTCATTAAAGTTAAATCTACATTAATATTTCAGTTTTTTCCACCACAAGTGTCACTGAAACTTATTCTGTGTTTACAGGGATTTTGTTTTATGTACTTGGTAAGACACGCAGAAATTTCTTGTGATCCCCAGCTTTCCATCGTCTTATCCCATACGTACATGTACCCTAAATTTTTCCCCATATCATGTACCCCCAGGTTGTAACAGTAAAATGTTATACATGTTTCTCCGGTAGTACGCCCCAGACACTGTTAGTTTTCGAAACGGGAGGGCTTTCTGCAAATCAATAGTTAAGGTGCATAAATCTTCATTTTCTTTTGCCCATGTGCTATCTGTCTTCAAAGTAGCACGTATTTTTGCAGCTCTTGCCAAGTGAAGCCTATGCTCCCTTTCCAGCTCTGCTCTTGTTTCTAGATTTTTCTCCATAATATCTACCATTTGCTTGTACCTATCGCAGTGTTTACAGGTATCTTTTCTAGGCAATTGAAACTGTAAATTAAATTTTGAGTTGAAAGTAGATCGGTAGTAATACTCTTTCACAGGATCAATTTCAGTTTCCATACACCACTGTGTATAAAGGCTGTACATCTTTGCAGTATTAAGATCTGGGCTCAAGTATCTTCTGTTGGTATTATCGTTCCTTTTATAGTGGCTTTGATAAGATGGGAAACGATTAATATGGTCTATAACTGATTGTGCTTGCATCGGTGTTAACTTCTGTGCAGTAACATGTTTACTCCGTAAGTCTTCCCCAGGAGTTCGTCCATCTCTTATTTTATTAAGAGCTCTAGTCACTCTATCATCGCTTACAGCAAAAGTAGACAAAAAGTATTTTTTGCACACGCGAACTGAGCAATCTTCTTTTTGAATATGAAACAAATTTGTACTTTTCTTTTCGGCTTTTGCTCCAGACCGTGGACGTCTACACTGTATGGGCGCCTGATGGATAAGTCCATATAAGTATGCATTCTGTTTGCCGAAATCACCCATTTTATGAAAATTATTGTCAAACTGCACTCGTCTTTCATTTTCTGTGAATGATGAAAAGCTTTTCTTAGGGCACCCACAATCAATATTTTGTATTTTGCATGCCACAATATTACCCTTAACATTGATGTATGATTGTCCCTTATTACGAAGTCTCTCTGCACGTTCCCTCGGACTCGTTCTTTTGGCGTTTGCGTGCTAAAATCGGTTTGTTCTGACAGCCTTGGACTTCCATATCCTCTATACTCGGCTCCTCTGCAGGAAAATCTTCTCCGACTGCCTCTTCAAATGTTGCTGGTTCTTGAAACTGAGCACTGTCGTCTGTAATAACGAAAAAAAAAACAAAATAATAACTATTTTAATCTTTTATAATACATTCATTAGGCTAGATTATATTTTGGTGGAATTAACGTCTTTTTTTTGTGTAGGTAATTTATGTTGAAAATTTATAACATAACCTAAGATATTACGAAAGTGGCAAGAACATTGTTTTCCGTTATTATCATCACTTTATATAAAAATATACTGATCGGAGTAATCGTTATCGTGCTGATGATTGTAGTCCTTATCGGAGTCGCTATCATCGCTATTAGAAATTATATTAAACATTTTATCACTGCTGCAATCCATGTTACTACTATGTAGCTTATCTGATTTTTGACAGAAGTATATGCAATAGTGGTGTAAGTGAGACTTACTTCACTATGATCAAAGAATATAGACGCATATGCTATGATGCTCAAGATTTTTGATATTTTAATAAAAGCGCTAAGGAGATGCTGCCATCTAGTAGCTAAAAGTTTAAGTTTGACTTACGTCACAGTGCACCTAACAGATTGTTTATTATTTTAGATGCCAGGCAACGGGATATCTTAAAACTGCAAATATGTGACTTACACCACTATGTTTCTCAGCCATTCATATAACAATAATTACAACAGCAGTGTTTTACTTCAATGGTTGAGTTTTTCAACTACTGTATGCTATACAGTCGATACACGGGAATTTTATTATTATTATTATTATTAGCACAAAAATATCTTTTAAAACTAAAATCCCTTGAGTCAAACATGATCAACAAATTAAGTGATATTGCAAAAGAAGACCTAACAAACCGCTATTGGAAACTAAAAAATTCTCCCCCACTTGCAGAAGCTTTTGTTGAGACTAATGCTTATCACATTTCTTTTAGTAAAAATAAAAAATTGCTTATGTATAATATACCCTTTAGATCACTAATAAAACCACACAGAGTTATAATACCCCATTATACAGAATATGATCATATAAACCATACCCTTTTAAAATCTATATTGGATGGATTAGTCAATAAGATATTTATATATTATACAGATGGATCTAAAACAAAACACGGAGTTGGTTGTGGAGTTTTTATTCAAAATACAAAACAATCATTTATGTTTAAATTACCATCAATATGCAGCATATATACTGCTGAACTTATAGCAATTTTGAAGGGCATTACTTGGTTAATATCAAATAATTTACGAGAGGGGGTAATATCTACTAACTGATTCTAAGTCAGCCTTGGAGTCAATAAAAAGCATACAATTTGAAAGAATGAAATGCAATATGAATAAAATATTATGCAATTTAAAAAAATTGATAGGAGAATTAAATATAACATTTGTATGGGTCAAAGGCCATATAGGTATACTAGGTAATGAAAAAGCTGATAGTTTGGCCAAGGAGGCAGTACAAAACGGAGTTCATTGTAATATTTGTACAATGCGTGACATCTCTAATTTGATTAAAAATAAAATAATGTTAAAATGGGAACGACAGTGGGAAAACGTTGTAAAGAACTCACAAAATACGTATTTTAAAATACATCCAACCCTATAATCTCCACCCCAATATATTTTCAACTATTCCACGTCAAAATTCTTTTCGGCAAGTGTTTTTCGACTTAAAACAAATCATGGGCGATTTCCATCGCACCTTGCTAAGCTGGGCATTATACAGTCATCGGCCTGTAGTTGTGATCAGAATCAGAACTCTTACGGAGATCTCAACCATATATTCTTCGGTTGCAAAAAACATTTAAAAAAATCCAATGATTTAATTCGTAAACTAATTAAAATGAAATATTTTCTTCCATTAAATTTATCACACATTTTATTAACTGCCAATAGAAACACCTTAGAACTTCTAATAAATTTTATTAAAGAAGTAAAAATAGAAATTTAAAGCAGCATAACCCACAACTTTGTATTCATATTATAAGAAAAGTTCTGTATACAACTTTCTGTGGCAAATGGACTTGATTCCGTGCCATTATCCCTCCACACACACTGGAATTTTCACTTTATAAAAATAATTACAGATATTTTTTATTATTGCCCTTTTTAATTTTGCATTTATGCCAAATCTTTCATAAAATATATTTAATGTGTGTCTGTCACTTCAAAAGTCAGGAAAAGGCTGTCTGATTTAATTTATATATATATTATTATATACACTACTCAACAATTGAAGTGGATAATTTTAAAATTCCTAAAATTAACATATAAAACTATTTTTAAAATAATTGCCTGTACTATACTCTATACGCTATCTTTATTGCCAATATTTTTTGCATGTTGTTTTTTTCTCCCTATTTTTATCGGCCCTTATCTCGTACAAAGAGAGACATGTTGTTCCAAACATGAATATATCATTCGTGTAAAAGTGCTTGTATTGGCTTTACCAGTTGTCAATAAGTCAAGAAATCTATTTATCACAAAAACATTATGCCGCAAAGACGTTTAGAACTAGTGCAGCTCGAGCAATTAGTTCGTTGGATCCAACAAGGCATAACTGAATAACAGGTTGCTATAAGGCTAAATGTGTCGCAAAGTGTGATAAGTCGTGCATGGAATCGGTATGTAGCAACTGGATCTGCAACATACAGGCATGGAGGAGGAAGAGAACGATCTACAACTCGTCGGCAAGACCGTTTTGTAGTTCTGACGGCAAGAAGAAACCCAACATTCACGGCTTTCAGAATTAACAGTATCTTCAGGCATGCTACTGAACGAGCGATTTCCAGTCAAACTGTCAGAAGACGGTTACATCCATTCAATTTAAGGGCTAGACGGCGCGCTACCCATCCACGACTAACTAGAGAGCAGCGTGCATGCAGATATTGCTGGGCGATGGAACACTATCAGTGGAATTTCAAAAATTAGAGGAATTGTCTCTTTACTGACGATACCAGATTTCATTTGTATACGAATGATGGCCGAATATTAGTGTGGAGGGAAAGAGGACAGCGTTACAATGAAAATTTGAGAGTCCCAACCACTCTTTTTGGAGGTGGATCCGTTTGCGTGTGGGGAGGCATATGTTTTGACGGTCGCACGGACTTAGTCGTCTTAATTAATGAGACAATGACTGTTACACGATATCGAGACAGAGTCATAGTACCAATAGTTGTTCCATTTTTTGGTTCAAAAGGCGAACAATTTGTTCTGATTGATGATAATGCTCGCCCTCACCGTGCGAGAATTGTCAACGAGTGTATAGAAGCTCATGGCATTACAAGAATGGAGTAGCCACCGTGTTCATCTGATATGAATTGCATTAAACATGTTTGGGCCAAAATGTCTAGGCAACAAAACAGGCTCCATCAACCGCCCCAAACCTTAGATCAGTTGGCCAATACATTACGCGCGATTTGGGAACCTATACCGCAGCAGTTCATCAATAATTTAATAAGAGGTCTTCCGAATAGAGTTAGAGCAATAAGGCGATACAGGGGTGGACCCACACACTATTAATTTTTCTTTTCGGGATATTAGAAATTGAGCAGGAATAGAAATTTTAGGTTGTTAATTTTACAATTTTTGTTTATTTTCCATTTTTTTTTTCTTAAAGAATTTCTTTCTTTTGGTTTATCGGTATGAAAATACGAAGTGAAAATAAATCTTCATTTATATCAGTCCATGCTTCTATTTGACCTTATGAACAAAAAATAAAATACACATTTTCATAATATCCACTTCAATTGTTGAGAAGTGTATATATATATATATATATATATATATATATATATATATATATATATATATATATATATAAATAAATCATGTTTTGTGGACCTTAAGAAGGCATTTTAATCGGCTTAAATTAAAAGACGTTATCCACTTATTGTACACAAGAGAGATATCTCTAGGAATAAACAAAACAATCGAAATATCTACCAAAACAACACAATAAAACTAAAAGTAGAAGAACAACTAACTAAGCCTATTGAAACTGGCAATGATATAGGACAATGAGATTCCCTAAGTCCTCTATTGCTCAACCTAATTATGGATGAAATATTAAAAAAATTAAGAACTAAACAAGGATACCAAACGGGAGAAGTATGCCCAATATCCAAATTTCACCTTGAAATTCTCTAAAAATCAACAATACGTCTAACGCAGATCATACTGAATAGTCGGGTATTTCAAGTAGTTAGCTCGTTGGCATTAGCTCATGTAGAAAATTGAAAATTATTTACCACCACGATCAGTGAACGCTCCAATCATGTTTACTGTATATCGCAGATATAAGCACATAATCAATATTAAAGTCCAGATATGCAGCTTAGAACAAGGCCTATAAAATTAAAAGTAGCCGAACACTTTTAATAGTAAATCTACCTAGTAATCAGGGGTAAACATTTAACAGACGAAGGATAAAGCTGAGTGGACCTCACTTGGAAAGCAAACTTCCTAGAAACTTAACATGCGGTTTGAACAAACCAGACTTACCTCCTAATAAAACTCCAAAGTACTTGAGCGCTATATTAAAAAGGACACTGTTTTTAATTTTTTAAAAGAAATATAACAAAAACTGGCAAAAAGTTGAATAAAAGACTGATGTGAAAACTCTATGGGACCACCTAGAAAGCATCAGTTTTATTTTCCACTTTACTGCTTTGGCTTTTGTTGTTTCTGTTGCTAAATATTTTCCTTAAATTTGAACTAAAGTAAAGTTCGTGTAACCTTCTGGCTAAGGTCTAGTTTTCAGGTCGCGCAAGCTCCCCTAGCATGACTAAACGACTCCTTTCGTAGCCGGGACCGACGGCTTTGCGTGCCTTCTGAAGCACGGTGGCAGCTCAGTTAAATTAAAAATTGAAAATTTTGTCGGTGCCGTGGTTCGAGCCCGAGCCCTCCAGCTTAAGTCAGTAGCATAGCCACTGAGCTACAGCTGCCACGCGTCTGACTAGTGATACAGTTCATAGTAACCCGAGGATGATTGTTGGTATAATTCAATCCATTTCTATCCACTGGTACACAGTAATAATTATAATATTCACGAGACATCTACGACAGGTTGATAACACTACACATGAATACTGTCCAGCCAGATCCCTGGACTACACATTCTCGGATCCAATCACCGAACAACCCACAAGCGAAGATGTCTAAGTATGGGTTTAATTTCTAGACTAGTTAACCGCAGGTCAAGATGAACACAACTGTGCGCCTACTATGACTTCTCTTCGCGGTGACTTCTCCTCGTCGTTACGTTACACACTGAAGTGAGATGCTACATAAGCTACAATTATTTCACATTTCAACAAATTGTAAGTGCCCTTTGTTGTACAAAGAACAATACTGACTTACGCCAAGTGTTTTTTGATATTTCACAATTACATATATTCTATTCAATTATTTATTATTTTAATTAAACAGATAGAGTACATACAACTTCTGAAAGAATAGAAACTAGACAGTTAATATGGTATGGACACTTACAGAGGATGGACGACAACAGATGGCCAAAAAGAGCTATGGAATACAATCTAAGTAATAAAAGGAAACGAGGAAGACCAGCCAAGTCTTGGATACAAGGTGTTATGGAAACCATGAAAGACAGAGCCATTGATGAAGACACCTGGAGAGATAGAAAAAGACGGCGATCGAAATGCGGGAAGCGGCAGAAGCTGTAGGATCTCCGCTTATATAATATATATAATTAAATAACCAGTGATTTTATAACATTATAATTGTTGTGAATTGTCTCCTTTCTACAACACAAGTAGCGGGCCAGACGTTGGAACTGGCTAAGTATGTGGACTTGGACTAAATAATCCTTCTTCGAAACAATTTTTTAAGTCAAAATGGTTGATGAACTTAAGAGTACTTTATTTTACGTTGCACTGTTACAAAAGATAGTTGGAGGGATGCCGGTTTTCAACATCCCTTCAGCGAGAGTCTTGTATGCTAACAGTGTCTCTTTCAGCGGTTTGTACTTGCTATAAGTCCAATTGTTCCGCTAACCTTCGAATACTCAGTAATAGAAACTTAAATGGACTCTTAAATGTATTTAGTCTGGCCTGTTGAATAGATTGATATAGTGAAATAAAACAATAACTTGTTTAGCTAGAACTGTAATTGAAAAAGGGCAAGAAATAGAAACTTATAAACTGCGAGTGAATAACTAATCGTAAGGAACCTAATTAGAAAATTACAGTTTACGAACGAAAACACCATAACACTTCACATTACGGGTTCCCGGTATATTGCGTAACTTGCGATTGCGAACGTGGAGAAAAACTCTCCGAAACTTGAAAAATAGGTCTAAACCCTACGACTATCGCTAATTCACTGGCTTCCCCTAGCCACTCCGAAATACTTGTCTATGCATTTTGAAGGATCTATCGGTTTAAGGTCAATATGGGTGGAGATTAACATTCTAAGAAATAGGTCAATGCAGGCAAGGAATTTATTTAGGTAACCGATGTGGCGGAAATATTTTTATTTGTGTTGAAATAGAATTATTTGGTTGGAGATTATTGTTCTCCAACAATAGTCTTTTACTAACTAAAACTAAACTATTCACTTCTCTGCTATTTGAACAAAAGTTTACGTAGAGCGCGTGTATTTTTACACAAATTTTAAGAGGTCGAGATGTACCTACTGTCGCTGAAAATCTAGAAAGCCGTCTTGAATGTAACTACTGTTGTAGCATGTGCACGAAGGCTGAAAACGAAGTCTATGAATGCCGATCAATTGAAAGATTTATTGCTCTTTTACGAGTTCCGATTATGGACCCAGTTCTACGTAAACAAAAACCTATTTTTCTAAAAAAACTAGGGAAGCGGTTGGTTCAAGGAAAAAACATTAATGGCCAGTTGTGGTCATAAAAATGATAGTCGCGCAAAGACGACTAGATATGAACCAGGATCTCTTTGTCTGCTTTATAGATTATCAAAAGGCTTTTGATAGAGTACGACATCAGAAACTCGTAAAACTGTTGAGAGAAAAGAATGTGGATAGTCGAGATATACGGATTATTTTCAATCTGTACTGGAATCAAAAAGCAAAGGTTAGAATCGAAAATTTCGAAACAGAAACAATAGAAATCAAAAGAGGTGTTAGGCAGGGTTGCGTGCTGACCTCATTGCTATTCAATCTGTACAGCGAAGCTATTTTTAAGGAAGCAATATCAGAGGAACAACAGGGTATATCAATAAACGGTAAAATCTTAAACAACATAAGATTCGCAGACGACACCGCTGTTTTTGCAGACAGTCTAGAAGCATTGCAACGCTTAGTAAATAGATTACATCAAGTCAGTATCAAATATGGACTACAAATGAACGTTAAGAAAACCAAGTTCATGATTATTTCTAAGCAACATACAGTAGGAAGGCTAGATATCGAGGGAAAACAAGTAGAAAGAGTGAATAACTACAAATATCTGGGAACCTGGGTAAATGAAAACAATGACCAAGGTAGAGAAATAAGGACACGCATTGAAATTGCAAGACAAGCATTTATAAAAATGAAAACAATGTTTGTCAATCGAGACCTTCCTCTGGATCTGAGGATAAGAGCCTTAAGATGCTACGTGTTCTCAACTTTGTTGTATGGAATGGAAAGCTGGACACTAAAAGTGGATAATATAAAGAAGTTGGAATCATTTGAGATGTGGTGCTATAGAAGGATTTTGAAAATACCATGGACCCAACGAGTTACAAACGCAGAAGTGTTAAGAAGGCTACAAAAGGATTGCGAGGTCATAAAGCACATTAAATCAAGAAAGCTGGAATATTTAGGCCACATTACCAGAGGTGCGAAATATGAGATATTAAGGCTCATAATGCAAGGTAAAATCAAGGGTAAAAGATCCATAGGAAGACGAAGAATTTCCTGGCTGAGAAACCTAAGAGAGTGGTATAGTTGCAGCTCAGTAGATCTTTTTAGAGCAGCCGCCAATAAGGTACGGATAGCTGTGATGATAGCCAACCTCCGATAGGAGACGGAACTACAAGAAGAAGACTTTTAGTTCATTCTGTATGTAGACTTAATGGATATTTGTAACTTTAACGTTGGCGCATTATTTTTAGTATTAAGTATTAGTATTGTTTCTTAATATTTGTAAATTGTTTTATGATTAACTCTCTACGAAGGTTGGCAACCATAATTTCTATTTGTATTTATTTTAATATTTATTTATTTTATTTTTTTATTATATTTTATTTATTTTATTTTATTAGTATTAAGGAAAATGTATGATCTGCATATTTTTAGATCATAATTGCAATCTCAAATATATATAATTGAAAATGGTGTAAAAAATACCATGTTTTGATCTGTGGTTTAAAAGAAAGGTTAATATTATGAGTATAATAAATACGTATTTATTTCAGATATAACTTCCCTTTGTTTAAAAAAGCACGCAAAAAAGGACTTGATGATAGCGATATATATGAAATTCCAGAATGGCTAGCATCAGAACAGCTGGGAAATAATCTAGAAGATGCTTGGATGAGACAGCGGAAAAAGAATGGAGAAGATGCCTCCTTGGTAAAGAGCTTAATCAGCTGCTTTGGTATGCAGTATTTAATTCTGGGGTTAATACAATTGGTTGTGAAAACAGTTTTAGTGTAAGTATACAGCAGTTTTTAACAACACTTATCGGCAATATCTAACAGTTAAATATTATGTTTTTATGGGATTAAGTCACAATTATTGGTTGTTACTGTGATAAAAATCACATTTTTATTTAACTAATATTTGACGTTTCGATTTCTACTCCGGAAATCTTTCTCAAAAAAGGTTTTTTGTAAAAATTATATAAAAATGTGTATAATCAAAAATTTATTATTATAAACCAATTAAAGACTTAAAATAAATAATGCGGTAAGTGCCAAATTCATTATTTCGAAATAATCGATTTTTTTCCACAATAAATGTATTAGAAATAACTTTCTCAAAATTAAACATAGGTTTATTTAAGTGAATTATATTTTTGTGCAATAAATAGCTTTGCGAACTTTTTGTAAAATAATTGTAAACAAAATAAAACAGCTATAAAATCTTAGAATGTGCTAAGTGCCATCACAAAAATATAAAATATTGGAGTAAGTAATAATGAAAAACACAAAACATGTAGGTTCTAAGGAGTATAGGCATTAAATAGGTCTTCATAAAATATTCTATTTTCTTTCTTCAAATAGGAAATCATTGCCAACAAGGTGTGTTTTTTTTTTCTTCAGAAATTCTACTCTGGCAGCTCAAGTTAGGAAGAGTCATTTCTGCAATAGTTTTAATTGTAACATTTCTCTTTAAAACCTTTGTTGATTTCCAACTTTCCAATTCATTCAGAGTTTCTTGTATTTTAACTAGATTTTGTCGGTTAATGTTGATCCATTGAGCTTTTGAAATTTGAAGCTTGGATGTACTGATTGAACTTTCAGAAGCAATTTTAAAATCGAAGAAGTCCTCACGGTTCATTAATATAACAAGAAATTGTGTTTTCTTTACAGCTGTTGTCATCATTCTTACCAAATCCATAGGTACCTCACACTTCTCTTGCTTTTTTCGCTTTTCAATTTGGGCGAAATCCCTGTCTCAACTCATAATTGAACGACCCAATACTAGATACTTGTGATTTATCTCGTCAAAATACCCCTTGGAAACTAAATAAATCCATAAAAACAATAACATTTTATTTTTATTTTGTCCGACACAGCTTCAAATTGTTACTTTTCATTTCAATGTCTGTATATTAGTGAATGCTTTCAACACACGACGTAATTTCAGTCCGTCCACGTCCTGTTATACATTCATGTCACAAAAACATGAAGCCAGTGTTATTGTCTCCTAGGTGAACACAAAGATTGTAGTTGGAAAGCTCTTGCATATAATACATTTGACTATGAATTAGAGTTGGCAATGATAAGACCTGCTGTAGATCCATAGTAGAAACTGTCATGGTGTCACTCGTGGGTTGCTGACAATTCTGAGGATCTTTTCTCATTGCTTTTAAAGCTGCTTCACCTTTTCGGTGGTGAAGTTCTAACTTAAATTGAGCATCTTTTAGTGTGGGATCTTTTGTTTGCATGTGCAGTAAATCACAGGTAGCACAGGTATCCGTTGTAGGCTTACGAAAGCTTATTGGGAAAATTCTTTCTGAAAATTTGAAAATAAAAACGATAGCTCACTGCTAAATCAAGATTAGCTTCAATAAACGCCAAGTAAAGTCTATTTATATTGAGATCGGAGCTCAGATACTGATTGTCGATTGTTAAACGGTTGTAATGTCCCACGTCTCTGGGAAATTTGTTTATGTGATCGATAACCAATGCTCTATGTTCCGGCATGAACTTTCTAAACTGCAGTTTATTACCTCTCCTTTCCTTATAAACTAAATCTCTTTTTTTTCAACTTAGCTAATGTTTCAATTTATCTTGGAGTTATTCCAAACACCGGGCAAAATGTCTTCCTACACACCTGTAAAATGTTCTCCGTTGGGTAATGTGAAGGAAAGCCTAACCTGTCTCTTACTCTCTTCTGATCTCTCATAATTTCCGTGCCTTCTCTTGATAGCACACACATGGATAAAATTCATAGCATACGTATTTTGCCGTCCATTATCATTCAAACCATAAAATTCGTGAAAAAGCCTCAATTTTTGTTTATACTGTATCTCTTTACACTTGAAGTTGCATTTGCACAATATCTAAAACAAAATTTCAGAATAACTACTGTCCAAAAATAAAAACAATATTCGACTAACCTTATTTTCAGGAGGCTGCTTGGCAGGAACTTTTTTATAATTTTTCTTTGTATAGTACTCTTCTCCAGCATTTCGTTGTTTCTGCCTTTCCTTTTGCTTACTGCCCTTTCTAGAAGTAGCACCAGCATTCATTCTTTTATGATTTTAAGAATATACAGAACGAGATAAACTATAACAACTTTACTAATACAACATTAAAACAGTACTGAAACTGTCATATTTATTGGCACTTACCACATTTTTTACCGGCGACATTGTGGCGATAGACAAACACGCACTCTGTTGAGAATTTTTTTAGGTACGTAATAATAACCCAGCGACTTGGCGCATTATATAGGTTGTTGGTTATGGTACTTGGAATATTTTAAAGGTATAAAACAAAAATGAGATTTTTTGGCACTTACCACATGATTTATTTCATGTCTTCAATTATTATCATCCAATTAATATTAACCAATAACAAAATTTTTAGTCCATTTTTTTAATTAGTATAGTTTATTTCACTGTGACAATATCCCGACTAAGCCTTTACTTTTTGGAGACTAGCTTTTGCAAACCTTTGGTGGTATTGTCTCTCCAATTTTTGCCATGGGTATGAGATAAGTGGCTATAAGTTTTATCCATGTACGCAACGGACCGATTTTCTTCTCTATAATGTTTATTGTTTCTCCCAAGCACTTGTATATCAGATTTTTTTATTAGAATTTTGCTGTTATTCTTCGTTTTCCTCCATCGAAGTTTTATATACCTAATCACTTTTTTCAAAGTTTCATGTGACCTCGTATAAATATTGTCTTTACTAATTTTTTTTACCCCTCTCAAATCTTCAGCTGTAAGAGCACTAATATCAACAGAAATAGGAAGCGATCATAAATTGGTATTGTGCAAAATCCGAATAAAAACACCTATATGTCATAATAAAACACCAGAATATACCACAGAGAGTAAAGTCGAATAAAAAAAAAAATAGAAAAAAAAAACCTGGGTAGAAGAGTAGAAGAAATCTGGGAAAAAAGTAAGTCTAATATCTTAGCTTCGGCAAAGAAAGTTCTTCATCATCATCAATGGCGCTACAACTCTTCGTGAATCTTTGCCGCGTTTACTAATGCCTTCCATGTTTGTTTATAAGGTGATTATCGTTACTGCGTATCACATGCCCTGCCCATCTGAGTCTATTGGCCTTTATATATCTGACTAGATTTTCTTTTCCGAATAGAGATTCTAGCTCGTTATTGTATCTGCCCCTCCATTCGTTTGTCACGCTGTCTCTGCAAGGGCCATATATCATTCGAAGAATTTTACGCTCCCACACCAGCAATTTATTTATTTCTCTTTTTGTTAGCGTCCATGTTTCGCTTCCATACGCGACTGCTGGTCGTATTATGGTCTTATATATCCGGATTTTTGTACCCCGTGAAAGAAGTTTTGACCTCATTAGACGTTGCATTGCAAAGAAAGATCTGTTTCCTGCCATTATTCTCGTTTTAACTTCTCGCTCTAATTTGTTGCCATTTGTGATTTTTGCTCCTAGATATTTAAATTATTTAACCACTTCAAAGTTGTGATCATTGTTTTAATGTTTGGCCTTATTCGCCGTCGTTCTTGTTTTGAGACGACCATGTATTCTTCTTCAAAGCTCGAGAAAATATTCTTAATTTCTAATGTTGATTGTGCTAGTGCGTCTACGTCATCGGCAAAGGCGAGTATGATTTTTGCTCCCCGAGCAATTATGTCTGGTTTGATTTTTGGATATATTTTTCGCATGACATATTCTAAGGCCAGGTTAAACAACAATGGGGACAACGAATCTCCCTGTCTCAGTCCAGAATTTACGCAGAAAGCATTTGATATTTTTTCCCCTATTCTAAATTGTGCAAAAGAGTTACTTATACACATTTGTGTTACCGCAGCTAGTTTCTTGGGTACGCTGAGCTCGATCATTGCCTTAATGTTGCACGATTAATTGAATCATAAGCCTGTTTGAAGTCTATAAAAATCTGATGCACGTCGTGATTATATTCCCAATACTTTTCAAGCATTTGTCTTATTGTAAATATTTGATCAATAGTCGATCTGCCAGGCCTGAAACCACACTGGTAGTCACCAACTATTTCTTCGGTGTATGGTACTAATCTTTTTAATAATATCGAATACAATATTTTACATGTAGTGTTGATTAGTGAGATTCCTCTGTAATTCATGCATGATTCCTTTTTTCCTTTCTTGTGTATTGGTACAATAATACTACCACACCATTCTTTCGGCATTATTTCTTGTTGCCAGGCCATTTCTATTAATTTATGGATTTTACTTATGAGTTCATGACCGCCTGTTTTAATTAGCTCGGCATCAATATTGTCCAGACCAGGGGATTTATCGTTTTTAAGCGTTTTTATGGCATGCATAATTTCTTCCATGCTTGGTGGGGGTATTTCTAATTCGACCGTTTGATACTCATGTTCTCCGTTATTTTCACCATTTTTATTGTTTTCATTAGTGAAATTTTGGATATTTAGGAGCTCTTCAAAATATTCAGCCCATCTTTCTATTATTTTGTTTTCGGCAGCCAGCATTTCTCCATTTTTATCTCTGACGAAGTTGAGTGTGCTTATGTACGAGAAAGTTCTTGGTGAAAGAAATATATAAAAATAAATCGTTCCCAAAGAAAAGAACTCCGTGGTATTATACAGAAGTGAAGAAAAAATGTAACGAAAAGAAAAAAGCTTACCTGAAATATATGTCAGGGGATAAGTTTAGCAGATGAACGACAATGTTTTCGTAGTGAAAGATTGTGTATAGATGCAATATTCGTTATAAAGTAAATTACCGAGAAATCACTAGAGTATAATAACCACATAAGCGTCAAAATAGCGTCAAAAAAAGATATAAGTCACCAATCGGTAGAAGAATTATCCAGTAGGTCCAGATAAGACTTTACCTACTAATCTTGATTAAAAATCCATGCTAATAATTTGAAAACTCATATCATCAGAATAAAAGATTTTCTAATATAGGTAAAACAAATGAGAAAACATACATGAAATAATTGATGAATGTTGTTGTTGTCCACGGCGAATCAGAGATGGAACGTAATATCAAAAAGAATAAGTCTCAAGCTATATTTGACAAATAGTACGTACCTAACGGGGTGCTGTAGCTGGTAGAGCCGTTTTCATACTGCGCTCTATTGATAGTAGCTTGAGGATTCAGCTTGTTTTATGACGAGACCCCTTTTATATATTAAAAAATAAAGACATCTTAATTATTTTAATATGTGAAAAGAAATTTCTTATTGAGCGTGGATTCATGTTTATTGTTTATTTTAAAAAATATTTTTTAGAAACAAAATATTGATCCAAATATTGCTATTTTTTTTATTTTTTAGGTTTATTCAACCAAGAGCACTTAGTAAAGTGGTAGCTTACTATGCTCCCAACCAAACAGATGTGACAACAAAAGATTTGTATATATATGCGTCCCTAGTTGTAGGTTTAAATGTATTTAGTGTTATTTATAACCATAATTATCAACAATTTACTACAGAAGTGGGTATAAGAGTGAGGACTTCTGTAGCGGCACTAGTTTACAGGTAATTTTAAAGAACAGTGTATTGTATTTGTTATAATTCTAATATGAAGAGGAAACGAACCATAATTATTTTCAAATCTTATTTTTACTTAATTTCTATTTCGTTTTTCCGTAGTAAGTCCCTTATAGTCCATTGAAATGTTACATTTTTAATACCTTAACGTGCATTCCTTAGAAGACGCCATTTTATTTTTTGATGTGTTGCAGTGAGTATAAGCTTAAGTTAGGCTTAAGTGGGCTCAGCTCACTCAAGTGACTCACCCCTAGATGCCTATAACTCCATAAATTTTTGCTCCGATCGCTCTGATATTTTAACTGGATACTCTTGAAGAGTTATACTATCGAATAAAAAGATAAAAAACTCAAAACAATACTCTATAATCCTTAAATTTGTTTCTAGTCATTTTACAGTAAAATGATCTTAAAGAAAATTTGTATAATTTCATTTATTTTTCTGGATTTTACAGCTCTCCGAAATTGACTAGGTTCTTGATTACTCGTACAAATACGATAAAAACGAACCATTGGATTTATTTTCTATTATATATTTTTTATTCATATTTTTTTAAATCAATTTTTTTTCCTTAACATTCCTATATTATTATTAATTTATTATCGGGGTGACCCATTCCGTCACCACAAAAGTCACCGCACCTCGTGCGCTTGCGTCCCACGAAAAAGCACCAATGAATAGAGATAAAGTTTAAGATTACAATACCAATATTAGAAGCCCTTGAAATGAAAATAATTAATAAAAAGTGGTCAGCGACAACACCATGGTTTACACTAGAGGTTAAACAAAAATATCACCAAAAAAAGAAAGCTTTCCTAAAATATAAGTCAGAAAAAACGAATGAATCATATAAAGAATATCAAAGAATAAGAACTGAAACTCATCAATTGGTAAGAAAAACAAAAACAGATTACTAGGAAAGATTCACAAAAGGACTAGAGATGGATTTCTATGGACAACAGAAACAATTATGGCGCTTCATAAGACAACAAAGAAGCGAAATGAAAGAACTAGTTGAAATAGAACACATTCAAGAGCATACATGGGTGGCCTTCCTCACCGAAATGTTTAAAAATAAAACGAAGAACCTTTACCAGAAACGCCAAATATAATAACTGAGGAAAAGACCGAAATCTCCCAAAACGATGTGAAAGAAGGAATAAACGAATTAAAAAACAGAAAGTCAACAGGAGAAGATCAAATACCAAATGAACTCTTAAAATATGGATTTGATCACATTGTACAACAACTGCAACTTCTTATTAATAAAATTATCATTACAAACAGAACACCAGATGAATGGAGGAGAGCGATCATGGTAATGTTCTTCAAAAAAGGAGATAAGAAAGACCCCAATAATTATCGAGAAATAAATCTATTAAATACAACACTCAAATTGACAACAATAGCGACAAAAATAAACGAACGAATATCTCTGCAAGAGGAACAGCAAGGATTTCAGACAGGAAGATCATGCACGGATGCAGTTTTTGTAATAATACAAATAAAAGAAAAGTCGCTGGAATACAAAAAACCAGCATATGTGTCTGATAGATTTGAAGAAAGCGTTTGATAGAGCGAGAAATCGGGACGCGGTACATTTATTATATGAAAAGGGAATATCACGGATACAACATCAATACAAGGATTTAGTAAAAACCATTGAAAATTTATATAAAGATAACATAGCTATGGTAAGATGTAAAGGAAAACTATCGCAACCTATCAAATATGAAACTGGCATTAGACAAGGAGATTCGCTGAGCCCATTAATATTTAATCTGATAAAGGATGAAATCATAAAGAAAGTTAAAAAAAGAAGAGGATATAGAATGGGAGAAAAGGAAATAAGGATAATATGCTACGCCAACGACGCCATAATAACAGCCGAAAATGAAGATGACCTACAAAGATTAATTAAAGGATTCGAAGATGCGGCTCTCACATACAACATGGAGATCTCAACAGAGAAAACTAAAACGATAGTGATATCAGCGGTACCGAGACGATGTAAACTAGTCGTAAATAACAAAATAATAGAACAAGTGATGGAAACTGAACACTTGGGAATAAAACTGTCAAGCTACGGAACAGTGGAAGAAGAAGTACAAAAACAAGTGAACATGGCAAACAGAGCAGCAGGATGTCTCAACAACACAATCTGGAGAAACAAATACCTCACAACGGAAACGAAAACCATGATATATAAATCAACAATAAGACCGATAATAACGTACACAGCGGAAACAAGAGCAGATACGGCGAAAACACAAAGAATACTGGAAACAACAGAAATGAAAGTCTTACGAAAAATAACAAACCAAACTCTAAGAGACAGAGTAAGAAGTGAGAAAATACGAGCGAGATGTGGTATAGAGGAAATTAACGCGTGGACCAAAAGAAGAAAAGTGGAATGGAATCAACACATCGAAAGAATGACAGAAAATAAAATAGTACGAATAGCAAGAGACAAATCGCCAAATGGAAGATCATTGGGACGGCCGAGGAAAAGATGGTCAGACTACGTCAATTGAGGCTAAAAACCGAAGTAAAACAGGCATTAAGCCTATTTATAAAGTAGGAAGAAGAAGAAGAAGAAGAATACCAATATTAGTCCAAGATAAATTTCTTGGTAATGAAAACAAGTACAAACTTAATAGACCCTCTCAAAGCTGCTTTATAAGAATTGGGTTTTAGTATCAACCAGGCTGAATCTGATGCAGATACAGTCATCATATGTTCTGCGCTTGCTGCATTTCAAGCCTATGATTCTGTGATTGTCGTAGCAGAGGACATTGACATTCTTGTCTTATTCACGGTATTAGGACGGGAGTACTCCAATATTGTGGTTCCAAATTGTCAAATTTTTTTAAAACCTTCAAAAGAGTGTAAGTCGCATCAATTATACTGTCCCTTAAGTTTTATATATGGCGACGTCATTGCAGAAAATTTCTTCATGCTTTTTCAAGATGCGGCACAACATTAATAGCTTACAATATCAGCAAGATCTTTGCCCACTGCCGTTGGCGAATGCTTTTTCGTCTCCCATAACCTAACCCAACCGTACTACAGAAAAATTTTAGACGTCTAATGGAAATGATATTCATCATCCTACTTTTTGCCAACGTACATCAAAGAAGCTATTTTCTTGTGATATTTTAAAGTAATTACTATTTAAATGAATGAAGATAAGAATCCTCCTTCTTCTTGTAGTGCCGATCCGTTCCCGATGTTGGCGACCATCATGGCAATCTGTATTTAGCAAACTATGACTCTGAAAAGATTTGTGGTTATTGTGTTAACAACCACGTACGTAGATTTTTCAGCCAGGAAATTCTTTGCCTTCCTGGCTCCCGGTACGAATCTAAAAGACCATAATCTTACAAGAGTTTAGTTCTTGTCTTAGATATTAATTTTTCTGTTACTTTGCTAAAAAATCTCATTTCGCTAGCTTAGATTTAAAATTTATTTCTTTATATCATTAGCTAGATTACACGTCCATATAAAAAAGAAAGTGACCATTATCTTGTAAAGTTTTATCATTGTATCTTTGCCTGTTGTATTCTTCGATTTTCAGTTAATTAGTTTGCTTATATACTAAAACGAGTTAATTTTGTGATATATACTTACTTATTTATTATTAGACCCAAGATTACATCTAAAGGTATTCCACAGGGATCTGTTTTAAGTCCACTTCTTTTTAATTTGTACACATACGATTTGCACAAATTATGGTCTTCCAATATTGTTTGCTTACAATATGCTGATGATATTGTCATCTAGTCACATAAGAAAACGTACAGTGAAAACACTATCGAACTCTAACATATTATGTACAACTTGGATAATTGGACTTAGTTAAATGGATTCAGATAATGTTCAGATAAATGTTAAATGGATTCAAATAATGTTAAATGGATTCAGAATGGATAAATTAAGAAAAAGGAATGGATGACAAACAAAATTTTGCATCTCATGGAGGAAAGGCGAAGAAATAAAACCAACAAGACAAAATACAAAGAAGTGAACCGTGAAATTAAGAGAAAAATTAGAGAAGCCAAAGAGAACTGGGTTCTGGACAACTGCAAGGAAATAGAAGAATATGATAGAAGGTACGATAGCTTTAACATGCATAAAAAGATCAAGGAAATAGCAGGTAAAAAAGTGAAAAAAGCATCCATAGTAAAGGACAAAAAACGTAAAATAATTACAGATTTAAATGAAAAACTGGCAAGATGGACAGAATACATTGAAAAACTGTTTGCAGACGAAAGACCAGAAATAGCAGTGGCAGAACCTACAGACGACACAACAGGGCCTGAAATCCTAAAAAGCGAGGTAGAATATGCTATAAGGAACACAAAAGGGGGTAAAGCTGCAGGACCAGATGAAATTGCTGTAGAATTGTTGAAACTAATAGACGACGACGCACTTGAAATAATGGTGAACCTCTTTAACACAATTTATAGAACAGGCATCATACCAAAGAAATGACTCTCCTCTACTTTTGTCACAATCCCGAAAACGAATAACGCCAGAGAGTGTTCAGACCACAGAACTATAGCATTGATGAGCCACACACTAAAAGTATTTTTAAAAATAATTCACAAAAGAATATTTAATAAATTAGAAGAGGACATAAACACCACACAGTTTGGATTTAGAGGTGGACTGGGAACACGGGAAGCTTTGTTTGGTCTGAGTGTGTTAATGCAAAGATGTTTGGATGTAAACCAAGACCTCTACGTAGGTTTCATAGATTTTGAGAAGGCATTCGATAAAGTCAGACACCAAAAGCTGTATAAAATCCTAAGAAGCAAAAACATCGACAGCCGCGACATTAACATCATATCCAGGTATCCAGGTTGTACTGGGGACAAACAGCAAAAATCAAAGTTGATAATGAGTTAACCGAAGAAATTGAGATTCGTCGAGGTGTGCGTCAGGGTTGTGTGCTTTCTTCACTATTATTCAATATATATAGCGAAACAATATGTCAGGAAGCGCTCCTAGAGCAAAACGTTGGTATGAACATTAACAGAGAGTTAATTAACAATATACGATACGCTGATGACACGCTAATAGTAACAGATAACCTAGCAAATTTACAGTTTTTGATGGAAAACATAAACACCCATACCAAAAAATATGGTCTAAAACTGAACATCAAAAAGACTAAATTCATGATTGTAACAGAGAAGCTATACACCAATGTAAATTTAACCATAAATAATCAGCCAGTTGAAAGAGTTAGGTCCTACAAATATTTAGGGGTTTGCTTCACTGATACTAATGAACAGAAAAGAGAAATCAAGAGGCGAATAGAGATAGCGAGACAATCATTTGTCAAAATGAAAAAGTTCCTATGCAGCCGGGACATAAATATAAACTTAAGAACGAGAATTTTAAGGTGCTATGTTTTCTCCGTTCTGCTGTACGACATGAAAGCCTGGATACTGAAAAAGATAAACATCAAAAACATTGAGGCATTCGAGATGTGGTGTTACAGGAGAATGTGGAAAATACCATGGACAGAAAGAGTAACAAATCAAGATGTTCTGCTGAAGATGGGGAAGGAATGCGAAGTCATAAAAACCATACAAACGAAAAAACTGGAATATCTGGGCCACATAATGAGAGGAGAAAAGTACTCTCTGCTTAGACTCATAATCCAAGGAAAAATCTCGGGAAAGAGAAATGTGGGACGTAGGAGGATTTCCTGGTTGCGAAATTTAAGGGAGTGGTATGGGTGCAGTTCAATACAGTTGTTCAGAGCTGCAGCCAACAAAGTGAAGATTGCTGTGATGGTAGCCAACCTCCGATAGGAGACGGTACTGCAAGAAGAAAAAATGGATTCAATATTTCGTACCAAAAATGTGCCGTAATATTTTTTTCAAGAAAACACCCTATTAAATATAATTCAACATATTAATTATACAATTGGTCGCTGCAAAAAAGGTATTAATTTTCTTAAAATGGTGTGTAAGAGATCGTGGGGTGCAGATCAAAACATTGCATTGAATTTTTATAGAGCCTATATAAGATATATTATAGATTACTGCTATTTGGTATATGGGTCAGCTATAGTATAACCAATTTACGTAAACTTAATAGAATCCAATTTAAAGCTCTAAGAATTGTGTTAGGATTGATGAAAAGCACTTCAAATGAAGCCACCCTAGTTCTAACATCTGAAAACCCACTCTCATTGCGCAGAGAATATCTGGCACGCAAATATTTCCTAAACCAACATTCTTGTGGCACTTATAATGCAAAAATAATTAATGAATTAAATACAGCTGATTTAACATCCACATACTTCATTAAAAAAAGCTCTCCACCACTTGCAAGAGCAATTATAACTTGCAACGAACTTAAGTTAATAAATTCCCCTTGTAATCTTATCTGGGACTCGTTGGATATACCACATCTAACAAGTGTTCTAGCTACAAATATTATTATTCCTAAATACTAAAACGAAATTTGTTACACTATCACAAAGAAATCTTAAGTGGCTATTCAGACCATATTGTGATCTATACAGACAGGTTAAAATCACCAACATGTACAACCAGGGTCCTGATTCTAATTGAGATTTCGACTCAAAACATGTCGAAATTAATATGGCGACGTCGAAATGCGACTTTGCGAACCTTGTGGATTTCAGCTGAACTAACCAAACGACGTCACTAGTTTTCGACTTATCGAAATTAATTTCAACTTCAAGAAAGTGGTTGAAATTTCATTTCGAGTCGAAATTAATCTCTGACATGACTGACTGGACTGGGAGAAGTGAACTTAGGTTCAGTTTAAGTAGGCGGTGTTTTGATCCTTGCAAGGAAAACTGAGGCAAAAAGTATCAATATGGCTGTGTTTTACGGACATTTGCTAGTTTTGGAGGAATTAGAGAGGTTAGATATCCGACGTTCATAACGGAGGATAAGAAGAATGTTACGGGATACTCAAAATTCTTTTTCACTAAGTGATGCTCAATTTAGGCAGCAATTCCGGCTTAATAAACAAGCTGCAAATGATTTAATAAGGGTATTAGAACCATATTTGGAAGAAGGTGTTTATGCCTCTAGGATACCCAAAATGTTTAGGGTTAGTATTACTAAGCTGCAGTAAATTTAAAAATATATTAGAATATAACCACTAAGTCAAATCTTAGTGGTTATAACTTAAGGATCTCCCACATCGCCTTTTTTTTTCTTGCCATCTTTTCTTTCAATTCAAAATATAATTGAGAATGGCCAATATTTATGATTTAACAACTCAAACAAGAAAAAAAAAACGTTCACGTAACGTAAACAAAACAAACATTCAACAAGCGTAGTGCAGCCAATAAACAACAGGGCCAACCCAAATTTTCAGCAGTGTCAAAATGATAAAGTAAATATCCCCAGTTTTAACTACAATCGAAATGAATGAGAATCGCTAGCGATTGCGACTGTCATGGCGTAGTCGCTTTTAAATTTCGACATCGAAATGAAATAGAATCAGGGCCCTGTGCTTACTTCGTACCAAAAATGAAGATTAAAAAATAATTTATTTTCTTCTTCTTCTTTCTACTTTATAAATATACTTAATGCCTGTTTTACTTCGGTTATTAGCCTCAATTGACGTTGTCTAACCATCTTTTCCTCGGTCGTCCCAATGATCTTCCATTTGGCGATTTGTCTCTTGCTATTCGTACTATTCTATTTTCTGTCATTCTTTCGATGTGTTGATTCCATTCCACTTTTCTTCTGTTGGTCCACGCGTTTATTTTCTCTATACCCTCACTCGCTCGTATTTCCTCACTTCTGACTCTGTCTCTTATAGTTGGGTTTGTTGTTTTTCGTAAGACTTTCATTTCTGTTGTTTCCAGTAGTCTTTGTGTTTTCGCCGTATCTGCTCTTGTTTCCGCTGTGTACGTCGTTATCGGTCTTATTGTTGATTTATATATCCTGCTTTTCGTTTCCATTGTGAGGTATTTGTTTCTCCAGATTGTGTTGTTGAGGCATCCTGCTGCTCTGTTTGCCATGTTCACTTGTTTTTGTACTTCTTCTTCTACTTTTCCGTAGCTTGACAGTTTTATTCTTGACAGTATTCAGTTTCCATCACTTGTTCTATTATTTTGTTATTTACGACTAGTTTACATCGTCTCGGTTCCGCTGATATAACTATCGTTTTAGTTTTCTTTGTTGAGATCTCCATGTTGTATATTAGCGCCGTATCTTCGAATTCTTTAATTAATCTTTGTAGTTCATCTTCATTTTCGGCTGTTATTATGGCGTCGTCGGCGTAGCATATTATTCTTATTTTCTTTTCTCGCATTCTATATCCTCTTCTTTTTTTAACTTTCTTTATGATTTCATCCATTATAAGATTAAATATTAATGGGCTCAGCGAATCTCCTTGTCTAATGCCAGTTTCATATTTGATAGGTTACGATAGTATTTCTTTACATCTTACCATAGCTATGTTGTCTTTATATATATTATCAATAGTTTTTACTAAATCCAGTGATATTCCCTTTTCATATAATAAATGTATCGCGTCCCGAATTTTCATTCTATCAAACGCTTTCTTCAAATCTATTAGACACATATATGCTGGTTTGTTGTATTCCAGCGACTTTTCTTTTATTTGTCTTATTACAAAAACTGCATCCGTGCATGATCTTCCTGTCCGAAATCCTTACTGTTCCTCTTGCAGAGATATTCGTTCGTTTATTTTTGTCGCTATTATTCTTGTTGTCAATTTGAGTATTGTATTTAATAGATCTATTGCTCGATAATTATTGGGGTCTTTCTTATCTCCTTTTTTAAAGAACATCACCATGATCGCTCTCCTCCATTCATTGGTATTCTGTTCGTGGTGATTATTTTGCAGTTGTGAAGTTGCAGTTGTTGTACAAGGTGATCACCTCCATATTTTAAGAGTTCATTTGGTATTTGATCTTCTCCTGGTGACTTTCTGTTTTTTAATTTGTTTATTCCTTCTTTCACATCGTTTTGGAAGATTATCATTTATTTTAAATAATCAATCCAGCATCTTTTCTGCTGAAGTATGTGCTATATACAAAGTCCTTGAATTTTGCTGTGAAAACCAGTGGAACAAAATTGTCATATGTAGTGATCAGAAGAATTCAACACATGTGATCTACTTGCCTATATCAAAAAACATATGAAATTTAAATGGGACAGACGATGGATACAGTTTGGTGAAAGTACAGTTACTAATTTATACAAATTACAAACAACAGTAGCTGTAAAACAATTTTACAAAGATGTTACACTAAGCAGAAACATAGTGTCAACTGTCTTAGATTAAAAGTGGAGCATGGATGTTTTCCGAAACATCTACACAAAAGGAGTTCTCCTAACAGATCGATGTGAGTGTGGAACTAGTATAGCTGATTCAACTGCCCACTATATCGTAATATAAGCACGTGGCTGCTAAAAGAATTGATAAAAGAGGGTTTAAGTACACTATTAAACGTAAATCTTCTATTAAGTGAAGACAATATAAAAATCTTTAAAATAATTATGATATTTCTTGTAAAAATTAAATTAAAGGTATGAGTGTAAAATTGATCGTATGCATGAACATTTCCTTTGTATGTTTACCATATATATGTTGCCCACCTACCTAACCGTGGTTTATGTCTTGTTTGTTAAAATAAAGCCGCTCTGATGAATCCCTGAGCGTGAAAAGTGTACTTGTATAATCCTGTATAAATGAATACTAATATTCATATGTAATTACGTGGCTTAAGGTTCCAAGCCAAAGCCAATAAGCAAAAAAATCTTACTTATTTACATTCTTACTTATTTATCTTCGATTGCCATACAAGTATTTAAGAGTTTTAGTCTTATTGCATATGGTTCGTCACCCTTTCCCGTCCATGACGGCTCTTTTCAATGTTAAAGATACATTGAGCTCCTGTAAGTCCCTTTTGACCTTGCCAATCAGTCTTTCTAATGGACAACCTGGTGAATGCATTCCTATTGGCGGCAATACAAATATATAGAAATAGAAATCGCTAGATCAGTCTTTAATAGAATGCGCAAACTCTTTTGCAATCGTGATATCAATATAAAGTTACGAATACGAATGCTGCGGTGTTATGTCTTTTCTACCCTGTTGTATGGAGTAGAGGCTTGGACACTAAAACAATTGACCACAAAAAACATCGAAGCTTTCGAGATGTGGTGCTATAGGCGCATTCTCAGAATATCATGGATGGACCGCGTCACTAACACGCAAGTACTCCAAACTTTAGACAAAAGATGCGAAATTCTAAATGAGATAAAAACTAGAAAGATGGAATACTTGGGGCACATTGTGAGAGGTGAAAAGTACGAACTTTTAAGAAATATCATGCAGGGCAAAATTAAGGGCAAAAGAAGTGTGGGAAGAAGAAAAATATCGTGGCTTCGTAATCTACGTGAATGGTTCGGGTGTAGTTCGATTGAACTTTTTAGGCGCGCTGCTAACAAAGTCGCAGTGGCCATGATGATTTCCAATCTCCGCTAGGAGTGGCACGAGAAGAAGAAGACAAACATATTTCTGGTAGCTTTCTCATTACGACTTTTCAGGACATGAACCATCCATGCAAGTGTCCAAGATCTGACAGTGCTTGTTTTTAGGGATTGTTTAAAGAGATTTCCAATTTATTCGTTTGACCGAATCTTTCAATTACCTTTAGAATCTTGCTTGTGTTCTACAATCTGTCCTAATATTTTGATTTCAGAGATAAGGAGGCGTTATTATTCTTTTAGTGATAGGCCTCGTAACAGTATCATAATACTGGTCTTAAAATATCTGTATTACAGATTATTAGATTTTGTCCATTATCCAAATCCATCGATATCGAATTAGTATCAGAGCTATGTAATGGAAATGCATGAAATATTCTAGATAATAACAATGACTCACTTTTTCTGGTAAATAACCGACAATTACCTACTGTTATGTTTTTTTTATGTATTGTGTATTTAACTTCAAACGTCATACCTTTTATTTTTATTGTCGATATTTTCAAACTAAAATTCCAAGATTTTATAGATTTTATTTTTGTATATTGATCTTTGTAGCTCAATATTATAACAATGTCTAAATTATATTCAACATTATACATAAATAATTGGTCATTTTCACCTATTTGTAGGAAAGCAGTTAAATTGGGACCAAACGCTTGGAATCATGTAACTGTTGGAAAAATCGTAACTTTGATAACGAAAGACGTGTTTGCATTCGAAATGGCATTGATATTTGTAAACGATATGTGGATCGGTGTCATCCAAACCATAATCATCACAGGCGTTATATTTAATAGAATACAATGGTCTGTTTTCGGAGGAATTGGGTTTTACATGTTGACTATTCCATTGCAATGTAAGTATAAAAAATAATAAAAAAAGAGCTCTTTTAAAAGTTTAAAAACTTCTACCATAGAATAACCGAACACACATAGAAGCGACATAACGGTCCAAAAGCGTGTACCATTTTTGTATACGCATGCCCAATTCTGGTTGTTTTCGATAGTCCGTAGGCGTCTATGGTAAATACTCGACACAACAAGTGCATTTGACCATTTATATAATTTATTTATAGTTAAAAGGTTATAGTTATAGTTTATAGTTATAGTTAAATATATAAGTTTATAGTTATAGTTTATAGTTAAAAGTTTAATTTATATTTAAAATGTCTGGATATATTTGTGCGATTCGCGGATGTTCATCTGTGACAGGAAAAGGAATAAGTTTATTTAGATTTCCTAAGAATAATAACAGGTAATTACTATTGCTTTGTAATTATTATTAGTTATTACATAATAGTATTGGTTTGACTTTCGAACAGTAAGCCGACGCCGACGTGTCTGTCCGAGCTATAAAAAATAAACTTTGGTCTGCCAAGGGATAGTTCAAAATGAAAACATTAAATTTGGTGTCAGTGCTATTTCTTTTATTGAAAAACGCAAGTCTCCGAAGGCTCAGGTCAAAAAATCAACATATGGTGGCCTGGTGTCAGCGCGCTCGAAGACAACAATACGAATATAGTATTTTTAGGAAATAAAAATATATAGAGGGTTTTATACACGAGAATATTTGATTTAAGAGCGTAGGCCCAAAATTTTGGGCAAATGTTTTTTAAATGTATTCATTTTTTTCGAATCCTGAAAAAACTAATAAGTATTTTTGAAAAACTTAAACGCAGAATGATAGACCACATTATTACTGAGGGCCAAAAGTCTCCGAAAACTTCTATAATGTTTATTTTAATAAGTTACAGGGGTGAAAAAAAAAAGAGAAAATTTAGTGTGATTTTTAATTTCAAATATCTCATTCAAAAAAACTTTTTGTTTATTCTAAGGGACTTTCGGCCCTCGGTAATAATGTAATCTTTCATTCTGTGTTTAAATTTTTTAAAAATATTTGTTAGTTTTCTCAGGACTCCAAAAAAATGTAGCGTAGGCGCAAAATTTCGGGCATTGGCCCGAAATTTTGCTCCTACGCTCTTAAACGAAACAAAGAAATTACTAAAATGCTCAAACTAAAAATTGTTGGAAACATAATTAGACCGATAATTGGGAAAATCTTAAAATTACAACAGAACAAGACTTCAAAATTGCAAAAACATGGTTGCAAATAAACAAACTTACATTAAATTATGAAAAAACTAAATAGGTACTCATCTACTTTTTGCTATATACAAAAGTTTTCTGCCAATTTTTAATTCGTTAAATATAAATAAAAAAGATCAAATATATGGATTGAAGTACATAAAATATTTAGGAGTTTTAAATGGGAATTACAAATAAAAAATATTAAAACTTTATTTGTTGCATATCTCAATATTTAGTGACATTTTTGTGACTTAGTCAGGAGAAAACTGTAAATTTATTAAGATTAGATATTGACAAAAGTTAAATATTTCATTACTTACAATATACTTAGAATATACTAATACTCTTATAGTTGTAAGTAATAAAGTATTATTTAGAAATACAGAAAAAGTTCTTTGTTTAAAATTTGTTCTGTTAAAAATTTGTAGTGCCAAAGTGTGGATAGAAGCTTGCAGACGAGATGATTTGTTATTCAAAATGGATTCACTTTATAATAATTATAGGATTTGTGAACTGCATTTTGAAGATATTTTTATTGTAAAAGGAAATAGAAGAAAAACACTGGCGCATGACGCAGTACCTTCAATGATCTTTGTTATTTATATTTAACGAATTAAAAATTGGCAGACAACTTTTGTATATAGCAAAAAGTAGATGAGTACCTATTTAGTTTTTTCATAATTTAATGTAACTTTGTTTATTTGCAACCATGTTTTTGCAATTTTGAAGTCTTGTTCTGTTGTAATTTTAAGATTTTTAGTAATTTCTTTGTTTCGTTTAAGAGCGTAGGCGCAAAATTTCGGGCCAATGCTTTTTAAATACAATCATTTTTTTCGAATCCTGAGAAAACTAACAAATATTTTTGAAAAATTTAAACACAAAATGAAAGATTACATTATTACCGAGGGCAGAAAGTCCCTTAGAATAAACAAAAAGTTTTTTTGAATGAGATATTTGAAATTAAAAATCACACTAAATTTTCTCTTTTTTTTTCACCCCTGTAACTTATTGAAATAAACATTATAGAAGTTGTCAGGGACTTTCGACCCTCAGTAATAATGTAGTCTTTCATTCTGCGTTTAAATTTTTCAAAAATACTTATTAGTTTTTTCAGGACTCGAAAAAAATGAATGCATTTAAAAAACATTGGCCCGAAATTTTGCGCCTACGCTCTTAAGAATTTATATTATGTGATATGCCCACTGACTATTAATTTTCTGGTTGTTGGCTGTCATTGGCGGCTTGGCCACGTAACTTCAAAGGACTGTCGCTTCTCTGTGTTCGGTTGTTCTCTGCTTCTACTAGATCTTTATCATTTGCTTTATATAATGTCAGAAAGATATAATTTGATTTTTCTTTATAATTATGCATTCACCGGCACGAAAAACGAAGCACTTGCATTTTTACAATACAAACCCTAATTGTAATTCTCTTTTAATTAATTTTAATTAAACTTTTAATATTATAATAACGTAAACACAAACAAAACAAACTGTTTTAAGTAATTTCTAATAAAACTTAAGTGCTTATTCAACAAAAAATAAATAAAACATCAGAAATAAAGAATACACTATTCTTTTAAAAATGTAAAGGTATTCTATTGTTATTCTTTTGTTCTTGTTGATATAAACTGTCAATGGCACTCAATAGATTTACATTTTTATTGCAGTGCCGATGTTTCGATAATGTAGACAATCGACAAGAAAGGCAACAGTCTGATAAGTTGGCTCCTATTAGAGCAACTTTTGAAAAAATTGTCGCAAATTGTCAACAAGCTTACTCACCAGGACAGTCTTTGACTATTAACGAGAAGTATACTAATGACTATTTATGTTTTTAATGTGGAAATTTATGCAGGAACCCAGCCAGATGGGCCGTACCAAATAAGCAATAAACCTATTGATATTGCCCAATGACTAATAGCACTAATCTCTGGTAAAAATCGAAATATGACTTTCGATAATTGGTATACCTCTTACGAACTACGAACTTGTGAAAATTTTGCGTGAACGACATAAATTAACTTGAGTAGGAACTCTGAGAAAAAATAAGCGAGAGATTCCCCCGGAATTTATACAGATTAAGAACAGACAACCACAGTCCTCGGTATTTGGATTTTAGGAACATATAACTATGGTATCTTTTGTACCAAAAATAGGGAAAAACGTAATTTTATTATCATCACTTCATCACGATGATGAAATAGATAAATCTATCGGCGAGAAACTTTTACCAGAAATAATAAGTTTCTATAACTTTACAAAAGGAGGCGTTGATACGGTCTATAAGTTGACAGGAAGTTACAGTTTAGCTCGTAATTGTAGATGGTGGCCACTAAGAATATTTTTTTTACTAATGGGCACAGCTGAAATCAACAGCCAGGTAATTTACAGAACAAACACTGATGACTATTCAAAGAAACGTCGTTTAATCCTGGGAGATCTGGGATTAGCATTAGTTACGCCAATTATGGAACGACGAAAAAGTAATCCGTGACTTACAAAACATTTACGATCCAAAATAGTTCAAGTTTTGGGAGAAAGTGACCAAAGTATTTCAGAAAATTTGACTGGAAAACTAAACAAACGTCCGATCAATGCCAAAATTTTTATTGTTTAGATCACCTTCATCGCATTTGCGACGAATGTATCCAGTTTCGGGACTCCTAACTTTTTTCAAGCATGGATATCCAATGTCCTGCTTTTTTATGTTTTTATTTGAACCTTTTGAAAAACTTTTTTGGAAAATCTCTTATTTTGAATCATTATCGTTTGTTTGTGAATTTTTTATGTATCTAGTGTTGTTTGTTTGTAGGAATTTTATTATTTTGTAAATTTTACCTAATACGCTGTCAAATTTAATCCAGTGGTAAAAACTGCTGTTTATTTATGAAAAGTTTGATAGTCAAAAAAGCTATTTAAAAAAATAAATTCGTGTTCGAAATGTTTGTTGACTTTTTCCAATCAATTTTAAATGGGGTCAATAATACCCCACTTGGGTTATTATACACACATTTTTCACCTGGGTGACGCCGGCTTAATATGTTTTCTCCTTGAATTCTAACACACAAGCAAACGTTTTGCATTGTTAGTTTTGTCAATTTCCAAAGTATACCATTGCATTATACAGTGCTGTTCTTTTAAGACTGTCATAGGCTGCTTTAAAGTCTATGAAGTGATGGTGTGTATCTATGTGCGTGTATTTGGTGTAGCCCATCAATAGTACAAAAACAACTTTCTTTCGACCGATAAGTGATATTAATAAATTCATATTTTTTGTATTTTTAGTGTTTGTAGGAAAAGTAGTAAGCTCAAAAAGAGTCAATTCTGCTAAAAGGACTGACGAAAGACTGCAACTGACAACAGAAACTATAAGAAATATAAAAACTATTAAAATGTACACTTGGGAAGACTTTTTTACGACAAAACTGAACGAATTAAGAAGGTAAGACACTTTAAATTGTTATCTTTATGAAGTAATCACTACATTTTTAGGTTAGAACTGCAGAACTTATCTCCGGTTTTCTATTTAAAATCTTTGGTGCTGATTGTTGGATCCACGGCAACGAGTCTCTCCTTTTTCTTTATGATCATGACGTATATATGGTCTGGCCATTTTACAGATGCAGAGACAGTGTACTTTATTCAAACCTGCTACCAAAGTCTAAAATCGTTTATAACAGTGTCTATCCCAATTGGTATAGCTCAATGTTCAGATTTAAGAGCATCCCTTAAAAGATTGTCACACTTTTTAAAACTAGAGGAAGTTGTTGACAGACGATCACACACTAGTTCACCAAGAGTGTACATGAAGCATGTGAGTGTGAAAATAGGCGAGAAAAATATTCTTAATGATATCTCATTTTCGGCCGAGAAAGGAGTCAATCTTATCACTGGAAACACTGGTAGTGGTAAAAGTTCAATTATTAAAGTTCTGCTGGGTGAATATCAACTAAGTAGTGGGCATATGACAATTGATGGGACCATTTCCTACGCGTCAGAAGAACCCTGGCTTTTCCCGTCCACTTTACGACAGAACATACTCTTTGGGGAACCGTATGACGAAAAACGGTACAATGAGGTGCTGAAATTGTGTGCTCTTAATATAGACCTAAATAAACTACCAAATGGCGATAAAACCATAGTGGGAGATAGAGGTATTAACTTTAGTAAAGGCCAACAATCCAGAATTAATCTGGCAAGAGCCATTTATCGTGTTAGCGATATATATTTAATAGACGAGTGTCTGGCTGGTTTGGACTCAAAAGTAAATTATTATATATTTAGGAACTGTATTATGGACTTTTTAAAAGATAAAGTAGTTATTATGGTATCCAACAACATCAACCACATCAAATTGTTGTACGGAAATAATACGCTAGTTGTTGAAGATGGTCGAACGCTGTCTTTGGAAAAGCAAAAAGAAACATTGGACAAAAGAATTACTTATTTTATCGACGATGTTGAAATGAACTACTTTGATGACGATATTGATGTTACAGAGGAGGATATACTTAATGACGACGCGAATGAACGGACTCAGCTGATTGGGGGAGATAAAAATAAGGAAAACAATTTGTATCATGAGGAAAAAAAATCTGGCACTGTAAGCTTTAAGGTTTATTTGAGATATTACAAATACGCCGGTGGTATTATTATGTTAATTATTTTAGCAATTATTTTTATGGCAGCTCAAGCAGCTTTGACGTACTCAGAAAAACTTGTTAGCAAATGGTAAGTACTTTTTTAATATTTACTATTAAAATAGTCTTTAATATAAATGTGACTTTTGTCTGTTATCCTCTTTAAAAGTAAAATAAAAATATAGACAAGAAATTTACAGCACAATTTCTGAACTAATTTGAAATATTTTTTTATGAGAAAATTATTATAGAGCGAAAACATTTATGAATATTTTTTCAAACTTAGTAAACAATATGATTTTTAAGAAAGTAATACTCGATGGCCTGTTCGTGACTAGCTAACCCAGAAGAATTTAATTTTTATCGTGCTATTAGTGACTGGCAACACTGCCTCAATTTCGCACCAATTGTTAAGTTAAATTCTAGATGTATAGATACGTTTTTATCTGGATTTATTAGATTCTTCTTTTTTTTTCTTCTTCCTTTTATGTAAACATGTCTCTGTCTGTTTTTCAATGTGTCTCCAGTACCTTATCGTTCCATCATTTCTTGGTCTTCCTTGGTCTACCCCAGTCCAGAAAAAAAAAAGCTAAACAAATCTTATACAGATATACAAAGGTGCTAAACGGTATTTAATGGGTAGTTGAAATGGACAGGTTGGGGATAATTACAGAAGTATAGTTTGGATTCTAATTAGAATACTCCAGCGGACTATAAGTACCCAGACTAATGAAGTAGATAGCAGCCAGATTTAATGACAAACAATAGACAGGCGCAGCCTTCCTAGACGTAAGAAAATCCTTTAATAGATTCTGGCATAAAGAGCTTATTTACAGAATGAGAGGCTATGGATACAACGTGGGGATGACCAGATTGATTTCTGCATACTTAAGCAACCGAAGCTTCAAAGTTCGATTAGGACAAGTACTGTCCAAACTCTACTGTATAGAATACACACCGCCAATGTTCCAAGATCACCTGTAACTCTACTTAACCTTTATGCCGACGACACAGTGATAGCGACCAAACATAGAAATGTATATATAACAGTAAACTACCTGCAATCAGCGTTAGACAACATCGAAGAATGGAGTATACAATGAAAAATCGCCATAAACTTAGAAAAAATGCAAGCAGTGCTCTTCAAAAAGAGACATCAACAGTCAGACGAATAATTGAAAGTGCAAAATAATCCCATCGAATGGAAAATCCACAAAAAAATTGTAGATATCATACTAATATCAGTAATTTCTTTCGTCCAATCAGATTCTTTGGTTTTATTTTGACCCTTCAGTAAATTTTCTCCTTTGATGGCAAGTGGAAGATCGTCTTCTTCGTCGTTGTCAGAGTCAATATTCATGTAATGAACCTCTATTTCTCTGGGAATATTATTCGAAAAGCTTTAGATCTAAAAATCATCCTCATATAATATGTCCTCATTGTCAGTTTATTAGACAACCTCAGGTGGAATAAGTACCACCGATACATCTTTATAAGTGAAACTCGCTAGGAAATCTGAAGCTAAAGTGAGTGTTTCATTACTTTTTTCATAAAACCCAATGGGACTTATAGGCAGCAATTCTTGAAAATCCAGTCTAGTATAAATATTAAACCTAAAAATACAAAACCAAATAAACATATTTGATCTCATATAAACTCACTGTACTCAAATGAAAACAGGTCTATTTTGTAACATAATAACAACAATAATAAAAAACTCTTTTACTGTAATACTGTAATCAAAATCACAAAATAGCAAACACTTCAACGATCCAACAGAAATAGGCTTCTAATTACTACGGCAAAGAAGGATAGGAAGAGGAGCGCCACCTATGGTATAATTTGTGAAAATCTAGTAGAATACTTACTAAAATAACCGGACATATACATGGAGTACCACTCTTTTGCAAGATGTGTCATTACTACGCTATTTTTGCTGTTGTACTCGGACGAGTACTGTGGTATCAAATGGGTTAAAATTGTTTAAAAAAAACTAAGCAAAATCAGCTATACGTCATCACTGATCAGCTATCCCTCATATTAACTACAAAAAACCATTGGTACTACTATTTGTCGACTACGAGAAAGCATTCGATACCGTAAGAAATAAGAAAATGTTAAGGCATTGATAGAATGCCAAATAGACCATCGCTACACCAACATAATCAAATATATCAGCCAAGATGCCACAGCTAGCGTAAGACTATCTAAACAAGAAACAAACACATCCTGTATACAGCGAGCAATACGGCAAGAAGACACCATATCTCCAAAGCTACTCACGACGCTTTAAGGACATACTTGTAAGAAGGCACATCTGAACGGGTATGGTATTAACATAAATGGAGAGAAGCTCAGTCATTTGAGATTTACAGATGACATCGTCCTTATAGCCGATCGTATGGATGATGCAATATTAATGACGCAGATAGTGACTAGTCTGGTGCTAAATCGAAATATTGCTGTTAATGGAGGGGATATTGTGCAGACTACATCGTATAAGTACTTACGACATAATATTCGGTTGAACAGAGATAATCAGAAATGTGAGCTCTGTAACTGATTAGCCTGGATAGCGTTTGGTAAATTAAACTATGTATTTAAATCGAATCTACCCATATGCCTCAAAAGGAAAATCTTTGACCAATGTGTGTTACGTGTGCTCACTTATGAAGCGGAAACATTAACACTCACAAAAAAGGTAGTAAATAAGATTGGCGGGACTCAGAGGGCTATGGAGCGGCAGATGTTGGGTGTCTCTCTGAGAGACCAAATCCCAAACGAAGAAATACATCGTAGAACAAAAACAACAGACGTCATCGAAAAAATCGCGTCTCTAAAATGGAATTGGGCAAGACATATTGCCAGATTGTCAGACAAACGATGGACAAAATGTATTGTCGAGTGGAGATCAAGACAAGAAACAATACGGAGCAGAGGACGCTTACCAATTAGATGGACTGACAACCTGAAGCGTGTTAGCAATAACTGGATGTAAGTCGCACAAAACATAGACCAAAGGAAAGAGCTGATGGAGACCTATGTCCAGTAGTAAACGCATACAGGTTGATGATAATTAAGATGATCCTTTATATATCCTTTATCATCATCATCTTGGTGCTACAGCCCTTAGAGGGCCTCGACCTTCTCAAGCTTTCTACGCCATTCTATTCTGTCCCTTGCTTGCATTTTCCAGTTGCCGACTCGGATTTTCTCGGCATCTTGTGTTATCCCGTCCATTCACCTCAGCTTTGGTCTACCCCGTCTTCTCATTCCCACGGGTTGCGCTGTTAGAATCGTTTTCATCATGTTCGATTCAGGGGCCCGGGCTACATGTCCTGCCCACTGTAGGCGGTTTCGCTTAATTATAGTGGTAATATCTTTACCACCAAACGTATGCTTGTAGATATTCTACAGTTCAAAGTTATATCTACGCCTCCATATTCCGTTCTCACAGACCGCTCCGAATATCTTGCGTAGCACCTTTCTTTCAAAAATCGATAGAGCGGATTCATCTGTTTTAGTTAGCGTCCATGCCTCTGATCCATATGTGAGAACGGGGACTATCAGTGTTCTATACAGCCTTATACGAGTTTTTTGAGACAGACGTTTGTTAGCTAAGTACTTTGATAGACCTGTTTGCAATTATTATTCGACTTTTTATTTCCTCAGATTTGATGATGATTAAATTTGATGATTCCCCATTGATGATTAAATTTGCGTCACCATTTTCAGCTCTTGTGTTTGTGTTAGTCGCCATGAGTTTGGTTTTATTTTGATTTACATGTAACCCCATTCGTTCTGCTGCTGCTACTAGCTCGGTTAGGATTTCCGCAGTTCTCGCCCTGGTTCTTGTTATAATGTCCACGTCGTCTGCATATGCTAGAATTTGGACTGATCTATTAAATATTGTTCCCCTGCTATCCAAATTAGCGTTTCGTACAACTTTTTCTAAGGCGACATTAAAAAGCTGACACGCATATATCCTTTAGAACCTTTAAATATCTGAATAAAAATTTTTCAGTATTTTTTTCTTGACTGGGGTATTACTACATATAATAGAGATGTTCTTAATATTATATTTTAAATTTATTTTTCTTTTAGGGTAAACCTGGAACCTAGTATTACAAATTTAACTTTCGCAAATCAAACTGACACTGAAGAATATATCAATATCATAAATAAAAGAGACAATTATCTTTTGATGTATACAGTTTTGATAGTAGTGATGGTAATACTCACCTTTGCTAGAATATACATGAACTTCTTCTTTGCTATAAGAGCTTCTCGAAATCTGCATCGCAAAATGTTAAAATCCGTCGTAAACGCTTTCATGAGCTTTTTCGACAAGCACTTTGTGGGAAATATTGTGAACAGGTTTTCTAAAGATCTGATGACTATGGATGAAGTTATTCCTTTGAATACATACGAAATATTTAGGGTAAGTAGGTATTATGAGTTTTGTCACAAAATTGTTGTTTATTGACCTTCACTGTTTTCTGTCCATTATTTTCATCATCATTCAGTTTCTTACGCCCACAGCTGGATATAAGCCTTCTTCGTACGCCTCCAGGAAATTATATTTAGCGCAAGTTGCATCCAGTTATGCCCTGTTCTCCGTATAGCGTCTGTGCATCGCTTTGGTGATCTTCTCTAGCTTCTCTTATTAAACGGAGTCTGTATTCCACCAATCTCTTTGCCCATCCGTCTTTACTGAGAAGTGCTACATGTCTTCTTCTTCTTCCTATGCCGTCCCCATTAACGGAGGTTGGCGACCGCATTTTTAAAAGCTTCTCTGTCTTTTGCAACGTGGAATAATTCGTCTACAGTCATGTTTGTCCAGTCTCGAATATTTCGCAGCCATGACTTCCTCTTTGCTGCTCTTCCTGCTACATATCATGTGGCATTTTTATTGCACCCTGTAAATCATTAGATCACAAACAGTTTCGAGTTTGCACCTTTACATACGGACACTTACTATGTGATCAGACCAATTTAAGTCATTATTAATTATCACTCCGAGATCGTTGTGGGAGGTTACCGAGTTTAAGTGATGGTCATTAATAAAGTATGGTAGTGATGGTACAGGAGGAATTATTCCACGTGAAATGCTGACATCAACATTTATTTGTCTACCAAAGAAAGTAAATGCCAGAGAATGTAGCGATTATCGAACGATCAGTCTAATGTCACATACATTAAAAACCCTGCTAAAAATCATCCATAATAGAATACACGCTAGGCTGGAGATGGATATTAGTGATTACTATTTAAATGGGAATAAGCCACAATTAAAGGTTAAAGTACGTTTACTGACGTTTCAATTTCCACTTCGGAAATCGTTCTCAAAATACAAACATTGGTGAGAATTATTATTATTACATTATTTTGAGAACGATTTCTGAAGTTGAAATTGAAACGTCAATAAACGTACTTAAAAGAAAGTAAAAATATATACTTACTTGGTAACGATAATCACAGAAAATAACGATTATACTGCAGAAAGAAGAGTCAGAATTGAAAAAGCACGTGCCGCCTTCGTGAAAATGAAAAAGATTTTATGCAGCAAAGATCTGACATTGGCCCTCAGAATAAGGCTAATTAAATGCTATGTACACAATGTACTCTACTATGGAGCTGAATCATGGACATTAAACCGTAATACAATAAATCGACTTAACGTGTTTGAAATGTGGACATTTAGAAAATTGTTAAGGATTCCATGGGTAGATAGAGTCACGAATACAGAAGTGTTAAGGAGAATAGGCAGAGAGAGGGAAATGGAAAATACAACAAAAGAAAAGAAATTGCAATATCTCTGACATGTGATGAGAAGCGAAAGATACAACATCTTGAAACTCATAATTCAAGGAAAAGTAGAGGGTAGGAGAAGCGTAGGAAGAAGACGCGTTTCCTGGTTGAAGAACCTGAGAGAGTGATTTGGTTGCAGCTCGAAGCAATTGTTCAGAGCAGGTGTCTCGAAGGTCAGAATAGCCATGATGATTACCAACCTTCGTCGCGGAGATGGCACTTGAAGAAGAAGAAGTGATGGGTTATTTTTGCCGATATGTAGAACGACGAATTTTTCAATTTTAAGCGAAAGTAACCATTCAGAGGACAATTTAAATATTGCATCAAGATCGTGTTGAAGAACATGTAGGTTAGATCACTAGTGTAAATACAAAAAAGTAGCGATTTAACTACTGATCCTTGTGGGACTCCACTCTTGACTGGCTAATCTAATGAGTGATCGTCCCCAACACGAACCCTGAAGTATCTGTCGGATAGAAAATCTTGAATCCAAATATTTAACTTTCCGGGGATACCATAGTGATCCAATTTAGCTAGTACGACGTTTTTGGAACACGGTTGAAAGCTTTGGAGAAGTGTAAGTAGACTACATCGTTAGGATGCAGGTTGTTTAAAGATAATGACCAATCATTTATACAATGAAGTAAGTTTGTGATCGTTGAACGACCTTTGATAAATCCATGCTGTTAGTGAGGGATAATATTTTCTAGAAGAAGAACCTTAGACATAGCTACCAAAATAATTGATTCTATAATCTTGCCGAACCAGGCTGAATGGACGATAATCATTGCAATCAAGTTTATTTCCTTTTTTAAGTATAGGAGTAACCGAAGCCAATTTCCAGGACAGGAAGGGAAGTAAACCTTAATTAAAAGAAACATTAATTATTTGAGATAAAGGGATGGTTACAGATTCTGCACATTGTTTGAAGAAAAAGGAGGTGAGTCGTATAATCAAGGTGACGAATTATTGCGTTGTTTCCATAAATGATGTTTAAGAAATTTATATTATTATTATATTATTATATGATTATATAATATTATTATCTATTTAATTTATTGTAGATAGAATGTCTGCCTTGAATAGTTCTGTGTAAATACTATTCTAATCTTCTAATATAAAAACTGCTCTTTTTATTTCCAAACCGAGTATGGTTAAATTGATCTGATTGATATTTTATTTTTTAGCAAACTCTAACATTTTTGGGAATACTGTATTTAATTATCTCCGTTAACAAATTATTTATCTTTCCTTCAATATTTTTGCTAGTCAAGTTATATTTTATACAGAAGTTTTATCTACCAACGGGGAGAGGCATAAAAAGACTGGATGCGGCAAGTAAGTAAAAATAAAAAAATTATTTGTATTTGATTTATTTGATTTGCTACAGTTGATTATTTTTTGAATAATTGTTTTATTGTGATAATAAATTTATTGCCAAAAGTCATTATATCAGCTCCCAATTGACGTAAATTCAGGTTTACTAAGTATAGAGTTTTTAGAGTGGAACAGTTGGAGACATGACTACTTGTCAAATCTACAACAGCGATATAAGTGGCAAAAACCCGTCACAAACCTAGAAAAAGAAGAAGTGGTGATAATAAAAAAGGACGATACTTCGCCGGGGAAGGGAATTGGCCACTAGCGAAGATAATCGAAACACATCCCGGAGCCAAAGGTTTGACAAAAGTCATAACAGTTCAAAAGTCAAACGGAAAAGTAACTACTCATCCTATACATAAGCTGATACCAATAGTACGAGAGCCCACCTCATGAAAGACAAATAGAGCACTTAGTATGAGGAAAAAATTTATGTTTTGTAGACTATTTTTAGTATTATTGAATACTTCAAACGCAGACTTGTACAAGTTTTATGCCCCATGCCCCGGATTATATTCAGAGCCTCTTAGCGATGTATATATACATCAAGTGATATTTAGAATAAAAACTCATCTAGAAAAGAAAAGTATTTTAGATCGTGAACGGACGATTGATCGAAGCTCTAAAAGACATTGGCTTGGACGGCAGAGATGTTCGAATAATGGCAAATTTATATTGGAATCAAACATCAGTTTTAGTAGATGGTGTGGAATCACAGGCTCCTAATAATAAAAGAGGAGTACGGCAGGGATGCCTCTTGTCACCTCTGCTTTTCAATGTTTACTCCGAAAGAATTTTCAGAAAAGCACTTTCTGAAAAACAAGAAGGAATACTTGTGAATAGTGAAATCATCAATAATTTGCGATATGCGGACGATACAGCACTAGTAGCTTCTAGTCAAGAAGATCTTCCAACACTACTTGATAGTGTCGTTGAGAGTTGTAGGGCGACAGGTCTGGATCTGAACATACGGAAAACCAAAATACTCGTAATAAGTAAATAACAGCATATAAAACCGTCTATATATGTAAATAATATCAAACTTGAACAAGTTGATAAAATCGTTTACCTTGGACAACAATTAAATTGTAACGCAGAAAGTCACGGCGGACTTTTCTGGCTACGGCTACGGCTACGAAAAATTTTCACGGTCACAGGCTAGAGCGGCTTTTAGAAGGATGTCCAAGGTGTTATGTAACAGAGACCTAAAATTAGCATTGAAGTTCCGCCTACTTCGCTGCTGCGTGTTCTCGGTCTTACTTTATGGTGTCGAGTCCTAAACTGTGAATAAAATCGATATAAATCGCCTTGAGCAGAGAGAGCAGCAGAGAAAGCTGAAGTATTTCGGACATGTAATGAGAGGTCCCAAATATAGGTTGCTACAAAATGGCATGCAAGGAAAAATAGCAGGCAAACGCAGTCCCGGACGAAGAAGAACCTCATTGTTGAAGAACTTGCGAGATTGGTATGGTATTGATACGAGCATGCTATTTAGGGTGGCAGTGAATAAAATTAAGATACCTATGATGGTAACCAACGTTCTGAAAGCACATGGTACTTGAAGAAGAAAAACGGACGATAGATTCGATGGTATAATCTAGTGTTGGCCAAAATCGGTCTTGGTCTTGCAGTCTTGGTCTTGTTCTTGCGTTTTTGCAAGACCAAGACCAAGACCAAGACCGCCTAATTTTAGCAAGACCAAGACCAATACTGACCGTGCAAGATTTAAGCAAGAACAAGACTAAGCCTGCGAGACTCTTGCGTCTTGCAGTTAGTACTGAGTGTGGTTTTAGCGACTATAGTAGTTCGGGTATATGCTTAAAGACTCTATGAGACGCAAAAGAATATGTAATAAAAATTTGAAAAACTGGACTTATGCGCATACAAACAATACCATAAACATACAAACCGAATCAAAATATTCGTTAAAAAAACACATTTGACATGTGCTCAGAGATCATAATTACAATGTAAAAAAAATATATTTTGTACATTCTTTTCCAACAGACGACTTCTTCGCTCTGAAATTAATTGTCCATATTTTGAGAATAGCCGCCCTCTAATCATAAAAATAATCTTGCATTGCGACGCCGACAGTAATATCGTATCGATAATAATTCAAATTTTTCTCATTATACACACACACACACACACACACACAATCACGCTAAGCGATCAACCCAACCTCTAGGAACATGTGTATACCATACTAAGCATGGGATCCACATGTCCGAAGATCAAACCGGTCACACTTCGCTAGTCGAAGTGGTACCTATCTGACCCCCAGGTTTTTCCACCACCCCTCCTCATCGTGTGACATACGTGAGGAGGCTTATGATCTGAAAGTTACTAGAGTTGCCTTGGGTAATGAGACAACTACCGTTTTTAATTATTGTGGTTATGCCACCTAACTGTAGGGGTAGCCACATCTAGGCTTTTCTCCCTAATTACTTTACTGACTCTATAGATTTTACTCTAACTGCACTTCGGGACTTGAGTCCCTAAAACAAAAAGAAAAATAGCGTGTGTTCCGTCCATGGAGTCGACAGCCTGAGCTGTCGACTTCATGTCCGGAAAGAGTGTGTGCTCGATCACTCAGCCGCCGATTTGGCAAAAATAAATTTTATTCTCCTCGCCGGCTGGGTGTCCGATGTGTGTCCGGCCACTGAGCCCATGCTTGCCGCACATGACCTCAGTGCTCGGGTGTCGCGAGAGGATCAGTATCACTCGATCCGCCTTAAGGGCCTAATCCGCGTCAGCGGTATATAGATGGCCTGAGGGGTCTTCTATATGGAAATAAATGTGAATTTTACGTTAAAACGTTTAATGACAAAAATTGACTTTAAAATAACTGAATTTAAAAGAAAAACAACCGTTTTTTTTTTTTTTTAATTATGGGGGTCTTCCTTGGCGATGGGACTATGATATGCCGGCACAATTCTTACCCTTTTTTCTTACACTAAAATCTTACACTAATGTGTGGGTGGGTTGGGGTGTGCATTGCAGGGTGTATACGGCCTCCACACACCCCGGTGTATAGTGTCCTTATCTAAGTGCCTTGGCACCTGTATTCTCTCGCCAGAGTCCTAAAAGAGAAGGATTTTTTTGGTTGGTTGTTTTTCTGATGACTGCATTCGTTTATTTAGACGTCCTTGCGACCATCTCATTCTTCATTTATTCGTTTGGGACCCTATATCCGGCTATTTGCTGTTTAGGTCTTCTGTGTACCGTCCTGGTGTTTGCGTTGTAGTTAGTCAGCTCTCTTAACATGCTACTTGGGTGGTTGTTTAGTCCGTTGAAAAGTTCGTATGCCTTTTTGTCCATTGTGTGAAGAATCCTTGTTTGTCCTGAGTCTCTGTATAAATTTCTCAGAGGTACATATCTTGGTAGATTCAGGGCGTCTCTTATTAATTGGTTTTGCGCTGTTTGTATTTTCTTCCTGTTAGTTTTACAGGTGTGTCCCCACGCAGCGGAGGCATACGAGAGGACTGGCAGGATAATGCTATTCGCCATCCTGATTTTGGTTTTAAACCTTAACTTGCTTCTTCTACCAATAAGCGATGAGAGCTGACTTTTCAGCGCTTTGGCTCTATACGTTTGCTGATTAATATGCTGCGTAAAAGTGAGTTTTTTGTCTAATAACACTCCTAGGTATTTGGCCTCGTTTGTCCATTGTACTGGGGTGTTTCCAATCGTTAATTCTTGGTTCGGTACGCTTTTTCTGTGACTAAACATTACAGCCTGTGTTTTGTCTGGGTTTATGGCTATTTTCCATTTGGTGCACCATCTTTCGAATCTGTTAAGTGCTCTCTGCAGATGATTAGCTGCATGATTTGGATTTCTCCAGCTAACAGCTATTGCCGTGTCGTCAGCGTAAAGACTCAACAGGGATCCTGGTTCTTTTGGCGTGTCGGCCGTATAGATGGTGTACAGGTAAGGCGACAAAACAGCTCCCTGAGGCACACCTGCCTCCAGGGTCCCGACTTCGGACAGGGTGGCCCCTGTCCAAACTCTGAACCTTCTGTTGGCTAAGTATGATCCAAGGAGGCATGTCATCGCCTCGCTGTATCCCATGGTGTTCATTTTATATATGAGTCCATCATGCCAGACCCTGTCAAATGCTTTACTGACGTCCAGAAATGCTGTTGTCGTGTACATTTTTTCGTTATATCCTTTAGTTGTGAATTCGGTGAAACGTAGAACTTGTAGTTCGCATGAATGTTCGCTTCTGAATCCAAATTGTGCTTCTGGTATGGTGCCTAGTGCTTCCGATTCTTCGTTTAGTCTTTTTAATATAACTCTTTCCGCTATCTTGCTTATTGATGATAATAAGCTGATAGGTCTATAATTTTGCGGAAAAGTGCCATCTTTCCCTGGTTTTTTGATCATGATTATTTGTGCCTCCTTCCATCTGTCTGGAAAATATCTTAATTTGAGCATGTTGTTTACTATGTTCGTTATGTAGACAATAGCTTTGTTGGGTAGGTTTTTTAGTGCCCTGTTTGTGATGTTGTCAGGTCCTGGGGCTTTTTTGGCGTTTGATAGTTTTATTAGCTCTTTAATTTCATCAGGAGATGTATGAGTTATTCCTATTCTACCCTTTCTTCTCTTTAATCTTCTAGCTGTTCTTTCTACCTCTTCTTCGAAGTCTATGTCTTCATTGGGATTTTCGTTGTTTCTGCATGCCCTTTCTAGTTCGTCCTTTAGGACTTCAGCTTTATCTCTCTCCGTATGAACAATCCCGTTTTCTCCGTGTAAGGGAGGTATGGGTTTCTTGTCCTGTCGGAGTATTTTCGATAATTTCCAGAAGGCGGATTTGTTTGGGTCTAATTCTTGGATATAGTTGTCCCAGTTTTCGCTTCTATGTTCTCGTAGTTGTCTTTTAACTTCCCTATCAAGCTCATTTGCAATCCTTTTATCTTCTAGAGTTCTAGTGCGATAGGCTCTTCTTCTTTTCATGTTTTTTCCTTTTATTAAGTTTTGTAGTTCGTGACTTATATCTCCGAATCTTCCTTTTTGTCTAGTAATTGTTTCGGTTTTTGAGCTGGCATCGATAGCATTATTTATAGTTGTTTCTAGTTTGGTTACACTATCTTCTAGTTCCGTGATGTTGTTTATTGTTGGGATGTTACCGATGTTCTCGCTAAAAATCCTTCTGAAGTTTGGCCAGCTTGTTATCTTCTTTTGGTGGGGCTGCAAATAGTTTAATTCTATTGCACCCAGGTTCAGGACGATTAAGTTGTGCGTCGAATCGCCTTCATTTAGAGAGTGTATCTCATATTGTTGACCCACGTTGTGTAGGATTGCAATGTCTAGATGTGTAGGGAGTTGTCCGTGAAAACAGGTCGGTCCTGTTGGTCCGATCACGTAGGTATTTGGTCTATTTTCGAGATGGTCGCAAAGTCGTCTCCCGTTGTTATTGGTCGCTCTGTCGAACCATAAGGGAGATCTCGCATTAAGGTCTCCTATAATTACTGTGGGCTCTTCTGTGTCGAGGATTAGGCTCAAATCTTCATCGAATATCAAATCGTTAGGTCTGACATAAGCTGACACTATTTTTAGTGTTTCGTTGTTGGCCTTTAATCTGACTAGCGTGGCTTCCATTGTCACCAGTCCATCTGGTGTTGGTATATGTTCGTGTTCTAAGCCTTTTTTAACTAGTATGGCTGTTCCTCCTGATCTTGCTCTGTGGTCAGTTCTGTAGATATCGTAGCCTGGAAATTTGGTTTTCTTCCTTTCCACTAATTTGGTTTCTTGAAGGGCTACGATATCGAGCTCTAATCTGTTGATCATCTCATCCAAAAGGTTGAGTTTTTGGAAAATTCCACCGGAATTCCAGGACCCTATGCGTAGATCCTCCGTACGGTTCGCTAGCATTGTCGATTTATTTCTCCGAATGCAGTCATCATTTTAGTTGCCCTGTCCATCATGGACATCATCTCCATCATCTTCTTATTGTACTCCGTGTGAAATGAAGCAATAAGTGTGGCAGCGTCTTGCATCGTAGGAGCTGCTTCTTCTGAGGTTGTTTTGGTGGCTTGTGCATAGCTGAAGCCCGTGGATGTTGTAGCTGGTTTAATCGGTTTGCTCGCCGGTTTTACGGGGGCAGGGGTCTTCTTCTTAGGAGCTTTTGAGCATCCTCTATAGTTGGCCGTATGCGCTTGATCGCAATTCATTTAGGGGCTGTTTCCTTGCTCTTTTCGTAGTCGTTGCTTAGATGGTTTTCACCACACTTCACACATCTGGAGACGCAGTGGCAAGCCTTTGAACTGTGATAATATCCCTGGCAGTTAAAGCACTGTAGGGTGTCCTTCGTTATTTTGAATTCGTCTTCGAAACGAACTCTCATGTAGCACAAATTTGTAATTTTCCTTATTTTTTGTACGTCATCCTCTTTGAGGGTGATCATGAAGAAAGGCAGTATTTGTTTACCTTCTTTTTTTGAGAACATATTGCTGACTCTTGTTACGTCAACATCTTTTTGTCTTAATTCATTAAGAATTAATTCTGTATTTGTGCTTGCGGATAGCCCTTTTAATATTACCCTCTTTAATTTTTCACTGTCTATTGGGTAGGCAATATACTCTACCTTCGGTGTATGTTCTTCTAGGATTTTGACTACTCCTAGGTAGTCTTCCCTGGATTTCGTATTAATTACGATTGATCTGCCAGATCTGGCAAACTTGTTGTCGGAGAATATACCTGTTTTCGCCGCTCTTTGCAGGATAGCTTGATGTTCTGCGACCGTCTTTAAGATGATCGCAGGAGGTTTAGGTCTTCTGACGTTAACCTCTGCAGGTATTTGAGGGGCTACGTCGGTTTCTTTGTCAACTTGGGATTCTTTTTGTGTCTCCAAGTTTTTTTGGGCTTTCTTTTGCTCACTTCTTTTTTGAGTGTCTTTTGCGGCTTTAGTGAGCGCTTCGTCGTTCCTTTCTTGAATCTTTTGAGTTTGTCGTTCAACAACACTCAAAGATTTTTTAGGTTTCTCGCTACTGTTTGTTGATTTCTCAGTAGCGGTGCCTTTTTATGCTTTTTCTTTCTTTTGGACTTTTGTCCATCCTGCTTCGTTTTTCTCCGTTTCTTTTAGTTCTTTTGGCTTTACTGTGCCTCCAGACGTAGAGGGCGCGGTATTCCATTCTATGTTGCCGGTGGTGTGCCAGTCTTCTTCTGCTTCTATATCCATACCGTCATCACTAGATATGATGGGTATGACTTCTTTGTTTGTTGCTTTTTTCGAATTCGTTTTTTTCGCCGAATTCGACTTGGCGGTTTTCTCTTTTGGTGGTGGTTCCTGGATGGTATCTGCTTTCTCTCTTTGGAGTTTTGCCTCGTTTCTTTGTTGTGTTAATGCATCCATTAACTCTAGGATCTTATCGGTTAGTCTTTTGACTTCCCGATCTTTTAGTTGGTTTTCCCTTCTTAACTCATTTAATTGAGTAAGAAGTTTTTCTTCTCTGGCTCTCATTTTTTTCTTCATATCTTTCATTTGTTCGGTCAGTTCATTGACTGACCTACTTAATTCGTTAGCCTTTTCTCTGGCTTCCATTTCCTTGGCCTTTTTCCGTTCTTCTTCATCTTCGTCAAATTCAGGGGCACGCTGTCTTTTTAATTGTTTCGATGGAGCTTCCATCTCAACGTTGTTTTCATCCTGTGGGGGCGGGGCTTCGGCGTTTAATGCTACGTCCGACTGGGCGTTCAGTGGTTCGTCCGACTCGGCGTTCAGTGCTTCGTCGGTGTTGGCATCTGCGGATAATGATATTGTGTCATCCGTATCGTCTTCGCTGATTTTTTCATCCTCGGACTCGGGCGAATAGGAGCGTTTGCTGTAAAGTTATTGTACAATTCGATGGCTATTGCGACGGAGGGGGTGGATGACTGGGGCCTGTCATCGTCGTCTGCTTCTTGTGTTGTCACCTGCGTGACAACACTATTTTGGGGGGGAATATCACTCATTTTGCCGTAAGGCAGTGAACATAAGTTCAAGAGGCTAATTGGAGTTTATTACTCAGAAGACTCTGTTTTTGTCTTCCCGCCAAGCCGCTGCCTGACGGTTTTCCTGGGTGTCGTCCCAGCAACCTCACGGTAGTTCTCTCCCTGATTTCTCAGGGAGGGATCCTCTTGATGTTTCTCTCACCTCAGAGGCAAGGGCCGTTTCTGTCCGACTTAGATTTCAAAAAACTAAGCCTTACAGTGTCATACCTGTCGACCCACTGAGGTGAACCCTTATATTTCGCAGACGCGAAGCTATTAAAAGCCTCCTACGAGGAGCCTATAAAGGCAACCCCTCGAGGTTTAACTTAATAACAACCTCGCATCCGCTTTTCGCTAATATGAAAGACAAAATGCCTATGCCACACTCGGTGTCTTACCCACCGGGAGCTGAAAAGCTCCGTTGACAATAGCCCCACCTAAGCACACTTTGCTGACTCGCGTCCGTACTGTTCGACTGCTAGAGCCGAACTGGTTTCTCATTAAAATTTAGTCTGGAGGAATCTAAATAAACAAATCTTATCGGCCTAGGTCTATAAATTGTTTCTGCTGAGTGTGCGATGAGATCATTCGGTTAAACAAAATTTGCTGAAAGAACGCGGCTACGGCTATTTAAAAGTAACGAGACAAATTAACAGATAATGTAACGACGGGGAAAATATTGCTGGCAAACTAAAAAAGAAAGAAAGGACTCATTGTTTTATTGTGCGGAGTGACCTGAACATCCAGGATTGAGCTTAGAAAATTATTTTAGACGTTTTCATGAATAAATTGAAAATTAGGTAATTAGTTTGTTTTCTTAATGTTGTTTCTATTTAATAATTACTTATGTTAGTTATCTAGGTTCATAATTATATTTTTTCTCAATCAGATTATTATTTTTTTTAAATTCAACCAACACATTTTCTGTCCTTGTGACCAAATTAATTTTTTTTGTACCCATATTTATTATAAATGACTTTTTAAAGGGTACTTTAAAATAATTAGTTTACATGAATACATCTTAGTGGCCCACTGTTTTCTCTTCAAAAAAGCGACGGAGCTGAACGTGTTAAGTAGGATCTCCTTAATTTAAAATAACTTCTTTTGATTACCACTGTTTTTTTAACTATTCTTTATTTTTTCAAGTTAGTTTTTTATATAAAAGTAGAGATAAGATTGGTAAAAACATTTATTTTGCTTTAATAAGTGGATTATAGTTTGTTATCTTATCACTTAAAAAATCTGTGCCCTTAATACATGTATGTGGATTTTTTGCCCATCATGTCCATCAATCCCTTTCTAGACAGATAATGTTCTTTAAAATACAGGCATGTTTATGTCATTAATTTACTTTATTTGTATTTCAACCATGTTTTAGCACATGTTAGCTTAGTAAATGCAAACATTTATTAAGAAACAGATTGACTTCCGTGGGGCCTGGTAGATAGCTGAGTTAGTTAGAGCATAGGCACGGATAGCTTAGATCGTGCCTTCAAACCCCACCCGGTGTCAGTTGTTTAAGACATTTATGAATTTGGTTAGTCTTTATTATGGCTATGTTAATTCAAGATTAAAATGTACTTACTCTGTTACGTTGTTCTAAGATCTAAAGTAACGTTTAATAAATAGCAATAGGCTAATGGGTAACTGCAAGACTTGCAAGACTCTGGCTGCAAGACCAAGACCAAGACTAAGACCGGGAGTGCAATACCAAGACCAAGACCAAGACCAGGTGTATTGGCGCAAGACCAAGACCAAGACTGTCTAAGTCTCGTCTTGTTCTTGCATTTGGGCAACACTAGTATAATCTCTAGAAATTAAAAGAAGGCCGAAAAGGGGACTTCTAGGAACAGTTATCACATCATTATTTGGAGTAAATAATGAAGGATAAAGGGACATCGATTCCTTGGACGAAAATCAGAAGGAAATAATAAAGAATTCAAAACATCAGACGAAGATGATGTTACAAACAATAGCTTCGATTAATTCTAAAGAAGAAAGAATAAATGGACATATAAATAGGTCCCGAGAAGCACTAATAAAAGGAACCAAGAAAATATCTAAAGACCCAAGTGATGTCTCATATAGAGCTGACACATTGGAAAAAGAGTACATGAGACTGAAAGTGGAAGCGGCCTATGACCGTGCAATGGAATATGCAAGAGAATATACGAACACATACGAACAAATACTAAACCTCCATTACAATCATGGATACTTCATAGATATTATAAAACCCGGACAAATAGAGTCAATTATGTTGAATGCTACAAAGTTCCTTTCACAAGAAGTAAATATAAGAAGGCAGCTAATAATAAATACAAATAAATACAAAATGAAAAAGGAGACATCGTCATTATTGGCTATTTCCTAATAATTGACAAAACTAGATACAACCTACTTAGAGTCACAGCTCTTCCGTTGTTGGTGACAAGTGGCGTTGTTCGCACGTTGTTAGTCCCAAGGAATCTGCTTGCAGTAGATTATAATAATTTACACTATTTTGAAGTGACATATCAAAATAAAGAAAGGTGTATAGAATTAAACAAAGGAGAGTTGGCATGTTCACCTATGACAATCAATAATATGGATACTCAGCCGAACTCTATCTTAAATGAATTATATGATAGAACTCTCATCACCTGCAATATAGTAGAGTACATGACAAAGTAAGCCAGTTGGTTAAAAATGATCACACCGAACCTCTGGCTAGTCATTTCAGCATACGCTATAAATTTAGCTATAATGTGCGATGGTTCTCGATCTGAACATATAATAAATCAAACGAGTTTTATAAAGCTGTTACCATAACGCGTTGTTCAGACCCGGATTATTAAATTACTCGCATCCAATAATGGATTGGAAATAGCAATTGGAAGTTACTTAAAGAATCCCGTCAGCCCCATTGTAGACATTATGCAAAGGCTAATAATAAAACAGATCAATATCTCCAGACATAATATAGACATTCGGGAAGGTAAGGAGTTGCCAAATATAGTACTATAGTGCTATAGTACAGACAGAGTAGTTGGACCAAGACATATCCGAACACACGTGTAAAACTATTGCCAATCATCAGTGGATTCCTCATTTAACTACAGGACTAGTAATTATATTCATTGTTATGTTGATTGTCATTATGTGGAAGGTAGTCAAATATCTTCGGAATACCAAAAGAGCCAAAAAACAAAACAAAGGCAAAAGAATGTTCCTGCATCCAACCTCATCCAGCGCCTCGAAGACATACGATATCACAACCAAATTTACGTAGAACTTTCAAGACAGTCCCACCTAGATCAGTTTCACTTAATGAACCTAGATTTGAATTAGATAGTATAACTGAATCATAAATTTTAAATATTTAATTTTAAAATGATCTATAGAAGCTATATTAGAAATAAAAAAATATATAGTTGAAATTATCAGCATAAGCCCCAGGATTGTATATCTCATCTTCAAACTAAATGCAAGATATAACCTTAAAGTAATTCAGACATATGCTCCAACAATTACCCACTTGGATAAAAAAATTGAAAACTTTTATGAGGACCTAGAAACAGCGTTACATGCCACACCAGCATAGTACACAATAATTATGGGCGACTTTAATGCGAAAATGTTTAAACCAACCTAAAACCGGACACATGTATTAAAGTAAATAAACTTGAAGATAGCCAGAGTTTTAGTAAGAACAACCCAAAGGAGTATATTGCTGTTTGTATGTGAAAATAAAATTGTTACTTTTCCTATTTTATTTTGTTACAATTGCATCAGATTTTTAATTTCATTTTAGCTTGATTAATCATCTATAAGATTTAAAATAATAAAATTTTCAATTTTATTTGGAATTTTTCTAAATTTTCTGGCCTTAAAAACCTTCTACACAGTACTAGAAAAAAATAAACTCGGGAAAGTCGTTCTCTACTAATGGCGTGGTATTGGAAAATAGAGATTTATTTTTATATAATAGATTTTGAGATATGATTTATCTTTTCATATAGGTTTTTGTTGTTTTTAGCTAGAAGTCCAATGATTGGATATTTAAATGCAACGCTTGAAGGCCTGACGGCAGTTCGAGCGTTCGAGAAGCAGCCATTACTTATTTCAGAATTTGATCAACACCTAGACCATTATACATCAACTTCTTATATGATGGCGTGCGCCATTAGGTTCTACGGCTTTATTATGGATATGGTATCTACTTCATTTTTTGCTGCCATAGTAATAAAGTTTGTTTGTTTTGATACAGGTAGGTGAATGTACCAAAATAATTAGTTTCGAAATAAATGTCTATCAAATTATTACTTCCTCCCCTTATGCCGTCTCCATCATTGGAGGTTAGCAGTTATGGAGGTAAAAATTATCTGCTTTCAGCTATACACATAAGTTTTTCGAAGCCTAGTCCTGTACGGTTTTTAATAGTAAGCAAATAGGATAATTTTTTTCTTTCAATACCTCGTTTCCCCTCTATTTTACCCTTAATTATCAATTGATGAATATAGCACTTTTAATTACTCATCAAATGACCCAAATGACTGGTTTTCTTATTTAATAGTTTTCAATAGTTGTTTTGCTCTATTTAGTCTATGTAGAAATTCTTCAATTTTTTAACAGTCCAAGAACTTTTTAAAATTCCTGGTCAACTCACATTGCAATTTAAAATGCGTCGTACTTATTCATTATCTATATTTAGAGTCCAGTCTTTGACGCCATAGAAAACAACAGACCAAACCAAGCATTTTACAAATTTCAATCTTAGTTTCTCAATCTCAAAAAAACTATCTCTAGCTTGAGAAATTATCATTTCTACTATTTTCTATTAACGTGCTGACCCAAAGATGTTTGGATGTTAATCGAGATCTTTATGTACCTATGCTTTATAGACTACAACAAGGTATTCAATAAGGTAAAAGATGACGGACTTATAGAAGTACTCAAAAACAAGAATCTGGATGTGAGGGATGTAACATTGATATCAAATTTATACTACAGCCAACGATCAAATGTGAAAATTGGAAGAGAGGTGTCAGAAGAAGTGGAGATAAGTAGAGGGGTCAGACAAGGTTGCATACTGTCGCCGTTATTGTTTAATGCTTATTCTAAAGAAATCATTCAAGAAGCTTTGGTAAACAAGATAGTCGGCATAAAAGTGAACGGAAGTTTAATTAACAACGTTAGGTATGCCGACGATACAGTCATAATAGCCGACAACTTGGAAGACTTAGAAAGAATAATGAACAAAATATTAAGATATAGTGGATTGCTTGTTCTGGGTCAATATTGTAGTTAATCATTGGCCAAGATATTTGTAATGGTTTATGGTAATATTTTCTAATATACCCTTTGTGATCTAAGTTGTTGGTTAACTAATCATTTTCACGATGCTATCCTATATTTGCTTCTACCCACGCATTTTTTTATGTTAAAATCAAGCTTAAATCTCCTACTTACTTCCGCTTCCTGGAAACAAGCGTCTACAGACCTTTTAGACTCTCTGCAATAATGACAAGTTCCAGCTTATTTTATATGGTTCAGTCTTTCTCTATTTATTAATATTCCTCCATCTATATTATTTATCCCTAGGTTCATAATGTACTCTGAATGTATATTAAATAATAATGGTAACAGTATGCATCCCTGTCGCATCCCTCTATGTTTATGTTGTCTTCTAAACAGTTTGTTTGTAATAGATATTGTTTATTATATGGCGGTCTCTGCTGTCTAGATAAGTGAATTTATTATTTCTATCAATTCGTCATAGTTTATTTTATCAAACGCTTTTCGATAATTGATAAAACACACATATATAATGTGAAAGTATAAAAACAAAGATATATACTACACCCTGTACGATATAGTAACAAAATTTTGGTTATGTATATTAGATGGACAAGCGATTTATTATTTTATATTTGAGACGTTTCCAAATGTACAGTTTCTGAGATATACGGATAACATATTATAATCTGTTAATGGTCAATATTGACCATTTATTGAATTATAATACGTAGAAATTGGAAAAAATTTGAATTTGTAATTAATATTGCTATATAAACATGAAGCACCTGGAGAAAAATATTAAAAGTGGTGTTTAGTATGACCATCTTGTCTTTCGTGACGGAAATTTATTCTGAATGAAAATTTATCTAAGACTTTTTAACCGTATCCGGAGAAATTGGTGCTGTATCTTGTGTAACTCTGTGTTTCAGTTCTTGGGTGGAATCATCATGAAATACTTCACTCCCAAGAGAGCGACGCCAACAAAATCAAAAATTAAAGTCGAAGGACTAAATAACAGAATCCACGATATACTTATGCAGAAAAAGAATATTAGAGAAGATCGTTGGAATTAAAGTATTAGAGAACAATAGCCTCGAAAAAAGCTAGGCAAAAGTCAAAAACAACATAATTAACGGAGCATTAGGATCACTTATCACTTATCACGTATCGAACAATAATATACCAAAAATGAAAACCCCATGGTTTAGAGAGAAAGTGAAGACAAAATGTGAAGAAAAGAAGAAATCTTTTTTGCAATACAGAACACAACAAACACAACAGTCATACAACCACTATAAACGAAACAAAAATGACATGAATACGTTAGTTAGACAAATAAAAAGGAATACTAACAGAACTTCTAAAAACAGATGGAACACGACTTCTATGAAACACAAAAAGAAATATGGATAATGATCAGAGGACAAAGAAAAAAATGAACAAACTAATAAAAACGAAACACATTTAGAAGGAAACATAAGCAGACTACTTTTGATCCCTATTTCCTAAAGTTAACTATAATAAACCACCAACACCAGAGGTGACGATAAACGAAAAAAGAAATATTGAAGAGGAAAAGGTAAAGAAAGCATTAAGGAAATTAAACAAAAGAAAACCACCAGGAAAGAACAGAATACTGAACGAACTCCTAAAGTAAGAATGATCAGATCTAACCAAACAACTATGAACTAATCCAAAAAATAATAAAACAACACAGAATTCTTCAAGAGTGGAGATCGAGCATCCTAATACCTCTTAATTCATTAAACATAACACTAAAATTAACAGACAAAGTAATAACAAAAAAATTAAATGAAATTATAACACTACCAAAAGAACGACAAGGTTTTATGTCAGGGAGATCATGCACCGATGCTATATTATAAGAAAGATGCTTCTGGGAATAATCAAAACGATCGGAAATATCTACCACAACAACACAATAAAAGTTAAAGTAGAAGAAGAACTAACTGACTGTATTGAAGCTGGCAATGGGATAAGACAGAGAGAGTCCCTGAGTCCTCTGTTGCTCAACCTGATTATGGATGAAATATCCAGACCACGCAATACTACTCTCTCAGAGTGAAGATGATCAACAACGTACACTGCACTAATTTTATATAACCGCCAAAAAAATTTAACATGGTAATTTCCCCAAAAAAGACAAAATGCATGGTTATAACAGCAAATTTACTAATATGTAAATTGGAGCTGGAAGGTCAGATAATAGAAAAGTAATGGAGTTTAAATATCTCTAATTACATTACCTAGCTACGGAAAGCTCGAAACAGAAGTAAAAGATCAAGTGAATAGAGTAAACAATGCTGCAGATTACCTGCTTCTATAATATTGAAAACCTGAACAATACCTTGATCCATGGGCTATAATAATGAAGTCACCATTAAGTGGAAGAAGCAAGACTTTTATAAAATGGTCTTTTTCATTTAAGATGTCACATGATGGATAAGTTGGGATATTATCAAGAAGCAATCATGATTTCTTTATTTTACCACTTTTTAACTAATGGGCTCTAACAAAGATTATAAAAATTTCTATAAACCATGCCATAATAATTGTACTATCCATCCAAGCACTCTTTTGCGAAGTGTAAAAGACAGACATCGCAAACATCTTGAAGTGTTTAAAACAACGTCGTTTCTTGCTTTTACCATTGACTGGCATGGGCAATCGGTAACTGAGAGTAGAAGCTAGCACAAGCTAAGGCAGTGATACGATCTCTATTTATTTTAGATCCAGATGCCACTAATTCACAACGGAACGAAAAAGTTGTTCGTGGCCAAACTTTCCATTTGAGCACAGTTCCGTCTGCATTATAAAATTTTTCGAACTTCCTAAGTTTGATTTTGAATTAATCTACTGCTGATGAATCAGACAGTTTTTCTTATTGTATTTGAAACTCACGATTGTCATGTCTCGACTTAAATCGTTTAACACCAGCCGGTGCTTGCTTTAAAATTTGACAGTTTTCCGGGTTTTTCGTTAAACTGAGCTGCTTTTCCATAGAATCAGACCAGCAATAGGTTCTCCCCGGGATCTTTTCAGAAAACCACTTTCACAGTTTCATCGTTTTACGACTTGTGGATCCGTATGAAGAATCAAGCTAGTACATGTTATATATTAATCCTGCATCGGAACAGTAGACACTTCGGAAAAATTAGACAGGCTTAGGTGAGTTTATGTTATGTCGATGAGCAGCTCAGAATGTCCACGCTGCTATATTATCAATTGAATTATATGTAACCGTTTTATAAGTAAATAAATAGCTGTTCTGTTAGTCTGTGCTTCAATAAATACACAAAAGATCATAAAGTTACTTATGCACTTCTTCTGTTTTTTTATATCCGTAATGGTAGAATTACCAACTTTGTATTCATTGGATAACTTGGTTTCAGATTTATCTTCCTCTAATCGTTTATTAATCTAGTATTTATCTTTCATAGAAAGAACAAAATGGTTATATTTATACGTTTGGGTATTTTCAGTCGAGTGTTTAAGTGATAGGTCAGGAGATCGGATAACCAGCTGTTCGGATAATCGACGCTCTACTGTACTTGACTTAAGTATTCATTCTTATCGGACATTATGTTTTTTCAGCCTATAATATTAATAAATATTTAGCTATATATTATGTTTTAGATGCTAAAGCTGGTGACGTTGGGTTAGCAATAACTCAAGCTATGTTGCTTACGGGTCTTCTACAGTACGTTATTAGGCAATACACAGAAATAGAAAATAATATGACAGGTATAGAAAGAGTTTTGGAATATACTGACATTGAATCTGAAGATAAATTGCAAGGACGTACATTGACAAATTGGCCATCGTTTGGAGAAATAAAATACGAAAACGTCTCTTTAGTTTACAATACATCAGAGCAAAAAGTATTAAAAAATATTAGGTAAGTGTCTTCCTAGTGAAGATTTGAGTTTCTTTTTATTATGCCATGTTGTTCCTTAATATCATTGCTATAAAAATTAAAAATCAACTTGTGTAACAAGTTTGAACGTAATAAATGCATTGAAAATAAGTCAGTTGAACCAAATATACTCAGTGGCATTAGAAGTGTTACACCCAGAAGGAGCAATTTCTTGAACTTAATTTTTTGGCAACAGAATGACTATATTTAAAACATGCTATGATAACAATACCAGTGGTCTCTCTCCTACTGGTTATCTCTCCTACTTTTTGTAAATATAAAGTTTTATCTTCTAAATTTTTTTGTGAGAGACCGACTTGTGAAAACCGGTACGTATAGAAATTTTTAGTTATTGTTCCTCAGTCTAATTGTATTCAGTGTAAGCAAATGCATCGAGTTCGAATAAACCATAATTACCACCACTTTAGCGATTTTGACAGGGGTAGAATTATTGCGTATAAAGATATGGGTTTGTCGTATCGCGAAATTGGCCCTCGTGTTAATTGTACGGCAATGACGGCTATGCGTGTCTGTCGTGTGTGGACAAACTAAGGTAGAGGAACACGAAGAAGACCAACTGGTCAACCAAGGCGTACCACAGAGCGTCAAGATAGGCGCTTTAGATTACTAGCTCTGCGAGACCGTTTTGCTACTGCGCTTCAAACTGCTGACCAATGGTTTGGAGTAGTAGGTAGACCTGTTAGTATGCGTACACTATACCGTCGTATTCGAGCCTTTGGACTGGTTTCATTCCGCCCATGACTAGTGCTTCCTTAGACTGCGGACCACGGTCATCAACGTTTGAATTGGTACAGAGAACGGCAGCATTGGGTGTCAGAATGGCGTAATGTAGCATTCAGCGATGAATCACGATTCTGTTTAGGAATGCATAATGGTCGTAGGATGATAAGACTCCGCCATGGAGAACGTCGAGATATCGGGTTTGCTGTTGAGAGGCACGTATACAGGACAGTTGGAGTAATAGATTGAGGGGCTATTGAGTATGGTAACCGATCACCATTTGTGTTTATTCTAGGCAATATCACAGCTGCGCGTTATGTTGAAGACATCTTACAAACCAGTTTACTGCCTTATCTCGACAGCCGTCGAGACGTCCTTTTTCAGCAACACAACGTGCGTCCCCATATTGCTCATCAAACTATGGACTTTTTCCAAGAAGGTGGCGTTAATGTGTTGCCACGGCCGCTCCGTGTTCCGGATTTAAATCCTATCGAACATGTATGGGATATGATGGGAAGGAGACTGTCCACTTTGCACCATCCTGCACAGACTCTGGCACAGTTAATACATGAATTTTAAGTTGCTTGGAACGAGGTGCCACAAGTAGACATTGAACATTTCATTTTTTCCATGCCTAGACGCATACAGGAGCGTATTCAGCTACGGGGTCGCCAAACACATTATTAGTTTTTTTTTTTTTGATTACTTGTTAATAAAAATTCTTGACAACGTTATCGTTTCATTCTTGATGTAAATCTACCATGTTGCCAAAAAATTAAGTTCAAAAAATGATTCCTTCTGGGTGTAACACTTCTAATGTCACTGAGTATATTAGAAATTATAGGTATTATAAGAAACATAATATACTTAGAACCAGAAATATACTCTTCAGGTTACTTCTTCTTGCAGATGGTAGAAATCATCATCATTTATTAGACGTGTTTCTAGAATTCTATTGAGCGACAACCAAGCCTCTCTAAAATAAAGTCAAGACAGTTGTATCTTTCCTTGCATAACCAGTCAGGCATACATGACGCATATTTTTTCTCTCTCTGACTAAATTATCCAAATATTGAGGTTTTTAATAGTTTTAATAGTTTTTGTGATGACATATGCTTTTTTATTCATAAACTCCTTTTAAATGTCATCATTATCATCCTTGTTGCTACGGCCTGTATCGAGCCTCATTGCTAAGCTGATTCCTTTATTCTGTCTTATTTTATGCAGTTTTTTGCCTGTTGACAATACCGATCTTTCTGTCATCCTCATCTATACCATCCTTTTATCTCAAATTGACCTACTTCTTCGTCTGATTCACTTGGGCTTCACCGATTAAATGCGTCGTGTAAAGTAGCCTTTATTTGCTCTGCGTACATGTCCTGTCCACCACAGGCATCTAATGTTTATTTCAGTGATTATATATCTACCTTCGGCTAATTCTTTATACTTATTGCATAGTTAAAACATGTATTTTTTTATTTACAAACAATAGATGCTTTAACTACCTGGATTATTAGCGACATTTATATTAAATTACATAAAGATGAACCTTCAAGAAAGCTTATTCAGTTTTTGGTATTTAAATGTTTACCTAATACTAGTTTTAAATCACTGGAATCATTGTTATTTTGTCTGTTTACTGTTTATTTTCCACATTATGTTAGGAAGTCTTTAACAGTAATGCTGACTTGATAATATTCACACACTGGAATGTCTTCTTTAGTCATTAGGTACTTATGCGTAATATTGGTATGACCAATCAAAGTCAAGAAATTTTGACTTGGTGAGCTCTTTTTTAAGGTTTACTAGGCGCCACGATTTCACTCTCTATTTAATTTCTTTTAATTTTTTAGATTCTGTTAAGTCCCACTTATTTTGGCACGCACTGATCACTTTTTCTTTGATGAATTGTTTTATATCACTGGAAATAGTCTCTGACACTATTATTGTATAATCGTTTTTGGTAGCTTCTATTGCTTGTAGGTCTGCTTTTTCACTACCTTGTGAGAGTAACAATGTGAGATGGAACCCATATAAATTTGACCTCGGAACCAGATTCTAGTAAGGCTTTAGGTTCTTTCTTGACCAGTAAGAATATAGGGTTCTTAGTATCATCATCAACAACCAGCCCTTTGCGTCCACTGCTGGACATAGGCCTCCCTCATTTTTGTCTATTGTGCTCTATCTTTAGTACCTTTCATCCAATTTCTTGACATGTTCTTGAGATCGTCAGTCCAACGTGTAGGGGGTCTTCCTCTAATTCTTTTGTCTAACCTTGGCCTCCACTCAAGCAATCTTTTCGTCTACCTTTCATCACTGATTCGGGTGACGGGTCCGGCCCATTTCCATTTCCAATGGAAGAAGAATGGTTTGTACTTTTGATATGAATGAGGGCTTGTAATATTGCATATATAATTTCTGCTGTGTATATAGAGTTGGCTAAAATTAATGTTAATTGGAAAGAGGAATGTGAAGGGGCAAATGTTTTTATGTTTAGAGTCATTTGCATGAATGGAAAAATTTTCCCCGCAAGTCTTGAGTTCTTTTAAAAAAGACTGTCGGATTACATTGAGTGATGTCTCTGATTTGTGATATTGTAGTAGTGTCGTAGGAACACTTATAATAGAAAATAATGACTACACTGCAGAAATCAAAGTCAGAATCGAAAAAGCACGTTCTAATTTTATGAAAATGAAAAAGGTCCTATGTGGCAAATATCTAACATTAGCTCTTAAAGTACGCCTAACAAAATATTACGTATACAGTGTACCATACTATGGAGTGGAATCATGGACGTTAAATCTAGACGCAATGAGACGACTTAACGCCTTTGAAATATGGACCTATAGAAGAATTATGAGAGTTTCCTGGGTAGATAGAGTTACGAACAATGAAGTACTGAGAAGAATAGGTAAAGAGAAGGAAGTTGAACTAACAATTAAAGAAAGAAAGCTACAGTATCTGGGACATGTGATGCGGGGCGAGAAGTATGGCATCCTGCGACTCATAATGCAAGGAAAGATAGATGGCAGAAGAAGCATCGGAAGAAGACAAATTTCATGGTTCAAGAACCTGAGAGAATGGTTTGGATGCAGCTCAAAACAACTTTTAAGAGCTACTGCCTCAAAAATTAAAATAGCTATGATGATTGCCAACATCCGTAGCGGAGATGGTACCTGCAGACGAAGAAGAAGAAGTAGTGTCGTATTGATTACGAGCATCAAGATTAATCAAGCTGGAGATTTTCATTTGAAGGAAAGAGGTCAGGAATTTGGAATAGCAGATCTTTTAAATGTCTTCGGACTCTTTTATGGAATGGTGAATCAAACTCACTTTTTTTATTTATAAGTTTTTATTTAGATAACGGTCCGATTCTTGATTATTTTCTAAACCTTCTTTTTTGTAGCATCATAAGTGATGCAACAGAATGGTTTTGGGTCTCTCAGAAGGTCTCTCGAGCCTTGTTTTGCCAACAAATATGCTCGTTCATTCTCATCCACCCCTTCATGACGCAGCACCCATAATAAAGATACTTTATCTTTTACCAGGTTGTTGTATAAATGTTGATTCTCTTCGCTTAGGGATCTTTAATTTTATTTTAAGATAAGTTTATTTGGACGTTTTGATTTCTTCAGTAAAAATACGAGTAGTAAATTATAATATATTATTTTTGGTAAAATTCAATTTAGATTCCTGTTACATTAACAAGCATTTTTCTGATAAATTGCGTTAGGCTTTCACGGCCATCGTCTAACTTATTAAACTGTTTATTCGGGCTGTTGGGCCGTTGTCTTCTGTTGAGATTTGTTCTCGACGTTTCGCCAACACTAGGGGTTGGCATCTTCTGGAGATGTTGATGCTTCGCTTGTAAGCAGAAACTGACGACGCGTTGTACTACGGAGGCAATATTTATAATTCCCACTCGCCTCCCCTCCACTGGTTTCGGCTTGAGGGGGCGTGTCGTTGTTTATAGTAGCTTTTCTATCTCCGTGTTTGGCGGGAAGGGCGTTTGTGGATTTTAATACTGGTATCCATGTTTTGTTGATTTTTAGTCCTTCTTCTATCCTATTGAAATTGTTTGGGTGCTTGTATATTTCCACCGCTTCCCGATATAACCGTGGGTAGTACTGTGAAGTTTTGTCCAGCATCTGTGTTTCTTCAAATAGTATTCGATGTTCTCCGCTTCCCAAAACGAACACATTTTGACACTGTAAGGCCTTGACATTTGACAAGGTCGGACAGAAACGGCCCCTGCTCCTGAGGTGTGAGAAACAGGAAGAGGATCCCTCACTGTGAATACAGGGAGTGAACTACCGCGAGGTACCTGGGACGGCACCCAGTAAGCCGTACTGACAGCGGTCAGTCGGTGGAAAAAAAAACAGAGTCGTCTAAGTAGAATTTTCTTATATCTTATGAACTATTTGTTCACTGCCTTACGGCAATATGAGTGATATTCCCCCCCCCCAGAAAGTGTTGTCACGCAGGTGACAACACAAGAAGAAGAAGAGAATGATTTAGCCGAATCATCAAACCCCTCTGTTGACAGCTCGATCGAGCTATATAATAAATGTATTAAATCGACTAATCCCGCGATCGACGACATAGAAATCGTAATATCTGACGATGACTCCTATCTGCCCGAGTCGGAGGAAGAAAAAAGCGAAATCGACACCGATGACGATATCAATACGATGGACGCCATCGACGAAGAGCCGAGCCCAGCTGCAGAATCGCGCGAAGCCCCACCCCCAACTGTAGTAGAGACACAACCCGCCGTGGACAACGTCTCCAAAAATGAAGCCGAGCCCGAAATCGGCAAGAAAATGAAAAGGCTAAGGCCCAAAGAAGACTCTTCGGAAGACGAAGAAGTAAAGAAAAAGGCCAGAGAAATGGCGGAAAGGGAAAAGGCCAATGAGCTTTTAAGGTCGGTCAATGTACTGACGGAACAGATCAAATCCCTTAAAGAAGAAAGCCGTATCCGCGAGGAAAAGGCAAATAAACAAATCCAAGACCTTCTCGCTCAGATGACTGAGCTGAGAAACGAAAACAAAGAAAAGGACAAGGAGATACAAAAACTTGTACAACATATAATGGCATTAACAGCAGCCAAGGAGAAAGAAGAGTCAATAATGGAAATCGACCCGTGGAAAGCCTCCCTCGATAATGACGTTATAAAGCTAGTGGAACTAGGAATCGGTTCACCTCCCCCCGTAAAGCCATCCGGTAGCAAAGGCAAGCCTAAAGAGCCGGAAAGAATCATAACAACCAAAGAACCTGCAGGTTGGACACAAGTCCAAAACAAAAAAGGAAAAAAGACAGGCACCACTACTGAGAAATCAGACAGTAGTGTGAAAACAAAAATAAGCGTCGCCGAAAAGCAGACGCAGATAATAAATCAGCGGAAAGAAATCGAATTTAACAAGGCTGCGAAAGAGGCTCATGAAAGAAGCCAGAAAAAGAAAACTGCCCAAAATAACTTGAGCAAAAATAGCCAAGTTGAAAAAGAAAACGACGTACCAAAAGACTCACCGCAAACAAGCGAGGAGCCTATAGTAAAAGAGCCGAAACCACCGGCGATAATCCTAAAAACTGTAGGAGAACACCAAAAAATCCTGCAGAGAGCAGCCAACCAAGGCATAATATCAGTCAATAAGTTTGCACGATCAGGCAGATCGATTGTTATTAACACAAAAACCAGAAAAGATTACCTAGGAATGGTACACATCCTAGAAGAACACAGTCCAAAAGTAGAATTCATCGCATATCCCATAGATAGCGATAAACTAAAAAGAGTCATTATAAAAGGGCTATCTGCTACTACTAGCACAGTAGCAATTAAAGACGAACTATACAATAAAGGAATAGAAGCAACAAGGGTGATCAATATGATCTCCAAAAAAGCTGATAAAAAAGTACTGCCACATTTTATCGTCACCCTCAAAGAGGAAGACGTTGCAAAAATTAAAAAAATATCTGATATATGCTACATGCGCATCTATGTGGAGGATGAATTCAAAATCACAAAAGACACCCTACAGTGTTATAACTGTCAAGGGTTCTATCACAGCTCAAAGGCTTGCCATTGCGGATCCAGATGTATAAAATGCGGAGAAAACCACATCAGTAACGACTGTGAGAAAAGCCGGGAAACCGACCCCAAATGTGCAAACTGTGGTGAAGCGCACACAGCAAATTATAGAGGATGCTCTAAGGCCCCCAAAAAGAAAACACCTGCCCCAACAAGACCGGTAGGAAGACCCATAAACAGCGCTCCAATCAACAAAGGAGTCAGCTACGCACAGGCAGCGAAAAAATCCGCTGAAACCACCTCAGAATCTCCAGCACAACCACAAGAAGTGTCGGTACAGGACGCAGCTACCCTCATCGCAAACTTCCATACAGAGTATAATAACAAAATGATGGAAATGATGTCCATGATGGACAAAGCAACAAAAATGATGACTGCATTTGGAGAAGCCGTCCGAAAATGTTAGCAAACCAAAACGAAGATCTACGCATTGGGTCATGGAATTCCGGCGGAATATTCAAAAAGATCAACCTTCTGGATGAAATAATAAACAGATTAGAGCTCGATATCGTAGCCCTTCAAGAAACCAAACTAGTGGAAAGGAAAAAAACAAAATTTCCAGGCTACGATATCTATAGAACGGATCATAGAGCATTATCAGGAGGAACAGCTATATTAGTCAAAAGGGGACTCGAACACGAGCACATCCCAACACCAGACGGACTGGTGACAATGGAAGCCACAATTATTCGACTTAAGGCCAACAACGAAACACTAAAAATAGTGTCAGCTTACGTTAGACCACATGATCCGATTTTCAACGAAGATTTGAGCCTAATACTGAACTCAGAAGAGCCAACTATAATTATTGGAGACCTAAATGCTAGATCTCCCAATTGGTTTGACAGGACGACCAACCGAAACGGAAGATATCTCTGCAACCATCTCGAGAACAGACCGAACACATATGTCATCGGACCAACAGAACCGACATGTTTCCACGGAGAACTCCCTACGTATCTCGACATTGCAATCCTACACAACGTGGGTCAACAATACGAGATACACTCTCTAAATGAAGGCGATTCGACACATAACCTAGTCGTCCTGACCCTGGGCGCAACAGAATTGAACTATTTGCAGCCCCACAACAGAAAGAAAACAAGTTGGCCAAACTTTAGAAGAATTGTGAGCGAGAACATCGGTAACATCCCAACAATTAATAATATTACAGAACTAGAAGACAGTGTAATAAAACTAGAACAAGCAATAAACAATGCTATCGATGCCAGCTCCAAAACCGAAACAATCATAAGACAAAAAGGAAGATTCAGGGATATAAGTATAGAACTTCAAAACCTAATCAAAGAGAAAAACCGGAAAAGAAGAAGAGCCTACCGCACAAGAATGGTAGAAGACAAAAGGATTGCAAATGAGCTAGACAGGGAAGTGAAAAAACAACTTCAAAATCATAGAAATGAAAGCTGGGACTCCTATATCGATGAGCTAAATCCTAACAAATCCGCCTTCTGGAAGTTATCTAAAATCCTTCGAAAGGACAAGAAACCCATACCTCCCCTACACGGAGTAAACGGGATTGTCCATACGGAAATCGACAAAGCCGAAGTCATGAAGGACGAACTAGAAAGGGCGTGTAGAAACAACGAAGACCCCGACGATGACATAGACTTTGAAGAAGAGGTAGAAAGAACAGCGAGAAGACTTAGAAGGAAAAAGGGCAGAATAGGTATTACACATACATCTCCCGAAGAAATAAAGGAACTTATAAAAATGACAAATGCCAAAAAAGCCCCAGGACCCGACAACATCACAAATAGGGCGCTGAAAAATCTACCAACAAAAGCTATTGTTTATATCACTAACATAATAAACAACATGCTAAAACTACGATATTTCCCAGATAGGTGGAAAGAGCAAAATGCCCCGCAAAATTACAGACCTATCAGCTTATTATCATCTATAAGCAAGATAGCGGAAAGAGTTATACTAAAAAGACTTAATGAAGAATCACAAATGCTAGGAACCATACCAGAGGCTCAATTCGGGTTCAGAAGCGAACACTCCTGTGAATTACAGGTACTACGACTTACAGAATTCATCACCAAAGGATTTAATGAAAAAATGTACACAGCTACAGCTTTTCTGGACGTCAGCAAAGCCTTCGACAGAGTCTGGCACCATGGACTCATCTATAAAATGAATGAATTTGGTTACAGTGAGGCGATGACATGCCTCCTTGCGTCATATCTTGCCAACAGAAGGTTCAGAGTTCGAGTAGGGGCAACCCTATCCGAAGTCGGGACCCTGGAGGCGGGTGTGCCTCAGGGAGCGGTGCTGTCGCCGTACCTGTACACCATCTATACGGCCGACACGCCAAAAGAGCCAGGCTCTCTGTTGAGTCTTTACGCTGACGACACAGCAATAGCTGTTAGCTGGAGAAACCCGGATCATGCAGCTAATCATCTGCAAAGAGCACTAAACAGATTCCAAAGATGGTGCATAAAATGGAAAATAGCCCTAAATCCAGATAAAACACAGGCTGTAATGTTTAGTCACAGAAGAAGTGTACCAAATCGCGAAATTACAATCGAAAACACCCCAGTAGACTGGACCAACCAGGCTAAATACCTAGGGGTACATCTAGATAAGAAGCTAACGTTCACTGAGCACATCAATCAGCAAATACGCAAAGCCAAAGCATTGAAAAGTCAGCTCTCAACACTTATTGGAAGGAAAAGTAAACTACGATTTAAAACCAAAATCAGGGTTGCGAATAGTATTATCCTGCCAGTCCTAACATATGCATCCGCTGCGTGGGGACACACCTGTAAAACAAACAGGAAAAAGATACAGACTACTCAAAATCAAATAGTCAGAGATGCCCTTAAGATACCAAGGTACGTACCCTTGAGATATGTATATAGAGACTCAGGACAAACAAGAATCCTACGCACGCTAGACGAGAGAGCATATGAAATTTTTAACGGACTAAGAAACCACCCCAGCAGAATGTTAAGAGAGCTGACTAACTACAATGAAAACACAAGGACGGTACACAGAAGACCAAAACAACAGATAGCTCGATATAGGGAGAACCCGAACGAATAAATAAAGAATAAGATGGTTGCAAGAAGAACGAACAAAGAAATGCAGTCAATCATAAAACACACCAAAAAACTCTGGCGAGAGGGTACGCTTTTCTTTTTTAGGTTTTTAGGTAATTATAAGTCCAATATACACCGGGGTGTGTGAGAGCATTATACACTTGGGAATGCACACCCCAATACACGCACACAAATAGGATTAAGGAAAAAAGGAAAGAATTGTTGCCCAGGCATTTTATAGTCCCGACGCCACAAGGAAGTCCACAAAAAAAAACAAAAAAAAAACAAAAAAAAAAACAAAAAAAAACAAAAAAAAAAAAAGTGTTTTCTGATTAAATAACGTAAATTCATATTGATACATTCATACTTTTCATTAAACCGTTTAACGTAAATTTACCTTATATAGCAAATATAGAAGGGGCCCGCCAGGCCTTCTATATATCGCTCCGCGGACTAGGCCCTTAAGGCAGATCGAATTGAAAGATCTACTCGCGAAATCCGAGCACTGAGGTCATGTGCGGCATGCATGGGCTTGGTGGCCGGACCCCTCTCGGGTGCTCAGCCGGCGAGGAGAACAAAATTTATTTTGCCAAATCGGCGGCTGAGTGACCGAGCACACACTCTTTTCCGGACATAGAGTCATCAGCTCAGGCTGATGGCTCTATGGTCGGAACACACGCTCTTTTTTCTTTTTTTAGGGACTCAAGTCCCGACGTAAAGCTAGAGTAAAATCAATTGAGTCAGTAAAGTAAATAGGGAGAAAAGCCTAGATGTGGCTACCCCTACAGTTAGGTGGCATAACCACATTCACTAAAAACCGAGGATGTCCTATTACCCAGGGCATCTTAAGTAAATTTCAGATCATAAGCCTCCTCACGTAAGTCACACGATGAGGAGGGGTGGTGGAAAAGCCTGGGGGTCAGATAGGTACCACTTCGACTAGCGAGGTGTGACCGGTTTGATCTTCGGACATGTGGATCCCATTCTTACATTGGTATACACATGTTCCTAGGGGCAGGGTTGATCACTGCGTGTGTGTGTGTGAACGCGTCGTCAGTTTCTGCTTACAAGCGAAGCATCAACATCTCCAGAAGATGCCAACCCCTAGTGTTGGCGAAACGTCGAGAACAAATCTCAACAGAAGACAACGGCCCAACAGCCCGAATAAACAGTTTAATAAGTTAAGCATTTTTCTGTTACAATATAGTATAAATTTAGCATATGTTCTCCTGTTTCTGCACACATGCTTAAAGAGTACAGAGTTAAGGACTTTTAAAAAATTTACAAACATCGAAAATGCAACAGCAAAATATTAAAACCGCATTTATATTTTACAGTTTTACTATTAAAAGCAAAGAAAAAATTGGAATTGTTGGACGTACAGGCGCTGGAAAATCGTCTATTATTTCAGTATTATTTAGGCTTTATAATATTGAGGGTCGTATTTTAATAGACAATGAAGATATTAAGAATTTATGTTTGAAATATTTACGATCCAGCATAGGTATTATTCCACAAGATCCTATATTATTTTCAGGTAAGTCAATTATTGTCTCTCGTTTTATTGTGATCAGAATGCAATGCGAATGGCTGGATACTTTTAAAAGTATTTAAGGCACTGTAGTAGAAGCCGCAGTTAGGATAAACACAGACAGGGTTGCTTGCGCCGCGTCTGTGCCTCGTCGGCTGCCGCGCGGCTTAAAACACATGAGGCGATTTAACAGTGCCAGTAGTTTTGCCATTGTATTCGGTGTTGTCAAATTTAGTCGAGTTTAGAATGGTATAATGATGTGTCTAGAATCATCTAGTGAAAGTGACGACGATTTGTTTTTCCTAATAAGTGCAAGTTTACTTCATATTATATCAAAGAAGAAGAAAAAATTCAGGTATTGGATACATCCTATAGTAAATGAACGAAAAAATAAAGGAATGTTAGTTACCGAAATTAAAGATGGCCCAGAAAAGCATTTCCGAAATAAAACTGTGGGTACCCGCTTCCCAAGCATGTTTTTTCTCTATTTTATTCGAATATTCATTTGAGCGCATATCTCAAATTGCTGGCCGTGTGTGAATTTCGGTAATTAATTTATCGATGTCTATAACTCCAATATTATATACAAAATTTGGCAAACACAAAAGTAATCAAATAAAACCGTTGCAAAACAGTCACACGTCTGTGTTGAAGCAAGAGATATTTATTACTGATGTGCCGCCAGAAGTCATAAAACCGGCGAGCTGACAAATAACGGCTCGTCTGTGTTGCACAACATAAGAACCATAGACGAGAGATCGCTTTCAAAGTCGCTGCGGTGCACGCCGCCCTGTCTGTGTTTAACCTTAGAATGCAGTGCAGGTAAGATAGGCAATATATTTCTTACGGGAAAACGGCCGACCACGTCAGGACTGGATTTAATTATCATAACACTGGAATATACGCGCGCACAACAATTTTCTACGGTTGTATAAAAGACTATCATTATTGTTTTACCTAAAGCATGATTCAATCATCGATATGTAAATAAGAGAGTTATTTACATTGTAGAACTTAACCCTACAGCAGGCGCGCCGACTACCGTTTCATAACCGGGCGCGCTGTGTATTTTGTACACAAAACACATTTTAGTTGATTTTACCAAACTTAGTGCGTTTTAACAAAATGACAACCACGATTTACAAAAATAGTTTATTGTTACATAAAATAATAAACATAAAACATGTACCTACGGGTTACTTCACTCGATTTCTTCTGATTGCTGTCGTTCATTGTTCTTACATTTTACGCAGGTAATTGTGGTTTCTGAATGCATTTTACATACAAATATTCTACATAGCCCACATCTAACTGTTGTGCTGGAATTTTTTGAGCCTGGACATATTGCACAACGTTCACGTTTTCTAGAGCTTTGCACTTCTGTTCTAGTAGGTTCTTCACATGATTTATATTTCATTAGAAAACCTTGAATATCCTGAGGAAGATATCGCATTGTCGCTCTTTCTGAAAGATGTACTTTCATTAAACTCAAGCTTAAATTCTTTAGAAAAATTCGACGACATATTTTGGGATTTGTTTTATTGGCACAAAACAACACCTGCGCGTTGATACCCGCCATATCCATTAGAGAAAAAAATATAATTAGTGGCCATCTTCTGGTTATTCTTTTTACAGAATATGATGCACACATTTGGTCAATAGTATCCACACCGCCTTTTGTGGCATTATAATCTAGAATAATTTCTGGTTTTTTAGTTTCGACGTCTACGGTGGCAGTGTCATGCATCGTGGATAAAAGTATGACCGACTTACTTTTTTTTGGAACAAATGAAACCAAAGTGACATTTTTCTGGAATCCAAAGAGTGACGTTCCCACTTCTTTTTGTTTTTGGGGTAAAAATTTAATAGGTATTTCCCTTTTTGTTTTTTCTCAAAGTGCCAATTGTAGTTATTTTATTTTCCAAAAGGGAAATAGTAAAAGGATAACTGGTATACCAATTATCGGGTGTCAAAGTGCGATTTGAACCTTTTATATAATCAATAAGCCTATCTACAATATCACTGGGAGAGTTTGATACAGCATAAGGCCCCTCAGGTTGCCGTCCACAATAAACCTCTAAATTTCCAACAAAGTAAGTTTGTGCATCGCCCAAAATGAACAGCTTGATACCGTATTTTGCTGGTTTATTTGGTAAATACTGGATGAATTTACAACGTCCTCTGAATCCCTCTAGTTTTTCGTCTATTGTAACAAATTCACCAAGATTATAGGAATTTTCACAGTTACTAACAAATGCGTCCAATATTTTTCTAATTGGTGCAAGTTTGTCATATATTTTCCGTTCATGTCTTGTGGTTTTGTCATTAAAGCGCATTTAACGTAACAAAAATAAAAATCTTTTGTAACTCATTACAGCTCTAAGAATTTCTATACCTGTTCCATCAGATGTCCAAAGTTCAAGTGCGTTAGTATGGTTAGCCTTTTTAGTGCCTAGGAGGTAAAGCACTCCCAGTAACGCCATTATTTCACTTTTTGAAGTATGTTTCATATCTCGTTATCTTTTATATTGAACAGATTCTTTTTTACTATCAATGTACAAATTAGTAAATTGTACGATGTTCTCTAATATATCAGAATCTATAATTTTTTCAAAAGCTGAAAGTTCTGAGGTCACTTTTGAAGCCACTGCCTTTGGTCCTGGAAGTATTTTGATAATATTTTTCTTTTTAATTTTTGATTGCGACGACAGCGGAGTCTTACGCCATGCAGTTTTTTTATCTTTACCTTGAAAATATTCGAAAGCAGTCGTACTTACTGCAGTATTATCCTCGAAGTTACTGGCTCTGTCGTGGTCATTCTGTTCTTGTTCAGATTCAGAATTGTGGTCATCATGGTGTATTATTTCTTCATCTGTCTCAGATTCATCGGAATATCCTATTTCACTAGTTTCTGTTTCTGGGTCTTCATTAAGAATTTTATATAACTCAGCCTCAGTTAAAAACTTCTTTCTAGCCCTGCAAAAATAAAAAAAGTAACACACAAATAATATAACAATGCAACTAAATTCTTACATGATATTCTCTCAGCGTAGCCGTTATATTCCTTCTCAATTATGTTACAATATCCTGTTCAACCTAAAATAAAGTAAAACTAAAGTTAATTTGACTTTAATTTCGAATTACAACTTTTTATAAAGTAAAATAATTAATGGATAAAATACTTACACTAGAAGGCGCGCCGTGTATTATGTACACATAACCGTCACACTCTCGTGTTTCTAAGAATTCTCACAAAACTCAGCTGCAACAAAAAATATTACTAAACTATTCGAACGACAGATCTCTACTGGACGAATAGACGCGACGATATCGCCAGATTGACGACACTTCTATTTTTAGACGACTTTTTCTATTGGACGTGTACAAAATACACGGGTGCGCCCGCTCGAGGGTTAACAATGACATGAAGAAAAATGCTATAAAAAAAGTAAAATATATCAAAAACTCATTTGCGATAGATTATCTATATTTATTAATTTTCAATAGCTTCCATTATAAATACATTCTTTGGGAAATAAAGATCATTATAATGTTATTAGGAGAAGCGAATCAGTTTTAATCTCCATTGTCTACGCAAAGCAAACATGTCTCTTTGTCGATTTGGGTACTGACCATTGGATCAAAAACTTATCGACAAAAACTATGAAAGCTCAGTTCTATTTCATTTTCGCAACCGAATGAAAGTACCTATATCATGGAGCCGTTGCCAGTATCTATCGTGAATTTCAAAGAGTATGACTCTTAGTGTGCAAGTAAAACGTGTACTGTTAAATGTATGCAACTATCATCTGAACTTGAAAAATGGTGACAGCTTAACTATTACTGTGGCAAAAGTTTCAAAAATTTGCAGTGTGAGTGTTCGTACAATTTATGACATCCACGAAGAGGCCCAGTTAGGTGAACCAAAACCGGTACAAAAAAAAAGAAGAAAAAGTTTCCAGTCCAATTCACCTGAGAATACTTACGATGAGGGAGTGAAATCTCGAATAAGGAAAATTGTGATGATTGTTTTTTTTTGTGAAACCATACCACCAACCGTCGACAGCATAATGAATAGAGCAAAGGATGCAATTACTATTTTTGTTGGGAATAAGCCACAATTTTAAGTTTAAAATAAGTTTATTGGCGTTACAATTTCGACTTCGGAAATCGTTCTCAAAATACAAAACAATAAGCAATTAAACATTTTTTTTTTGTTTAATTAAAAAAAAGAACAAGTTTAACTTATTTAGTGTATTTATCGTGGAGGCTGGGAAGAACAAATAAGATGGCAAATTTACAAAAAACTAACAGAAGTTAGAGAGACAATAAAAAAAAATTACGTCTGATAAAGCAGAATGGGTCACTTAAATAATTTGAGAGTATAGTTTAGTTAAGTACTGAGTTATAGTTTTATGCTAACTAAATAGCGTTATAGTCCTTTTCCATCATATTGATAGCACATTATGTATGCAAATCCTCAACAGGTCAAAAAACCATAGGCGTCACCCTATACTTGTTTTGAAATAAATAAAAAAAATTAATATTTTAAGATGCCGTCAACAATTCATTATCTTTTTAAAAATCTTCTGTAAAATAAGTGTCCACTAATCTCACTATACCTTTTTTGTGCGTAAAAAACGTCGGTATATATGCCACACGATTATTGTTAATTATTCACGGGTGATTAACGAGAGAATTCAATGTTTCACGAAATAAATTAATGTAAACAGTAATTTAAAGGTGATTATTGTTTTCTATACAAGTTATCGCCTGACACAAAAAGAATACCTTCTTTGAACGATTACCTGGAATTACCGATAAGGCTTCACTAATGATAGTTTAAGTAGTTTTTATGACACATTACAGCTTATGCCAATAATATAAATTAGAAATTGTTTGCATCTTCCATTTAGTTTGTAGATGTATATTGTTCATGTCTTACCTACCTACGTTTTTGGTGTCGATATTTTGTTATTTGCATTTAAAAATGACGTCGACAACAGGTTTTATCCCGGTTAAGTGTAGTTTTAAAGGTGCCTTCAGTCTAAGAGAGAAAAATATAATATTCAATGTACACGATGCACTTGTACATCAACGCCCTTTAAGTAATGTTCGTGAAATCGTTAACATGTGTTCAAATATGACAGGGGTTTGAGAAGCAACAATTTATAGATTCCTAAAAGAAAGAAAAGGAGGAACTGTTTCATCTCCCAAGAAAAGTGGAGGGAGTAAACCCTTGGAAATTGAAGAAATACATAAAAACATGATAAGACGCAGCGTCCACTCATTTTTTTTAACAAAGAATTTCCAACATTGGACAAAATCCAAACATTAATTAGAGAAAACGAAGAGTTACCAATCATAAGCAACAAGAAATTATGGGGACTATTGAGAGAGATGGGATTTCGTTGGGAAAAGAATAGAAGAAAATCCGTTTTAATTGAAAAAGATTACATTGTATGTTGGAGACGAGATTATCTAAGAACTATTAAAAAGTACCGAGAAGAAGGGAAAACAATTTTTTATTTGGACGAGACTTGGCTAAATGAAGGTCATACTGTACCATATCTATGGGTTGATACAAATGTGAAAAGTTCCCGTCAGGCATTCATCGAATTTGTATCTACTGGAATAAACAATATTCCCGTTGGAAAAGGACGCAGACTCATAATAACCCATATTGGAAACGAATACGGTTTTTGTCAATGGTGGATTATTAAGTTTTGCCTCAAAATCAACCAAAGATTACCACGAAGAAATGACTCCTGACGTTTTTGAAGAATATTTTGAGCAAATGTTTGATTTAATTCCAAAAAATTCTGTCATAGTCATGGATAATGCTAGTTACCATTCAAGACTAGCAGAAAAATTGCCAACAACGGCATGGAAAAAAGGAGAGATAATCGAATGGTTGGATAAACACGCAATTGAGTACAAGGAGAATTCGACAAAAAAGGAATTATTACCTATTGTAAGGCAACATAAAGCAGCTTATAAAAAATATATAATTGATGAAATGGCATTAAACCGTGATGTAATTATTTTACGTTTGCCCCCATACCACTGTGATCTGAATCCGATAGAAAATATATGGTTTCAAGTAAAGGGTGAAGTCGGACGCAACAACAAAACTTTTAAATTAGAAGACTTACAAAAATTATTAGAACATTCCTTCTCAAAAGTAACTCCAGAAAATTGGAAAAATGCTGTTAGTCATGCTCACAAGGAAGAAAATAAAATGTGGAATTTGGATAATATGACTGATGCAATGCTGGAACCGGGAATAATTAACATTGGAGTTGAAGATTCCTTAGATTCTGAAGAAAGCAGTGAATCTGAAATGAAATTTGATTAAAATAATATTCATTTTTTTTACAAATCGGCCCCTGTTACAGCCACAAATTATTTTATATATAACCAATAAAATAAACATCTTACATTTCTTGCAAATTCATTAGTACCTGTTAATCTCCATCACTCCGACACTGGCAACTTTATTTAGGGATTAGTAACCCTCAAAACTATTGTATTCTATTGTGCTTCAACCTTTATACCTGGTGGTCATACTCAATTAAAAATTGTTTTCCTATATACTTCTGTAAACTTGCTGACAAATATCTATTTTTCATTCAGTCACCCGTATCAACAGTTTAGGAATTTGCGTACATAATGTGCTATATGATGGAAATGGACTATAACATAAATTTCTTTATTAAAAAAAAATCCGACAAACATTTTCTGCCAAAACATTTAGGACATACGTTTTGGTAACTTCGGAAATATCAATTCCGAATCTTAAACAACCTTTATGAGGTCAATAATTAACAAAATTTCTATTATTTTCAAACCTGATCAACCTGAAGTCAACTAATATAAAAAAGAGTATAGTACAGACTGTATAAAATATTCATTAACATTATCTTTTCCTTTTACTTACCACACTGCTCCGATTACTCGGAGTACATTTTTGAAGAGGCTCTAAAAGATGTTGATGAAGGCATCTCAACAAATGGAGTCAAGCTCAATAACCTGCGATATGCAGATGATACAATAGTGTTTTCTAATACCATAGAAGGTCTGCAAAACTTAATGAACAAAATGACGGAAACAAGTAGAACATATGGACTGGATATAAACATCAGCAAAACCAAGCTAATGATCATCAGCAAGGTAAACATAACTGGAGCAAACCTGTATGTGAACCAAATGAGAATTGAACGTATCTCACAGTACAACTACTTAGGAACTATAATCAATGAGTCGTGGGATAGTACCCAAGAGATTAAATGTCGCATCGAAAAGGCAAAAAGTGCATTCTTGACTATGAGCTCTGTGTTCAAGAGCCATGACCGTACCCTAGAAACAAAAATAGGGCTCCTTAAATGTTACGTATACTCAGTGCTTCTGTTCGAAGTAGAAACGTGGACATTAAAGGCGGAAAATCTATCAAATCTTCAGGCTTTTGAGCTATGATTATACAGAAGGGTCCTGAAGATACCATGGACAAACAAAGTCACCAATGAAGAAGTACTGCGGAGGATGAACACAACCGCGGATTTGATCAACATCGTCAAAAGCCGTAAGCTGCAGTACTTGAGACATATAATGAGAAATCAAGGCAGATACGAGCTACTTCAATGTATTTTGCAAGGTAAAATTGAAGGAAAAAGGCCCCCAGGACAAAGAAGAATATTCTAGCGTGTTAATCTGAGAGCATGGTATAGAAAGACCTCAACACAGCTATTTCGTATAGCAACCAACAAAGTCTTCATAGCCAAGATGATCGCCAACGTTCGGAACGGACAGGCACCCTAAGAAGAAGGTCATCTCTATGGTTATACTTTCTCCTCCGTGTTTTAGAAGCTCGTTGGTGAAAATAAATCTGAAAATTCTATATAACTGAGGCAAGACAAGCTGTGAAAGATGCACTTAACGTTGAGCAGTGTGGTACGTAAAAGGAAAAGATAATGTTAATGAATATTTTATACAGTCTGTACTATACTGTTTTTTTATATTAGTTGACTAATTCCAGGTGTGAAAATAAGAGAAATTTTGTTAATTATTGGCCTCATAAAGGTTGTTTAAGATTCGGAATTGATATTTCCGATGTTACCAAAACATATGTCCTAAATGTTTTGGCACAAAATGTTTGTCGGATAACCCATTAACGCCGGCCGTACTTATTTGAGGACGCCTATAAAAATAAACATTCTAAACTGAATTTTAAAATAGTTTCTGCTATTAGTCACGTTTTCCCTTATCGAGATAAATAGCTTAGTCATTAACTGGCTTCAGTTTGCTTTAAATACAACCAGATGTGATTATATAGTGCTTCGTATTACACGAGTTTCAAAGAGATAGTAGTTGCAGAATAAAAAATATTTTTTCATCAAGAAAAATATTATATTATTTTATAAGTTTTATACTGGAAATTAAAAGTCCACTGACTATTCTAAATGTAAGTATTCACCATAACAAATTTATTTTATATTTGGTAGTATTTAACAGCCACTATATTTTACCATCCCCAAACGAGGACGTTAGGCACAAATATGCCTAATTCGTGTATTTGCTTCTTTTCATATCACTATGGATCCTACAATATTTTATGGCTCTAAAACCTTCCAAAAATTGGAACAAGCCTTGGAAGAAGTTAATAATGAGGAAAATGAACAACTGGAGAGTATTGATTTGTGTGTTCTGCCACCAAATTTGGATGAACTGACAGATAATGAAGAACATGATGATGATATTCTAGAAGATCCAAATAACATTCCAAATAAAATTCCTGGAACTATAAAAACCTCTTTTAAGTCTCATGATGAACCAGAAGATGTAAGAACTTCCGATGAAGTTTCGGGTGGATAATCAAAGGAATATGCTAATTTTTTAAAACCCAAGTGGGTAAAAACCGATTTTCAATCTACTACTACAACAGTAAATATATCATTTGAAGAGGAGAAGAAAAACGTCAAAGAAGATTTGAGGAATTTATCACCAATTCAAATTTTTGAAAAATTACTTACTGAAAAAATTATTACATACATTTGTGATCAGTCAATTTTATACGCACGACAAAAAATAATCACTCGTTTACAATATCTCCAAACGAAATGAAAACTTTTTTTGCAATATTATATCTAACTGGGTATAACAGATTACCACGAGAGAGGTTATACTGGTCATTAGATGAGGACCTAGCAGTTTCCTGTGTTTACAACGCTATGAGCAGAGACAGGTACTTAGAAATAAAAAAATTTGTTTATCTAGCGGATAATGCCAAAATAGGCGATTCTAAAGATCGTATGTACAAAATTAGACCCTTAGCAGATAAAATTATAGAAAAATTCTGCCAGTGGGGATGTTTCCATAAAGATATATCCATAGACGAATCCATGGTGAAATATTTCGGCCATAACCCAGCAAAACAATTTATTAGAGGGAAGCCAGTCAGATTTGGGTATAAGAATTGGATGATAACTGGTTCCACTGGATATTGTTATGGTTTTAACGTTTATTGTGGAAAAAAACCAAATGATACTAAAGATACTAAAGGAATACCACTTGGAGCTAAAGTAGTAATTAATCTTTTGAAATACCTACCCGAACCATCTAGAAATGAAATTTTTTTTGATAATTATTTCACGACATATCAACTAATGACATACCTGAAACAAAAAAACAAAAAGGCCACAGGAACTGTAAGAGAAAATCGTGTGCAAAAATGTCCAGTAATGGAGTCTAAGCTAATGAAGAAAATGGCAAGAGGTACATATGATTATAGATTCGACAAAGCTAATGATATTTTATGTGTGAAATGGTATGACAATAGTGTTTGTTCTATTTTATCCAACTATGATACCACTGAACCATTAGGTCAGGTAAAACAGTGGTCCAGAGCATCAAAATCAAAAGAAAATGTAGTACAGCCAAAATTGTTTGCTTCCTACAATTCTGGAATGGGTGGAGCAGATGAGCATGACCAGTGCATATCATTATATCGAATAAGCATAAAAGGTAAAAAGTGGTGGTGGGTTTTATTTACGCACTTTCTTGACATGATTATGACTAATTCCTGGAAACTTCATCAAATTTCTGCTGAAAATGTGATGGATCAGTTAGAATTCCGTCGTCATATAGTACGTAGTTATTTGAGAGATGGTGTCACCTCAAGGACACAAAGAAAAAGAAAAGCTGGTTCCAGCATTGAAGTCACTGAAGGCTTTCATTTTCCGGGAAAACTGGAAAAACAGTTAAAGTGTTGTGTGTGTCATATGAAGGTAAGGTGGACATGCAAAAAGTGTGAAAAAACAATGTGTATTGAAAAAGGATGTTTTGAAAAATATCATACAAATACCTAACGTCCCCATTTGAGGATCCCTTGAGGGCCCTTGTATTTCAAAATGTTTTTGAAAAAAAAAATATTTTTTTGAATACATGTAATAAATATAACCCAAATATCAAAATTTTGTACCGCTTATCATTTTTTCCACGCTAGTTTGTTTTTAGGCGTTAATGGTTAAAATAAAGAAATTTATTTTAACGCTATTTAGTTAGCATAAAACTGTAACTCAGTACTTAGCTAAAATCTACTATCGAATTATTTAAGTGGCCCATTCTGTTCTATCAGACATAATTTTTTTTGATTGTCTCTCTGGAGATCTGAACGAAATTTAGATCAACTTCTGTTAGTTTTTTGTAAATTCGCTATCTTATTTGTTCTTCCCAGCCTTCACGATAAATACACTAAATAAATTAAACTATTTTTTTTTAATTAAACAAAAAAATGTTTAATTGATTATTTTTTTGTATTTTAAGAACGATTTCCGAAGTGGAAATTCTAAAGCTAATAAACTTATTTTAAACTTAAAATTGTGGCTTATTCCCAATAAAAATAGTAATTGCATTCCTATGCCACAAGAAAATAGCTTCAGAACAATATTGAGTAAAGGATGATGAGGACCTACCAGCTTTTTAAAAAACCACATTTTGTAGGCTACTAAATGACATGGATTTTATATATGGTAAAAGAGGTCGAGATTCGATAATAATTAAAAGAAAAGATATCACATCCTGGAGACACAAGTACCTTAGACAAATAAAAATATCGAGGAAGAAGGATAATGTAAACCTTGTCTACACTAATGAGTCTTGGATAACTTGGGTATTTGCATAGAACTGAAAGCTCCAACCCAAAGAGATCCTCGGTTTGTTCTTCTTCATGTTGGAAGCGAAACGGTTTTTGTGGCCTGGGCCAAATTAACTTGCTGGCCAAGAAGGAAACCGCTTATTACGAAATGAACGGAGATCTATATAAAAAATGGTTAGAGAAGAATTCCAAACTTGCCGAAAAAAAAAAACGTTGTCGCTTTAGATAACGCGTCATACCACTCCCGCAAACTTGATTACTTGAAAAAATTATGAAAAAAAAAGCAAATTAAGGATTGGCTAATCGAAAAGAACATTTTCTTTGAGGAAGATTACCTAAAAAGTGAATTTCTGGATACTACGGTCATATTTAGAGACGAGTACGACAAGTACATAATTGAAACAATTGCGGAAAAATATGGCGTTAATATTTTGAGACTGCCGCCTTACAACTGCAAGCTGAACCCAATTGAGATGGTGCGAAGTCAAGTGGAAATGTATGTGGCTTCAAACAATGTCGATTTTAAAGTAAAAACGGTAGAACGGTTAATAAAAGAAGCTTACCAATGCTTATCTAAAGAGCAGTGGCATAAGTATGTGAACCACGTCAAGAAAGTAGATGAAAAAATGTTTGCGGTGAACAATTGGCAGGAAGATATTGAACCGGTGATAATTAATATAGATGATTTAGAGGATAAGGACGATTTAGATGTGGATTGCGATTAGTATTAATTAACGAGAAATATCTCAGATTTAATGCTCATTTGTTTTGTTAGTACTGTACGTACAGTACATTTCAGTTATGATCTTCTTGTGTACTTTATGTATATGTATTTATCATGTCGTATAGGGTAAACTAAATGAGTCAGCAGCACAAGATGAAATAGGAACAGAAACTTGTGCCCGAAAAAATCACTGGATTGACGATGAATGCAAAGACGCAACACAGAAAAAAAAATGAAGCCTATGCAAAAATGCTTACCCGCCGAACTAGAACAAGTATAGAGAATTACCAGACAAAGAGAAGAGAAGAAAAGAAAATACACAGAATGAAGAAACGAAACCACTTAAAAAAGGAACTTCAATATATAGAAAACCTCAACAGAGAGAAAGAATTCAGAACATTTTATAAGAAAGTTAACATCAACAGAAAAGAATTTAAGGCAAACACAAATCAATGTAGAAGTTTAAATGGCGATCTCTTAACAACAAGAACAGACGTACTAAACCGATGGACGGAATATTTTAACCAGATACTTAATATAGAGGAAGAAGAAGAAAACCCGGAAGACGAAAGCTGCGAGGTAAGCGGAGCAGACGGGAGGGAGGAGGATCCACCAACGATCCTGAAAGTTAAAGACGCTGTAAACAAACTAGCCAGAAACAAATCACCCGGAATAGATAATCTCCCAGCGGAATTATATTAAGAAGGTGGTCACGATATCATAATAGCGCTACAGCAGCTTATAAAAGAAATATGGATACAGAAGTCCCTTCCCAATGATTGGAATATTGGAATACTTTGCACCATACACAAAAAGGGAGATATCTTTGAATGCTCTAACCATCGAGGAATGGAGCGTATAAAATGCTAAATGCAGTTAACTGCAGCGTATAAAATATTCTCCAATATACTATGCCATCGTATGGCACCATATGCAGAGCGAATAATAGGACAATACCAGGCTGGTTTCAGAGGTGGTAAATCAACAATTCATCAGATTTCAACCCTAAGACAAATTCTAGAGAAAACACTGGAATACGGTGTAGACACGCACCACATATTTATAGACTACAAGGCAGCCTACGACTCTGTAAATAGAAGAGAATTGTTTAGAGCAATGATATACCTAGGAGTACCAAATCAGTTGGTAAGTTTAACGAAGCTAACCCTTGAAAAAGTTGAATTCAAAGTACGAATCCAGGGGGAACTCTCTGAACCTTTTAAAACAAATAACGGGCTACGTCAGGGAGACCCACTCTCCTGTATACTATTCAATCTAGCTCTGGAAAACGTAATACGTACGTCACAAATCACAACTACCGGTTCAATATATAACAAATCTGTGCAAATCTTAGCATATGCTGATGATATCAATTTTGTTGGGAGAACGGAAAACGCAGCACGAGAGGCGTACGAAGCATAAAAGGAAGCGGCTACAAAAATGGGTTTAATATTAAACACCAATAAAACAAAATACATGAAAATGGGTACGCAACCACAAACACTACGGCCACTTGTTATAGAAAATGACGTCACCGAAGCAGTTAACGAATTTGTATACCTGGGAACGCTCGTCAATACTGAAAATGACACTACCGCAGAGATAAACCGCAGAATTTGCACGGCTAATAGATGCTATTTTGGGCTTAATCTCCTTTTTAAATTTACAGTTATATCAAGAAATACAAAAGTAAAACTCTACAAAACAATAATACGCCCAGTCCTAACATATGGTTCAGAAACCTGGACTTTAACAAAAAGCAATGAAAACATGTTAGGATGCTTCGAAAGAAAAATACTAAGGCGCATCTATGGAGCGGTAAATGAAAATGGTGTCTGGAGAAGACGATACAACTTCGAACTCTATAGGATATACCAGGAACCAGATATCGTAAAACACATAAAGATAGGACGTCTGAGGTGGGTAGGCCATGTAATGCGGATGGAGCAAACCGACCCAGCTAGGGAAACGCTCCTTGATAGACCTATTGGTCAAAGAAGAAGAGGAAGACCCAGAACAAGATTCCTAGATAACATCGATGAAGACATGAGAAATATGGAAATACGTGCTTGGCGGAGGAAGGCGATGGATAGGGACGACTGGAGAAAAATTCTTGGGGAGGCTAGGACCCATACAGGGTTGTAAAGCCAAAATGATGATGATAGGGTAAACTACAGGCATTTTTTATAGAATTAATTTGTTTTTATTTTGTTTATTCTCTTATTTAACCCAGTTAAATTAATGAGTAAAGATTTTTGAAACGAAGTGCGTATGGTCCTGATTTCTCAGTCTATCGCCAAACTACCACACAGCCACCACTGTGCCGACACAAGCGGCAGCGCTACGCCTCGTAAGACCAAAAATGGATATTTTCAAAAAAGTTTTTGTCAACTCCGTTATTAGATACGAACATGATTTTTTTTAATATTATTTTATCTTTGAGTTAAAAAAAATTGAATATTTTTAAGATCCCATATAGCACGTTTTTTAGAGGGCGCCCAAGTTACCATCTTAAAAAAAAAGGTGTGTGATGACAGACATTAATTCTTAGGATTGATCCATCTTAAAAAAAATTCCAATAGGAATACCTAAAGAAAGCACTCTTGCCAAACAGTCAAACACTTCTAATCAAAAATCAAAAACAAAATTATGGACTTTTGAAGAAAAAGTTGAAAAAAATCGATTTTTTACCAATTTTTGCATGTCAAAATTAATTTTTCGACTTTTTTTTTCTAAAAAGTGGTTAATTGTCTTTTAACGATGCTTTCCTTGTAATGCCGTTGGAATTTTTTGTTTTAGATGTGCCAGTCCTGAGAATTAGTGTTCGCCATCGAGCGCCTTTTTTAAAACTTTAACTGAAATGCCTTCTGGAAAACAAAAAAGAAAAAGATAAAATAATACTTAACAATCATGTTCAATTCTAATTTACATACATTGCCTCATCTGTTTGCATCTATTCTTTATTATTTAGCAGTTCTTCAAAATATTGTGCCCATCTGTTTAATTTCTCTGCAGTATTTTCAAAGAGCAGTCCTTCTTTATTCCTACAAAAAATTGTTTGCGTGTTAGTTGTTTGTCTCTTGCTCTTCCCTTCTTGATAGAAATTTTTTATTTCTTTGCTAATGTAATGCTCCTGTATTGTTTTTAATTTTCTTTACAAATATTCTCACTTTTTTGCCTGCAGATTATTTTAGCTTCTTTCCTTTTCGTCTCATGTTCTGTAATTGTTGCTTGGGTTCTATTATTGTGTTTTACCAACTTTGCTTTATTTCTTAGAATTAGTACTCTTTTACATTCCTTGTCGAACCAGTCTTGTTCTCTCTTCACGCCTGTATTGCCTAAGCAAACAATAGCTGCTACTGTAATTGTTGTTTCGATTTTACTCCATCGTTCTTCCAATATATTAGACATTAAGTTGTCTTCCTCTAATCTTACGTTAATCTCATTTTGTAACCTCTTTACCACTTCCTGGTCCTTAAGTAAGGCCACGTTATATCTCTTTCTGTCTTTTAAAACATTTAGTTTTACAGGTAGATCAAGTTTGGCTATTACCAATATATGATCACTACTGGCATCTGTACCTCTATAACTTCTGCAATCTCTGATAGCTCTGGCATGTTTATTTTCTAATAATATGTGATCTATTTGGTTTTTACTCTGCCCATCTGGGAATATCCACATTACTTTATATATGTCTTCATGCTCAAATTGTGTACTGATTATCTTCATTTTATTCTCCATTGCAAATTCTATCAATTTTATTCCGTTCTGATTACTGTCTTAATCTTTTCCCTCTTGTTATATGCCTGTAAAATTCTTCTCTACCGACTTTCACATTTAAATCTCCTAGGGTTGATTTTATGTCCTATTTCGGTATTTTATCTATTATTTCTGCTAGCTTTTCGTAGAATTCGGCTTTAGTTTCCATATCTTTTTCCTCCGTGGGTGCGTGTACGTTTACAATACTTATTTTTCGATACTCTTTACGTAACCTTAAGTAACATATTCTGTCTAAGATCGGTTAAAAATCTACCACCAATCTTTTGATTCTATTATTTACCATAAATCCAACACCGAAGTGTCTGTTAACTCCTCCACTTTTAAAGAGAGTGCTCTTCCCTATTTCTACTATTTCATTTCCTAGTTGTTTTGTTTCTTGCAACGCTAGCAGGTCTAATCTATATTTTCCCATGGTATTTGTTTTTTAACATGTTTTTTAGTGTTCCTACTTCGTATGTACTTCTGACGTTTCACGTCCCTATTTTCAGCTCACTTTCTCTTTGATCTCCAATCTCCTTAAATGTTTGTTCCCAATTAATGTCATCCACGTATCTTTCCTCAGTTTCTAAAGGCGGACTTGCTTTTCCTTTAAGGGTCATATTCCTATCTATATGTATGTTTTCTTTCCTTTGTTTTTCCTTCCATTTTTTGTATTTATAACGTCTGTATTTATACCTTAAGGTAATTAATTTTAATTAATGGTGGTTCTAATAAAGTACGTGATGGCAAAAGTAAATAATATTTTTTAGTTATTAAGTACTTACATTCTTTGGTAAACTAGAAACTGGTAAAAGTTTAGTATTTTGATTTACAAAACAGCTGAAATAGAGATAATTTATTTATTTTGGAGTATTTCTTCGTTCATTTGAAATGAGATTTCTGATTTCATTGCTATTGCTACAACTGTCATGATTTAACAGGGAATGGGACCAGCAACAATGATTATTAGGGTACTCAATCCATCCAAATGAAAAATTCCTGTCATTTTAATCGTTTTACTTAATTACTTTATTCTAGGTTCGATTAGAGCAAATATGGATCCATCTGGAACCCATAAGGATGAAGAAATTTGGTCCGCAATAGAAAAAGTCCATTTAAAGAATCTGTTTACCAGTTTGGATGATGTCATTGTTGAAAATGGTTCACGTTATAGGTAAGCAATATATACTTCACTAATAACATGATATTTTACTAAAAGGAAAAAGTGTAAGGAAAAGTAGGCCCTGGAAGGCGAAGGATTTCCTGGCAGAAGAATCTACGTACGGGATTCAACACAACAACCACAAATATTTTTAGAGAAGCAGTGTGTAAAGTACATATTATGATAATCGTTACCGACATCCGAAAAGGATAAGCACTACAAAAATAAATACTCTCGCACAAGCTATGAGTCAACCTGCATAGAATTGAGTGTCTTGAGGACTGTTTGACTTTTGGAAGTAGATCGCCATTGTCTTGTTTACATCGGCAAAAACGGAATCTGTCTTGATTTCATAATATCATCATCAGTCCATAGTCGTTCACTGCTGAACATAGGCCTCCTCAAAAAACCTCCATTCAGATCTATCTTGCGCTGCTGCAATCCAGTTGGTACAAATCCTCTTTATGTCGTCAGTCCATCTTGTGGGTGGTCTTCCCGGGTTTCATCTATCCGCTCTCGGTCTACACTCCAAGATTTTTTTGGTCCACCTATTATCCTTCATTCTAGCGACGTGTCCTGCCCACCTCCATCCATTTAATTTTCGCTATGTGTTTTATAATGTCTTCTACACCACTTTTTCTACGGATTTCTTCGTTTCTTACCCTATCTCGCAACGTTATGCCTAACAATAATCTTTCCATTCTACGTTGCGTCGCTTGTAGTTTTCGTGTAGATGTCCTTGTTAGGGTAAGTGTCTCTGCACCATATGTAAGGACAGGCAAGACACACTGATTAAAGGCTCTTCTTTTTAAGCTGATAGGTATATCACCTTTAAAAATATCACGCAGTCTTCCATATACTGCTTATCCCACTGTTATTCTTCTTAGCAGCTCAGCAGTTTAATTATCTCTGCTAATTTTTACCGTACGTCCAAGGTAAATGTAACTGTCAACAATTTCAATTTCGACGTCTTCTCCCCTTAAAGGATGGCTCAGAACTAAATTAGTCATCATTTTTGTCTTTTGGTAGTTAATATTTAGACCTACTTTACATGCTGCATCGCTGAGTTCATTCAATATATCACTGGCAGCCTTTAGGTCATCTGAAATCAGAACAATATCATCTGCGAATCGTAGATGACTAAGCATCTCACCATCAATATTTATTCCTTTACTTTCCCATTCCAGTGACTTCAAAGCATGTTCAAGTACAGTAATGAACAACTTAGACCACATAATATCTCCCTGTCGAATACCTCTCCTGATATGTATCTTATTGGTAGGACCGTGCAGATTTATAGTTGTTGTAGCATTTCTGTATATATTTTCTATAATATTGGTGTACCTATAATCAATTCGACACTCTTCCAATGCCTTTAGAAGTGCGGATAGTTCGATAGTATCAAACGCTTTATGGAAGTCCATAAATGTTAGAACTAGAGGTCTATTGTATTCAATTGATTTTTCAATCAAGACTTTTATGCACTGTAGGTGGTCATTTGTACCGTAGTTGGAGCGAAAATCAGCCTGTTCTCTTGGCTGATAAAGCTCAAATTTTGCTTCCAATCGATTGGTTATTATTCTGGTGTACAGTTTGTATAAATGGTTAAGTAGAGAAATTGGCCAGTAATTCTGTAGGTTCATGTTGTCACTTTTTTTATGCAGAAGAATTGTAATGGAGTTATTCCAAGTTATAGTAATTTTTTGACAAGCAGAGATTGAAGAGGCCTCGTATTTTTTTTAGAAGAGAAGTTCCGCCAATTTTTATAGGTTCTGTAACTATTTCATCATCTCTTATCGCCTTGTTGTTTTTCATTTTTTTAAGTATATATATATATATACCCGGTATTTAGGCGGCACACGCCCTTCCGGTAGGAATCTATGGAGGAGTATCACCAAGCCGCAAGCCCTTATCTCTTGCCGTACTGCTCCACCATAGACCGATCAGATACCAGCATATTCTAGACTAAGCCGCAGATTCATTTAGAATTTTAAACTGCTGCGTTAGCCTTTTTGTTTTCTGTACACCGAGCTGGGGATTGAACTGACATCTCTCGCACTGAAGCGAAGGAGAAGCCAGCCACCCAGCCCGCTTGGCTATCCGATCGACGGATATTTTTTATATTTTTATATATATTTTTTTAAGTGCATATTGTTAATTTGCACCTGGGGTAATCAGTTTTATTATCTGACATTTCATTCTTCGAGGGATAATGGCAATTTAAAACGCCGCGCTTGCCATGCGTGTTGGCGAGTTTAGGAGAGAAGAAAGGATAGTGTGAATAAAATAGTGACTTGTCTGCCTTCGGAACCCTAATCGCCATTCGTTGTCGGAAGAAACAAGAGTTAGCCAAGAGAGGCTGATAGGACAGATCAAAAGACATTTCACCTAAGACCAGTTGAAGAAGAGTGAAATGTGAAGGCCCTCATGACTCACCAGGTGTGATACATGAGCGTATGAGTCTTTATGCTTATTGTGTTCCCGCTCATACATCGGGGTAGTGACTACAGACTGTATGGTTCGTCCAGCATGCCATAGCATGGAGAACTGAGAGCACGACATACTGCGTTGCAGAACCCGCACCCTCCGAAATCCATGGCCTGACGAAATATTTCATAATATAATCTTACTTAATAATGTTATGTCATGTTAACCTTGTGAATAACCATAGGTTCATTTTTGAGAGAACGCCTGAAGCTTTTTGAAGAAAGCTTTTTGAAGCCTGTCTTTTAACCTTTTTTTACGTATGGTTTCGACGTCAGCTTATGATCGAATGTTCGAATTTTTCGATCGAATTTTTTAGTATTTGGTATGATGTATAAATCAGTGACTTCAAAAGTCAGCAATAACTTGATCACTGGTAGAAATAGTCCTTGTAGTACTATTCTTCTAGTAAATGTAACAAATGGTGTTTGCTATAATTGTAACGCAGTCGGAACATATCTGGGATAGCGTTGCAATAGGTCATTACCACAAGTGGAGATAATACTTCTACTTTTGAGCAATTACTTGCTACACTTACTTCAAAAGCGATTTCGCCTAACGAGAATATAATAATACTTTTTGTTGGATCCTTCTTTATTTATTGAAATATGAAGCTAGGGATCATTTTATTATTCTTCTTAAAGTGCCTATCCGTTCCGGATGTTGGCGATCATCACGGCTATCTTTACTTTATTTATTGCAGCGCGGAACAGTTCAGTGGTAGTCGTGTTATACCACTTTCGTAAATTTTGAAGCCAGGAAATGCGTCTTCTTCCCGGTCCTCTCTTACTATTTACTTTCCCTTGGAGAATCAGCTGGAGAAGGCCGTAACGTTCTTGATTTCTCATTACATGTCCTAGATATTCCAACTTTTTAGTTTTGACGGTCATGAGAATTTCACATTCTTTCCCCATTCTACGCAGGACCTTCACATTAGTAACTCTGTCAACCCAGGATATACGTAAGATGCGCCTATAACACCACATTTCGAAAGCTTCGAGCCGATTCATAGATGCAACAGTCAGTGTCCATGCTTCCATTCCGTAGAGCAGAACTGTGAATATGTAGCAGTTCAATAGACGGCATTTTGTTTTTAATGATATGTCTCGACTGTTGAAAATGGTTCTCATTCTAACGAATGCTGCTTTTGCTTTTATTATTCGCTGTTTAATTTCTGTTGAGTGGTCCCATTGGCTATTTAAATTGGTGCCTAGATATGTATATTGCTCGACTCTTTCGATATTCTGTTGGTTGATTGTAAGATGAGCGTTTAGTATTGGTTTTTTACTAATTGTCATAAATTTGGTTTTCTTTATGTTAAGAGCTAGTCCGTATCTGTTGCTGACTTCTGTTATGCGATTTGTTAATATCTGTAAGTCATTCAAATTATCGGCAAAAACTATAGTGTCATCTGCATATCTAATGTTATTTAACCATTCACCGTTTATTAGTATTCCTTTCGCACAACCGTCTAAAGCTTCCTTAAATACCCATTCAGAATAAATGTTGAGCAACAATGGAGACAAAATACAGCCCTGTCGTACTCCACGTTCTATTACAATTTTATCAGTTAACTGGTGTTCTATTTTGATTTTGGCCGTTTGATTGTAGTAAATGTTTCTGATAATTCTAAGATCTTTGTTGCCAATTCCAATTTCTTGCATTAGAGTCATTAATTTGTCATGTTTTACTCTGTCAAATGCCTTCTGGTAATCTATAAAGCATACGTATATGTCACAATTTACATCCCTGCATCTCTGAAATAGCACCTGTACACCAAAAAGGGCCTCCCGTGTTCCCAGAGCATCACGAAATCCGAATTGTGTTCTTGTTAGTTGTTCCTCACATTTTGTATATATTCTTTTGTGAATGACCTTTAGAAATGTTTTAAGTAAATGGCTAATAAGGCTTATAATTCTATAGTCTTCGCACTTTCTCGAATTGGGTTTTTTTGGAAGATTTATAAAAGTTGACACTAACCACTCTTGGGGAACCACGCCCGTATCATATATACTGTTAAATATATTTGTCAACCATTTTATGCCATCATAGTCCATAAGTTTTAAGAATTCTAAGTGAAAATTATCAGGGCCTACTGCTTTACCATCTTTGGTGCTTTTGATGGCATATTTTACTTCTTCGACTGTAAATGGTGGTCCAGATTCGCAATTGGTGTTTGTTGTAATACCAGTGTTACTTCGTATATCTTCAAAAGTTTTTTCTACGTATTTAATCCAAATATCTCTTTTATGCTCTATTTCCAGTACTATGTTTCCCTGATTATCTATCAGGAATCCAGTGTTCTTGTGTTTATATAAGCCTGCCGCTTCTTTAATCTTTTTATGGAGGTTAAATGAATCATGTTTTTGTTGTAATGACTCAATATCTGTACACTTCGAGCTAAACCAATTTTCTTTTGCTATTTTAATAGCCCTTTTTATTTCGTTATTTATGTTGTTGTAGTAATTCTTATTATCTTTAGCGTTTCTTCTGTCTTCCATCATACATAGAATCTCCTCCGCCATCCATTCCTTTTTATTTGTTCTTTCAGGTTTTAAGTATTTCTCTGTTATTTCTTGACTTACTTTGTGCAAATTTTCTAGTTCTACATCTGTGTTATCTGTTTCTGTACGGGCCCATGGTTTTTCTGTACGAGCCCACGTTTTTTCTTTTAGGCGTTTTTGTACCTTTTCCTTTACTGTTTTATTTTTCAGTTGGTTAATATCGTACTTCATAATTTTTGGTCTTTGAACTTTCTTTAAACTAAGTTTCATTTTGGCGATAAGTGGATTGTGGTCCGAATTTATGTCGGATCCCGGGTACGCTTTAACAGATGTTATAGAGTTTCTAAATCGTTTGTTAATAAGAATGTAGTCTATTTGATTTCGTACTGTGTGATCTGGAGTATCCTGGGGAGATTTCCACGTATATAGTCGTCTTGGAGGAAGATCATAAAAGGTGTTTGTCACTACGAGCTGTTCTTCAGTTGCAAATTCAATCAAACGGTCTCCGCGTTCATTTCGTTCCCCTAGACCAAAGGATCCCACTAAATTTCCTTTGTCCTTTGCCAACTTTGGCATTAAAGTCTCCCATTATTAGTATTATTTCGTTTTTCCGAATCCTTTTGACAATATTAGTAAGGTCATTGTAAAATTCTTCTATGATTTCTTCTGGGGCGTCCGCTGTAGGAGCGTATACTTGAATAATGTTTGTTTTTATGGGAGTTGTGTTTAGCTGAACTAAGAGCATCCTTTCTGATACAGGTACAAAGTGACTGACACAGTTGGCGATTTTATTATTCATAATTAGGCCCACTCCATTTATATGTTCGTTCTTAAGATTTCCTGAGTAGAATATTTTGTGATCTTTGATAACTCGGTATCCCGTATTTGTCCAGCGCATTTCGCTTATTCCCATGATATTAGTCGAAAGTCTTTCCATTTCTTGAATGGCATTATAGATTTTTCCCGCCTCGTACATTGTTCTAACGTTCCATGTACCTATCTTTATGGCTGTTCGCAATACTCTTAGAGATCCATCATCTAGAATGTAGTTTGGTTCGTGAGGATTTCTCTTGATAACGACCTGGAAGGCCTCACGGTTTGAGCTAGATTTACCTTCCCTGCCGGATCTTGAATTCCGATTTTCATGATCAGTAGTCGGAATCTTAAAGTTTTTTATCACCATGATAATTGTACTAGAGATACTTACAAGAAGTCTTTAATGCAGTGGTTTCTCCTTGCCTTCTGCATCTTATTATATGTCATGGTCATGGTCATTTTATTATAACCATTTTTATTACTGACTAACAGGAGACATTCCTAAACTGTTGCAATGAATTTGGGGGCAATATATTAAAATCAATCTAGCGAGAAGTCTGTTGACTTTGGTATGCATATTGACAATTGCTAATTAGTATCTATAACGCTTTATCTTTTATGTATTTATCTCCTATTTTTTCTAGAAAGGTCTTTGGATTTTTTGGTCTGTATAACTTGGATGTTTAATACTTAGACTTCAGTATGTAGCTAAATCTCATTTTGCGATACCGAATCGCTAAAGGTACATTCTGTTTCTTTCGTAGAGAGTTAGAAAACTGCCATGGATCTTAAATAATTTATATGACTGACATTTTTTATAGCCTTTGTAATCTTATAAGGCTTTGTAATTTTGACAGATATTTATCAGTCTGTCGCAGAGGACCTTCTGAACTACTAAACACGCTTTAAAGAATATTGGTCAATTTGGTTGACGAGACAATAAAGTTTTTTTTCTTTACCAATTTTATTTAGTTTTTCTAAACTAAACTTATCAGTTTTCGTCTTAAAATAGTATACCTTAGTACCGCAATACTAGGGCAATTCGATAAGTACTTATACTACAAAATAAAAATTAAAATTTTGGAAAAGTGGGGATTTATTTTTTAATATAATTTTCTTTTAGCTTGATACACTTGACACTTTGAACTTGATTTGAACCACGTTTTCGTATATTTATTATCCAAATCGAGTATCCAAATAATAAAGTCTTTATGCACGACACACGTCATACCGATTGTTTTTTTTAAGTTACATTGTACACTGTATTATAAGTAAAACAGATCATACACGTGTTCTCAATGCACTCATGGTTGATTTGGCCAACACGTGTCTTTATTTGCATTTGATAAATCCTTGCTTGGATATTTGATATATAAATATATATTTTGTTTTAGTTCTGGACAACGCCAACTGATATGTTTGGCCAGATCGTTGGTCAGCAAAAATAAAATCATTGTTTTGGATGAAGCTACCTCCAATATGGATCCAGATACTTGCAGTCTCTTGCAAACGACAATTAAAACCCATTTTTCACAATGTACAGTGCTAACCATTGCTCATAAACTACAGACTGTGTTGGATTGTGATAGGGTAAGAATTTGTACATATATACAGTGCTAGTCAAAAGTCCGTTCCTCCCCTCGTGTCTTTTGAACGGTTATACTTGTAAAACAGTGGCGGCTGGTGTGGTAAAATTTTGGGTAGGCCAAGCCAGCAAATTACATATAGCTATGTGTAATCAGTGACGGATCCAGAGGGAGGGGTCACGGGGTTATGACCCCCCTCCCTAACTAATTTTTTAATGATTTCTCTGTTCATTTTAACTTCTGCGTTGTATCTAATTTTTGAGATTTTTGATTTTTCATCTAGCAAATCGCGAATAGAAAACTCCCTCTTCTGTACATCCTTAAAGGACAGGAAATTACTTAAATGTTCCTTTCAACTGGAATATTTTTTTTAAGGAGGCAGACATATTTTTTAAATCAAAGTATCCTTTACAGTTCTATACACATTTCTTATTAGAAAAATTCAAACACAGCCAAAAATATAGTCTGTTTTTCCTAATACTTCCAGACAACCATTTGTAGACATCATACCAAGAGAAATTAAAAATACCTTAAGTTGGAGTAGACCTTTCATTCATAATAATTTTTTTTCTACCAATTTCAATTCTTCTAGATAATGGCGATTCCAATAGTGAAATAACAATGTCCAAACACTCACTATAAACATTACTATTACTGCAACCTGGCAAAGCGCCATAAAAACTCATTTTTAAGTATCAGTTATAAAACAATCTCATATAAGTTTCATACAATCAGGCGATACAGAAATCACGCAAATGTGATTTTTTTCTTCAATTTTACGAATTTTTTAAAATTTATTTGGGCAACCGTGTACTTGTTTGCAATTGTGTTGTTTGTTTAAAAATATGTTACAATTATAGATTATGTTACATATTTTTTTATCATAATTTAAAAGAAAATTTATATTACAATTCGATAATTACGTTACAAGTGACAACGATTGTCGTCGTTGGCCCGATCGTCTGGTGCCTAAACAGCAAGCGTAAACACGACGATATAAATCGTTATCCGGCAAGCTGCTTACTTCTAACGCTTTTTGTATGGGGATCTTATGTGAGCTAGGTCGGCCAGTTCCGGTCGGGCCTATTAATGATATTTAAAATGCCTTAATACGATTCGATGCTTTCTGTGGTAATATCTTAATATATATATAAATCTCGTGTCACAATGTTTGTCTTCAATGGACTCCTAAACCAATTAACCGATTATAATAAAATTCGCACACCATGTGCAGTTCGATCCAACTTGAGAGATAGGATAGTTTAAATCTCAAATTATAGTCGCAATTTTAATTTATTGCTAATTATTTGTCTGTTATTATTTGACAGTCAGAATTATCTGTTAACTCCAAATGATTCTAACAGATGTCGATACCTTTCGACTGGGTTGAGTAAGTAATCAATAGATGGCGCTGCTATGGTAAATCTACGAACGTGTCATATAAGCTACATTTTAACAGCATAATTACCACGTGTTGTTGACGCTATAAAATTAATTAAATTTATTTTGTAGTGAACGAAATATCGTATAATTCAATTATTTCCACTTTTTAAATTTTTGGTGTTAGCATAGCCGGCCACGTGTTACTTAGACTGAAGTGTAAATTGAATTCATATTATAATGAAGATAATGCAGTGAAATTAATCCTGTTTTTTACTTATTTGTGCTTCATTGATCAAAACTTTATAATTTAATTTGAATATATGTATGTAAGTATTATCGCATAATTATAAAATTTAATTAAAATATCAATGCAAAAATGATACACAATTTCCTACACTTTTTCAATAGTTGTACAAATATTTTTTTTATTGTTTTTATTTAACCTCTATTAAAAAATATTTAGCACTTATTATTTCAATGTGCTATGATAACAAGTTTTTCAGATTAGTATTTCAATTCTTATTGAAATTATTATTTAAAATCTATAATTTGAATGTCGTTGAATCCGTAATTTGAATCCACCTCAAACATGTAACGGTACGCGTTTGGTCATCAAAAAGATCACCGGAAACATTCTTGAAGCAACCATTTTGGCTGGGAAGTTTAAAGGAAATGTGGTCCTGCTGCCACGTATTCCGATGATACCATCAGATTCTACCATATCCTTCAAAATTTATTTTGTACCTATTGATTTCTGCTTAATATCAAGTGTAAGAACATTTTAATTAATTGTGTTCAACGTACTTCCCCTTCAAATCTCAATCCAGTGAATTTGTATACCAACATCAACATTTTCGTCTTTGTTCGTAAATAATTTCATTGTACTAAAGGGTTATAGTAGTAGAAAGTCAAATAAGGAGATCACCATATTTTTTTACAAATACCATCTGTGTGAAAAAGCATAGTGAACTCCGTGACTGATGTTCTCTTATTGTTCCTCTTAGATTGTTTACTATAATGTAATATAACAAAAACTTTAGCCACAGCAACGCGTGGCCGGGTCAGCTAGTAATAATATAGTTGTTTTAACGGACGCTAATGTATTGAGTGATTTAGTACATTTAAAAGTTATTTACATGTATTAATATAATTTTTGAATATATGTTTTTTAATTTTAAAGCTCTTAAAATTATTGGGTAGGCCCGGCCTATCCTGCCTACCTTCAAAAGCCGCCACTGTTGTAAAAGTGAAATTTGGAGGGAGGTAATAAACAGACGTAGGTTTCTTAAATAGTCATAAGAAGTGACGTAATAGTGACAGATGACGTTACAGTGCCACTGTGACAGATAATTTTGAATAGGACCTTATGGCAAGTGATACCTCGTTTGAAAGGCATTCAAAATACCTATTCAACTATACTAATTTTATTTCAGTTTAAGCTCATTTTGATGAATAAATAAATAAATCCTAAAATTGCAGTTCCGCATTTAATTAATAAATATTATAGTCGGTTCGCTATTTCCAGTCCGAACTGTCTAGTGAATTTAGTAATTATTTTTTTTGCGAAGTTAGTTACTTTTTGACAGACTAGAAGTGGCTGGAAATTACTATACAAACAAGCACACGTGCTCGTAGCCAATATTAATAGTAAACAAACTAAATAGTAAATAAAATATAACGTTATCAATTACCGGCAATCAATATGTATTTATTTGCACCATATAATAAATAGTTATGTTAAATTATAACAACTGAAATATATTTTTTAAATATATACTACCCAAAATATTATAGGTTTAGTATACACTTTCACTATTTAGAATAATTCTTCTTTTTTCAATGAAAGAAGTCTGTAATAAAAGTTTATTTAAGCTGTTAATACTGTGAGCTAGGAACTTTTGTGTTGTAGGTTTCCAGCAATGAATCTGTCAAAATATGCCCGAGTTGAGCGAATGGACCTTAAAACCTTTGCCTCTGATTACTTCTCAAAAAATTTTTTTTACGTCAACGTCAATTTTTTTGACAATTAACCAGAGGAGAACGTTAGAATATTTATGAATAAAATGCGAAACTACAATTATTTTAATATACCTATTTAATCATACTAATTTTGTTTGGATTTAAGATGATTTTGACAAATAAATTAAATAATTACTAAAAGTCTAGTTTGGCATTTAATTAATAAAAATTCTGACGTCCGCCTTTGGTTATTTGTCAAAAAAGTTGACGTTTGTCAATTCTCTAGTTGTTTTTAGTTTGCAAAAGCGTTTATACCTAAATATTTAGTTTCTGTTTCTGCTTAGTTTAGTCAATTCAAGTTTAGTCAAGTTGTTTTTAGTTAATGTTTAAATTTTTACGAAGGCACAATGGTACGTACTGTAGCCGACAAAGTAGTAGCTGTGTTAAATAATTGGTGAATGTGGAAATAATTTCCATGCAGCGGAACGTCTTTTTAATGAGACGTACCCCCATTGCCCTACATCGAGAGCTCATTCGAGGAAGCTTCTTCGGAATTTGAAACAAAGGTATTGTTCAAGATGTCAAACGATCTGCTTGACCAACAATTAGTGATGACAAAAAATTTTTTAGACATAATTGCAGAAATGGTAGTGGGCCCTACTTCTTCTGCAGCCCAAGTTGCATCTATCTGTAGAATCAGTCAAAAGACAGTACACCGAGTGTTGGCTGAAAACAAATTTCATCCATACAAATTAAAAATTAAAAAAAAAATTAAAAAATTTAAAAAAAAACAAATTGTTTTAGTGACGAAAGTACTTTTTCTCTCAATGGAAATGTTAACACAGACAATGTGAGGTATTGGAGTGACACAAATCCTCACGTCTTTCGTGAAAGACATCATTCCAAAAAAAATAAATGTTTGGGCAGGTATTTTGGGAAATCACATAGACACACATTGGGCTTGTTAATCTCAATACTAACTTAACTGGTGAAGTGTATCTGGAGATTTTACAAAATGCAATTGAATCGTTAATACTTGAAATTCTGGAGGATTTTCTGTAGGGTTACTTGAAATCTAAAGTTTACGCTACAGCACCCGACAATATTGACATTTTGAAACAACGAATTGTTGAAGAATGTAGGGCAATTTCCCCGACACATTTGAACGAATACGGAAAGAATTTATAAACAGGATGCATTACTCTCAGGAAGTAGATGGAGCACATTTTGAAAACTTTCTATAAGAACTGGTTGTTAAATATTTATTAATTAAATGAGAAGCTACAATTTTAGTATTTATTTAATTTATTCATCAAAATAAGCTTAAACTCAAAAAAAATTATTATGACTGAATAGGTATTTTCAACACATTTCAAACGAGGTATTACTTGTCATAAAGTCCCATTTAAGATTATCTGTCACAGTGACGCTGTAACGTCATCTGTCACTATTACAATACCTGTTAAGACTAGTTGAGAAATCTACATCTGTTTATTACCCCCCTCTCCATATTTCAATATTATAACAAAAACCGTTTAAAAGATACGAGTGGGAACGGACTTTTGACTAGCACTGTATATGTATATTTTAGGTAAACATATATTATATAAGTTATATATTGTATTTATATGGGGTTAAGCCACAATTTATTGTAATGATAATTACATTTTTAACTGTCCCTTGGCGTTTCGCTTTCCATAGTAGATTTGCTGTTATAACCACGCAATTTGTTTTTTTTTGTGTGCAGCATATTTTGTAAATCATTCATTTTTTAGTTTATACTTTTTTTATTATTTATCCATGTTCAGGTTAAATTAAAAAGGGCACAGGAAATTCCCCTGGTTCAGTTTCTGGTTATGTTACAGGATTTTTTTAAAAATCTTCGGCGATTGTTCCAATGTCTCGTTGTGTCAGATAACTAGGGGCAAATGCAGCATCTGGAATAGTATTTGCATTGAATCCCCAAATCTTAGTTGCTTCAAATCCAGGACAATTTTTTTTGAAAATCCACAAGGAAAATAATTCCTGTAGCTGGCTGTATACCACGTATAACAAAAGAGGTTAGTCTTTGTATGTGGGTATATTTTATTTTATAAAAACCCTTAAAAGGGCAACATTAAAAGCACGAACGTTTTCGGAACAACTGTTCCATCATCAGGTTAAAATACCTAAAATAAGTATAAACCATTTAATTACAGCAAACGTGGTTTAAAATTTTGACTAAGGTTAAAGAAACAATAGAATGGTTATACTTACAGGTTACCATGCCTGAGCCACCAAAATATTTGGGTAAAAACCCTTTAAAATGAAATGTGTTACCAAAGATTGTACATGATGTTGATAATATTATATGATGCTTAATATTTTAATTAGATTTTACTTCAGGTAACATACACCCATGCTTAAGTGAGTTCCAGTGTCCGGAGAGTAAACCTCTTCAAACGGACTTCAGCTGGCAACTGATTGATAAGACACCTATGAACGGTGTCAAAAACAAAATGTCAATGAACCATGAAACAGTGTTAGTTAAACATTATATTACTACAACCAAAAGATTAAAAAACTTTGATGATGTTAAAATGATAACAGCAATCCAGGTGTTGGGATTTAAAAATTTTTCTATAATTATTTAATATTGAATATAATAGATGTAAATTACTGGTGTTGTTGAAGGTCATGTTTAAGGCTGCCTAATGCATACGTCATCCTCTTAAACATGACCTTCAACAACACCAGTAATTTACATCTATTATATTCAATATTAAATAATTATAGAAAAATTTTTAAATCCCAACACCTGGATTGCTGTTATCATTTTAACATCATCAAAGTTTTTTAATCTTTTGGCTGTAGTAATATAATGTTTAACTAACACTGTTTCATGGTTCATTGACATTTTGTTTTTGACACCGTTCATAGGTGTCTTATCAATCAGTTGCCAGCTGAAGTCCGTTTGAAGAGGTTTACTCTCCGGACACTGGAACTCACTTAAGCATGGGTGTATGTTACCTGAAGTAAAATCTAATTAAAATATTAAACATCATATAATATTATCAACATCATGTACAATCTTTGGTAACACATTTCATTTTAAAGGGTTTTTACCCAAATATTTTGGTGGCTCAGGCATGGTAACCTGTAAGTATAACCATTCTATTGTTTCTTTAACCTTAGTCAAAACTTTAAACCACGTTTGCTGTAATTAAATGGTTTATACTTATTTTAGGTATTTTAACCTGATGATGGAACAGTTGTTCCGAAAACTTTCGTGCTTTTAATGTTGCCCTTTTAAGGGTTTTTATAAAATAAAATATACCCACATACAAAGACTAACCTCTTTTTTTAATTTTTTTTGCGTTGTTGCATTTTTCCACACCGACGCGACGTAAATATTTGCCCAAATTTTTCTCGCAGCCTTGAATTTACTCTTCAGTCTGTTAACCAAGGGAACGATTTTCTGCAAACGGTTATCTGGTGTTTCTGTGGCTGATTTCTTTCCTGACACTGCAGGGTATAACGATTTGTTTCTTCGACGTAAAAATAAAAAAAAATCAAAATCAGTTAAACAAAATGAATTAGATATTTATCATCATGGATAAAAGACCATCGTCTACAAAATATTTTGTGAAATACTGAAATTTTCGTATAATTGTGTATGAAAGCTTCATTCATTGCATTAGATACTATTGGTTCACCTAAAATTTCCTGTTCAGAGACTTCAGAATGTTGGGCAATGACAGATTTTACAGTAGCATTAACATGTTCTCCGAAATTCGAACATTCTTTTTTTTACTGGTGGACGCCGTGATCTTGTCCCAACGGTTTGGTATTTCCGATCACAAGTTTTCTTTTTTCATTCTGTTCCGGAGTACTCGATTCATTTTCACTGTCACTAGAATTAGTTGGTTGGTACTAGTCCTAAAGATACGTGTCGCCAAACACATCCAATTCTTCATCTGACAGAATTTCTTGCCAATATTTTTTAAGTTTTTGTTGCTCTTTCTCATACGACTGCATTGTACCGCTCTAATCTAAGTACTGACAAGAAAAACGCAAGTCACGGCGACCTACGGCGCCTTCGCTTGTTAGATTTGCTGAAACGTTATCAACAGGAATGGACAAGTAAATGCGTGATGCTACGTTATGCTCTCATAGTCATTTTGTCATAAAAATCTTGTTGGTGGCCGCGAAACTCCAACGTGGACTCACATTTTGACAAATAAAATTTTAACCAAAATTCTCATTTTAGAGTGTTAGATCTTGATTTGAAGGTTACAGAAAGTAATATAAATACTTTAACAAAAAGTGATCGCCAATGAAGACATTAAAGTTTTCAATACGGTGGCACTTAACCTCTTAAGAAAATATTTACAATTGGTTTTATGAAGACACTGGTCTTATTTGGCGCCAGTACCTGACATTATATTTAGCATGTATATGATGTATCTTATTTTCAGTTAAAAGTAGTGTTTATTCCCAATAAAATACAGCATACCTAAGTCTAGAGCATGCTCATTTGTAAAATTTTAATTAATTAGAATTATTTTTTAGATAATGGTTGTTGATCATGGTGAAATTATAGAGTTTGATACTCCACAAGCCTTGAGAACAAAACAAGGTGGTATTTTTTATAAAATGATTGAACATTCAGGAATACAAGATTAAACTATATTTTTTCTGTACAAGATGTAAATAAATTTTTTTATTTATTGTGATTCATTATTTGCCTGCTATTACCATTATTTTTCTAAGGGCACGGACATACCGAAGATACATGGATGTGTGCGATGGAGGTCGCGGTCGCTGTCGATACATCGATGTTAAAACAAACCTTTATTTTATTATGAATATATTGTCCTCCTAGATACTCCATTAAAAGAGAACAATAGAAAGAGTTTATGAAGACTTTAGAAAAAAGATACATCATCGGTGGTGACTTTATTGGAAAGAATATCCACCGGTGCTTAGGATAACTACAACTAAAGGAAAAGAACTATTGTATGCTGTGAAAGAACAAAAGGGTGAAGTAATATCTACTGGTAGACCGACATACTGGCCTACCGTTAGGAATAAAATTTCAGACCTGATAGATTTCTTTATTTACAAACATATCTCAGCTAACTATCTCGATATCAATGACGGCTGGAACGTGAACTGCGATCACTCACCGAAATAATTTTAACTATGAGTGATAACTATGATATAGTGATCAAAAAAGAGTTCAATCCAATATTGACTAATAATATCTACTAGTAGACCAACATGTTGGCTTACCATTAGAAATAAAATTTCAGACCTGATAGATTGCTTTATTTACAATAATATCTCAGCTAACTATCTGGATATTCAATGACGGCTGGAACATGAACTCTGATCAATCACCGATAATTTTAAATATGAGTAATAATTATGATACAGTGATCAAAAAAAAGTTCGATCCAATATTGACTAATAAAAAACTGACTGGGAGAGCTTCAAAATAAACCTTGAACACAAAATTAATCTTGCTGTGCCATTAAGAAACATGAGGCAACTTAATGGTGAGTTAGAAGTTTTTATAAAAAATATCCAACAGGTAGCTTGGGAAAATACTATGCTAATAAAAGATTGATGACATCGAAATTATTAGACAAAAGAACCAAAATGACTATTTACAGAACACTGATTAGACCCGTAGTAACCTATGGATGCGAAACTTGGGTAATGACGAAAAAAGATGAAGCCCAACTCAGGACATTCGAGAGAAAAATACTGAGGAAAGTATATGGCCCGGTACAAGAGGAAGATGGCACATGGAGAATCAGGAGAAACGACGAGGTTAATGAGTTAAATGAAGGTTATGACATTGTAAGATTTGTGAAAAGTCAAAGACTGTCATGGCTGGGACATGTGCAGAGACAAAACGATGCAAAAACAACAAAGAAAATGTTACAATGGAAGCCCATAGGAAGGCGAAAAAAACGAAGGCCCAGAACGAGATGGTTGGATGACGTGGAAGACGACCTGAAAACAATGAACATAAGACAATGGAGAAGAAGGGCACAAGAGAGATATGAATGGAAGGACATAGCCAGACAGGCAAAGACCCATCCAGGGTTATGATGCCAAAAGAAGAAGAAGAAGCTTGGGAAAATACTTGCACAATTACGTCTAGAACGAAAGGTAACAACTATCCAAAAGAAATCTAATAGTAGAAAAACGAAAGTTGAGAAAAAAATGGCAGTAATACGGAGCTTCACAAGACAAAACTAGTCTAAATAATACTACACAAAACCTAAAAAGGAAGATATATGAAAAATTCAACAATTGATTCCTTTTTAAGTAATTTAACAGCTGACCAAAACATAGATAATTCTTTATGGAAGACAACAAAAAGAAAGAAAAGATCAATTATTCATTCTCCTCATACCAAATTGGAAAACGATAACTGGGCTAGAAGTAACGAACAGAAAGCAGAACGATTTTCAGATCATTTAGAAAGCACGTTCAAATCCAACGACAATAATGTTGAAGAACTGAGATAGGAAGAACCATTCCAAACCGAAGAAAGAATAATGATTTATTAAACGTTGAGCTCTAGCCTTCATTTTTTTGTAGTTAATTTTATTTTCGAGTGTATTATGCTTCTTAAATCTATTAAAAGCTGTTTTGCTGGCACGTACTGCTTCGTTACACTCCGAATTCCACCAAGGTAGAGGAACATGATTTTTAATGGGCTTTGTTTTGCCGATGAAGAGCTCCGCACTCTGCAGGATGACACTATTAAAAGTACCTAAAGAATCGTTTATATTATCATTCAGTATAAGACTCTCCAAAGCCTTATCTATATAATTTTCAAAATCGATCCACTTAGCCGAATTTATATTCCATTTGGGCAAGAAGGATATCGGGCAAGGCTGACCTGAGAGATTCTCAATGATAATAGGGTGATGGTCGCTACCATAAGTATACTCGAGAACATTCCAAGAGAGACGCGAAGCAAGACCTGGATCACAGAAGCTTAAATCTATCACGGAGGATTCTCCAGTGGTAGATGTTAAATCTTGTAGGTGAACCATCATTTAGAAAATTTAATTGAAGATCCTGCATTACCTTTTCTAAAAGTTTTCCTCTGTGATCAGTACGCTTAGAGCCCCAAATCAAGTTATGACAATTTAAAATCACCTACGATGATTCGAGGAGAGGGTATCTGTTCGATAAGGCTTTTTAAATCTTCATATGTAGCTGAAGAACTAGATGGAAGGTAAATGTTACAAATAAAAATTGGAACAGGAGCGGTGATCTCTATAACTATAGTTTCAATGTTACTATTGACAGGAAAAATATTTGCAACCAAGGATTTTTTGACAAGTGTCATAACACCACCTGAAGAGAAATTATTGTCATGTACTCTATCTTTTCTAAAAATGTTAAAATATTTCGAATTATAGTTTTTTTGGGGGTTTAAATTTGTTTCTTGGAGACATATTATTTCGGTAGAGAATTCAGAAATAAGTTTTTGTAAGGTTGGAAGTCGATGGAACAATCCATCTATATTCCATTGCAGTGAATTGTATTATAACTTTGATCAGATAAAAGGCATATATCGAGCACAGTTTAATTTAATCTTGCCCAAGTACTTTCGATCCCTAGATCATCTTCAGGGGCATTTCGTCAATTGCGGCCTATCCGACAAGAACAAAATGTCATAAACATATAAATGTACATCACAATACACTACAAAAGGACAAACAAACACTTTAAAATTATTTAAGAAAGGCTACATTACTTGCAGAAGCCGGAGACAGAATGGAATTTCAGTTCATTCACTAAACTACTGCAATGGAATATAGATGGATTTTTCCATCGACTTCCAACCTTACAAAAACTTATTTCTGAATTCTCTACCGAAATAATATGTCTCCAAGAAACAAATTTAAACCCCCAAAAAAACTATAATTCGAAATATTTTAACATTTGTAGAAAAGATAGAGTACATGACAATAATTTCTCTTCAGGTGGTGTTATGACACTTGTCAAAAAATCCTTGGTTGCAAATATTTTTCCTGTCAATAGTAACATTGAAACTATAGTTATAGAGATCACCGCTCCTGTTCCAATTTTTATTTGTAACATTTACCTTCCATCTAGTTCTTCAGCTACATATGAAGATTTAAAAAGCCTTATCGAACAGATACCCTCTCCTCGAATCATCGTAGGTGATTTTAAATTGTCATAACTTGATTTGGGGCTCTAAGCGTACTGATCACAGAGGAAAACTTTTAGAAAAGGTAATGCAGGATCTTCAATTAAATTTTCTAAATGATGGTTCACCTACAAGATTTAACATCTACCACTGGAGAATCCTCCGTGATAGATTTAAGCTTCTGTGATCCAGGTCTTGCTTCGCGTCTCTCTTGGAATGTTCTCGAGTATACTTATGGTAGCGACCATCACCCTATTATCATTGAGAATCTCTCAGGTCAGCCTTGCCCGATATCCTTCTTGCCCAAATGGAATATAAATTCGGCTAAGTGGATCGATTTTGAAAATTATATAGATAAGGCTTTGGAGAGTCTTATACTGAATGATAATATAAACGATTCTTTAGGTACTTTTAATAGTGTCATCCTGCAGAGTGCGGAGCTCTTCATCGGCAAAACAAAGCCCATTAAAAATCATGTTCCTCTACCTTGGTGGAATTCGGAGTGTAACGAAGCAGTACGTGCCAGCAAAACAGCTTTTAATAGATTTAAGAAGCATAAAACACTCGAAAATAAAATTAACTACAAAAAAATGAAGGCTAGAGCTCAACGTTTAATAAATCAAACAAAAAAATCCAGTTGGGCCCAATATGTCTCCAGCATTAACAGCTCCACTCCTGTAAGAGAAGTATGGAAGAAAATACGTAAAATTTTTGGTATAAAGGAGTCATCCCCAATATCTAGTCTCAAAATAGGTAATCAAATTGTCACCTCTCCTCTTGAAATTGTTAATACATTAGCTAAAAGCTACAGAGAAATGTCCTCCAATGAAAATTTTGACCTTGTATTTCTGGAAAATAAACTAGAGGCCGAAAGGTCTAACCTCTATTTAGAAAACTATAACACTCCATTAAACGCTCCTCTCACGTTACAAGAACTAAACAACTCACTGAACGATCTAAAAGAAACAAGTCCTGGGCCCGACGATATCCCAAGTATTTTCTTAAAGCACCTACCCACTTCCGCTAAAAATTACATGCTTCAATTATTTAACTTCATTTGGCAGCGACACCAATACCCATCTGTTTGGTCAAAATCTATCATTCTCCCATTTCTCAAAATCCCGTCTAGACCCGAATTCCTATAGACCGATAAGCCTAACTTGTGCAATGGGCAAGCTACTAATGGGTAGGAAACAATTATTAACTCAAGGCTGATTTGACATCTAGAATATTCGAACTTACTTATAAACGAACAAAATGGTTTCCGACAAAACCGATCCGGGATAGACAACATATTAGACCTGGAAAGTGATATTCACGAATCTCTGGTAACAAAACAGCATTATATCGCAGTATTTTTTGACTTAAGAAAAGCATTTAATACATGTTGGAGATTCAACATTTTAAAAAAGTTACAGTCATGGAACATTCGTAGAAATTGCCTTCATTTTATTAAGAACTTTCTAGAAAACAGATCTTTTTGTGTAAGAGTTAACAACTTCTATTCCGAAATGCAGGAGAAAGAAAACGGTATCCCTCAAGGCTCAATTATTAGTCCTACACTTTTCTTAATTGCTATTAATGACATAATCAAGAACCTCAAAAAACCTTTAAAAGCACGTTTATATGCAGATGACATGGTGGTCTATGTAAAAGGCAAAGATATTAATTTAACTTCAACAATTTTGCAAACATTCTTACAAAAACTCGAAAAGTGGTCTCGCGATACTGGTTTTCAATTCTCGGTTACAAAAACCATTGGTATGGTATTCTCAAAAAAGAACTTCTCAAATAATCCCAATCTCAAGTTTTTCAACACATCTAGATAGAAGAATAATCTAGATCTAATTCTCCGTCAGCATTACGAACATTGCTATAAAATCTTTACAGATGCATCTAAGTGTGATAAAGGAGTAGGTGCTGCATTCGTTACTCCAAGCGATACATATCAATTTCGTCTTTCAACCTTCTTTTCGATTTTCTCAGCTGAGCTCAGAAATTGCTAAATGTGCCGATATACAAAAAGCCGAGAATCGAAATACCGCGAGTGATATAAAAGCTTTTATAAAAAATCGAGTTTTGTGCAAGTGGAAAAACGACTGGCAATCTTCTCAAACATCACTGAAGCAAATTAAAAATGACGTTACAGCTTGGAAACCCTCAACCAGGAACAGAAGAGAACAATTGGTGATAACTAGATTACGAATTGGACACACGAGACTTACTCACTCATATTTACTGTCCAAAAGTGATCCACCTATTTGTGAAACATGTAATGTACAAATAACCGTTAACCATTTATTAATTGAATGTCATAGATTTGCCAATTTTCGTCGTACATTTAACATACCTAACAGTTAAAGTAATTTATTAGGCACTAATTTTCCTGTTATTAATATCGTAAATTTCTTAAAATCTATAGGAATATTTTATAAACTATAATTTTGTAATTCTGTAGCCGCCGCTAATAACCATTATGGTGGATGCGGATGTAATTTCTAAATAAAAAAAACAATTCTCAGAAACATGCATTAGTTTGTATTTGTGTTATTTATTATTTACGATAAAGCTCGTTAAAAATGAAATAACGGTGATTTTCAAGGTGACCCGGATTTTATGATCGCCAGTATATTTTACCAGGCTCATCTAAATGTAAATATCGATGAGAATATTAAAACTTTGTATTATTATATATCTCAGTCATTTATAATTTTGCAGTTAATAACTACTCCTGGTAGAGTACTTTTATTTTAATTTTTATTGCCTGCTTTTGTTACAGATAAATATATTTTTACACAGTCTCACCGAAATATGAGGCGACTATATGAATACACCTGCCCCGGTAAACCTTTCTATTAGCCGAATCAACACCTTTGTATCGATAATATCATGAGTGGATTATCGCCGATAAGACAGATAAGGATATAACTCGAGACATTTTACAACTACTAAAAAATTTTCGTAATAGATGTTTATGGTTTTTGACTATCCTTATCCAATATGGATTCGTCAAAAAGAAATGCCAAAGAAACAAATCCCAGAAACACAGCTTCCATTTTTCGCCTTATAACATTCCTGTAAGTAATTTTTTTGTATAATATTTTTATCTTAACTTTTGATCAAAATTATTTTTAATTATTAATTATACTACAAATCTTTATCAATTCGCAATATATGTATGGTTTATAGATAATGTTTTTTTTTAATTATATACTTATATACTGTAGCTGAGATATAGAGTTAGGGTAAAATATTTTATGTAATAATAAAACACACTTCCACAAAATTTATTATAACATCTTATCACTACATTTGGCATGCGTTTACACTTTATATTATTTAATGAAATATCTTGAGGATGGGAGAAATGTTTGTCTCAAGTTGGTCAATCAGAATTATATCTGTGTTTTTTAATTTGGTAATTTCCATAGATTCTAACGAAGATAACTTAAGGCCTTTATTTTGAATGTGAAGAATTTCGAAATTCGTCATTAAAAGAATGATTATGATCTAAAAGGTGAAGTGCGTATGTAGAATCTGTTTTTCTATTATTAAAAGCCCTTTTATGCTCTGATATTCGTTTAAAGTTTGACCGATGTAAGTTTTTCGGCAGTCGCCACATTTAAGTTTGTATACACCACTGTGTAAGTTGTTGTTTGTTCTGAAAGCTGGTGTTATTCCTTTCTTTGTTATATGTTTGGCTATTTTTGTTGATATTTTGCCTGCATATGTAATCGAGCAGAAGGTACTGGGTTTTCTCTGGTGGTTTAAATACTAATTTCAGGGCTTTCTTGTGTAGTTTTTCATTTAAAATTTTATTAGTCGTTTGTTCATTGTGTCCATTGTTTACTGCTATTTGCTTAATGATATTTAATTCTGTCTCAAAGTTGTATTTTGACATCGGAATTGCTGTTAACCTATGTGACAAACTGTGATATGCTGCCAGTTTATGCTGTGTAGGATAGAATAATGAATTGTGTATAGTCGTGTCAGTATAGGTAGGTTTATGAAATATGGAGAAGTCGTGTTTGTTTTTAAGTCTGATAATTTTTAAATCTAAAAAATTTATGGATTGATTTTTTTCTGTTTTTATTGTAAATTCAATATAATTATGAAGTGAATTAATATACGATAAAATTTAGTCAAGTTGCCTGTTAGTTTCCTGCTTAGTTAGTGTAATAAAAATTGGTCTGATATTAGTGAATTTACAATGGAAACAGAACAAAATCAATGCATAAATTTTTTAGATTTAAAAATTATCAGACTTAAAAACAAACATGACTTCTCCATATTTCATAAACCTACCTATACTGACACGAATATACACAATCCATTATTCCATCCCACACAGCATAAACTGGCAGCATATCACAGTTTGTCACATAGATTAACAGAAATTCCGATGTCAAAATACAACTTTGAGACAGAACTAAATATCATTAAGCAAATAGCAGTAAACAATGGATACAACTAACAAACCTTTAATAAAATTTTAAATCAAAAACTACACAAGAAAGCCCTGAAATTAGTATTTCCACCACCAGAGAAAACCAAGTACCTTCTGCTCGATTACATATGCAGGCAAAATATCAACAAAAATAGCCAAACATATAACAAAGAAAGGAATAACACCAGCTTTCAGAACAAACAACAACTTACACAGTGGTGTATACAAACTTAAATGTGGCGGCTGCCGAAAAACTTACATCGGTCAAACTTTAAACGAATAGCAGAACATAAAAGGGCTTTCAATAATAGATAAACAGATTCTTCATACGCACTTCACCTTCTAGATCATAATCATTCTTTTAATGACGAATTTCAAATTCTTAAAATTCAAAATAAAGGCCTTAAGCTATCTTTGTTAGAATCTATGGAAATTAACAATTTAAAAAACACAGATATAATTCTGAATGACCAACTTGAGACAAACAGTTCTCCCCTTCTCAAGTTATTTCATTAAAGACTATAAAGTGTAAACGCATGCCAAAAATAGATCACTTGAGAAACGCACTCTACCGAAACAGCTATAACGATAAGATTTTACAATAAATTTTGTGAATGTTTTGAAAACAAAGTTTTCAGTATTTTATTGTTACATAAAATCTATAAAAAAAATATACTGTTGAGTAATCGTTATCGTGCTGAGGATTGTAGTCCTTATCGGAGTCGTTATCATCGCTATTAGAAATTATATTAAACATTTGATCACTGCTGCAATCCATGTTAGGGGAACGACGGGTAATAACGAATACTTAATTAAAATAATTGTTTATTTGAAATATAAAAATGTTGAAAACTCGGAAACCACTACAGAGTGGCTAACAGTAATAAAGCTATTAATTTTTGTTATTGGATAATCAAAAATAAAAATTTTAATAATAAAAAAACTCAATTAAAAATTTTCAGGAAATGTTCGCTGTTACCCGAAATGTCGGGTAATAATAAACATGAGAAGGGTAATGGCGAACAGTATTACCGATTAACAAAAATCTCATCCTATAGTTGTCCGGTGTGTCCGAGCCGCTGCATAATTTATGCACCCATCCACCGCATATAATGCAACGGAACCAAAGTTCGCTTTTCCCGAACTCACCACAAATTAAACAAGATTCTCCTTCATTACAATCGTCGGTATTAATATCGTCATTGTCATCAGATTCATCATCCTTATATGATGTCGAATCTTCCTCTTCGCTTGAAGATTGTAGTACTTTTCTCTTTGCAGTTTTATTTTTATTTTTAAAAATTTTTGTTTTTCAATTTCTTTTTCCATTTTTTATTTCCTTCTAAGCTCCTTTTGTTCGAGTTCTAATTTCAAAGGCGTTGAGGTTAATATTTCGGATCTTTGTTTTTTTCTCACACCCTTCTTCGGAACAGATATCTTTTGTTTTTCTTTTGGTAAAGGCAAGATATCGCTGAATGAAACATTTTCGGTATTTTCACATATCTGGTTTTCTTTGGAAGGGCCTGGTTGGGGTTCCAGTAAATCTTCTTGAATAGTTTGTGAAAGACCTTCTTGGCTATTATTTTGTTGAGTTTGATTATCGTTTGAACTGTAAAAGTCTTCTTCATTAAATGTATTTCGGTTGAATGGAAAAATTCCGGTCTTCTCAAAACCGTTTGCAGCTTTGTCTATGCTTGCAACTCTAGTATACGCCGTTGAGAATAAAGTGCTTATATGGCACATTTCAATTTTCTCATAGGGTTGAGATTTTAAAAACTAATCACATTCAACGTCATATGCTCGCTTCAATGATAAGAAAAAGCTAACGTCTAGTGGTTGCAGACGATGCGAGGTATGTGGAGGTATTGACAGCATAATGATACCATTTTCTTTGCAAAAATTATAAATTGCAATAGAGCAATGACTGGAGTGATTGTCCAGCACCAGTAAAATGGGATCATCTCTTGTAGGTTTATTGGTTTTCGCAAAATGTTGAATCCAAAACAGGAACACTTCTTCGTTCATCCAACCGCTTTTTGAACAGGAGAACAAAGAACCTGGAGGCCCATCCTTTTCTAAAGCAGGATTTCTTCTCAGTTTTGGATAAATGAATAGTGGAGGTGTAAAAGATTCGCTGGCACTCATTCAACAGCATACCGTCACGTTCTTGCCTCTTTCTCCACTTGTAATGGCTCCAACTTGTTTTTGGTCTCTAGGTCCAATGATCAGATTAGGCCTATTTACGTTTGTAATGCCAGTATCATCGACATTAAATATTCGAGTAGGTGGAAACTTGTATTCATCGTACAGCTTACCCAAATTGTCATAAAACCTTAAGACTTGATCCTTATTGAAACCTTGAATGCGATTAAGACTTATTGCTTCAGGTTTACGGAAACTTAACTCAGGATGCCTTGACATGAATCCATATAACCAGTCTTTACCTGCTTCTTGTTTTTCTCTGTTGAAACTATGTTTTAAGTTTAATTTCTCTGTATAGGCGAAGGCCTCTTTTCGCAACTGAATTGGGGTTAATCCATAAAATATTTTAGATAACGTTAGTAAATGACGACTTATTTCTTCTTCCTGTTCATTTGAAAAGAGAGTGTTTGCACCCAGCCTGCCTTTGTAAAAGCCTCTAGATACTCTGTTTTGTAATGTTGTAACAGGTATATTAAATTGGCGTGCAGCTTCCCTTAGGCCATAACGTCTTTCTTCAATTGCCTTTAGAGCAGCTTTCATTTGATCATCAGTCCATAAAAATTTGTTGGTACTTCGTTTCCGTTTAAAAGGCATCTGAAAAAGATACAAATTGTTAAATAAGCAAAAGAAAAGCAAAAATGTAAAGAATCTAAGCCAAATTATTAAAAGAGTAAACGCGAACACTTGGCGGGTAATCGCGAACATCTGTTCGTGATTACCCGATTTGGAAATGAATATGAAGAAACGAAACAATATAAATGCATTTAACTTCTCCGTAATGGGACAATTTTATAGGTTAAATAATAGTAAGTTAACTAACTCTAACAATTTAAATGAAACCATCAAGTGTTTATACCACCAAAAACAAATAAATCGCTATAAAAAATTCCACAAATACGGGGCAACTGTGTATCTATGCCACCACGTGCAGACTAGTAGCACAGTTTAACCACAAACAGTGGGGCCGGGGGTTGCGCTCTTCTTCCAATCGGCGTAAAGCTGAGCGGGAAAAGAACAAATCTCAGGGGACAAGTTTTGCACGGAGAGTCTTAGGACTTTGCACCTCCTTAAACTATCCCAAGACCGCTGGGTACCCCCAACAATGATTGGGGGTGTGTAATCAATCTTTGATTGCACCCTTCACGTGGTGGCCCTGTTGAAACTAAACTCAGCGGATCTAGACTAGATAGTCGATAAACAATCCCCACGCCAAGCCGTGAGACACCGTGGTGAAGGCTGTGAGGCACTGGGGTGACAGTGTCGCAAACGGTTCATTTGGGGCAACAGGTCACACCCCTTAGTATTTAGACCTTACCCTCGCAAGCAGGGCTCTGCGAGGGGTCAATATGGAAACTGTCTTTCCCTAGCTACTCGTGGGATCAATATGGAATCTCAAAAACAAACAAAAACAAATACAAAAAAAACTCAGGGCCAAAGGGTTCCCGATGCCGAAGGGCCAGGGAACTCCAAAGCCAAAATCACAGTTCCTAAAGCCGAAGAGCAGGGAGCTTCTGGAGAAAATCCGAACGCCGAAAGGCCCGGATTTTCTAAAGAAATCTCCCAAGCTGATAGGCAAGGAAACAAAATGGCTGTCAGAGTAACAGCGTTGGAAGACGTTGATCTCATGAGAGACGAAGAAATTAGGGCTGCAAAGCTATCTGGCGTTTCTAAAGTCAAAATCAGTAGGCTGGTGAAACAAGGCCAAGATTACGTTCAAGCCAAAAGGGCTGTAATAAAGGCCAATTTCATCAAGGCGACTGAAAGGGCAAAAGAGATGCCGTCAAAGCCAATAAAGGTCATGACAAAAGTATTACAAACCCAGAAGATCGATGGCCCAAAAAGGCTAAGGTCAGACGGAAGCACACCACCCGAAAGCCAACGCAAAGGGAAAAGGCCAAGAACCGAAGGTGTGACTTTCAGCGAAGCTGCCGCTTCTGTTAAGGTTGCAGTGGTACTAACAGGATTCCCGGAAGCCAAGATGGATATAGACAAGCTTAAGGCAGTCGAAATAGCCATCTTGGGTGCGTATGACAAAATTCCGGAAGCAGGACCACAGGTTCGCTTCCTGAAGAGTACATACAGGCCGGGTTTCCTGGAGCTTAACTGTGCGGACGACATAAGTACGCGGTGGCTGAAGGAGGTGATTCCAACCCTGAGGCCTTAAAATAGGGCATCTCTCAGGGCTGTGGAGGGGGAAGACATACCCAAGCCGCACTCATGCACTGTCTTCGTACACGACGAGCATGGGGAACGTCTTGAGTCCAAGAGGATCCTTAATAGACTAAGGATAAGTAACCATGGGCTCAGGACACATCTATGGACAGTCTGGGGTAGTAAACCTTTAGAGAAAGGGGTGTTATGGACCTTCTCGATGGATTCTGAATCTCGAGAAGAACTCCAGAAATTAAAAATGTCACCCTTTTTCGGAGTAGGACGGTTAACGTTCCGACCCAAAGAAGGGAAGACAAAAACACGGAATGAAAAGCCAGTAGCAACTCGCTCCAGTGAAACAGGGGAGACCTCCCTACATATGGAGGTTCAGGACGAGGAACAACCTTCTTCGGGTGGAGCTGACACACCCATAAGGACTAATGTCCAAGAGTGTGTCGGACCCACGGAAGAAGGAATGTCCACAGATCCAGAACCGGCCATCTCTTCGCAATGAAGAGAGAAATAAGGCTCCTGCAGGCCAATCTTCAACATGCAAAAGCCGCATCGGCAACGCTAGTTAGAAGATTGGAACAAGAAGGCATTGATGTGGCCCTCCTGCAGGAGCCTTGGAGGATAGGTGAGAAGATTTCTGGCCTATCAACCAAACAAGGTAAGGTTTTATACACACCCAAAGCTGTAAGGCCAAGGTCGTGTATAATTCACAGTAATAGAGTAGATTGTACATTAATCCCGGTGCTCTGCACTGATGATATTGTTACAGCTGTTCTAACTATAACCACGGAAGTAGGAGAGAAGAAACTGGTGGTGTGTTCAGCCTACTTTCCAGGTGATGAGGCTCTGTGTCCACCAAGCATTATAAGCGACATAGTTGCATATTGTCTAGGAAAAGGATTACAGCTCATTATAGGATGTGATGCCAACGCACATCACACCGTGTGGGGAAGCACAAACATTAATGCAAGGGGTGAGTATATTTTGAATTTCATCTTATCTGAAGGTTTGGTTATATCCAATATAGGAAACAAGCCAACTTTTGTCACTAAGGCACGCAAAGAAGTGTTAGATTTAACACTCTGCACGAGCAGGATAAGTGATATAATAACAAATTGGGTTGTGTCTGACGAACCCTCATGTTCGGATCACAGACATATACGATTTAACCTTGATATTTTTCCATCGGAAATTAAATACAGGAATCCTAGAGATACAAACTGGGTAGGATATAGGGAGTCCCTCAGTAAAAATCTCGAGGAATGTACGATTTCGTTTAAAAGCCCAGAGGTTATAGACTCGGCGGCAGAAACGATAAGCGAAGCTATTATGGCGGCTTACCAGGAAAATTGTCCAGAAAAAAACAAGGAAAAGTACGGGCAGTAATACAGTCTGGTGGAACAACGGCTTAAGGAAGATGAGATCGGAAGTCCAAAGCCTATTTAATAAAGCCAAAAGTAACCAAGATTGGGATGCCTACAGGTATAAGCTAACGCTATACAATAAAGAAATTCGGAAAGCCAAAAGGAATTCATGGAGAGAGTTTTGCGAGAAGATTACAGATATCCCGGCATGTTCTCGAATTCAAAAAGTCCTGGCAAAGGATGGTGCTACAACCAAAGAAGTAGGTTTCCTAAAGAAAGCTAATGGCAAATTTACGGACACCAAAGAGGAAAGTCTTAGAGAACTAATGAACACGCACTTTCCGGGCTCAACAATTCTGGATTATGCAGATAGGCAAACCAACATAGACCAAAGGCTCACTAGACCAAGGTCTACAGATTGGAAAATAGCCACAGCAGTCACAAGACCAAACAGAATTAGATGGGCTATAAATAAGTTTCGGCCATATAAGTCTCCAGGGACAGATGGCATATATCCAATACTGTTGCATATGGGATTAGAGGTATTGATACCACACCTATGCAAGCTCCTCAAAGCCACTTTAGCATGGGGCATCGTACCGGAAATATGCCAAAAGGTCAAAGTCATATACTTGCCTAAGGTAGGTAAAGTATCAGACCTAACACCAAAGTCATATAGACCGATAAGCCTATCTTCTTTTCTATTAAAAACGCTGGAAAGGCTTCTTGATAGGTACATCAGAGACGAAGTGCTAAAAGATAATCCTCTAAGCAATCGTCGATATGCATACCATCCTGGTAAATCTACGGACTCCGCGCTGGATGATCTAAATAGGCTTATCTCAAAGTCAATGGAAGACAAAGAGATAGCAATGGCCGCTTTTTTAGATATAGAAGGGGCATTTAATAATGTTACCACCAGCTCTTTGATAGGGGCTATCAGTAGACGAGGCGCACCTACGGTAATATGCAGATGGATAAGGGCATCCCTGGAGAATGGGACAGTAATGTCCACTCTGGGTAAAGCAACCATCAAAGCAAAAGTAGGTGGAGGCTGTCCACAAGGAGGAGTTCTGTCCCCTCTACTTTGGGCAACCTTGGTAGATGATCTCAGAAATCTGTCCACAGAAGGCTTTTATTGTCTAGGATATGCTGACGATATAGCAGTCGTTGTCAGGGGCAGGTTTGCTCAGGTAGTTTCTGAGAGAATACAAGCAGCCCTAAATATAGTTGACGACTGGTGTAAACAAGAGAGACTGATAGTCAATGCTCAGAAAACACAAATTGTCAACTTCACCAAAAAAACAGCACTACAAGGCCTAAAACCACCGGTGCTCGGAAGAACAGAGATTTCATTTGCCAAAGAAACAAAATACCTTGCGGTATATTTTGATCATAGGCTTACATGGAATACTCACATTCTAAAAACCACACAGAAAGCTACTATGTCCTTGGGCAGATGTAGAAAAATGTGCGGTAAGAATTGGGACTTAACCCCAAAATGACTCTATGGTTATATACAAGGGTTATTAGACCCATGATAACCTATGGCTCGGTGACGTGGTGGACAAAGACGCAGCAAGTGGGAGCAATAAGGCTGCTAGGTAATACACAAAGGCTAGCATGCTTGTGTATTACGGGGGCCTTAAAAACAACTCCTACTGCATCGCTGGAAGTCCTGTTGAATCTACCACCACTTCATATCTTTATACAGGGCGAAGCCAGATCCGTGATCCACAGATTAATCCATAGTCAGCGACATATAAGCCAGATGCATGGTACTGACCACAGAAAGCTAATCGAGGAGCTAAAAGCCGATATTGTGATGGGGAAACCTATCGATGCAACAGTTACGAGATATAGCTTTAACAATAAGTTCACAATTAAGATACCAGGCAGGGAAGACTGGAATAAAGGTGTACCCATACAAGCTGCTGCTACCTGGTACACGGATGGCTCAAAAACATCGGAGGGTGTGGGAGCCGGCATAGTAGGGACAAATCAAGGGATAGATTTCCCGGTAAGTCTATCTAGGGATGTGACAGTTTTCCAGGCGGAAATAACTGCAATCCATCACTGCGTGGAAGAAATAGAAAGGCAGGAAAGAAAGTTCTGTTCAGTTGCTATCTTCACAGATAGTCAGGCAGCGCTTAAGGCACTCAATTCTGTAGAGGTCAATTATAAGCTAGTATGGGATTGCGTGTGTGCCCTAAATAAACTAGGAGACCGTAGCAAGGTTACGGTAGCCTGGGTACCGGGGCACGAGGGTCATAAGGGCAATGAAAAAGCAGATGAAATGGCCAAACAAGGCTCATCATTGCCATTCATTGGACCGGAACCCTTCTGCGGAGTTGCTAAATCAGTAACAAGAACGGCTACAAGGAAGTGGGTAGCTCGCAAATCTCTGGAATGGTGGAGGAATTCACCAGGACAAAGACAGGCGAAACAGTTCATTACAGAACATTCGCCAAAATTTACGGCAGACCTAATAAGCAAAGACAGGAAAACAGTCAAGGTCATAGTAGGTCTTCTAACAGGGCACTGTAAGCTGAATAGGCACTTGAAGCTGATGGGATTATCAGATGATGACCTGTGCAGATTCTGTCACCTCGAAGAAGAAACAGCAGAGCACATTTTATGTCAGTGTGACAGTCTTTCAAATGTGCGGTTCTTTGCATTAGGAGAAGAAAATCCACCGGCAAATAGCTACATGGAAGGTACAGTCTCGAAGCTACTAGACTTTATAAAAAGGGTCAGGCTAGAGAATGTTATCTAGGACTAGAGGACCACAATAGATCTGAAAAGGTCGCAGTGGAATAGGCCGAAAGGCCACCTCTCTTAATCTAATCTAATCTAACCACAAACAGTTAGGACACTCGGAGTCGGCGCCTTTGAAGTATAAAAGTATCCAGACGCCATATTGAAAACAGACCAAATCAGTTACGGACTGGCACAAGTGGTTAGAACAGAGACGTGTTTATATTATTTTAAAGTTAGTAAACAAGTTAATTTGAATTAATTACAATCGACAATATATTGTTTTAATTTTAATCCTCAGCTCGTATCGTTATTTTATAAACACACAACTGGTATCGTGGGGTGTGTAAATACTCCAAAATTAAAGTGACCAGCATTTATCTTTGCATTGAAAAAAAGAAGACATATCTCATACAATATTTATTATTAATTAAAAAATACAAAAGTTAAATATTATTATTAAAAATGTTTTATTTATTTTATATAAAAATAAAACTTTTATACCATAACCAAATAAGAAACTGAAAAACTTCTATTCCTACTAAAGTAAAAAACAACTCTTACAATTATTTGGGAGGCAATTTTTTTGTGTAAACTAACTTAAATAGACTTACTTTTAACTAACTTTAACAATAATTTAACAAAAGTAAACTTACAAAAAATTTTAACAAGTAAAAATGATATCGGAAAAATTAAGAGGGAGTGATGAATACGTATTATATCTTAATTTCTAAAACAATCTTAACAAAAGTTTCGGGTGACACTATGTTCCTTACAACTTGCTCTCTTACAGTCATCACATGATTTCACTTTTCTGTCTTTATGTTTCGGACATCTTGTCTTAGCAGGTTGTCGATTTGGAAGTTCCTCAGTTGGGTTTCATGAATTCTTGTCTTGACCTGTTCCAAGAATTTTTATGATTGTGGTTTTTAAATCATTAGAGAGCTGTTTCATATCTGTTCTTCTTTTCAGATGTTCATTCAAAAGACTTTTACCGAGTAATATCGTAAAATGTTTTTGAGACAAAGAACATTGACTATTTGCGCTTTTATAAAGAACATGCATTTTTTCTTGTTATATCTGAAATTACATAAAAGACAGCCAGAGGCCATCTTTTTTATTATAAGTTTTTTACCTGCCTTTTTAAATTGCATTCACTACAGTTTCTAGTAGAATAGTTGTGAATTTAAAATTTTTTTAGTAGCAATGGTACTTATTTGTTTTTAAAGTATTTCGTACAGTTCTAGCAGTGATACCAGTTTCTGTTGAAATTAGGGTGTTGTTACAAGGAAAATTGATTTCAGTTAGACTACTTACGGCAGTTGCACGCTGTTCCTGTTCTTGATTAATTGCACGAGCTGGTTAATTTATCTCTATCACTATCCGTGCATGTTCTACAATTATTTTTTCACAATCAGTTTTTTCAAATTTAAAAATAATGTTGTGAATTGCAGATTTTGATGGTACAGGGCCTTCGAATGAAAACGTACCGATTATATCGTTGGCACTACTTCCAGAATAATATCATTTAATAATTTGAATTTTATGTTCAGTTGTAAAGGTTACCATTTTCCTAAGTGGAAATATCAATTGCATTATTTTTTTTTGCGAATAAAACCAGAATTATTATTTATATATTTATTTATTAACGGGATGACCCCATTTTTTACAAAATAATTAACAACGTAAAATATCCTAACCATAACACAAATACTAAAACTAAATAATTATTAAATATTGTTAAACAATTATTAAATTACATAAATTAAATTTTCCTGGGAATCGTTTTAAAATGAAATAAATAACCCCAAGTTCTTATAAAAATTATATGAAAACTCCCAAGTTGAAGGTCACTCATCTTCGATCCCTAATGTACTCAGTCAAACAGTGCTTGAATCTTACAGATTTTATACCCAGCAGATCCGACACCCTGATAGGGTAAAAGGAAGGGGAGAAAGAAAGAAATATCCAGCAGATCATAAGATTGACTAAAGTCATTTCCCAGTATCTGAATTCTGATATGGGAATTTGGCATAGTTAGTGTGATAGTGTTTTATAGAGAACAAAGACATGTCTTTAAGAATTCTAGTGCTACATCTAAAGTTGATAGGACCTAATAAATCAGAACAGTCAGTTGTATGATTAAGTAGTTTATAGAGAAAGACTAGATCGCATTTTAGTTCTATAGTTTTCTAAGAAACTGATATTTAGCCTTGACCTTAGTTCAACCAAAGACAAGTTCTTTAAGTTTAATCTATAAGCACAAATCCGGAAAAACTTATTTTGAATTTTTTCGATGGTGTAAATATGGTTAACATAGTATGGTGACCATTCTCTAGAAGCATAAGACAGGATGCCACAAATAAAAGTAAGATATAAAATTCTATATGTGGGTACCGAAATATCTCGAGAATTTCTTGTGATAAAATCTAGATTTATTGTGATTTCATTACTAATGAAAAAGTAGACGTATATTTGACGTTTCCCTTATCAAAACTGAATGTCACTTTAACAAAACTACAATTCAATTCTAATGGGTGTTAAAAACAAGCTCGTATGTCGGTACTAGTTTCATACTATATTCGGCTTCTCTTTGCTAGTAGAACAACCTGATACTGTTCTTTTCGCACTAATTATGCGTGCTATATACAGTTTTCAGATTACCACAACTGTATAGTATTTTTTTGCTACTAACATTTATATATTAGCTTATTCTTAATGTAAGCTTAATTTATTCTAAACAAAAAAATTGAAAAACAAACAATTATAAAAAAACTATTATTTGTAATATTTGGAACATGAACATGTATTTAACCAGACTTGGAACATGGAAATTTGGTTAAAATTATAATTAATTGGGCAATTGTTACAAACCATTATGTATTTCTGCATTTCCTGTAACAGAGTTTTCTGAGGGAATATTTACTTCACTATTGTGAACAGTGTCAGCAAAAGAAGTTAAAGGCATTGTAATACTTTTATTAGAAGTAAATCAACAAATCAAAACAACTACATGGCACTATACTAACACTTATTTTGCATTATTTACCTAGGTAAAAAAGTAAATACTGTTTACCTACAGAGAGAAAATTTACTTCTTGTAGTAATTAAATAAATAATAGTAATTTTTCATGTTAGTAGTAAACAAATCTATTTATTGATCCAAACGATTAATTTATTTTTTATAGATTTATTTGAAATATTTTATAACTTGATTCTCAAGTTCATTTATTTTTTGGGACAAACGATAATTTTCATTTCTCAATTCCTTTACTTTTGATCTGAGAACTTCCTTCCTTGGAGTATGGGAAGATAGAAGTAAAGGTGTTTGAGTGCTCAATGTTGGAGAAAATTCTGACAGTGGTGAAGTTGATTTATCTACATTATCTGTAAACAGAAAAAAATGTATTATACATAAGTCAATACTCTTGTAATAATAGAAAAAAGTCCAATTTAGAAATGTTATAATGTATTGTATATTTCTTTTGGAAAAAGAGTGCTAATTCTATCACTTGTTATGAATGAATTCTCTGAATGTTTACTACTAGTATTAAAATTCATATAACTTTTAACAACTTTTATTTTTAACTGTTTTTTAAAAATAGGATTATACATAGAGTGGATCAAACAGACTAAATAACCAGGTATAACCTGTAGAGCATTCTTAACTTTGATATATAATAACATAAGGAACACTATTTAAAATTGAAACATAGATTTCAATAGTTTAGAAACCTCCTTTTAATTTTAATACCGTTTTGCACTTGATGTCTTATAATGAAACATTAATATCTGATATTAAAAATAAATATCTTTTTGGGATAACCAACATATTTAAAACTTCACTGTCCAATGAATCACATATGATTCAAATAGCATGGTTATATGCTAAATGGATTATATATAATCCATTCATGATTCAAATGTGATTCAAGAGTAGGTCATGATATTTAATATTAAAATAACATTGGACTTGGAGACTCTTCATAGCTATTACCATTTGGACAGTGAAGTTTTAAAAATAATAGATAAGTATTTACCAAAAAACACTAATAGAAAATGACTTACCTAAAAGTGAATATGAATTTTATGAATAATTTAAGAAACAATTGTCATCAAAATGTAGATGAAAAAGTTGATAACTTTTATGAAAATCTGGAAGCTTTACATATAAATCCTCCCATCCAGCAGCTCGTGCCCAGGTTTCTGCCCTGAAACAAATATATTTTACGAATTTGAAAATTATTGAAAATTGACTAGATAAAATGAATAAAAAAATATTACTACGCGAAAACTTTATCATTATAGATTACAAAATTTAGCAAATTTGAGTTTTATAAACTTTCATAACAAAATAGAAATATCATTTCTATATAATATATATATATATATATATATATATATATATATATATATATATATATATATATATATATATATATATATATATATATATATATATATATATATATATATATATATATTATATATACAAAAGTAAGTACACAAATATTATTTTAATAGTTGTAGAGGTACAGCAAAAAGTAGGGGTCTTCAAAAATGAACCTGTCTTAAATCATTTAAACTTGTAATTTACGTTTATTAGTTACGGATATTGACAAAAGAAATACATACCTTTGAGGATCCTTGGGAAAAGTAAAAAACGTACCTCCCGTCTTCGAACGTGAATTTTTGCAAGTGTTCACAGCACAATGGTCTCCAGGCATAATGAAATTACAAATATCTCTTGGAAACCACAAAACTAATATTTACCTACGTATATAATATACGAAGTTGAAATTTGATAATACAATTTAGTTCTAAAAAGAATTATTTTTAGACTTAATTAAACGAAAAATAAAGCGACACAGAAATAAACAAACAAATCACGACAGATGACTACACGTCACATTAATTCCAGTTGGATGTCACAAGATTTCGGTCTGTTTTCAATATGGCGATATGGCCTGCGCTAAATGATGCGCGTACTTTTTCCCGCCTGTCAAGTGTCCATACTATTTCTTTTTTTTTATTCTTTCTTTTTTTATATATACTATGCTAGTAGGAAGCAGAAGTACGAAATGAAGTTTACAACGGAATGATACAGATGACGTACGCATGTATTCTGTGATGTTCGCAATCACCCGCTGTTCGCTATTACCCGTCGTTCCCCTACCCCTACTACTATGTAGCTTATCTATAAGACAGATAAGGATAATAACTCGAGACATTTTACAACTACTAAACATTTTTTATAGATGTTTATGGTTTTTGACTATCCTTATCCAATATGGATTCGTCAAAAAGAAATGCCAAAGAAACAAATCCCAGAAACACAGCTTCCATTTTTCGCCTTATAACATTCCTGTAAGTAATTTTTTTTGTATAATATTTTTATCTTAACTTTTGATCAATCTTATTTTTAATGACCAATTAGGTACTAGTTTAATAAACCGGAACCGTGTCTACGGAGATGAAATTTATATCAATCAATTCTCCTTCACTTACTAATGATTGTGCAATAATTTTTATTCGGTGCAAAGCGTTCTTTTTTATGTAATTCCGATTTAAAATATGCCCGATTTTTAAAAGCCACCGCCATTATTCGCCATTATTTACCATGAAACAACAAGAAATGACAAGAATGACAACTGTTTCTTATGATCAAGAAGGGTAATTTTAACCAGTGTTGCCATAGTTATTCAAAATTATGTTTTCTAATGAAAAATAAAAATTTACCTAAAACGTAAAGTTTATAAATTATTACCTACTTTTAACTGAAAAGTATGTATAGCTTTTTTACAAGGGTCAGTTTAGATTTGGTTACGTTCCTATACGTTTATTATCACGTTTTCTTATGAACAATAAAAATTTTGATAACATTTTATTCTTATTACTGCTTTTTTACCAGCGTTAGGTTAGATTTGGTTACGTTCGTTTAGTTTTAATTTCATGTTTTTTGATGAAATATAAAAATTTTGATTTTTAATTATACAAAATTTTATTCTTATTACTGCTTTTTTACCAGCGTTAGGTTAGATTTTGTTACGTTGGTTTAGTTTTAATTTCATGTTTTCTTATGAAATATAAAAATTTTGATTTTTAATTATATTATAACATTTTATTTATTTATATTACTGCTTTTTTTACCAGTGTTAGGTTAGATTTGGTTTATTGGTTTACATTTTTAATAATAAAATAAGACGTAGGTTAACGGGTACTCGTTTTGCACTTGGTTATTAAGATTGTATCCACCTGGTAATTTTCATGAAATTTTTAGATCTTTTATATTTTTATATTTTTTCATAATTTAACAGTAAAAAACAGTGAGATTTAATATGTTTTAGTTACGTTTTTTTTATTAAGACATGTATATATACTTTTCTTTGCTTTTTATGTAATTTTTTTTTATTCATACTACTTTTTTTGTTATTTTTTCTGTATTTTTGATTATTTGGGCACTTTTACTAGTTTAAAGCAAAGAAAACATTAAAATTTGAGGTTTTTTTCACTTTTTCGGCCAAGTCCACAAAAAATTTGGCATTTTTGAGGCGTTCCGTCTTACTAAATAATTACCATTAATTATACTACAAATCTTTATCAATTCGCAATATATGTCCTATTTATAGATAATGTTTTTTTTTTAATTATATACTTATATACTGTAGCTGAGATATAGAGTTAGGGTAAAATATTTTTATGTAACAATAAAACACACTTCCACAAAATTTATTGTAACATCTTATCACTACAGCTGTTTCGGCAAAGTGCCTTTTTCAAGTGATCTATATTTGGCATGCGTTTACACTTTATATTATTTAATGAAATAACTTGAGGATGGGAGAAATGTTTGTCTCAAGTTGGTCATTCAAAATTATATCTGTGTTTTTTAATGTGTTAATTTCCATAGATTCTAACAAAGATAACTTAAGGCCTTTATTTTAAATGTGAAGAATTTCTAATTCGTCATTAAAAGAATGATTATGATCTAAAACGTGAAGTGCGTATGTAGAATCTGTTTTTCTATTATTAAAAGCCCTTTTATGTTCTGCTATTCGTTTCTTAAAATTTCTACCAGCTTGACCGATGTTAGTTTTTGGGCAGTCGCCACATTTAAGTTTGTATACACCAGTACGGAAATTACTAGAAGAGCAAGACTAGCATGGCAGGATTTGGAAAACTTAGTTGGATACTTAAGAACCGCAAAATACTCCAATACTTGAGGAGCAAAGTGCTTAACCAATGCATCCTTCCTATCATGACATATGAATGTCAAACCTCGACATTAACCAAGGAAAACATGAATAAACTAGTCACAACAGAAAGAACAATGGAAAGAGCAATGTTAGGTATAGGACTATCAGATAAAAAGAGGAACGACTGGGTAAGATCCAAAACAAAATCCAAAACAGATGAGATGGGTTGATTACATTAAAAGAATAGCCTGAACAAATTGGAAATATGTTACTCAGGATAGAGACCGATGTAAGGAGTTGCGAGAGGCCTATGTCCAAACATGGACGACAGAAGGCTAAGAAGAAGAAGACACCAGTGTGTAAGTGCTTTTTATTTTAGCTCTTGTTGTTTTTAATATATTTGTCTAAGTTGTTGTGTGTTCTGAAAGCTGGTGTGATTCCTTGCTTTTTTATGTGTTTGGCTCTTTTTGTTGATATTTTGCATGTATATGTAATCGAGCAGAAATTACTGGGTTTTTCTCTGGTGGTGGAAATACTAATTTCAGGGCTTTCTTGTGTAGTTTTTAATTTAAAATTTTATTAATTGTTTGTTCATTGTGTCCATTGTTTACTGCTATTTGCTTAATGATATTTAATTCTGTCTCAAAGTTGTATTTTGACATCGGAATTTCTGTTAATCTATGTGACAAACTGTGATATGCTGCCAGTTTATGCTGTGTGGGATAGAATAATGAATTGCGTATAGTCGTGTCAGTATAGGTTGGTTTATGAAATATGGAGAAGTCATGTTTGTTTTTAAGTCTGATAATTTTTAAATCTAAAAAATTTATGGATTGATTTTGTTCTGTTTTTATTGTAAATTCAATATAATTATGAAGTGAATTAATATACGATAAAATTTAGTCAAGTTGCCTGTTAGTTTCCTGCTTAGTTAGTGTAATAAAAATTGGTCTGATATTAGTGAATTTACAATGGAAACAGAACAAAATCAACGCATAAATTTTTTAGATTTAAAAATTATCAGACTTAAAAACAAACATGACTTCTCCATATTTCATAAACCTACCTATACTGATACGACTATATACAATTCATGATTCTATCCCACACAGCATAAACTGGCAGCATATCACAGTTTGTCACATAGATTAACAGAAATTCCGATGTCAAAATACAACTTTGAGACAGAACTAAATATCATTAAGCAAATAGCAGTAAACAATGGATACAACGAACAAACATTTTAATAAAATTTTAAATCAAAAACTACACAAGAAAGCCCTGAAATTAGTACTTCCACCACCAGAGAAAAAACCCAGTACTTTCTGCTCGATTACATATTATACAGGCAAAATAACAACAAAAATAGCCCAACATATAACAAAGAAAGGAATAACACCAGCTTTCAGAACAAACAACAACTTACACAGTGGTAAGTATACAAACTTAAATGTGGCGACTGCCGAAAAACTTACATCGGTCAAACTTTAAACGAATAGCAGAACATAAAAGGGCTTTCAATAATAGATAAACAGATTCTTCATACGCACTTCACCTTCTAGATCATAATCATTCTTTTAATGACGAATTTCAAATTCTTAAAATTCAAAATAAAGGCCTTAAGCTATCTTTGTTAGAATCTATGGAAATTAACAATTTAAAAAACACAGATATAATTCTGAATGACCAACTTGAGACAAACAGTTCTCCCCTTCTCAAGTTATTTCATTAAAGACTATAAAGTGTAAACGCATGCCAAAAATAGATCACTTGAGAAACGCACTCTACCGAAACAGCTATAACGATAAGATTTTACAATAAATTTTGTGAATGTTTTGAAAACACAGTTTTCAAATCTATAAAAAAATATACTGATGAGTAATCGTTATCGTGCTGAGGATTGTAGTCCTTATCGGAGTCGTTATCATCGCTATTAGAAATTATATTAAACATTTGATCACTGCTGCAATCTATGTTAGGGGAACGACGGGTAATTACGAATACTTAAGGAAAATAATTGTTTATTTGAAATATAAAAATGTTGAAAACTCGGAAACCACTACAGAGTGGCTAACAGTAATAAAGCTATTAATTTTTGTTATTGGATAATCAAAAATAAAAATTTTAATAATAAAAAAACAGACGCATATGCGTCTATATTCTGATCTCTATCTATCTGACCGTCTATAAGAGTAGACGTGTATTCGCGAAAACGGAGGGCATTTTGAACACTTACTGTAATTGAATTTTATTTTATGTTCTTAGTCATTAATTTAATTTTCTTCGTGTGAGTTTTGTTTAATTACTAACTATTTTATACCAGCATCAATTATTACTTCATAATTTCCAAATCAAAATATTCCGAAAACGGTACACAGTATCGAGTTTTACCAAGAGTACCTTTTTCGTGTAAAATTGAATAATGTTTAAGTTTACTTGAAATTTTGATTAATAATTATACTCTTCAAAAAGTTATATTGACTAATACTTAGTACGATCCGTGTAACTAGCGCCCTATATCTACCTTGTCGCGTAAAGGTGGCCTCGTCCGTAAAAAGAATGCATTTTAAAAAATTTGGATTGTGGGCTGTCCTTTGTTGCAATATTTCACAAAAATCCACTCTAACCGGTAGATCATCTGGCAAGAGCTCTTGGACTTGTCTGTAATGATAAGGATGTAATTGCTGTTCTTTTAGTATCCGCCAAGTACTTGAAGAAGAAGTATTTGTTTGTCTTGCTATATTCCTTACGCTAACTGTTGGATCTTGATCAAGTAAATTTAAAATATTATTTTCTTTATTAATTGTTCTTGTTGTTCTTGGTCGACCAGAATTTATTTTATTTGGTCTCACATTCCCAGTTTCTCGACAACGTCGTTCAACGGCTCTAAATGTTTTTTTACTTGGTAAGTTTCTTTTAGGAAAATTTTCTGCATAACGTGTCACATCTGCACTAGAACATCCTAAACATTCGCCTAAGGTTAATAACATGTCAGTGTATTCAACTTTTGAGTACATTTTGATTTGATTTTACAAATAACAATCAATAAATGTCAGATTTTTATGGCACACTTGGAGAAAATAGAGGTATACCTATTAGAACTTTATCATTACTACCAGCATCAATTATTACTTCATAATTTTCAAATCAAAATATTTCGAAAATAGTACACAGTATCGAGTTTTACCAAGAGTACCTTTTTCGTGTAAAATTGAATGATGTTTAAGTTTACTTGAAATTTTAATTAATAATTATAATCTTAAAAAAGTTATATTGACTAATTCTTAGTACGATCCGTGTAACTAGCGCCCTCTATGAGAATCAGATATAAAAACAAATTCATGGGATGTATTAGCTTCCAAAACATATTCGTATAAAATTTCATTACAATGTTGCCAGTAGTTTCGGCAAAATCGTAAAAAATGCGTAAAATTTTTTTTTCTTCAATGCTCTGTATCTTGAAAACGGATGGCGTTACAAACATTTTTTACTTAGCAAACCCCAATTATTTTTCAGTTTTTTACCTACCCCTAGAGACGGGGTTACCTTTTTCTGAAACACCCTGTAGACTTAATGGATATTATTTGTAACTTTAACGTTGGCGCATTATTTTTAGTATTAAGTATTAGTATTGTTTCTTAATATTTGTAAATTGTTTTATGATTGTCTCCCTACAAAGGTTGGCAATCATAATTTCTATTTTTATTTATTTTAATATTTAATTATTCTATTTTTTTATTATATTTTATTTATTTTATTATATTAGTATTAAGGATATGTATGACCTGCATATTTTTAGATGGTAATTGCAATCTCAAATATATATAATTGACAATGGTGTAAAAAATACCATGTTTTGATCTGTGGTTTAAAAGAAAGGTTAATATTATGAGTATAATAAATACGTATTTATTTCAGATATAACTTCCCTCTGTTTAAAAAAGCACGCAAAAAAGGACTTGATGATAGCGATATATATGAAATTCCAAACTGGCTGGCATCAGAACAGCTGGGAAATAATCTAGAACATGCTTGGATGAGACAGCGGAAAAAGAATGGAGAAGATGCCTCCTTGTTAAAGAGCTTAATCAGCTGCTTTGGTATGCAGTATTTAATTCTGGGGTTAATACAATTGGTTGTTAAAACAGTTTTAGTGTAAGTATACTGCAGTTTTTAACAACACATATCGGCAATATCTATGAGTTAAATATTATGTTTTTTTAAAGAATAATCCACAATTATTGGTTCTTACTGTGATGAAAATCATATCTTCATTTAACTAATATTTGACGTTTCGATTTCCACTCCGGTATTCATTCTCAAAAAGGTTTTTTGTACAAATTATATAAAAATGTGTATTACCAAAAATTTAATATTATAAACCAATTATTATCAACCAATTAATATTAACCAATAACAAAATTTTCAGTCTATTTTTTTAATTATTATAGTCCATTTCACTGTGACAATATCCCGACTAAGCCTCTGCTTTTTGGACACTAGCTTTTGCAAACCTTCGGTGGTATTGTCTCTCAAGTTTTTGGACTGGGTATGAGAAGTGATAAAATATAAATAGATAAAATAAGGAAAAAGAAACACTATATCACAGAAAGTGATGGAGAAATCTTTAAAAAAAATAAGTCTAATATCTTAGCTTCCACCAAGAAAGTTCTTCGTGAAACAAATATACATATATATATATATATATATATATATATATATATATATATATATATATATATATATATTAGAAATGATTATTCCGACCAAAAAATAATTTATAAATAAGTTCGAATTATCGGGTAAAGTGGTCTGTAATGAAAATCTTTCGTTTTTCTAAATTACTCAATATTTCGCCATTTATTTAACAGTTTCTTCAGGAGTAAACTAAAACAATTTGAACATTACAAAAAATGGCGTACAAATACATTTTAAAACACTTACAGAATTTAAAAGATTTCGCAAATAAAAAATGACATTGAAGTATTTGAAATATTGAATGTCAAGATTAAATTGTCTTAAGCACGTTCGTTACAGCTATACGATAAAAAATTAAAATTATTTCAAATGTAAAAATAAAAATAACAATAAAAGAAAAGTTAGAAGAATAATATTTCTTTGATGAATTATTAAGGTTAGTTGTTATTAAGATGAATGTTGGCTATTTTGAATATTTATAAATTTTGTTCAATATGTTACAATATATGTTACTTAACTGTCCAGTGTCCGTTTTATAATTTAAAGTGTTTTTATTTTTAATAAGAAAAGAAAATTTTAGTAAGAAATAATCTACTTTTGTAGTTATCAGTCTGTGCCAAAATGTGAGCTTTGTTATAGTCTAGCATATGACCAGTGTTTTCATAGTGCTCAACCACTGCGGTTGAGCACTAATAGCTATATTGGTCAAACATCACAATGGCTAAAACAACGCATCACACAACATAAAAGTGATTGCCGCTTGAGAAAAAATACTTGCGCAGTGGTTGAGCACTATGAAAACACTGGTCATATGCTAGACTATAACAAAGCTCACATTTTGGCACAGACTGATAACTACAAAAGTAGATTATTTCTTGAGATGTATTACATTAACAAAAATAAAAACACTTTAAATTATAAAACGGACACTGGACAGTTAAGTAACATATATTGTAACATATTGAACAAAATTTATAAATATTCAAAATAGCCAACATTCATCTTAATAACAACTAACCTTAATAATTCATCAAAGAAATATTATTCTTCTAACTTTTCTTTTATTGTTTTTTTTATTTTTACATTTGAAATAATTTTAATTTTTTATCGTATAGCTGTAACGAACGTGCTTAAGACAATTTAATCTTGACATTCATGATTTCAAATACTACAATGTCATTTTTTATTTGCGAAATCTTTTAAAATCTATAAGTGTTTTAAAATGTATTTGTACGCCATTTTTTGTAATGTTCAAATTGTTTTAGTTTACTCCTGAAGAAGCTGTTAAATAAATGGCGAAATATTGAGTAATTTAGAAAAACGAAAGATTTTCATTACAGACCACTTTACCCGATAATTCGAACTTATTTATATATATATATATATATATATATATATATATATATATATATATATATATATATATATATTGATACGATTAGGGTTTATAGAAAATAATTTATAAGTTATATACTACATAATATTAGTATTTGGTTGTTTTAAATAAGTTATATACTAGAGAATTTAATAAAAATTATTTATGTGAGGGTATTTTTAAGAAATTATCATGTAATAATTGTAAAAAGTTGTATTTTAATGTTGTAAATATGTTTGAGTGAGCCATGTGCCTAGGCAACCAACTATACAGTAAGTAATTGACAGATAGAAATTAATCATAATACGAATATAAGTGGGGTTATAATAATATATTGTTTGAAATGTGTATTTTATTAAATTAGAGTGTTAGTTACTAATTTGAATGTTTATTCTGATCTGAAAAGCCTAAATGTCAACAAAATTATCAATGGAACATTAACGAATTCTCCAGAGTGCAGAGTGTGACCATTGTTTACGGTCGAACATTCTGGAATAATGATTATGGCGGTGGATCGAACAGATATTTTTTTCGAGAACATCTATATAGAAGTTAATAGAACGAATGGAACATGATCTCTTACCAGATGGTTCTGGAATATCCAAAAGGATATAAATACCCGTGATTTGGATTCAAGATGGAAGTTTTTAGTCAGAAGTCAGGCCAGTTTATTATGAAAGTTAGTAGAAGATAGACACAATTAATTAGTGAAGTCAATTGTTCACAGTTTTAGTAAGTCAGTCAAGCAGTTTAATAAGAAATATGAAAGTTAGTTGGAGATAGTCCAATTGTTTAATATAGTGAGTTAAATGAAGATTAAAAATTATGCATATATTTAATGCACATTTATAATTATACACAAATAATTATTGAAGATTATAAAAGTATATTAGAAGAATATTGGATGGACATTGGAAGGAATTAAAATTATATTATGATTGGAGATTAGTATAAATCAACTTATAATAATTGGATATTGGTATATTGAAAAGAAGAATAAATATAAATGGTGTTTGTTGGTTTGGTTGGTGGTGTATAAATGCTGGTGAAGAAAACTATATCTTAAATTGGTAGAAGCTGATAATTGGAAAAAGTAATTTCAAAAAAAAAACAAGGATAACTGAAGTACGAAGACATTCAGTGGTGATTAGAATCTATATAGTGGAAAACAGTTCATTTAGGCATTCAGTGAAAGAAAGGTACAAAATTTTGTTAATATAATTTAGTTAGTGTCATAACAATTTCAATTTTGAAGATAGTTTTGTTTAAATTTTAGATTGTCTATAGAATTTAATTAGTTTTATAAGAATATCAATTTAAAGATAGTTTATTTTAAATTTACATTGGCTAGGTTAGATATATATGTGTGTTTCATAATAGTTATAATAAAGATAATTTAAAAAGTACCTACTTACAAACTAATTCTTTGAGAACCGCGATAAAAACCCTATATTATTAAAAATACTCATTGCTCATCATTCAAACAAAAAACACATCATAACAATATATATATATATATATATATATATATATATATATATATATATATATATATATATATATATATATATATTGCATAGAAGGCCAATAGAAAGTTTGCTTTAGATGTTTATATGTTTCCACTATTCCATTATGATTTTCTCTGTGATATTTTTTCAACTTGTCGTTCCTCTTCTTCAATATCTTTTAGCAATTTATTGCAGAATATTGTCTTTACTGTTGATTTTATTTTCTCTTTAAAATAATTTCAAATGAAGGGTCTAAATTCATGAGGTATTCTAATAGCAAATTTTCGATTCGGTCTTAGGATACTTTGAAATACATCTGCTATTTCTGCTTGCCAGTTGTCGGTGAGCGTTACAGTGTATCGATATTTATTAAAAATCTTTTTGTATTTTAACTCAAATTTAGCACATTTAGTTTGGAATATTATTTGATTTGACGATAGATTAATTGGCTCGGGTGATATTTCAATTCCTGTGATAGGGTGTTCGACAGCGGTGTGTTGTGTGTTGGTATTATTTTGCAAATTTTCAAATTCCTCTAGAAAATTTTCTGCGTCAAAAGCATCAATTGCATCTGGAGGTTCAGCGCATTTTGAGCTGGAGCTTAGAGCATTTATTTGAATTCTGCTGAGGGCATCGGCTACTTGGTTCTCTTTTCCATTTTTATATCTAACTTCAAAATTGTATTCCTCTAACTTAAGTCGCCAGCGAGTTAGTCGAGAAGTAGGGTCTTTAACTTTGTAGATCCAAACTAGAGGGTTGTCATCAGTTTCTACTATGAATTTCTGACTGTACAAGTACATTCGAAAATGTTTACATGACTCTAAGATTGCCAATAATTATTTTTCTATTGTAGAGTAATTTTGTTCGGCAGAATTTAGGGTCCTCGAATAAAAGGCAATGGGATGGTTATTCTGAGATAGGACTGATCCTATCGCTATATTAGAGGCATCCGTAGTAAGTACGAAAGGTTTTCGAAATCTGGGTATTGAAGAACAGGAGCATTAGTTAAGAGTTGTTTACATTTTTCGAAACACTCCAAATAATTTGGATTTTTAGGATCTATAACAGCACCTTTACGAGTGCATCTGGAAAATGGAGACGTAATCTTCGCGAAATTTGGAATAAATCGCCTATAGAATCCGATTAATCCTAGAAAGGACTTTATCTCTTTGACAGTCTTTGGTAATGGGTATTTTTGAATGGCTTCTATTTTGCAGGGATTAGGTTTTATACCTTGAGTGGTTACTACATGTCCTAGGAAAGCCACTTCTTTCGTAAGGAACTCAGACTTATCTAATTGAACTTTTAAATTATGTTTTCTAAAGGTATCGAATATGGTAGTGATGTGAACGAGATGTTCGTGAAGAGATTTAGAAAAAATGATTACATCGTCCATATAGACGAATACAAATTTGTGAACGAAAGGACGGAGAATGTTGTCCATTAGTCTTTCAAAGGTTGCTGAGCTGTTCTTTAACCCAAACGGCATACGTAAGAATGTCATACGTAAGAATTTCAATTTGGTGATAGCCTTGAGCCAAGTCTAGTGTTGTAAAATATGTAGCCTTACCTAAATTATCTAAAATTTCCTCTATTTTTGGTAAAGGATATTTGTCATCTATAGTATTTTCGTTTAGCTTTCTATAATCAATAACCATTCTGAATTTTTTCTTGCCTGAAGCATCCGCTTTTTTTGGTACAACCCACACTAGGGCCGAATAGGGAGAAATTGATGGTCTAATAATTCTATCATCTAATAATTTTTGTACTTGTCGACTAATTTCTTCCTGCATCGCCTTAGGATGCCTATATCCCTTAACATAAATAGGATTTTCATCTTATGTTTTAATTTCATGCTTCACTGTTGACGTGAAAGATAAACTCTTTTTCTCATCGTAAAATACATCTCTGTATTTTCTGCAAAGGTTAAGTATTTTATTTTTTTCTTCATTATTTAAATGTTGTGTACGAATATTAGATTCTACAAAGTGCATTGGTCCGGTTGAAATTTCATACTCATCAAGTTTTTGAACTTGAATAGGTTCTAATAATTTTATCGGATAAGGGAGTGTCAGGTTATTAATGAAACCGTTTTTTGCTGTGTGTACGGATTCCGGTAATGTAAAATTTTGTAAGTCTACACGGGGTACTAGAATTTCATTATAACTGGAATTTTATAATATAATGTCTCAAAATAAATAGTAATTCTGTAATTTGTTAAGGTCAATGTTTTAGTTTGATAATTTAGTATAGAGTTAAAACGTTCTAAATCATAATTTCCAAGTAGGATATCAAAATCTTTGCTCCAATTTGCGATTCGGGTGTCAATGAGATCATTAATGCCATATTCAGATAATAAAGGGGTTTTAATATTTTGGAAAAATTTTGCTGTACGATTCATAGAGGTTAATGTGAAAGGTTTTTTGTATATGTGGGATTGATTAAAATATTTTACAGCTTTCGGAGAGATTACAGTATCTGATCCTCCAGAATCTATAAGAACTTTAAAACGAGTCATGGGCGTAACAAAATAAGGTAGCCGGGGAGATTTTTGTAAATTATTCAGATTTATAGAGGAGATGGTTGTTCTTCGGGAGATACTAGGGGAAAATCCTGATAGTTTTGGTCGAAATATTCTTCCGTGACTTGTTCGGAATCGGAATTTTCAATGTTAACTTCGGAATTATAAATTTGATTTGCAGCAATATTGAAATGATGGCCATTAGTTGTAACGGTCATGGGTTGGTGATTTCTTGTGGAAGCTGTTAGAACGCCACTCATAGGAGAATGTGTGTTTTGTTGAGTTTGTGGGTTCCTATATTTATTTATTCTATGTTGTACATTTTGTCGAATATTTGGGGGTTGATTATTTCTAGATGAACTATTATTATACGATTGAGAAGCAAAATTAAAATTTGGCTGTGATGTATTATTAAAATTTGTTTGATTATTCTGAAATGGTGGTCTGAAGTAATTTGACTGCATGGGCGAGAAGTTTGTGGGCCTGTTATTATTATGATTATTACGTGGAAACTGGTTTGGATTATGTGGCCTCTGTTTGAGCAAAGGTTTTCTAGTTTGTTGGCTTTTTAAAAAGTTCATATATTGTTGTTGGTTTTTATGATTATCATAAGCAATGCACTTTTGAAGTGCTGCTTCAAGTGATTCTATTTCAAAATGCGACAAATATTCGCAGTACGGTTCATTTATACCCGAGCAAAAAGTTTTTAAGGCAATGTTTTTAAAATATGGCGTTTTAAAATTTACAGTAGCAGGATTATCATTTAAAGTAATATGTTGAAGCAGATCATTTAAATTGGTGGAAATCCTTTGATGATACTGATCATAGGATTCGTTATGTTTTTGAACTGTTGTCGATAACTGAGTTACCAAAATGTCTTCTGACCTTCTATCTCCATATTTAGTTAGTGAAGCAGGACGAATATCTGTCCAGCTTAATTTATTAGAATAATTCAAAAAAATTTCTCGGATCTCCTTTTATACGAGATACAATGTGAGTATTAAGAATAAATAACTGAGGTTCTGTAAGTTCTTGGGTACCTAAGAATGTTAACAAGTTATCTACAGATTTGATAAACGTAGAAAGATCTTCTTTAGACGAAAATTCTGGTAATGTGGAACACAGACTAGCAATATCGCTATTAGTGACAGGCATTTTGGAAGTTTTCTTAGAAGATACGGACTTTTTATTACAAGAAATGGAATTTCTTAGATTCGAAGTTGACGAGTTATTAATAGTATTTAAATTCAAATTGTCAAATAATAAATTTAAATTTTCAATACTGTTTTGAGAAATATTGTTAAAAGTGCTCATAAAAATTAAGGAAAAAAAGGAAAATCTTACATAAGGATGATCACAGTTGATTTCCAATGCATAATTTCTTTCTTCTCCAAGGTTCGATCGGTCTCGTTAAACAACTAAAGTTGACCAGGAAACTGATGTATGTTTCTGTACGGTGCTGATCCTGTTCGCAGCGCCAAATATGTCACAAGCACTTGAACTTTTCAAAAAAATATTTTATTTTCAAAATTAAGTTACAATTTACAGAGATATTTACTACAACTAAATAAGAACTAATAGTAATAATCGTGGGCTTCTTCCTTCCTTCTTTATAACCTCTGATTCTATTCATTGAAGACGTTTCGCTTTTTGCTCAGAAAGCATCATCAGTTCATCTAAGAAGATTAATATGAAACCAAACATTCATAGAGAAGTTAAAAAATGTGTGTTACCTTACAAAGACATGTAGCAGTCAATGATATTAAAAGTGTAAAAAAGCTTACGATACTGGACATTTAGAGATAAAGTTGTATAAACAATTAATTGAAACTAGGTATAGTTTACAAATTAACAGAATTAGCACAGCAAAAGAACATGTGATAATCATACATGTATATAAAAAAGTTATCATAAAAAACTTAAGTAAAAAAAAAACATTAAAAATTTGTAATGTAGAGAACTAGAAAGATCATGAGATGCACTTCCGACAATTTTCCAACAATAAATTGGTAATAGTAATCGAAATAAAATACCCTGGAAGTACTTGTCCAGCTATGGAAACCATGATATTATAACAAGGAGACCTGGACAAAGAAATGAGAGATCAAGTTCAAAAAGCAAGTAGACTGGTACGATGCCTTAATAACCCTAAATGGCGAAACAGACACAATAACACCGAGATGAAGTCAAGAATTTATAAAGCAAGTGTAAGACCAATAATGACATACGCCTCAGAAACAAGACCTGACACAGAACGCAAAGGCTACTGGAAACGGCGGAGATGAGAGTACTGAGAAGAATTACAGGAAATACGCTGAGAGATCAAAAGAGAAGTGAAGACATTACAAGAAAATGTAACGTCTTCTTCTTCTCTAATTCTTGGAGATCTTTCGATCTGTTTAATTCTGAAACTGCCTCTGGTTAATTTCCTGGGAGGTAGATTGCCAACTATCCCTCTATCTTTTAGGTGGTCTTCCTGGAGGTCTTGAACCGGGCGGGTTATTTTCTAGAACAATTTTTGGGAGTCTATTCTCATCCATTCGTCTTACATGACTATACCATATCCTTCCCCATCTTACAATATCTTGAATTTTGCACTGCTCTCTAACATTTGTATTTCTCACCCTGTCTCTTCTTGTTTTGCCCACTATTGTTCTTAGGGTTTTAATCTGGGCAACCCTTAGCATCTGTTTTGTTTTGTTGGTATCTTCGCGCACTTTTATGCCATATGTCATGATCGGTCGTATGAAGGTCTTGTAGATTCTAATTTTACTATCTGTGCTCATATACGGATTTGACCAGACTATCTCCCGCAGATATTCCGACAATGCGGATGCTTTGTTGATCTGACTTCTTAGGTCCTTTACTGAGTCGTGTCTGCTTGATTTATCTATGCCCAGATATCTAAATTGCATCACCTGTTTTATGGGGTTGTTCTCAATCAATAACTTACATCTGAGCGGATCTTTTGCTTTTGTCATACATTTAGTTTTGTTGGTAGAAATGGTCATATTTAGTTGGTGGCTTATTTGAAAAAAACTGAAAGAGCTGTCTCTGAAGATCATCTTCTGATTCGACAATAATTGCTGCATCATCTGCGTAACACACCATACCAATTCTTTTGTTGTCCATTATGTATCCAAGATTGAAAGATGTTACTTTGTTTATAATTTGTTCTGCTCTTACTTTGGTTATATTGTTGTTATTTAGGTTATGGACTATCTTTGTTATGTTGGTCGGCATTTTATTTTTTTATTAATATATTTAGAATGTCTCCCAGGCGAACCCTGTCAAACGCCGTCAGATCAATGAAGCAAATATAGCTGGCATGCCGAACTCTATAGCTTTTTCTTTTATTTGTTTTATTATGAATACTGCATCTGTTATAGACCGCCTCTTGTAAAACCTTGTTGTTGTTCAGCATTAGTGATTTGCCTTTCCAATTTGTCCGTAAGAATACTTGTGAAAAGTTTCATCGTTGTATTTAAGAGGGTTATTCCTCTGTAGTTTTGTGGACAAGTTTTTTGTCCTTTTTTAAATATGGGAATTGTGATGCTCTTATTTTTTTTTCTGTTCCGAAGCATTTTTCATACTTTCTTTTGGGCACCATATAGGTCGTAGTCCATGTTGCTGGTGAATTTAGCCCAATGTTCTCTTTTAATTGATTTTATTCTTGCGTTTACTTCGTTTCTTACTTGGACATATTCTGCGAGAGCTTCTTCCGATTGTGTGCTTTTATATCTCAGGTAGCATTTGCGTTTTAAATCAGAAAGCTCTTTTACCTCTTGACAAAACCACGGTTTGGTGTGGTTGATCGCCCTCGTGTTAAGTTTCCGCTTTCCAATTGCTTCTTCTGCTGCTTGGTTGATACATTTCCTGATTTTTTTGCCAAGTATCTTCTACTCCCCATTCTGGTTGTAACTCGATCTCTTTTAGTTTGCTGGTAATCCTGTTCTCATAAAGGAGTTTTGTACACTCGATTTGTGATTATAAAATCTATTATTGATCGCTGGCCTCGATTGTTGTTAAAAGTGTATTTAAGTTGGTCTTTATGAGGAAAGTATTTGTTGTTGATACTCCCTTCATTTCTAGCGCAAAAGTCTATTGGTGCTTTGCCGTTTTCATTAATTATTTCTTCATTGTACTTTTGTTTTATACCTGGTATGACATCGTTTCCGATCCGTGCATTAAGATCCCCGAATACCATAATTTTGTGTTTAGCATTTATGTTATCTACGGTGTTTTGTAGTTGCTGATAGGTAAATTTCCAGTTTCTGCTGTGGGCTTAGATATATCTGAGGCATATGTGCTTATCAGGTGTGTTGTGCTGTTACGCATTTTTATAGAGATTCTTAATAACCTGTCGTTGACGTATTTTTATATCTTCAATGCTTTGTGTGTATTTATCGTGCAGCAAAATTCCGACTCCTGAATGTGCTCTTTCTTGTTTAGCTTTTCCGCTGTGTATGAGTGTAAACTCTCCGTATTTTGATGTTCCTTGGCCTTTTTTCTTTGTTTCGGAGATTGCGCAGATGTTAATATTGTGTCATTCGTGTGATGGGGTGTTTAGGTTTTCGTTTACCAATTCGTTTTTCCGTTGTCATGGAGTGTGTCGTCATCTGATAGTTCCGTCCAGTATCCGAGGCTATAACTTCAGTTCTAAGAGCCAGTATAAATTCTTTACTTCAGGTAGGTGGCTAACCTCACCTTAGGGACCCTCCTCCTTTATCCGGGCTTGAGACCGGCAGTGTCATCCAATGAACTACACAATCCACTCATTAGACAACTCAGGCGGAGTTAAAATATAACGTACAGTGTATAAATGAATGGACACAAAATAGAAAAAAAGAATGGAATAACCACATAACCGTTAAAATAGCAAGAGATAAGTCACCAATCGGCAGAAGAAGTATCCAGTAGGTCCAGATAAGACTTTACCTAGTAATCTTGAGTAAAAATCCATGCTAATAATTTGAAAACTCATATCATCACAATAAAAGATTTTCTAATATAAGTAAAACAAAATGAGAAAACATACATGAAATACTAATGATGAATTTTGTTGTTGTCCACTGCCAATCAGAGGTGGAACATAATATCAAAAAGAATAAGTCTCAAGCTATATTTGATAAATAGTACGTACCTAACGGGGTGCTGTGGCCGGTAGAGCAGTTTTTATGCTGCGGTCTATTGATAGTAGCTTGAGGATTCAGTTTGTTTTATGACGAGACCCCTTTTATATATTAAAAAATAAAGACATCTTAATTATTTTGATACGTGAAACAAAATTTCTTATTGAGCGTGAATTCATGTTTATTGTTTATTTTAAAAAATATTTTTTAAAACGAAATATTGGTCCAAATATTGCTATTTTTTTTATTTTTTAGGTTTATTCAACCAAGAGCACTTAGTAAAGTGGTAGCGTACTATGCTCCCAACCAAACAGATGTGACAACAAATGATTTGTATATATATGCGTCCCTAGTTGTAGGTTTAAATGTATTTAGTGTTATTTATAACCATAATTATCAACAATTTACTACAGAAGTGGGTGTACGAGTGAGGACTTCTGTAGCGGCTCTAGTTTACAGGTAATTTTAAAGAACAGTGTATTGTATTATTTCAGTATAGAGGAAAAAAGAACTATAATTATTTTCAAATCTTATTTCTACTTAATTTTTATTTCGTTTTTCGAAATGTTATATTTTTTATGCTTATCATGCATTCCTTAGAGGTCATTATTTTATTTTTATCTTGTGTTTAGGGGGTAAGTGTAAGCTTAAGTTTAAGTTTGTGGGGTCGCCATACTTGTCACACGACCGTCATCTGGGAAAAAAGTGGGGAAAGAGTTTTCGCGCTGTATCTCGTAAACTAGTAACCCTATAAAAAAAATTATTGTACATTATTTGTAGCAAATTAAATTTTCTACAATTTAATTTTTATTACTTTTAATCGTAAAATGAATTTTAATTGTAGTGAAAATTACTCTGAAAAATCCTCTATAATATTTCTCTGATGTCATTTTCTTGTAAAATGACCCAATAAAAAATTATCTCAAAATTTTTTAGTTATTTTCCATGTTTACGATAAAAAGATAAAAAAAAAGTAGTAGACAATTTAATTTGCTAAAAGTAGTGTTTTATAAAATTTTGTGTAGGGTTGCTAATTTACGAGATACAGTGCGAAAACCCTGTGCCTCTTTTTTTCCAAGAGTCCCCACCCGGGGACAAGGGTGGCGACCACGCAAAAACGAAAAACTTAAGTTTATACTAAACAATCTTATACACTAAAAAAATAAAATTGTGTCCTCTCAAAAATGTAAACTCAATGGAACTTTTTAAAGGACTATTCGTAGATATAGTAGTAGCGTTTGACCAATCCGTTCAAAAGGAACATATAATCGCACTACAGGAAAATTTTAGACATCTAATGGATATAATATTCACCATACTACTCTTTTGCCAACGTACAACAAAAAACTAAGATATGAATCTACAAGACAAGACCATAATCCGACCGTTAGTGAGCTAGCATCTAACTTTCTCAAAACTTATGTAATACTTATTTACCTTCGATTTCTATACGTTTTTATAAGTCTTTAAGAGTTTTAGCCTTCCTGCATATGTCTAGTCACGCTTTAAACCTTGCCCACTGTAACTGATTAACAGCGTTATATAGCGGTACAGAACCCGTATGCTGTCCGTTCGGTAACCGTTGAGTTCTACATCTGTACTATATATTTCTTGAGGAAGCGTCAGTCACCGCGTAATGATTGCCATTATTTTGAAGGAGGAAGAGGAAAACGAAAACAAGAAAACTGAGGGAAAGTATTGGACGTTATACAGACACCTAGTTGATGATGAAGAAAAGTTTTTTTCTTATTTCCGTATGACGTCATTCCAGTTTAATGAATTATTAATTAGTCTTTCCTGGCGGTAAATCATATACTTTGGATGTTGTAAATTATACAGAAATTCGTATTTACGAACACATTCTATTAGCTGTTCGTCGTTAATTTTTCTTTTATCAGCGCACGTGTTTACTCAAAGGAACACAAAGAGCAACTACCACAAACCTAGATGATTTGTTGCAACTACTGAAGTTCTGTGTCTGAACCGATTACAAACGCGGAGCATACGCGGTTGCAACGGGGTTTGTTGGCGTCACAGACCAAGGCTGTGGTTTTGGCCGGTGACGGAACGGTATAATGCACTTTCCGATACTAATGATGCAAAGAATATTTTTTTGGATGTGTCGGTACGGGCACGGTCCGTGTATGATACGTTCTAGTGGGTAAAGACCTTTAAGCTCCATTGCAGCTCTTCCTAATGTTACAGATACATTGAGGTCCTGAAAGTCCCTTTTAATGTTGCCAATCAGTTTTTCTAACAGACAACCTGGTGGATGCTTTCCGACTTTTCAGGACCTGAACCATCCATGCAAGTGTCCAGGATCTGAAAGTGCTTCTTAAATTTTCAGATTCTTAAATTTTTGACGGTAACTTTGATTCCATTATTTTTTTAAAGCTCCTGCAGCCTTATTTTTTCACTGTTATTCTCGATTAAAGAAATTTACCCTATTCGTATTATCCCCATCCATCGATATCGAATTAGTATTAGAGTTATGTAATGGAATTGAATGTAATTTTAGATAATAACAATGACTCACTTGTTCTGGTGGATAACTGACATTTACTAGCTTCAAACGTCATACATTGCTCTTTGTAGCTCAATATCTTATATACTAAAACGCTAAGCCCTTTTCTTGTCCACCACTTTACTCAAAAACCATATTAGATAATTAAAATATTTTTTCGGAATATTATTAGTATTACGTATGAGATTGTCAAGATATACTTTTGGTACAAAAATTCACTTCCGGTTTTGAGATGACCGGAAGTTAAAATTTACTTTAAGTTTTAGACCTCACAATGTATATATGGATCGAAAGGTCTCGTCGAGACGAATCTAAATATGTACTTCCGGTTGCGATCCGACACCGGAAGTGACCCGAAACGCTCATAAAACGTCAAGATAGAGCAAATCTGACACCGGATTCGTGATCAGCATGCAAAATTAACTGCTAAATGATAACATTGTAACAAAAAACATTGTTTTCTACGAAATATTTCGTGATATTTAATATCTTATATACTAAAACTCTAAGCCCTTTTCTTGTCCACCACTTTACTCAAAAACCATATTAGATAATTAAAATATTTTTTCGGAATATTATTAGTATTACGTATGAGATTGTCAAGATATACTTTTGGTACAAAAATTCACTTCCGGTTTTAAGATGACCGGAAGTTAAAATTTACTTTAAGTTTTAGACCCTACAATGTATATATGGATCGAAAGGTCTCGTCGAGACGAATCTAAATATGTACTTCCGGTTGCGATCCGTCACCGGAAGTGACCCGAAACGCTCATAAAACGTCAAGATAGAGCAAATCTGACACCGGATTCGTGATCAGCATGCAAAATTAACTGCTAAATGATAACATTGTAACAAAAAACATTGTTTTCTACGAAATATTTCGTGATATTTAATATCTTATATACTAAAACTCTAAGCCCTTTTCTTGTCCACCACTTTACTCAAAAACCATATTAGATAATTAAAATATTTTTTCGGAATATTATTAGTATTACGTATGAGATTGTCAAGATATACTTTTGGTACAAAAATTCACTTCCGGTTTTGAGATGACCGGAAGTTAAAATTTACTTTAAGTTTTAGACCTCACAATGTATATATGGATCGAAAGGTCTCGTCGAGACGAATCTAAATATGTACTTCCGGTTGCGATCCGTCACCGGAAGTGACCCGAAACGCTCATAAAACGTCAAGATAGAGCAAATCTGACACCGGATTCGTGATCAGCATGCAAAATTAACTGCTAAATGATAACATTGTAACAAAAAACATTGTTTTCTACGAAATATTTCGTGATATTTAATATCTTATATACTAAAACTCTAAGCCCTTTTCTTGTCCACCACTTTACTCAAAAACCATATTAGATAATTAAAATATTTTTTCGGAATATTATTAGTATTACGTATGAGATTGTCAAGATATACTTTTGGTACAAAAATTCACTTCCGGTTTTGAGATGACCGGAAGTTAAAATTTACTTTAAGTTTTAGACCTCACAATGTATATATGGATCGAAAGGTCTCGTCGAGACGAATCTAAATATGTACTTCCGGTTGCGATCCGTCACCGGAAGTGACCCGAAACGCTCATAAAACGTCAAGATAGAGCAAATCTGACACCGGATTCGTGATCAGCATGCAAAATTAACTGCTAAATGATAACATTGTAACAAAAAACATTGTTTTCTACGAAATATTTCGTGATATTTAATATCAGATACTAAAACGCTAAGCCCTTTTCTTATCCACCACTTTACTCAAAAACCATATTAGATAATTAAAATATTTTTTCGGAATATTATTAGTATTACGTACGAGATTGTCAAGATATACTTTTGGTACAAAAATTCACTTCCGGTTTTGAGATGACCGGAAGTTAAAATTTACTTTAAGTTTTAGACCCCACAATGTATATATGGATCGAAAGGTCTCGTCGAGACGAATCTACATATGTACTTCCGGTTGCGATCCGACACCGGAAGTGACCCGAAACGCGCATAAAACGTCAAGATAGAGCAAATCTGACACCGGATTCGTGATCAGCATGCAAAATTAACTGCTAAATGATAACATTGTAACAAAAAACATTGTTTTCGACGTGAAATATGTCGTGATATTTAATACACTTTTTACTTGCATTATTATTGATGAATGTTATGTATATTCTTGCTTATATTGTTTGTATTGATCTCTTAATTTTTCTCGCAAAATAAAAATTTCATTTAAAAAACTCGATGTCAAGTTGGTCCGCTAGTTATAATAGTATCTAAATAATTTTCAACATTAAACATAAATAATCATTTTGACCTATTTCTAGGAAAGCAGTTAAATTGGGACCAAACGCTTGGAATCATGTAACTGTTGGGAAAATTGTAACTTTGATAACGAAAGATGTGTTTGCATTCGAAATGGCATTGATATTTGTAAACGATATGTGGATCGGTGTCATCCAAACCATAATCATCACAGGCGTTATATTTAATAGAATACAATGGTCTGTCTTTGGAGGAATTGGGTTTTACATGTTGACTATTACATTGCAATGTAAGTAAAAAAATAAATTAAAAAAGAGCTCTTTGGAAAGTTTCCAAACTTCTATCAGTTGTTTTATATAATGTCAGAAAAGATAGAATTTAATTTTTCTTTATTATTATAAAATAATATACGAATATGCCTAAGAATAAAAGCACGAACTGTAAAAAAATTAAAAGATTTAGTAAAACCTTCTAATAGCGACCATCTTTAGGGAATCAAAATCTGATCGCTAAAGAGGAGTGATGGTTTAAGGGAGAACATAGAAAAATTAAAGCAACTGATCTAAATTTTACCTTTATTATTTGTATATTAAGTATAAATTTAATTAATTGTAATTTCAGTAGATCAGAAACATAAATAAACACAATGACATTAATTTAAGCATATTGCACCCTCAGTGCAAGACTGCAGTAAGTCAGAATAAGTAAGTTTCGAGATAAAGATGATTTTGTTTATTTTCATGCTAGTATAAGTGAAATAAGACACAATTTTTAAGAAAAATTAACATTTAATTATGATTTTGCATGCTTTTCAGACTATATTACATTAACCAAAAATAAAAATTTAAATAAAATAATATTAATGCTAAAAAAATTAGGAATTTCAAAGTTGCAACACTTTTGCACGGAGAAAATTGTAAGAAGTGACAGATTTTCTGCTAGTAAAAGTGTCAATATTTTTATTTAAATTCAAAACAAAAAGATTATAGAAATAAAAATATGCAAATCAGGCTACCTTGAGTACAGTGATTAACAAAAGGATTGAAATTCAGTACCTTAATAAAAGTTGGGAATTACTGGGGGACAATATGATAAGACAATCACCCGAAAGGTTACATGAAGATTTAATACAATTTGGGATTTAGTTTTTATAGAACAAGTTTTCTGAAAATAGATATTTTTAACCTGTCAATATTGTTAATACACAAGTTTTAATATAACTCTTTTGCCTTTCATAAGAAAAAAATTCTTTTTAGCTGTAAATAATTAGTCTTAATTTATGTGTTTCTAATCCAATCTAAAAAATAAATGGTCAAATGACATCGCACACATTTTATGAAAAATATAATGTCACACAAAGGACATAAAAGTTACATGAATAGATTGGCCTCGTAAACCTTTGTTTAGTGTCTCGACCGTTAATGGATTACGTAGACACGCTGTATATTAAAATTAAACATCACAGATATCGATATTAAAATAACAAATATGTTACTTTTTCGTGCCTTTGTTCCGTGCAAAACTGTTGTAACTGTTATATTAGAATTACAACAGTTTTGCAGGGGATAGATATGCATGTTTACAATCGAATTCCATGATTACTTCATTTTCATAAAATTTTGAGTTACTGCAGTCTTGCACTGAGGGTGCGATATGTTGCATACTTTTTTTGAATACACTGTATACATAGTATTATTTTTATCTTTTCAAATATTCGGAAATATTAAATGATTGCTTTACTTTTTAATTTATTTTCAAAATTTTATTAAAAGCTTAGAAATACTGTGGACAGACAATCTGACGCTTACACAGGCTTCAGATGGGCTTGATATATTCAACACTATACAAACTTTTTGTTCTTCTTCCTCAGATCCAGAGTTACCAATAATTTCATTTATTACTTCAAATCCGTCGTTGATGGTCAATTCTCTACTTCCTGTAGGCTCAATCGTTTTCATCACTATCAATCAAGGCAAATTGTTCTAAATCAACTAATGTATTGTAACGATAAGACTACCAAAGAGAATTGAAGTACTATTGTAAAAATAATACCTCAATCAACCATGGAAGCTTATTGTCTATACAATGATCTCATCGCACACTTGGCAGAAACAATTTAATAGTCTCGAACACCATAGAAATTTAACTGCGAACATTCTTTGTGTTCGTCCCAAAAACCGACAGGCCGCGGTTCCCGACGAGCAACGAACGAACAGCTGGTAAGCGGTCCGTCCCGTCGTACAAATTAACGAATATAGCATTCACAAACGGTTCGCGAACAGTTCTGCTCGCATATGTGTACGCGCCTTTACAAGTTACAATACGCAAAAAGTATTTTCAATTCCTGCTTAGGCCGGCTCGAATTAATATAAACCATTTTAAAGTTGTTTATTTATTTCGCAGCTGCGTATGTTGCCCGATATTCTTTGATTTATGTCGCCCGAAGTACTGCGTTTTCAAATTAATAATTTGCGTCATAGAAATAGGATATCTACGTCTTAGTTTTCTGTTTTGTTTATTTCAGCATTTGTTTATTTTCAAGTTATGCGAACGAATTTTTAATTTCGTCATTCTTACTTGGGTCGCTGTCTGCACAAGTGTGGATGAATTCTTACTTGGGTCGCTGTAGCCTTAGTATGAATCCAAATTCACCGTCGAATTTGTAGTTTTCTGTTTTTGGCCCCTTTTGTGGAAATATGTAGCAGTGGAAGATAAATTATGTAGTATACCAGAACATGGTAAAATTTTGAAGCAGTACATAGGGTGTGCCCACTATGTGCAGTTGATTTGATTCCAACCTCATTTTGTCGTCTCTGATCATCATTGCAGTCTAGTTTCTGATCATCATTGGAGACAGTTTTCTTTTGTTCCTGTTCGGAAATGGTCCATCTAGTTTCTGCCCCGGAGATGTTAGCAAGATTTTCAGAAGTTTAAGTGCAAAATTTTATGTGAATTAAAAGATAACACTTAATGTATTAATTTTCAAATTAAATAGACATTTTTTATCTAAGTAACAATAATTGCTTTCATTAAAATTTAAAGGATTTATAATAATTAATAAATTATAAAATTTTAGAGTTTGATTTTAGCTGTCAATTTGTGTGTTCAGTTTTTTTTTAATTTATTGTTAACTTATGAAACCACGTTTTATTATTTTTTTAATTTTAGTTTATTTTATTTTTAAAAAAGGTTAACCTCCATGCCATTTTGAAAGACTTTGTAGCAATCTCCTTTGTAAACAGATGAACATGTAAGTTTTTTCTTTGTATTTGTGTATTTTACAACTATTTTTATATAATTTTTTTTGTGTCATCTGTATTTGTGTAACTGTTTGTGGTGACACAAAAATAAATGTTAAATTTTGTTTCTTAACATTTGTTTATTTTTTTTTAACTAACCCTTTTGAGTTTTATTTGAAAAAAATATGTTTTTCATTTTTAATAATTATTTCGATAGTTACAACTAGCGGTTATAATAGTCTTAATTAGGCACCTCGAAGTGGCGCTCTTTATAAATTACTAGAGGTGTTTCCTGTTTCTTTTTATTTTGTCCCAAGAGATTCATGACCGTTTGTTTCATATTTTTGTAGTGGCCCCAATCCAACCCCCTTGTATTTTACTTATCCACGACCCCAGCTCTCCTAACAAACCCTGAGTGCCGTTCGCACAAGTAACGATTGTTTTGCTTGAACTATCTTCGCCCCTAGTAGTTTCTGTCCCCAAATTTCTACCCCCAAAATCTTACCCTATGGTAGGTAAAATATTTCGTTACAAAAATGTCACCCAACGTGTAAGGCGTTTGAATATCTCTGCACCATAAGTTGTCTTAAAAAAGTAAGACAGATTCTTTTCACCCAAGCCAGATTTTTTTTCAATTCTCCCCCGAGTCTTTCTGCCATGTATATGAAACCCCGTCCTTCTGATAGTGCCCCGATGTCTCACAAACAGTTTGTTTATGTATTTGTATTAAGATATGTATTTTGTATCGACATATGTATTGTTGTTTTTTCTATGTAATGTACTGGAAATGTTTGTATATGTATTTTATGTGTATTGGTAAATGAAAGCAAATATTTTGAGATTGAATATTTAAATATGAATTTTAAATGAAGTATTGATATTGAATTGATTTTTAAAAGATATTAACAGTAACAAATACTATCGTTATTGTTGCATTTATTTTTAATTGATTTGACATACTTTACAGAATAATCGGTTTTTGTAATTTCAGTTTGTTCGGTCATTTTGAGTAGATGTGTGTATTGTTAGAGTGATTTTTCTTTGAGCTGATGAGTACAGTTGAGTTTTGCCCTTTTGTCCCAGTTGTATTTGTATTTTGCCCTTTGCCCCAGTTGTGTAGATATGTTTTGCCCATTGCCCCTTGTCCTAAGCCATTTCATTGTTTCCTTCTAGACCATCTTTGACGGTGTCTTAGATGCCGCGGGTTAGTAGGAGATTCTGAACGAGAGTTAGTCCCCTGTGTCCCCCTTTATTTGTGAAAGAGAAGTAGTCCCCTGTATCCCTTTTGTTCCCTAATTAATCATCTTTGACGGCGTTTTTGTATGCCACGAGTTAGTAGGAGATTGGGTTCCCCTCGAGTCCCCATTTGTTTCCCTAATTAGCCCTCTCTGTCGGTGTTTTTGTAATGCCATGGGTTAATAGGAGATTGTGTTCCCCTGAGTCCCCTTTTGTGTATCCTGTCTTGTATCAGAATGATTACAAGAGTAATACTCGTGATCGGAGGTGCTATTTAGTTTTGCCTAGGAGCAGTCTCATTTAGTTTTCAGAACAAGAGCAAGGTGTTTTATTTTGTGTTATTTTGTATAGCTCACTCAAAAGTCAAGTTTTCAATATTATTACTATTTTTGTATACCCCTGTATGTGAATTTTATCAAGTCTGTTGTTTTGTATTCCCCTGTATGTGTAGTTAGATGAGTTTTTGTTTTAAACCATTTTTTTTTGTTACATTGTGTATTTGCTTTCATCCAAACATTGTTTTAGTATTTTTGTATGCCCCTGTATGTGAAATTCATTGAGTTTGTTTTGTTTTAAACCATTTTTTTTTTCAATTATATTGTGTATCTGCTTTTATCCAATTTTTCGTTAAGTCAAGTCCACTGCTACTATTTTAGAATTTTTTCCAAAGTTCTAATTCGTTTTTTATGTTGTCTTTGAAGTAGAAATATTTCCGTCTATTTTCTGAAATCGAAATAATGCCTATTTGGAATGTTTAATAAATGCGAATTTTTATGGTCGTATTTTGAATGGTAAGATAATCGTTTGTTTATTCCCAGTCCGTCTTAAGTAAACATCCCATAAATGTGAGAAATGAATTTTGTTTATGTCCATAAATTATTTCGTGTGCATAAGGTTGTCCTTCTTTTAAGTGTTTAGATAATTTCTTGCGTTTTTAAAATCAGCTGAGATATTTTGATGACCAATTTCCGTACGAAGTATTTTCGTGAGAGAAATTAAGATTTCTTTCTTTTTATTTTTGAATGTTTTAAATCGATATGTTTTGTCTTTGTGTCATTGTTGCTCGTCCTGAAATCTACGGATATAATTCGTCAGATAGATATATAAGAGTTGTAATAGATTTTCCTATTTCAATAGTCCAGACAATGTGATGAAAATTTTTTTTAAACCCTGAATAATAAAATGTTTTGTCCGTGTTTCTGTGTTGTCTTTTGTGTTACAAGTAGGAGGAAGTGATGATGCGACTTCGTTTTGTCCATGGCTAAGGCCGATTTGTTAGTGACATAGAGCGAAAGTATTGTTATTTTTCTTCTGTCTGTTTAGTCCCGTGTTTCCCCATGTTTTCCTTAGTTCTTTTTTGTGTTACAAGTAGGAGGAAATATTGATACGACTTCGTATATTCCTGGCTAAGGCCGATTTGTTGAGAATATATAGCGGAAGTATTGTTATTTTTTCTTCTGTCAGTTAGATTTGTGTCTTTCCGTGTCTTTGTGTGGTCAGATGTTGTAGTAGAGGTGTGTTAGTGGTCAGAAATGTATTAGTTTGTGATTTGAGTATTGTGTTTTTGAAATATCATGTCGGACGTACAGGCACGTGACCTGGATTTGTGTATCCTTGGATATTTCTGTTGTTGTGTAAGAGTGCCTAGGAGCATTCCCCTTTCCGTGAATTATTAGAAAGGATAAGCCTTTCTATGTGTTGAAGTAAGACTATTGGCTTAGTCTCAATAGCATTCCTTCTTGTTGTAGTGTTTGTGATGTAGTGTTCATGATTTGTCAGGAGCGGAGGTACAAATACTTGCATTGTCCATTGTGACGCTCTGATATGCTGAGGTGAAAATACCTGGCCGCCTATTGTAAAAATATTGTGTATGTCGACTGTGAGACCACGTTCGTGAAATATCTAAAGTATTTCTAGTACTACCGTCGAATGACCCACAAAGAATTCCCCAGTCTTATGTTGTGACCCTGTTCGAGTTTTTCTGAATAATGATGAACATTTCTTTGTGATTTGATGAATATGTTGGATTCAATTATCATCTGTATGATGAGGTTTATTTCTTGATGTTGCCCCTTTATTCCCTTCCCAAACTGTGTCTTTAACCTTATTAGTTGTCATGAGAGGAACGGCTAGGGCGATGAGTTTTGGATTCGTCCGCCAGGTGACCTCTTGAGCTTTTAAGGAAGATAAGCATTAGTTTTTGCCTTGTGTATATATATATTCTTCTTCTTTTCCCTTCTTGTCATTGAGTTTGAGATTTGTATGCCCAGTTGAAAGTTTTCTTGTTGATGACGGACTGTAATGATTTTTTTCCCTTTGGAAGTTTATAGTGATTCTTCTGTCCCCTTGGAGATCTTTAGTGATGATTCTGTTCTTTTAAAGTGTTGTCGTAACCTTTTTGTTTTCTTTGAAAGACTGTTATGATTTTTTGTTCCTTTTGGAAATATTAGTTTGAGAATGAACTATATGACTATCTATTATGGTTTGTATGCCATGCGTCCCTTTTCTTCTCCTTTTCCAAGATTGTGTATTAACGTTTTGGATTTATTTCTTCTTTTGTCCTTTTGGGAGTTTCCTGACTTGGAAATTTTCCGCTGTGTCGATCCCGGAGGATATTCCTATGGAACTATTGGCCATCCTGTTTTCTTTTGTTTGTTTAGTTTAATTTTCAGCCAGTGGTTGGAAATTCATTGGTTGAATGTCATTTTCAACCGTGTTATTATTGTTTGATGCTATTTTGGTTATCTATCTAGTGGGTAACCATAGCGAAGCTTGCGTAAGCTATGTTGTTGGCTACCTGCCTTTGTTGAGCTGGAAGCACCCCTTTTTTCGCTTCCAGAAACTTCAACACTGGTCTGTTCCACATTTTTGGTTAGGCTAGAGCCATGTTTGTAGAAATCTGCCATTTTGTCGTGCTTGAGAGCCAACGAACTGTACTTGGCGCCGATTCTTCAAGTCGAGCATCCAGTTTTATTTTTTAATGTAATTATGTTAGTACCATAAACAGTTATGATAAATAGTTTTTGATTATGATTTTTGTATGTCCTTTTTTTGTTTTGTTTGATTCGCTGAAGTCATGATGTATTGTTGCAATAGTTAGAAAATGCTACTGTTGTTCCAACCTGATTGTTGTTTGCCCTAAACGAAAACTTTTCCTCTTTGTCCAGTTTTCGCTCTTACGTGGGGGTATTGTAGCATTTGTAAATTTCTTCAAATCCCCTCGTATATGTAATATATTGAAATGCCCTCATATATGTTAGAAAATCAAAGAATATTTTTTATGTTCCTCAGTTCCTATCTTACAAGTTACAATACGCAAAAAGTATTTTCAATTCCTTCTTAGGTCGACTCGAATTAATATAAGCCATTTTAAAGTTGTTTATTTATTTCGCAGCTGCGTATGTTGCCCGATATTCTTTGAATTATGTTGCCCAAAGTACTGCGTTTTCAAATTAATAATTTGCGTCATAGAAATAGGATATCTACGTCTTAGTTTTCTGTTTTTGTTTATTTCAGCAGTTGTTTATTTTCAAGTTATCTGAACGAATTTTTAATTTCGTCATTCTTACTTGGGTCGCTGTCGGCACAAGTGTGGATGAATTCTTACTTGGGTCGCTGTAGGCTCAGTATGAATCCAAATTCATCGTCGAATTTGTAGTTTTCTGCTTTTGGCCCCTTTTGTAGAAATATGTAGCAGTGGAAGATAAATTGTGTAGTATACCAGAACATGGTAAAATTTTGAAGCAGTACATAGGGTGTGCCCACTATGTACAGTTGATTTGATTCCAACCTCATTTTGTCGTCTCTGATCGTCATTGCAGTCTATGGAGACAGTTTCCTTTTTTTCCTGTTCGGAAATGGTCCATCTAGCTTCTGCCCCGGAGATGTTAGCAAGATTTTCAGAAGTTTAAGTGCAAAATTTTATGTATATTAAAAGGTAACATTTAATGTATTAATTTTCAAAGTAAAATAGACATTTTTTTTTCTAAGTAACAATAATTGCTTTCATTAAAATTTAAAGAATTTATAATAATTAATAAATTATAATATTTTAGAGTTTGACTTTAGCTGTCAATTTGTGTGTTCAGTTTTTTTTTAAATTTATTGTTAACTTATGACAGCACGTTTTATTATTTTTTTGATTTTAGTTTATTTTATTTTTAAAAAAGGTTAACCTCCATGCCATTTTGAAAGATTTTGTAGCAATCTCCTTTGTAAACAGATGAACATGTAAGTTTTTTCTTTGTATTTGTGTATTTTACAACTATTTATATAGTATATTTTTTGTGTCATCTGTATTTGTGTAACTGTTTGTGGTGACACAAAAATAAATGTTAAATTTTGTTTCTTAACATTTGTTTATTTTTTTTAACTAACCCTTTTGAGTTTTATTTGAAAAAAATATGTTTTTCATTTTTAATAATTATTTCGATAGTTACAACTAGCGGTTGTAATAGTCTTAATTAGGCACCTTGAAGTGGCGCTCTTTATAAATTACTAGAGGTGTTTCCTGTTTCTTTTTATTTTGTCCCAAGAGATTCATGACCGTTTGTTTCATATTTTTGTTGTTGCGCCAAACCAACCCCCTTGTATTTTACTTATCCACGACCCCAGCTCTCCTAACAAACCCTTAGTGCCGTTCTCACAAGTAACGATTGTTTTGCTTGCCCTATCTTCGCTCCCAGTAGTTTCTGTCCCCAAATTTCTACCCCCAAAATCTTACCCTATGGTAGGCAAAATATTTCGTTACAATATATGCAATCATACTTTTTTCTATGGAATACTGATTTTCAAATTGATATTTCTGGCAATTAAATCTGACTGCATCCAAAAGTGGTCTTATTTTGAAGTATCGATCTTTGGTTTCGTCTGTAACTTGGCTGTTGTTATTGCAGTGTATAAATCTTCTAAGACGTTAAAATTGTTTTAGTGGCATAATATCCTAAATTTGGGATATTCTACAAAATGTCGCCCAATAGTCTTCTACTGCTGGTAAATTTATTACTTCCGTCAATAATAAAATGGATAAGAAATCTGTTATTTTACGGGGCAAAGAGTTGATTGGTTTTCCTTTTACCGTTCAAGCTAGACTGGTACACGATATGTTCAATAGCATCAAATTAAAACAACTTGTTAAAGTACTCCAAAGACGTAGCTACCTAGCCACTGAAAAATTGATGTGGATCATAAATAAAAGTAGTTGTAATATCATTTTCTGTCTAATTGAAATGGGTACGATCTCTTTTTGCTTTTTTTCTTCGTACAACTTCCTCTTCCTCGTTTACTCCTTCCTCCACACTTTCTCTATCTTAATCTATTTCTTTCTTGTATCAGAGTTTTCAAAAATTTTTCGTGTTGCTAATGATTTTCTTCTAAATCAGATAAATCGGAAATATCTGAAATATTTGGATTTACCGCAGTTATTGCAAGCGGTTTTTTCTTCCCATAAAAACATGCAGACCTGATTGGTTTAAATTTAATAATAAAAAAATAGTTTTCTTTGTAAAATCTGCAACAAAAAAACTTGCTATAAACTGGCCTTTTACCTAAATAGTTTTTTGAATGCAGATTTTACCGTTATTTAGGTCTGCTATCAATGTAAATATTTAAAATGTTAAAGTAAGGAACCTTTATATTCAATGTAAAGCCAAAATATTGTACAAAAAAGTTTTTTACTTACTTTTGTGGTGCAATATTTATTCGCTTTCAAGCAAAATATACGCACACGTCTGATAACTTCCGGCCATATTTAATAAAATTTCTTAAACCTTGTAATAGATGGCGCTGCCAGTCTTACCACTAATAAAAGACATTGTAGTTTAAAGGCAACCTTTCTAAATAGGGTATGTAAACCACTATGCTATTGAAATTATCGTTCAAATTTAATGTAGCCAAAAAGCTACAGGAACAGATACAGGGTTAAAGATGAGCATGCTAGCGCGTCTCACTGTATTAGGCCATCATTAACCCGGGGTCACCCAGGTGTAGTCTAATGATACCCCCACCACACTTAGAACTAGCATAATTCTATGGCTAATACACGGATGTTTTATTGGTTACCTATAGCTTCCTAAAACATGTTGCCGTTGGGTATTCTGAACCAATTTCAGTTGTAAGTTGATCGTCAAAGTGAGTACAGTGTTATGCAATCCGATTAGACCCTACCTGGGTGACGAAGACACAATTTTAATTTGCAAGGTAACTAAGACAATTTTAATTCGTGGCGTTATTTGTTGCACATAAAAACTTTTTTCTCTAGAATAAATTACGAAAAAGAACAAGCCAAACTATTTGCACTTTGGAAGGAAATCGAAGATGATGAGTACGAAATTATGGACTCCGACGATGAAAACGAAATTGACCACATAAGTATTCAGTCTGATGGTGAACAAAATAAAAAATTGAGGAACTAGAAGTATTGAAACCTGAAAATAAGCGAAAAGAAGATATAAACTAACCTTATTATTTAGGTAGGGATTCCAAAACAAAATGGAGAAAACACCATAGTAATAAAGCAGTTAGAAAGAGGGCAGAGAACATAATGCTAAAAACGCTTAGACTCTTTTATATTGCTGGCTTCTTTTTTTTTATGAAGAAATGCTTGAAGGTATCACTTTCTGCACCAATGTATTGATAGATAAAAAAACGATAGCCTACAAAGATAAAGCATATTGTAGCAGGACCAATATTGTTGAAATAAAGGCGTTATTTGGCCTTCTCTACCTAGCGGGTGTATATAGAGATGGTCATCGTAATCTAAGAGACCTTTGGCAAACAAATGGTACAGGAGTCGATATATTTCGTTCAGTGATGGCACTCAATAGATTTACATTTTTATTGCAGTGCCGACGTTTCGATAATGTAGACAATTAAAAAAAAGGAAACAGTCTGATAAATTGGCTCCTATTAGGGCAGTTTTTGCAAAATTTGTCGCAAATTGTCAACAAGCTTACTCACCAGGACAGTACTTGACTATTGACGAGAAGTAAGAGTCTTTTCGTGGGAGTTGCTCATTCAGGCAGTATATTCCGAACAAGCCCGCGAAATACGGAATAAAAATTCAGGCCCTAGTAGACTCCCGTACTTTTTATGTTTTTAATACGGAAATTTATGCAGGGACCCAGCCAGATGGGCCGTACCAAATAAGCAATAAACCTATTGATATTGCCCAATGACTGATAGCACCAATCTCTGGTAAAAATCGAAATATGACTTTCGATAATTGGTATACCTCTTACGAACTTGTGAAAATTTTGCGTGAACGACATAAATTTACTTCAGTAGGAACTCTGAGAAAGAATAAGCGAGAGATTCCCCCGGAATTTATACAGATTAAGAACAGACAACCACAGTCCTCGGTATTTGGATTTTAGGAACATATAACTATGGTATCTTTTGTACCAAAAAAAGGGAAAAACGTGATTTTATTATCATCACTTTTTTTCATCACACGTTTCTATAACTTTACAAAAGGAGGCGTTGATACGGTGGATAAGTTGACAGGAAGTTACAGTGTAGCTCGTAATTGTAGAAGGTGGCCACTAAGAATATTTTTTTTACTAATGGGCACAGCTGGAATCAACAGCCAGGTAATTTACAGAACAAACACTATTGACTATTCAAAGAAAAGTCGTTTATTCCTGGAAGATCTGGGATTAGCATTAGTTACGCCAATTACGGAAGAACGAAAAAGTAATCCGCGACTTACAAAACATTTACGATCCAAAATAGTTCAAGTTTTGGGAGAAAGCGACCAAGATCCACCGAAAAAGCAACGTACGGGACGTGGACGATGTCAAAAGTATTCCAGAAAATTTGACTGGAAAACTAAACAAACGTCCGATCAATGCCAAAATTTTTATTGTTTAGATCACCTTCATCGCATTTGCGACGAATGTATCCAGTTTCGGGACTCCTAACTTTTTTCAAGTTTGGATATCCAATGTCCTGCTTTTTTATGTTTTTATTTGAACCTTTTGAAAAACTTTTTTGGAATATCTCTTATTTTGAATCATTATCTTTTGTTAGTGAATTTTTTGTGTATCTAGTGTTGTTTGTTTGTAGGAATTTTATTAATTTGTAAATTTTTCCTAATACGCTGTCAAATTTAATCCAGTGGTAAAAACTGCTGCTATTTATGAAAAGTTAGATAGTCAAATAAGCTATTTAAAAAAATAGATTCGTGTTCGAAATGTTTGTTGAGTTTTTCCAATTAATTTTAAATGGGGTCAATAATACCCCACTTGGGTTATTATACACACATTTTTCACCTGGGTGACGCCGGGTTAATATGTTTTCTCCTTGAATTCTAACGCACAAGCAAACGTTTTGCATTGTTAGTTTTGTCAATTTAACGAACTTAAATGAGATTCCAAAGTATACCATTGCATTATACAGTGCAGTTCTTTTAACACTGTCATAGGCTGCTTTAAAGTCTATGAAGTGATGGTGTGTATCTATGTGCGTGTATTTGGTGTAGCTCATCCGTAGTACATAAACAACTTTCTTTCGACCGACCGATAAGTGATATTAATAAATTAATTTTTTTTTGTATTTTTAGTGTTTGTAGGAAAAGTAGTAAGCTCAAAAAGAGTCAATGCTGCTAAAAGGACTGACGAAAGACTGCAACTGACAACAGAAACTATAAGAAATATAAAAAATATTAAAATGTACACTTGGGAAGACTTTTTTACGACAAAACTGAACAAATTAAGAAGGTAAGACACTTTAAATTGTTATCTTTATGAAGTAATCATTACATTTTTTAGGTTAGAACTGCAGAAATTATCTCCGGTCTTCTATTTAAAATCTTTGGTGCTAATTGTTGGATCCACAACAACGAGTCTTTCCTTTTTCTTTATGATCATGACGTATATATGGTCCGGCCATTTTATAGACGCAGAGACAGTGTACTTTATTCAGGCGTGCTACCAAAATCTAAAATCGTTTATAACAGTGTCGATCCCAAGTGGTATAGCTCAATGTTCAGATTTAAAAGCATCCCTTCAAAGATTGTCACACTTTTTGAAACTAGAGGAAGTTGTTGATAGACGATCACACACTATTTCACCAAGAGTGTACATGAAGCATGTGAGTGTGAAAATCGGCAAGAAAAATATTCTTAATGATATCTCATTTTCAGCCGGGAAAGGAGTCAATCTTATCACTGGAAACACTGGTAGTGGTAAAAGTTCAATCATTAAAGTTCTGCTGGGTGAATATCAAGTAAGTATTGGGCAAATGGCAATTAATGGGACCATTTCCTACGCGTCAGAAGAACCCTGGCTTTTCCCGTCCACTTTACGACAGAACATACTCTTTGGGGAACCGTATGACGAAAAACGGTACAATGAGGTACTGAAATTGTGTGCTCTTAATATAGACCTAAAAAATCTACCAAATGGCGATAAAACCATAGTGGGAGATAGAGGTATTAACTTTAGTAAAGGCCAACAATCCAGAATTAATCTGGCAAGAGCCATTTATCGTGTTAGCGATATATATTTAATAGACGAGTGTCTGGCTAGTTTGGACTCAAAAGTAAATTATTATGTATTTAGGAACTGTATTATGGACTTTTTAAAAGATAAAGTAGTTATTATGGTATCCAAAAACATCAACCACATCAAATTGTTGTACGGAAAAAATACGCTAGTTGTTGAAGATGGTCGAACGCTGTCTTTGGAAAAGCAAAAAAAAACATTGGACAAAAGAATTACTTATTTTATCGACGATGTTGAAATGAACTACTTTGATGACGATATTGATGTTACAGAAGAGGATATACTTGATGACGACGCGAATGAACGGACTCAGCTGATTGGGGGAGATAAAAATAAGGAAAACAATTTGTATCATGAGGAAAAAAAATCTGGCACTGTAAGCTTTAAGGTTTATTTGAGATATTACAAATACGCCGGTGGTATTATCATGTTAATTATTTTAGCAATTATTTTTATGGCAGCTCAAGCAGCTTCGACGTACTCAGATAAACTTGTTAGCAAATGGTAAGTACTTTTTTAATATTTTATATTAAAATAGTCTTTAATATAAATGTGGCTTTTGTCTGTTATCCTCTTTAAAAGTAAAATAAAAATATAGACAAGAAATATACAGCACGATTTCTGAACTAATTTGAAATATTTTTTATGATAAAATTATTATAGAGCGAAAACATTTATAAATATTTTTTCAAACTTAGTAAACAATATGATTTTCAGGAAAGTCATACTCGATGGCCTGGTCGTGACTAACTAACTTGGAAGAATTTCATTTTTATCGTGCTATTAGTGACTGGCAACACTGCCTCAATTTCGCGCAAATTGTTAAAGTAAATTCTAGATTAATAGATACATTTTTATCTGGATTTATTAAATCCTTCTTCTTCTTCTTCTTCCTTTTAATTAAACTTGCCCCTGTCTGTTTTTCAATGTGTCTCCAGTACCTTGTCGTTCTATCCTTTTCTTGGTCTTCCTTGATCTACCCCAGTCCAGAAAAAAAGCTAAAAAAATCTTATACAGATATACAAAGGTGCTAAAAGGTATTTAATGGGTAGTTGAAATAGACAGGTTAGGGATAATTCTAGAAATATAGTTTGGATTCTAATCAGAATACTCCAGCGAACTATAAGTACCCAGACTAATGGAGTACATAGCAGCCGGATTTAAAGACAAACAATAGACAGGCGCAGCCTTCCTAGACGTAAGAAAATCCTTTAATAGATTCTGGCATAAAGAGCTTATTTACAGAATGAGAGTCTATGGATACAACGTGGGGATGACCAGATTGATTTCTGCATACTTAAGCAACCGAAGCTTCAAAGTTCGATTAGGACAGGTCCTGTCCGAACTCTACTGTATAGAATATACACCGCCAATGTTCCAAGATTCCACCTGTAACTCTACTTAACCTTTATGCTGACCACACAGTGATAGCGACCAAACATAGAAATGTATATATAACAGTAAACAACCTGCAATCAGGGTTAGACAACATCGAAGAATGGAGTATACAATGAAAAATTCTTGGAAGTAATAGTAGACAAAGGATTGCCTTCAAACAACATGTAGATGCTACAATACAAAAGGACAACATGGCAAAAGCGTCTAATAAGAAGAACCGCAGGTAGGAGAAGCAAACTAAGAACGAAAACAAAGATGAGATTAATAAATAACATCATATTACCGATACTAACATACGCATCTCTCGCATGGGGACACATCTGTAAAACAACTAAGAAAAAGATCCAAGCGGCCGACCGACCGACTCTTGTAACATATTGTAGATATCATACTAATATCAGTAATTTCTTTCGTCCAATCAGATTCTTTGGTCTTATTTTGACCCTTCAGTAAATTTTCTCCTTTGATGGCAAGGAGAAGATCGTCTTCTTCGTCGTTGTCAGAGTCAATATTCATGTAATGAACCTCTATTTCTCTGGGAATATCATTCGAAAAGCTTTAGGTCTAAAAATCATCCTCATATAATATGTCATTGTCAGTTTAATAGACAATCTCAGGTAGAATAAGTACCACCGATACATCTTTATAAGTGAAACTCGCTAGGAAATTTGAAGCTAAAGTGAGTGTTTCATAACTTTTTCCATAAAATCCAATGGGACTTATAGGCGGCAATTCTTGAAAATCCAGTCTAGTACAAATATTGAACCTAAAAATACAAAACCGAATAAACATATTTGATCTCATATAAACCCACTGTACTCAAATAAAAACAGGTCTATTTTGTAACATAATAACCACAATAATAAAAAAACTCTTTTACTGTAATACTGTGATCAAAATCACAAAATAGCAAACACTTCAACGATTCAACAGAAATAGGCTTCTAATTACTACGGCAAAGAAGGATAGGAAGAGGAGCGCCACCTAGGGTATAATTTGTGAAAATCTAGTAGAATACTTACTAAAATAACCGGACATATAAATGGAGTACCACTCTTTTGCAAGATGTGTCAATACTATGCTATTTTTGCTGTTGTACTCGGACGAGTACTGTGGGACCAAATGGGTTAAAATTGTTTAAAAAAAAACTAAGCAAAATCAGCTGTACGTCATCACTGATCAGCTATCCCTCATATTAAATACAAAAAACCATTGGTACCTCTATTTGTCGACTACGAGAAAGCATTCGATACCATAAGAAAATGTTAAGGATTTGACAGAATGCCAAATAGACTATCGCTACACCAACATAATCAAATATATCAGCCAAGATGCTACAGTTAGCGTACAACTATCTAAACAAGAAACAAACACATTCTGTATACAGCGAGGAATACGGCAAGAAGACACCGTCTCTCCAAAGCTATTCACGACGCTTTAAGAACATACTTGTAAGAAGGCACATCTGAACGGGCATGGTATTAACATAAATGGAGAGAAGCTCAGTCATTTGAGATTTGCAGATGACATCGTCCTTATAGCCGATCATATGGATGATGCAATATTAATGACGCAGATAATGACTACTCTGGTGCTAAATCGAAATATTGCTGTTAATGGAGGGGATATTGTGAAAACTACATCGTATAAGTACTTACGACATGAAATTCGCTTGAACAGAGATAACCAGAAATGTGAACTCTGTAACTGATTAGCCTGGACAGCGTTTGGTAAATTAAACTATGTATTTAAATCGGATCTAAACATATGCCTCAAAATCTTTGACCAATATGTGTTACCTGTGCTCACTATGAGGCGGAAACATTAACACTCACAAAAAAGGTAGTGAATAAGATTGGCGGGACTCAGAGGGCTATGGAGCGCCAGATGTTGGGTGTCTCTCTGAGAGACCAAATCCCAAACGAAGAAATACGTCGTAAAACAAAAACAACAGACGTCATCGAAAAAATCGCGTCGCTAAAATGGAATTGGGCAAGACATATTGCCAGATTATCAGACAAACGTTGGACAAAACGTATTGTCGAGTGAAAACCAAGACAAGAAGTAATATGGAGCAGAGGAAGCCCACTAACTAGATGGACTGACGACCTGAAGCGTGCTAGCAATAACCGGATGTAAGCCGCACAAAACAAAGACAGAAGGAAAGAGCTGAGGGAGACCTATGTCCAGTAGTGGACGCATACCGGTTGATGATAATTAAGACGATCCCTCATATGAGTGGCTCAGAACCAGAGGTGACTATACAACAAATTCACTCTTTTGAGATAATTGAGGGTAAAGTTAATCGGTTATATAAATTTCTAAATAAATTAACGTTACTACATTTTGGGGTTTTTGTATAGGAGAAACTAAAATAAATTCAGGTAGAATAAAGCAAAAAAAATATTTCAAAATTAGCTTTATTTTTAAAGAAAAAAGGAAAATAACTTTTTATAGGCGTTTTTCGCACTAACAAAACTGAAAAGTATTTTGAACCGAAAAAAAAGTATTACTCCGTCTCTTCCTCTTACTCTTGAATCTGTGTTACACCTGTATCCATCTCATTGGTACACTTGGGAGTTTTAAAATAGTTGTGATAGATATGGGCACGTCCTTTAACAATGATATTAGATCTTTCTTTTTCTCTACTGTTATTCCTCTTCCTTCGAGAAATAATAAATCTAACTTCATGTATGGATTTGTTGAAGGACTAACTATCAGTGTTATAGTTATATTTTATATACATTTTTCTAGGCTCAGATTGTCGTAACTGAATCCAGGATATTTTTAGCCATTCTAGTTTTTCTCCTGTAATTGCTTTCTTTCTATTTACAATGTCGTGCTCCAATTTTTTGGTACTGAAAAAATCATTTTTTTTTCCATTTTGTGAGTACAACATTTAGGCTCCTTTTTCTTTAAGATGTTTATTATGTTTATCCAGTCGTCTGGCATAAATATATTTTCGTGATATTTTTTTTCCTAGTCAATGATACCAAAATTTTGATTACAAGTTGAAAAATTGTGTCCAGACACAAAAAATTTTAGAATTAGTTTCTTTACATTGCTTCTTTGCATTTCATTAAGAATACCTAAAACGACTTTTATATTTCTATTCTGCCCACCACAACTATCAGAATATAAATTTAGGATGGATGTTGTTTCAGGCAAAAAATAAATATAGTTGATCAAACATGAGACAATCTCTTGGGCACTTCGCGAAGCAACACTTTCGTTCCATACAAACATATGCCCAATGTTTTCAACTTCATTATGTAAACACAAATTGAAAACCCACATTTGTCATTTGTAATAAGCTACAGATGTAGACAGAACTGGTACTGGAAAGGTTCTCTCTAGATCAAAAACTGCAACATGTTTTTCTTTTTTTGCTGCTTCAGTTTCTTTCTTCTTTAATCGCTTCACAACTTCTGTTTTTTTTTTTTGGTGTAGGTCCCTTTTCACTTCAATCTTAGTTTTCTCTTCCCCTTCATTTAATATTTTGAGCAGAGTTTTAAAATAGTCGCATTTTTAACATGTGTCCTTTTGTGGCCTGTCAAACGATAGATTAAAAGGAAAATTAAAAGTATCTCTAAAGACAAAAAGAGACAATGGTTTCTTTTCCACAACTTCACAAGATTTTTTATATTCATTATACATTAAGGACATGTTTAAATTTGGAGGCAAATAATTTTTACTTGTGTGATGCCTACAATAATGTGATTCATATACTGGAAATTTGTTAATAAACTCCATTAGGTACTCTGCATCATCTCTATTTCTCTTATGATGTGGTGCATGTATACCACGTTTATCCGAAATGGAAGTTCCCGTATTGCTTTTCTGTTTAGAGCATTTGTTATTTTGCCATCGATAACATCTAAGACGTTTCTAAAAAATTCTTTACATACTTTGTGGTCATTTCCATTTTCATCTTGTAATCTGTAACTCCTCGTCTTCTGTTTTGTTGATATTTCCTTCTTTGTATATTTTCTTTTTGCAGGTTCAACAGTAATTTGATCAGAAAGAAAAGCATCTTTGGATATCCCATCTAGCGAAGAAAATATTGAAATATTTGCTTTTGACGATATTCACTTACTTTATCCGAGCAACTTAGATGGCAAGTTCTACAGCAACTTCCTGGTTTGCATACTTTTGGACGAACAGTCTTACCTTTATCTGAAACATGTTGTTCCCCCTTCATAACTTTTTGCTTTCTTACGAACTTTTTGGACAACTTAGGATTTGACTGCCGTTTTCGAGTGTTGGATGGCGTTTCAGATGTCACATGGTCGTTGTCATTATCTGAAATAAAATAAAATAAAAAAATTGTATACCAAAATGAACTTTAATAATTAAATTAAATTAAAGCCTATCGTGAATCATCTAATTTCTTCAAAAATTTCATGATAAAGTAGAGCCAGAATAGCCTATACAACAGTATATTAAAATACAGTTTTTTAAAGAAATATTATTAAAAAATCATTTTGTCTTATTGCGAATAATACTAAGTACATACCTGTTGTCTCACTATCACTTTCACTAGGCTTATACTCCTCTTCTTCCTCATGAAAATCGGACAAAAACTCAAATCACTCAACGGCTCTGCCTTCTTGAATGCTGTATAGGCACGTCTGGTAGTTAACGAAAGTGACATTCGTGTTTTGCAATATTTTTAATAGATGGCAACACGGGTTCTAAAGTTATTTGAAGTATAGGCATGTGTGGCTTTTGTTTAGAAAAAAATATAATTTACAGAGTTGCACTGAACTTAAAAATTACAACTATGTTGGATAGGTACATCTGGCTCTGAGTTTTCAGTATTTTTTACTTGACTGGGGTATTACTAGATATAATAGAGATGTTCTTAACATTATATTATTTTAATTTTATTTTTCTTTTAGGGTAAACCTGGAACCTAGTATTACGAATTTAGCTTTCGCAAATAAAACCGACACTGAAGAATATATCAATATCAAAAATAAAAGAGACAATTTAATTTTGATATATACATTTTTGAAGGTAGTGACGGTAATACTCGCCTTTGCTAGAACATACATGAACTTCTTCTTTGCTATAAGAGCTTCTCGAAATCTGCATCGCAAAATGTTGAAGTCCGTCGTAAACGCTTTCATGAGCTTTTTCGACAAGCACTTTATGGGAAATGTTGTGAACAGGTTTTCTAAAGATCTGATGACTATGGATGAAGTTATTCCTTTGAACACATACGAAATATTTAGGGTAAGTTGGTGAAAATTTTAAAATATTATCCCACTTTTAAATTTCACAACTTTCAACTGTTTTGTCACAGAATGGTTGTTTAGTGACTTTGACTGTTTTCTATTTGAAGACAAGAAATCAATAATGTGGTAAGTGCCAAAAATCTCATTTTTATTTTATACCTTTAAAATGTTCCAAGTACCATAACCAACAACCTATACAATGCACTACAATCATATAAGAATGAATGCTGGTGCTACTTCTAGAAAGGACACTAAGCAAAAGAAAAGGCAGAAAAAAAGAAAACTGGAGAAGAGTACCTACTATACAAAGAAAAATAATAAAATAGTTCCTGCCAAGCAGCCTCCTGAAAATAAAGTTAGTCAAATATTGTTTTTATTTTTTTTGCCCAAATTGAAAAGCGAAAAAAGCAAGAGAAGTATAAGGTACCTATGAATTTGGTAAGAATGATGACAACAGCTGTAAAGAAAATACAATTTCTTGTTACATTAATGAACCGTGACGCATTCTTCGATTTTAAAGTTGCTTCTGAAAGTTCAATCAGTACGGGCAAAATACGGGATTAGTTAAAATACAAGAAACTCTGAATAAATTGGAAACTTGGAAAGCAACAAAGGTTTTAAAGAGAAATGTTACAATTCAAGCTATTGCAGAAATGACTCTTCCTAACTTGAACTGCCAGAGTAGAATTTCTGAAGAAAAAAACAAAACTTGTTGGTAATGGTTCCCTATTTGAAGAAAGAAAATAGAAAATTTTATGAAGACCTATTTAATACCAATACTCCTTAGAACTTAAAAAGTTCGCAAAATTATTTAATGCACAAAATAATAATTCACTTGAATAAACCTATGTTTAATTTTGAGAAAGTTATTTCTAATAAATTCATTGTGAAAGAAAAAAAATCGATTATTTTGAAATATTCATTTTGGAACTTACCAAATTATTTATTTCAAGTCTTCATATATTATTATCATTATCATCCAGCTTCTGCCGCAAACAGCTTGATATAACCCTTTACCTATGCCTCTAGGAAATTATATTTGGCGCAAGTTGCATACAGTTAATGCTCTATTCTCCGTATAGCATCTGTGCATCGCTGTGCAAGTTTCTCTTATTTAAACTGAGTCTGTTTTCCACCAATCTGTTATTACTGAGAAGGGTTATTTATCATGTAGCACTTGTATTTCACCCTGTAAATCATAAGATCAAAAACAGTTTCGAGTTTGCACGTTTACATACCGACTCTATGTGATCAGACCAGTTTAAGTCACTATTAATTATCACTCCAAGATCGTTGTGGGAAGTAAATGAATTTAAGGAATATCCATTAATAAAGTACGGTAGTGATGGGTTATTTTTGCCGATAAGTGGAACAACCCATTTTTCAATGTTAAGCGGAAGTCACCATTCTGAGCACCATTTGAATATTGCATCAACATCGTGTTGAAGTACATAATTGATTAACAGTTGGATTCACATATAATTTCGCATCATAAGCGTAACTGGAAACCTTACTGTTTACAATGAGCAGAAAATCACTAGTGTAAATACAAAAATGTAGCGATTTAAGTACTGATCCTTGATTGGCTTATCTAGTGAGTGGTCTTCTGCAACACGAACCCTGGAACCCAAACAAGATAGAAAATCTTGAATCCAAATGTTCAACTTTCTTGGATGCCATATTGATCCAATTTAGCTAGTAATCGACGTTTTTGGAACGGTCGAAAACTTGGGAGAAGTCCAAGTAGACTAGATCGTTAGGATGCAGGTTGTTTAAAGATAATGACCAATCATTGCTACATTTAAATTTATAGAGTCAAAAGCTTTAGTTAAATCAATAAAGAGGGCTCCAACAAATTTCTTTTGATCTAATAAACTATAAATGAATTTAAAAAATGTTGTTGATGCACTCTCGGTTGATTTACCTGGAAGAAACCCATTTTGATATGAACTTATTATGTTATATTTACTAAGAAATGACAACATCCTTTTATGAATGCATTTTTCAATAACCTTACACAAGACAGTTGGTACGGTAATTGGTCTATAATTTTCTAACATAGTTTTGTTTCCTTTTTTAAATATTTGGGAAACGATACCAATTTTCAAATCAGTGGGAAAAATACCCATCTCTACAGATTTATTAATTAAATCAGTTAACGGTTGAATAATGTACACGCTCATATGTTTAACTAGCTTTGTGGAAATGCAATCAATGCCCACTGAATTTACATTTTTTAAGGATGAAACAGCTTCGGCAACATCGCTATAGTCAATAGGATAGAAGAAGAATGTTTGGTCAACATTTAAGGTCGTATAGTTTTTAAATTGTGGATTTCCATATTTGGCATTTAATGCATTTTTTGAAAATGATGAAAAGAATACGCCGAAAGCATTTGCCATCTCTTTTTTATCGTTTATGAAACTTCCTAAGTGTTCGATTTTTTCTATGTTTTTATACTGTCCTTTTTTTCCAGTTTTGATATTAACTGTTTTCCAAATAAATTTTTGCTTTTGATGGTTATTTTTGTTGTGAAAAGTATTCCGGAAACAATGCTTTTTTGCTTCTTGAATTTTATCAGTATACTTCTTTTTGTCTTCTTTATATTTTAATTTTACATCAGGGTCTGTCGAATTTTTTGTCAACCAGAAAAGGTTTTTTAAATCAACTCCCATCTTTAAGATTTCGTTAGAAATCCAGTTGTTAGTATTATTTTGACTTAATTTTTTTACAACCATAGGACAACATATATCAATATGATACAATATAATATTTACAAAAACAGTATAAGCAGAGTCAATATTGTCGAGATTTTCATAAACAACCTTAAAATCCTCATGATTCAACCTGGTTGCAATGTTGATATACTTGGTTCAGACAAATTTCTAAATGTTATAGCATTCGTTATGTCATTTGTGTGGTGATTTGCTATTGAATTTATATTTGGTATTATAAGTTCCAATCCACTATGATCTCCAAGATGAAGATCTCTAACTGTTTCCTCATATGATAGGGAATAATTTGTAAGAAAATAGTCAATTTTAGATTTTGTTGTTCTGCCGTTTTTATTTGTGAAAATTCTAGTAGGTTCTAAGTTTTGGCATGTTAAATTAAAACTTTCAATAATGTCATTCAGTAAAGACTTTTCCCGAGACACACTCAGGTAATTAATATTAAAACCACCACTTACAATAACATATTTAAAATGATCATAACAATAGTTTAACGCTAAAAATAATTTGTTCATGAAAATCTCTACATCACCACTGGGTGCTCTATATATGTTTATCAAACAGTACGTACTTGCATTTAAATTGAAGGTTATACAACAACACTCGAAATTAACTTCTTCTGCTAAACTATTTATATACTTTGGTACTTTAAATGACATTGACTCTCTGACAAACATTAGGACACCACCGTGGATTTTTTCAAGTCTATTATATGAAGCAGCTTGACAGTAATTCTCAAAATTAATACTATTTACACTTAACTCATTACACCATGTCTCAGTAACACAAAAAATATCCGGACAGTTACAATTTAAAATTAGCTCAAATGCACATGTTTTGTTTGTTATTGACTGTGAATTTACACAAATGATTTTAAAATGTTTGAACTCTGAATTAATTGCCGTTAGGTTTGCGTCTTCGGCTGATGCATGTCTGAGTTGGTTCTCAGGTGAAAAAACCGTTGGACATAGGCACCATGTGGCCATTTATTAGAATCCATAGCATCTTTAAAGTGGTAATCATATATACTTACCTTAAATGAGGCATAAAGAATAGGATGTTTGGAAGACAAAGATGTACATGTAACCTCCGGGAAAAAACTTCTCAATGATTCTGTCATATCATCAGCAGTCATACGTGGGTCCACCCTGTATACGTGCAGGTCCGCTATTTTGGATATACCCTTTAGATCTTTACCATTGACTTTAATTGCATCATTCTTCCCTATAAGTAATTGTCGTTTTGGTTTACTTCTTTCCATTTTTTTTCTTCATTATTAGTTTGGTTTATAGCTTCTTCATTTAGATTTATAATCACATTTTCGTTTGGTTTCCATCTCCAAAATTTTTGTCGAAATCATATTCTTTGAAATATTTGAACCACTAGGAGAGCTGGCAACACGCTCATTTTGAACTAAATTAGGTAGTTTATTGTTATTGTTTTGGACCGGTTGTTTACTAGGCTGTCTGCTAAATTCGTCAACTTTTTGCATAGATTGGAGGTCCTTTGTTTTTGTATTGTAATTTTTATTACCTTGTTTTAATAGGGCTATGTGTTCATTTAAAATATTTATCTTATCTCTTAATTCAAGTATTAGGATATCTTTCTGCTTTAATATATAAGTAAATAAATGCCAGTCAATCACCTGTTTATCTGTGGTCTCCATCGCATCAAAAAATGCTTGGTCAGATTCAGTGCTTGGCTGCGTGGATACACAACATATGTAATTACATCGTCATTTAGAAAAGTAACAAAGTTACATTCATCATTCATCTTACATGAAAGTGGTTGTCACATTTACTGCACTTTATACCATTCACTAGATTTCTTTTACACTTTTTACACATTTTATTATTGGGAGCTCCATCATTTACGGCTGTACCGCTTGCTGCCATGTTGCCAAATATTTCGGTCATGTAATGAGACATCCAGAGAGGTATAACCTACATTTCATAATACAGGGTAAGATCGCCGGAAGGAGAGACCCAGCCATCCTGGCTCCGAAATCTCCGAGAACGGCATCAAGAGAGACCACCGCTAAGAGGGTTTTCAGACAAGGATACTGTATGCGAGATACAGAATTTTCGACGGCGGCTGTATCGGATTCACGGGCATGCTCGTCAGTATGAAAATAGTAGCAGTGCAGTGCGGTTATATTTTTGGATTATGGATGTAGAAGAGTGTGTTATGCTGTGGTACATATTAAATAAAAAGAAACTGAAAAGACGACGTAATTTGTGGGTTCATCCTATTGTAGAATTAAGAGAAACCAAGGGAACGTATAGTTTGCTGTATCAAGATTTATTGCAAGATCCATCGAAGTTTTTTAATTATTTTCGAATGTCTGTGAAGTCGTTTGAAGAACTTCATAAAATTTTGGAAATTCAATTGAGTAAAAAAGACACAACTATGCGTAGAATTATTTCATCAAAAGAACGGCTTTCTATGACTTTTTAAAGTTAAAGTCTATGACTTAAATTTAAAATAAATATGTGTACTTATCTCCAATTTGTAAATTGTTTACCTCGCTCTAAATAAAAAATAACCGTATTCCTTTCACAATAATGTAGTTTGATATTCGTTAAATAATCAAAATTCCAATTAGCAAACTTTTAAAACTAAACTGTATACGTATGAAACAAAATATTAAACTATTCTACTATGTATTTATAATAAAAACATGTTTATTTCTTACCATATTCATTTTGCTGTACTGCAGTCATGGCCTCAAAATTGTCGCTTAGAATTTTCGACCCAGCACTGCTGCTTTTTATTTCTATTGCAGTAATCTGGCGATGCTGTATCCCATAGACAGGGATTTGATTATACCAAACAAATAAATTTGTCATAATCAAATACAGCACGCTCCATTATTTAACTATATTCAGAAAACACCTTCTTTCTTTCGTTGCTCATTCACAATTATTCGACAGAAAATCGCGCGTCTATGGAATGTGGTGCAAAAGTATTCGTGTCTGAAAGCATTCATTTAACGTAATGGTTCTTCTGTATCTGGCATACGCATTCAGTCGTCGGCGACAGGAAGGTCCGAGATACTGAATTCAGTATCTCGCATACTGTATCCCTCGCGCGTCCCGTCTGAAAAGCTCCATTTGAGTCTATGTAATATCTGCGTCTCGGATACGCGTATCTCGAATACAGTATCCTCGTCTGAAAGGGGGCTAATTTACTTAGAGCCGCCGTAAACAAAGTTAGTATTGCCAATATGATCGCCAACGTTCGTTAATCGTACAGGGCACTGAAAGAAGAGAAGAAGATTATTTATTTAATTTATTGTAGGTAGAATGTCTCTGTTTTGAATAGTTCGGTGTAAAGACTATTAGAATATTCTAATATAAAAACTGTGCTCTGATGTATTTCCAAACCGAGTATGGTTAAATTGATCTGATTGATATTTTATTTTTTAGCAAACTTTAACATTTTTGGGAATACTGTATTTAATTATCTCCGTCAACACATTATTTATCTTTCCTTCAATATTTTTGTTTGTCAAGTTATATTTTATACAGAAGTTTTATCTACCAACGGGGAGAGGCATACAAAGACTGGATGCGGCAAGTAAGTAAGAATAAAAAAATTATTTGTATTTGATTTATTTGATTTGCTACAGTTGATTTTTTTTTTGAATAATTTTTTTATTGTGATAATAAATTCATTTCCAAAAGTCGTTATATCAGCTCCCAATTGACGTAAATTCAGGTTTACTTAGTATATAGTTTTTAGAGTGGAACAGTTGGAGACATGACTACTTGTCAAATCTACAACAGCGGTATAAGTGGCAAAAACCCGTCACAAACCTAGAAAAAGAAGAAGTGGTGATAATAAAGAAGGACGATACTTCGCGGGGGAAGGGAATTGGCCACTAGCGAAGATAATCGAAACACATCCCGGAGCCGAAGGTTTGACAAAAGTCATAACAGTTCAAAAGGCAAACGGAAAAGTAACTACTCGTCCTATACATAAGTTGATACCAATAGTAGTAGAGCCTTCCTCACGAAAGACAAATAGAGCACGTAGTATGTGGAAAAAATTTATGTTTTTTATACTATTTTTAGTATTATTGAATCCTTCAAACGCAGACTTGTACAAGATTTACGCCCCATCCACCGAATTATATTCAGAGCCTCTTAGCGATGTATATATAGATCGAGGGATATTTAGAGTAAAAACTCATCTAGAAAAGAAAAGTATTTTAGATGGTGAACGGACGATAGATTCGCTGGTAGAATCTCTGAAAATTAAAAGAATGCCAAAAAAGGGATTTCTAGGAACAGTCCTCACATCATTATTTGTATTAAATGATGAAGTATGAAGGGACATTGATTCCTTGGACGAAAATCAGAAGGAAATAATAAAAAATTCAAAACATCAGACGAAGATCATGGTACAAACAATAGCTTCGATTAATTCTACAGAAGAAAGAATAAATGGACATTTAAATAGGTTCTAAGAAGTACTGATAAAAGGAACCAAGAAAATGTCTAAAGGCCTAAGTCTCATGTCTCATACAGAGCTGACACATTAGAAAAAGAGTACATGCAACTGAAAGTGGAAGCGGCCTATGACCGTACAATGGAATATGCAAGAGAATAATAAGAACACATACGAAAAAATATTAAACCTTTATTACAGTCATGGACACTTCATAGATATTATAAAACCTGGACAAATAGAGTAAATTATGTTGAATGCTACAAAGTTTCCTTCACAAGGAGTAAATATAAGAAGGCAGCCAATAATAAATACGGTTGCACAAAATGAAAAAGGAGACATCGTCATTATTGGCTAGTTTCTAATAATTGACAATGCTGGATACAACCTACTGAGAATCATAGCTCTTCCGTTGTGGGTGACAAGTGGCATTGTTCGCTTGTTGGTAGTCCCAAGGAATTTGCTTGCAGTAGATTATAATAATTTACACTATTTTAAAGTGACATATAAAGATAAAGAAAGGTGTATAGAATTAAACAAAGGAGAGTTGGCATGTTCACCTATGACAGTCAATAATATGGATATTCAGCCGAACTCTATCTTAAATGAATTATATGATAGAACTGTCATCACCTGCAATATAGTAGAGTACATGACAAAGTAAGCCAGTTGGTTAAAAATGATCACACCGAAGCTCTGGCTAGTCATTTCAGTATACGCTATAAATTTAGCTATAATGTGCGATGGTTCTCGATCTGAACATATAATAAATCAAACGAGTTTTATAAAGCTGTTACCATAACGCGTTGTTCAGACCCGGATCATTGTATTACTCGCATCCAGTAATGGATCGGAAACAGCAATTGGAAGTTACTTAAAGAATCCCGTCAGCTACATTGTAGAGATTATGCAAAGGCCACTAATAAAACAGATCAACATTTCCAGACATAATATAGACATTCGGGGAGGTAAGTTGCCAAATATAGTAAGTACTATAGTGCTATAGTACAGACAGAGGAGTTGGACCAAGACATATCCGAACACACGTGGAAAACCATTGCCAATCATCAGTGGATTCCTTATTTAACTACAGGACTAGTAATTATATTCATTGTTATGTTGATTGTCATTATGTGGAAGGTAGTGAAATATCTTCGGAATACCAAGAGAGCCAAAAAACAAAGGCATCAAGGTTCCTCCATCCAACCTCATCCAGCGCCTAAAAGACATACGATATCACAATCAAATTTAAGTAGAACTTTAAGGACAGTCCCCACCTAGATCAGTTTCCCTTAATGAACCTAGATTCGAATTAGATAGTATACCTGAATCATAAATTCTAAATATTTAATTTTAAATTGATCTATAGAAGCTAGATTAGAAATAAAAAAATATATAGTTGAAATTACCAGCATAAGCCCCAGGATTGTATATCTCATCTTCAAACTGAATGCAAGATATAACCTTAAAGTAATCCAGACATATGCTCCAACCACTACCCACTTGGATAAAAAAATTGAAAACTTTTATGAGGACCTAGAAACAGCGTTACATGCCACACCAGCATATTACACAACAATTATGGGCGACTTTAATGCGAAAATGTTTAAACCAACCTAAAACCGGACACGTGTATTAAAGTAAATAAACTTGAATATAGCCACAGTTTTAGTGAGAATAACCCAAAGGAGTATATTAAGTACTGAATGTATGTGAAAATAAAATTGTTACTTTTCCTATTTTATTTTGTTACAATTGCATCAGATTTTTAATTTCATTTTTTCTTGATTAATCATCTATAAGATTTAAAATAATAAAATTTTCAATTTTATTTGCAATTTTTCTAAATTTTCTTGCCATAAAAACCTTCTACACAGTACTAGAAAAAAATAAACTCAGGAAAGTCGTTCTCTACTAATGGCGTGGTAATGGAAAATAGAGATTTACTTTTATATAATAGATTTTGAGGTATGATTTATCTTTTCATATAGCTTTTTGTTGTTTTTAGCTAGAAGTCCAATGATTGGATATTTAAATGCAACGCTTGAAGGCCTGACGGCAGTTCGAGCGTTCGAGAAGCAGCCATTACTTATTTCAGAATTTGATCAACACCTAGACCATTATACATCAGCTTCTTATATGATGGCGTGCGCCATTAGGTTCTACGGCTTTATTATGGATATGGTATCAACTTTATTTTTTGCTGCCATAGTAATAAAGTTTGTTTGTTTTGATACAGGTAGGTGAATGTACCAAAATAATTAGTTTCGAAATAAATGTCTATCACATTATTACTTCCTCCCCATATGCCGTCTCCAACATTGGAGGTTAGCAGTTATGGAGGCCAACATTTCTCTGCTTTTAGCTATACACATAAGTTTTTCGAAGCCTAGTCCTGTACGGTTTTTAATAGTAAGCAAATAGGATAATTTTTTTCTTCCAATACCTCGTTTCCCCTCTATCTTACCCTTAATTATCAATTGATGAATATAGCACTTTTAATTACTCATCAAATGACCCAAATGACTGGTTTTCTTATTTAATAGTTTTCAATAGTTGTTTTGCTCTATTTAGAATCTATGTCTATGTAGAAATTCTTCAATTGTTTTAACAGTCCAAGAACTTTTTAAAATTATCTGGTCAACTCACATTGCAATTTAAAATGCGTCGAACTTATTCATTATCTATATTTAGAGTCCAGTCTTTAACGCCATAGAAAACGTAAGACCAAACCAAGCATTTTACAAATTTCAATCTTAGTTTCTTAATCTCAAAGAAACTTTCTCTAGCTTGAGCGATTATCTGTTTAATTTCTCGTTCTGGGTCAATATTGTAGTTAATCATTGGCCGAGAAAAAAACCGGAATACAATAAATTGACTTAACTCGTTTGAAATATGGATATTTAGAAGATTGTTAAGGATTCCATGGATGGATAGAGCGAATACAGAAGTGTTAAGGAGAATAGGTAGAGAGAGGGAAATGGAAGATACAATAAAAGAAAGAAAATTGCAGTATCTCGGACATGTGATAAAAGGCGAAAGGTAGAACATCTTGAAACTCATAATTCAAGGAAAAGTAGAGGTTAGGAGAAGCGTAGGAAAAGACGCGTTTCCTGGTTGAAGAACCTGAGAGAGTGGTTTGGTTGCAGCTCAAGGCAATTGTTCAGAGTAGCTGCCTCGAAGGTCAGAATAGCCACGACGATTGCCAACCTTCGTCGCGGAGATGACACTTAAAGAAGAGTCCAGTCTTTGACGCCATAGAGAACAACAGGCCAAACCAAGCATTTTACAAGTTTGAATCTTAGTTTGATATAAATATGTGTATCGCAGACTAGACCATAAATATTAAAGAAACTATCTCTAGCTTGAGCAATTATCGGTTAGATTTCTTGTTCTGGGTCAATATTGTAGTTAATCATTGGCCAAGATATTTGTAATGGTTTATGGTAATCTATACTAATATACCCTTTGTGATCTAAGTTGTTGGTTAACTAATAATTTTCACGATGCTATCCTATCTTTGTTTCTACCCACGTATTTTGTTTTTTTTTTTAATGTTAAAATCAAGCTCAAATCTCCTACTTACTTCTGCTTCCTGGAAACAAGCGTCTACAGACCTTTCAGACTCACTGCAATAATGACAAGTTCTAGCTTATCTTATATTGTTCAGTCTTTCTCTATTTATTAATATTCCCTCATCTATATTTTTACCGCTAGGTTCATATTGTACTCTGAATGTATATTGAATAATAATGGGAACAGTATGCATCCCTGTCGCATACCTCTATGTTTATGATGTCGTTTAAACCATCTCTAACTCTAACAGCTACAGTTTGCTTGTAATAGATATTGTTTATTATATGGCGGTCTCTGCTGTCTATATAAGTGAATTTATTATTGCTATCAATTCGTCATAGTTTATTTTATCAAACGCTTTCTGATAATTGACATTATTTTATCAAACGCTTTCTGATAATTGACAAAACACACATATACAGTGTGAAAGTATGAAAACAAAGATATATACTACACCCTGTACGATATAGTAACAAAATTTTGGTTATGTATATTAGATGGACAAGCGATTTATAATTTTATATTTGCGACGTTTCCAAATGTACAGTTTCTGAGATATACGGATAACATAGCAAAATATTAAAGGTGGTGTTTAGTATGACCATCTTGTCTTTGGAGCCAGAAATTCATTCTGAATGAAAATTCATCTTTTTGACCGACTTTGACTTTTTAACCATATCCGGAGAAATTGGTGCTGTATCTTCTGTAGCTCTGTGTTTCAGTTCTTGGGTGGAATCATCATGAAATACTTCACACCCAAGAGAGCGACGCCAACAAAATCAAAAATTAAAATCGAAGGACTAAATACACAATCCACGATGTACTTATGCAGAAACAGAATATTAGAGAATATCGTTGGGAATAATCGAGAAAAGCTAGGATAAACTCAAAAATAACATAATTGATGGAGTATTAGGATCACTTAGAGAAAGGATAGTATCGAACACTAACATACCAAAAAAGAAAACCCAATGGTTTAGAGAGAAAATGAAGACAAAATGTGAAGAAAAGAAGAAAGCTTTTTTAAAATACAGAACACAACAAACACAACAAGCATACAACCACTGTAAACGAAACAGAAATGAAATGAATACGTTAATTAGACAAATAAAAAGGGAATACTAACAGAGCTTCTAAAAACTGATGGGACACGACTTCTACGAAACACAAAAAGAAATATGGATAATGATCAGAGGACAAAGAAAAAAATGAACAAACTAATAAAAACGAAACACATTTAGAAGGAAACATGAGCAGACTACTTTTGATCCCTATTTCCTAAAGTTAACTATAATAAACCACCAACACCAGAGGTGACGATAAACGAAAAAATAAATATTGAGGAGGAAAAGGTAAAGAAAGCATTAAGGAAATTAAACAAAAGAAAACCACCAGGAAAGAACAGAATACTGAACGAACTTCTAAAGTAAGAATGAGCAGATCTGACCAAACAACTAAGAACTAATCGGAAAAATAATAAAACAAAACAGACTTCTTCAAGAATGGAGATCGAGCATCCTAATACCTCTTAATTTATTAAACACAACACTAAAATTAACAGACAAAGTAATAACAAATAAATTAAATGAAATTATAACACTACAAAAAGAACGACAAGGTTTTAGGTCAGCGAGATCATGCACCGATGCTATATTATAAGAGAGATACTTCTGGGAATAATCAAAACGATTGAAAATATCTACCAAAATAACACAATAAAAGTTAAAATAGAAGAAGAACTAACTGACCCTATTGAAGCTGGCAATGGGATAAGACAGAGAGACTCCTTGAGTCCTCTGTTGCTCAACCTATTCTCTCAGATTGAAGATGATCAACAACGTATGCTGCCCTAATTTTATATAACCGCCCGAAAATTTAATATGACAATTTCCCCAAAAAAGACAAAATGCATGGTTATAACAGCAAATTTACTAATATGTAAATTGGAGCTGGAAGGTCTGATAATAGAACAAGTAATGGAGTTTAAATCACATTATCTAGCTCCGGAAAGCTCGAAACAGAAGTAAAAGATCAAGTGAATAGAGTAAACAGTACCGCAGATTATCTGCTTCTATAATATTGAAAACCTGAATAACGCCTTGATCCATGGGCTATAATAATGAAGTCACCATTAAGTGGAAGAAGCAAGACTTTTATAAAATCGTCTTTTTCATTTACGATGTCATATGATGGATAAGTTGGGATATTATCAAGAAGCAATCACGATTTCTTTATTTTACCACTTTTTAACTAATGGGCTCTAACAAAGAATATAAATTTTTTTATAAACCATGCCCTAATGATTGTACCTACTATCCATCCAAGCACTCTTTTGCGAAGTGTAAAAGACAGACATCGCAGACATCTTAAAGTGTTTAAAACAACGTCGTTTCTTGCTTTTACCAATGACTGGCATATGCAATCGGTAACTGAGAGTAGCATTAGCACAAGCTAAGGCAGTGATACGATCTCTATTTATTTTAGATCCAGATGCCGCTAATTCACGACGGAACGAAAGAGTTTTTCGTGGCAAAACTTTTCATTTGAGCACAGTTCCGTCTGCATTATAAAATTTTTCGAACTTCCCAAGTTTGATTTTGAATTAATTTACTGCTGATGAATTAGACAGTTTTTCTTATTGTATTTGAAACTCACGATTGTCATGTCTCGGCTTAAATCGTTTAACACCAGCCGGTGCTTGCTTTAAAATTTGACAGCTCTCCGGGTTTTTCGTTAAACTGAGCTGCTTTTCCATAGAATCAGACCAGAAATAGGTTTTCCCCGGGATCTTTTGAGAAAACCACTTATATATAGTTTCATCGTTTTACGACTTGTGGATCCGTATGAAGAATCAAGCTGGTACATGTTATATATTAATCCTGTATCGGAACAGTAGACACTTCGAAAAAATTAGACAGGCTTAGGTGAGGTTATGTTATGTCGATGAGCAGCTCAGAATGTCCACGCTGCTATTATCAATTGAATTATATGTAACCGTTTTATAAGTAAATAAATTGCTGTTTTGTTAGTCTGTGCTTCATTAAATACAAAAAAGGACATAAAGTTACTTATACTCTTCTTCTGTTTTTTTATATCCGTAATGGTAGATTTACCAACTTTATATTCATTGGATAACTTGATTTCAGATTTACCTTCCTCTAATCGTTTATTAATCTCGTATTTATCTTTCATAGAAAGAACAAAATGTAAATATAATATAAACTTATATTTATAAGTTTAGGTATTTTCAATCGAGTGTTTACGTGATAGGTCGGGAGTTCGGATACGCGGCTGTTCGGATAATCGACGCTCTACTGTACTTGACTTACTTATTCATTCTTATCGGGCATTATGTTTTTTTCAGCCTATAATATTAATAAATATTTAGCTATATATTATGTTTTAGATACTAAAGCTGGTGACGTTGGGTTAGCAATAACTCAAGCTATGTTGCTTACTAGTGTTCTACAGTCCGTTATTAGGCAATACACAGAAATAGAAAATAATATGACAGGTATAGAAAGAGTTTTGGAATATACTGACATTGAATCTGAAGATAAATTGCAAGGACGTACATTGACAAATTGGCCATCGTTTGGAGAAATAAAGTACGAAAACGTTTCTTTAGTTTACAACACATCGGAACAAAAAGTATTAAAAAATATTAGGTAAGTGTCTTCCTAGTGAATATTTGAGTTTATTTTTATTAAGCAATTTTATTCCTTAATAACATCGCTCTAGAATGCTGAAGAATGCGCGTTAGAGAGAAATGGGTGACTATAACACAAAGACTGTATAAAGAAACACAAGTGCAAATAAAGTTAGGTAATGAAATAACAAAAACAATCACCGCAACAAAAGGCCTCAAACAGGGATGTGGTCTCTCCTACACTTTTTAACATATATAAACAATATATATGTTATGAGCAATGTCCGAAATTGGACAATCCTAGCATTGTACAAAAAATCTTGTCCACTTCTAGCATTGTACCCCTTTACTGTACAATCTCCGAAATATATATAATCGGCGGACTTTGTATAAAAGAATTGCTGTACAATGTTCGAATTTCAATAAGTAGCCATGCGTCAAAGTTTAAGATAATATATCCAATATCGATTCATATCGATTTTTACGATTATTTCCCATTTGTTATTAACTACAAACAAACATCAATTGAGGTTATAAATCCATAATTAACCAGCGTTTTTGACTTTTGGATTCGTAGAATTAAATTATTTTAAATTATCAAACATATCTCTTGAAAATCTAAGATGTTTTACAAACATCTTCCTTATTTATTATAGTGATGTATCTATCTCTTGAAGCTTTGAAATGTTTCACTAACAATATCTTTATTGTAGAACAATTTCTTCTTCGATTCGATTTTTCAATTTTTGATTTGGTGTGTCGCTTGTCAATAATAATCGATTCGAACTGATGAGCGTTTCGACAATTATTTTGATTATTTCGGACATTGTACAGTTTGGGGGTACAATGCTAGAAGTGGACAATAATTTCTGTACAATGTTAGGATTGTCCAATTTCGGTCTTTGCTCGTAACATATATATAGATCAGGCTTTGAAAAGATGGTATAGAAAATGCGGAACAATGGGCATACCAGTACAAGAGAATATATTACATTCACTACTTTTCGCAGATGATCAAGTCATTTTTGCACAAGACAGGGAGGATATGGAATATATGATAAGGAAATTAAAGGAAGAATATGAACTTTGGGGACTCGAGATAAATATTTGCAAGACCAAATACTTATGTATTGGACAGGAGGTTGCAGATTTAAACTTAAGTTTAGAAGAAGAGACTATTAAGAGTTGTAAGGCTTTTAAGTATTTAGGGTCAATGATTAGCCGAGATGGTACTTGTATGAAAGATATAGAAATGAAAATAGCACGGGGAAAACAAGCCACAAGAGCACTTCATGGAGTGATATGGAACAACACTCTAACCAAAGGAAACAAAAAGGGGACCTTTCAAAGCATAGTGATGAATATTACCCATATGGAGCGGAAGTATGGCCAATGACAACACCAATACGAAACAAAATAAGAACAGTTGAACTGGACTTTATGAGAAGATGTCTACAAATCACAAGAGCGGATAGAATAAGAACGGAGGAAATATGGAACAGAATGGAAGTAAAATGCTCAATTACAAAAAAGTTGGAAAACAGAGCCCTGTTGTGGTACGGGCATGTACAAAGAATGCCAGAGCATAGGTGGCCGAAAAGAATATTAAACTGGGACCCGCCGGGAAGAAGACGGAGAGGAAGACCTGCTACAAGATGGAAATCATACGTCGGAAATGCTATAATAGATAGAGACCTCAGAGAATGTGATTGCGAGAATAGAGTGCTGTGGAGGACGAAAACGGCGAACTCATAATGGGAAAAGCCGAAGAAGAAGAAGAAGAAGATATTGCTCTAAAAGTTAAAAACAACTTATGTAGCCGGTTTGAACGTAATAAATGCCTTGAAAAAAAGTCAAATAAATGAAATAGTATACATTATAGATTTTATAACGATTAACAAAAAGTTTCGTAATGGAGTACAAAGTGCAAAAACCTATCCAAGCGCAGATGCAGATACGGATCATAATCTATTACTAGCAAACGTCAACATTAAACTCAGGAAACCGGAGAAAAAAGTTAAAACCACCAAAATTAACATCAAAAACCTAAAAGACGACAACTGCCAACAGCAACTAAACGCAGAGATAAATAAATTAACTGAAGGAAGCGTTGAATGGGCATATATGAAAAAAGCCATACTAAAAGCGGGAAAGGAGGTCCTAGGCGAAGAAGAGAAAACCACTAAAAAAGACTGGATGGCACCGGAAATAGTTGAGCTAATAACTGAAAAAATAAAATACAAAAATAAAGATGAAAATAAATATAAAACCATCAAGAATAAAATCAAATATGAAATCAGAAAGGCTAAGGAGGAATGGATGAACAAAGATTGCCAGGAATTGGAAGAACTCAGCAACAAACATGACACCTCAAACTTACATAAAAAAATGAAAGAACTTACAGGCAACACCAGACAAAGAAGAACACTCATAACAAGAGATAATAATGGAGAAATACTTACTGAAGAGAGCAAAATAAAGGAAGTATGGGAACAATATATAATCCATCTGTTCCATGACGAGAGAGAAAATGAACAAGATATAGGTGAAGAAAAACAATACCTACAAATTTTACCCTCAGAAGTAAAGAATGCCCTACAGAATGCAAAACAAGGAAAAGCACCGGGTCCTGATCAAATTCCAGTTGAACTGTTAAAAGCCTTAGATGACGGTAATATAAAGAGACTCACCCGAATTCTCAACCACATATATGTAGAGGGCAACATCCCGGAAGAATGGCTTAAATCGATATTTTTACCTCTACCAAAAAACAACAATCCCAAATCATGTAATGACTATAGATTGATAGGCCTAATGTGCCACCCTTTAAAGATTCTCTTGAAAATTGTTCAAAACCGAATTTATAAGAAATGTGAGGAGAGGCATTATTTGCGTTGACGGTACTCTTGCAGAAATATCGGGAATATAACAAGAGTGCATATGTATGCTTCATAGACTTTAGGAAGGCCTTTGACCGAGAGCAACTTATGAACTTAATAGATGAATTAAAAAACATCAATTTAGACAAAAAAGACATTGAGTTTATTAAGGCTATATACTGGAACCAGAAAGCAGTAGTAAAGGTGAACGATATAGAAACAAATAATATACCGATTGCGAGAGGGGTTAAGCAAGGATGCGTCTTGTCTCCGACGCTTTTCAACGTGTACTCACAGGTCATATTCACAAAAGCCTTATGGGAAAGAAAAGAGGGAATAAGAATTGGTGGAGAAATCATAAACACCATGAGATTTGCAGATGACACGGTAATTATGTCTAAGAGTATAGAAGAACTACAAACTTTACTAGATGCAATAAATAGTGAATGCATTCAAATGGGACTTGACATCAACACAGATAAGACCAAATTTATGATAGTATCAAGGAATCCAATAAATAATGAACAACTAACTCTTGGTGGACAGCAAATAGAGAGAGTGACAAAATATAAATATCTAGGAGCTTACATTAACACAGAATTAGATCCAGACCAAGAGATCAAGGTACGAATAGAAATGGCAAGGGCAGCGTTCTTAAAATTCAAGCAATTGTTCTGTGACAAAAATCTGAATACTGCGCTGAGACTGAGGTTTGTTGAATGTTACGGCTGGTCGCAACTATTGTACGGTGTAGAAACGTGGACACTAAAAGCGCAAATAGTTAAGAAGATTGAAGCCTTTGAACTTTGGATATACCGGAGAATGTTGAGAATTCCATGGACTGCCAGGGTCACCAATGAGGAAGTGCTGAGAAGGATGGGTCGAGACAAAAAATTGTTGAGAACGATAAAAGTACGCAAGACTGCATACCTTGGACAGATACTGAGAAATAATAAATATAGTCTTCTGCAGGTCATCATGCAGGGTAGAGTCGATGGCAAAAAGGGAATAGGTAGAAAGAGGAAGTCATGGCTGCGGAATATTCGAGACTATACAAACATGACTGTAGACGAATTATTCCACGTTGCAAAAGACAGAGAAGATTTTAAAAATGTGGTCGCCAACCTCCGTTAATGGGGACGGTATAGGAAGAAGAAGACATTATAGGTCTTGACTTCTTCTTCTTCTCCTTCTTTATAAACATTTCTGCTTGTTCATTGGTGGATTAATACCTCTATGGAAGATTGTCACTCCATCTTTTCCGCGGTCGTCCGATACTTCTTTTGCCGATTGGTGAATTATCTCTTGCTATTTGGACGATACGGGTCTCCTCTATTCTGCTTATGTGGTTATTCCATTATTTTTATTTTTTTGTCCATTCATTTATACACTGTACGTTACATTTTCTTCAATGTCTTTACTTCTACTAGGTAAAAAGAAATAAGACTTACGAGCAATTTATTATTTCTTTTTACCTATTTCAAATGGACTCACATAGGCAAGATATTTAAGATTAGTCTTTACTTCTCTTTTGATCTCTCAGCGTATTTCCTGTAATTCTTCTTGGTACTCTCATCTCTGCCGTTTCCAGTAGCCTTTGCGTTGTAGTTGTGTCGGGTCTTGTTTTGACTTGCCAGTCTATTTGCTTTTTGTACTTGATCTCTCACTTCTTTCAGATTTCCATTGCTGGACAATGTAATTCCCAGGTATTTTATTTCCACTACTTGTTCATTACTAATGTCATCAATTTCTATTTTACATCTGGTTGGTTCTTTGCTAACTACTATTTTTTTAGTTTTTGGGATGAGATTGTCATATTTAATTCTTTTGCTCTTGTATTAAATCTGTGGACTAGTCTTTGCAGACTATTTTCATCTTGGGCTATCAACATTGCGTCGTTTGCGTAACAAAGTATTACTTCCACTTGGAACCAGAAATATACTCTTAAGTTTGCTTCTTCTTTCAGAGAGTAGAAATCATTATCACTTATTAGCAGTATAGAGTCCTATCGAACGGCAACCAAGCCCCTCTAAGATTTCTGAGCCAAGACATTCTGCGTCGGGACTGATTGCTTCTTCTTCTTCGTGCGACTAGGATTACTCCTGTTTGTCTGCCTCTTATTCTGTTTCAGTCGTTTTTGACTGTACATTATCTTTCCACCTTTTTGGCGGCCTTCCAACGGGTCTTCTGCTATACGGCTTGTTGTTTTTACAGATGTTCGCTAATCTATCTGGTCCCATTCGGTTTACATGTTCGTTCCAGTTTTTTTTTCTTGTTTTTATCCACCTGTTAATATAAGCATTGTTCGCGTATACTTCTGTTGGTTTGTCTGTCTCTTAATGATATGCCCGCTATTGATCTTAATACTTTCATTTCGATATTGTTAATTTGTTGTTTCGTCTTTCTTGTATCGGTCCTTTTCTCCGCTGCATATGTTAGGATTGGTCTTACTGTTGTCTTGTATACTTTCATTTTGCTTTCCGTGGTCAGATATTTGTTTCTCCATATGGTTTCTCGAAGGCAACCACTTACTGTTGCCGCTTTTGATGCTTGCCCTGTGGTATCTGTTCTTATATCCCTGTCACTAGTAATCTCTACTCCTAGGTAATTGAATTTCATTACTTGTTCTACAATTTTGCCGTCTCTTTCTAGTTTGCATCTGATTTCTTTTTCCTTATATTTTTCCTTGCATAACTAGTCAGGCATACGTGATTTTTTTTTCCTCTCTGACTAAATGATCCAAATATTGAGAATTTTGAATTTTAATAGTTTTTGTGATGTTACATTCTGTGTTTATTCATAAACTCCTTTTAAATTTCAATAATATCATCATTATTGGTACATTGAGCCTCGACTTTCCTAAGCTGATTCCTCCATTATGTCCTATTTTATGCATTTTTTTGCCTATTGACATTACCGATCTTTATGCCATCGTTATATATACACCATCATTTCATCTCAACATTGGCTTAAAGACAGCGGAAACAAAGGTCTACTTACCGAAATTGATTATTTCAATGTACCTTGCTAACACCAACCAACAGTGCAGGTTGAAATGGTAAACAAATCACAAAAAATCTTGGACTGTACACAAAACAAACATAAGCTCACACCTCGACTACTTACTGCAAACTGGTTAGTAGGCATAGGCAACTAAGAACACTCACGCGTCGTTCGGCGGTCAATTCCCCACTCTATTACTGAAATTTTGAATGTGCCCATATTTCACTGCGTCCCCGTTTTAGGCGACTCTCCCCTAGTAAATTATAATATATTATTTTTGATAAAATTTAATTTAGATTCCTATTTTATTAACAGGCATTTTTCTATGGTACATTATAGTATAAATTAAGCATATTTTTCTACTGCTTCTGCGCACATACTTAAAGAGTACAGGGTTAACGACTTTTAAAAATTCCAGAAATATCGAAAATGTTATTATTTAAAAATAAAGCAAAATTAATAACCGTATTTATATTTTACAGTTTTACTATTAAAAGCAAAGAAAAAATTGGAATTGTTGGACGTACAGGCGCTGGAAAATCGTCTATTATTTCAGTATTGTTCAGGCTTTATAATATCGAGGGTCGTATTTTAATAGACAATGAAGATATTAAGGATTTATGTTTAAAACATTTACGATCCAGCATAGGTATTATTCCACAAGATCCTATATTATTTTCAGGTAAGTCAATCGTTGTCTCTCGTTTTATTGTCATCAGAATGCCATACGAATCGCTGGATAGGTACTTTCAAAAGTATTTAAATCACCATAATGGGATCCACAGTTAGAATACAGTGCAGGTAAGATAGGCAGTGTACAGTAGTCTCCCTCTATAACGATTCCCTATATAACGATAATTCCTCTATAACGATGACAATGTATTAATTCTTTCTCTATACCGATATCGTGCTCTCTTTATAGCGATAACTTTTTAGCGTTCAATAGTTGATGACAAATGTGTTATTGTGTTTAAAGTTCCTGAGTCACAAGTGGTAAGGTCATTGTCCAGCGGTTGTTTTGCTTTGCGCTAATGGAATGCGGCCACCCATTCTACTCTTTTTATAAGAGAATTAAGTGACTCACGTTTATTGTTCGGGCGGCGTACCTAACTGTTATCACGTCAACAGTCAGCATGTTTTTGAAAAAGTGCTCTCGGTGGAGGAAAAGTTATCAATAACTCGAGCAATAGAGAAAGGTGAAAAGAAATCGGATGTCGATCGCTGGACGTGGCTGTCTCAGTCAACTGTGGCTACGATATGGAAGGACAGAAAAAAGTGGCTTAGAGCGGGATGGAGGGCGGTAGCAGGAAGAAGTTGCGGAAACCTCAGCATGAAGATCGCGCTATACTTCAGTGGTTCCAGCAGCAGCGTATGAACCATATTCCACTTTCTGGGCCTGTGGTCAGGACAAAAGCTGAGTTTTTTGCAACTGAACTTGGAATTGAAAATTTTAAGGCATCTGAGGGTTGTCTGAGCAAGTGGAAGCTGCGGCACAAGATCAACTACGCGCAAATCAGCGGAGAGCCTCGCGATGTTAACCAAAACGTAAAGGATGATTGGCTACAAAACGTGTGGCCTGGACTGAAGGCACGATATGCGTCAGACGACATTTTCAATGCGGATGAGACTGGATTGTTTTTTAAAATGGCACCAAACAGAACTTTAAAATTTAAATTGGAAAAATGCGTTGGTGGAAAGCTTTCTAAGGAACGCATTACAGTTTTAGTGGCCGCTAACATGACAAGTTCGGAGAAGCGAAAATTTTTAGTGATAGGGAAGTCGAAAAACCCGCGTTGCTTTAAAAACATAAAAAATCTAACGGTGACCTATAAAACCAACAAGAGTGCGTGAATGACCTCGAAAATTTTTGAAGAAGCGATATGAAAGTGAGATACCGAGCTTAAAGGGAAAAAATTCGTTTGCTTGTAGACAATTGTCCTGCTCATCCTGTATTGCGCGACCTTCAAAACATCGGACTCTGTTTTCTGCCAGCAAACACAACGAATGTCCTTCAGCCTATGGACCAAAGTGTCATCAAGGGTTTGAAAAGCCATTACACGAGAAGACTTTTGATGGAATTGGTTGAGAATAATGGCGATCTTAAACTAAACATTCTTGACGCCATCCTAATGATTAGTAAATCCTGAGACGAGGTGACGAGCAATACAATAAAACATTCCTTCAAACACGCAGGATAGCTGGAAGATCAAGGATTGACTGATGATGAAGATGACCTGCCATTAGATGTTAGGGCCAGACAGTTTGAACTTACTATCACCTACGCTACGGAAAATATGGCGTTAAGATTTTGATACTGCAAGCTGAATCCGATTTAGATAGTGCGGAGTCAAGTGAAAAAGTATGTGGCTTCAAACAACACCCATTTAAAAAGAAAACTGTAGAACGGTTGATAAAAGAAGCTTACCATCGCGTATCTAAAGAGCAATGGCATAATTATATGAATGACGTTAAGTAAGATATATTGATAATTAATATTGGAAATGATTCAGAGGATAAAGACAATTTAGATATGTATATATATATTTAGGGATTCTACAGTATTCACTGCCTTCCCTCGCTCAACCGTTTCCATCTCTCTCTGTTGTTCCATTCTCCATCGTTCAGTCCTCTCTTACTCATGGCGTCGTCTACTTCGTTCCTCCAGGATTTTCGGGGTCGTCCTCTTTTCCTCCTTCCAATGGGGCTCCATTCGGTTATTTTCTTTATCCATCTGCTGTCGCTAGTTCTTCTTACATGTCCATACCACTTTAGTCTTTTTTGTTCTATATATGTTAGTATGTCTGTTTCTATTGATGTTCTTTGCTTTATTTCGTCATTACTTCTCCTATCCATTCTTGTTACTCTGCAGCATCTTCGCAGGCATTCCATCTCTGTTGCTACTATCTTACTGATAGATATGTATTAGTATTAATTAACGAGAAAAATCTCAGATATAAAGCTCATTTGTTATTTTAGTACATGATCTTCTTTTGTACTTTATGTATATGTATTTATCGTGATGTGTAGGGTAAACTACTTGCATTTGTGTGTGTATATGTATATAAGTTTTTTATAAAATTAATTTGTTTTTTTTTTGTTTATTCTCTTATTTATCTCAAGTAAATTAACGGGTAAAGATTTTTTAAACAAACTGCGTAAGGTCCTGATTTCTCAGTCTATCGCCAAACTACCACACACCTACCACTGTGCCGACATGAGCGGCATCGCTTCGCTTCGTAAAACCAACACTGCATTCTAACTGTGGCTTCTACTTAAGTATAGATTAAAAAGCTAAAAATATGGATATTTTCAAAAAAGTTTCTGTCAAATCCATTATTGGATACGAACATGATTTTTTTTTTTAATATTATTTTATCTTTGAGTTAAACGAGAAGAGTGGAAACAAATTCGTATGATTGTTACATATTAAACAAAAAATTCGAACGGAAATACTTAAAAAAGCACCCTTGCAAGATAGCTTGCACCACTTTTAATTGAAAATTAAAATAAAAAACAAAATTGTGTACATTTGAAGACGAAGTTGAAAAAAAAATCAATTTTTTTACCAATTTTTGCATGTAAAAATTAATTTTTTGACTTTTTTTTCTAAAAAGTGGTTAATTGTCTTGGAACGGCGCTTTATTTTTAAGTATTCCCGTTGGAATTTTTTGTTTCAGATGTGCTATTCCTGAGAATTAGTGCCTTTTTCAAGACTTTAACTGAAATGCCATCTAGAAAACCCTATACCGCGCTCTTTTTAGCACTTAAGAACTAAAATAAATATTGTTTTGTTTAAATCAAGATAAAATAATATTTAAAAATCGTGTTCGATTCTAATATTTCATGTTCGTATTTAATAAAGGAGCTGAGAACTTTTTTTTTAATATGCATTCTTTTAGCATTCTAATCTGTATTATAGCTTAAGATAATTCATTTTAATTAATGGCAGTTTTAATAAAGTACGTGATATCAAAATTAAATGATATTTTTCAGTTATTAACAGTTTGACTGCGTTCCCAAAATATGTAAACCACGGAACTGTGCATTACCGGTCCCCCAGGAACGATACCGTGGCGCGAACACAATGCTTTACCGACCGTTAAGGACCGGTAATGACGTAATTGGTTTTTATATTTTTACAGTTTTATAATATAAATATTTAAAAGTAAAAATATTTAAAAACTTGCCATTGTCATCTGTTTTTTGATCAGGTTTCCTGTTAAGTATGTTTTAAAATGTCAAGACAGCCTACTACTTTTTACAGAGTTACATTAAAAGATCAAATGACATAAGACTTTATTTTATTAGTATAAATGATATTTTAAAACAATTTTATAATACGTAAGTAGTTGTTCTGAGTACCCCAAATTTCTCCCTTGTTAATTTTTTAGGTACCGTTTTGGCAATACCTCTTCTGTTGGACCTCAAGGTTCCACAATAAATTATTTGTTTTATGAATAATGATTTGCCTAAAGGTAAACTCAAGTAATAATTGTCAGCATACAAGTAGAGATAGTAGACATTTTCGAATCATACACTACCTGCTCTCTTTACCACGATAAACTATTATGTTTTTTGTATATCCATCCACTGTACATAACTCTGTGCACTCTGTATAAAACTCCCAGGTGACCTTTAACTAGAAACTGGTAAAAGTTTAGGATTTTCATTTACAAAACAAAATGAAATACAGATAATTTATTTATTTTGGAGTATTTCCTCGTTGATTTGTAATGAGTTTTCTGATTTCATTGCTATTACCACAACTGTCATTATTAACAGGGCATGGGACCAGCAACGATTACTATTAGGCTATTCAATCCATCCAACAGCTTCCTCAAAAGCAATTGCAATAGACAATAAATAAATAAAATATAAAATTTATCTCACTTTAATTGTTTTACTTAATTACTATTATTCTAGGTTCGATTAGAGCAAATATGGATCCATCAGGAACTCATAAGAATGAAGAAATTTGGTCCGCAATAGAAAAAGTCCATTTAAATAATCTGTTTACCAGTTTGGATGATGTCATTGTTGAAAATGGTTCACGTTATAGGTAAGCAATGTAACCAAACGGTTTTTCACTTCACGTAATATGATATTTTACTGAAAGGAAAAAGTATAAGGAAAAGAAGGCCCAGGAAGGCGAATGATTTCCTGGCAGAAACATCTACGTACGGGTGTAAAGTACAGATTGTTATATACAGATAAGCACTACAAGAAGAAACAGTCACGCACAAGCTTTGAGTCAACTTGCATAGAACTGAGTGTCTTGAGTGCTGTTTGACTTTTGGGAAGTAAATCACTATTGTATCGTTCTCTACATTGGAAAAAACGGAGTCTGTCTTTATTTCATAATATAACCTTATTTAATGTGTCTCTTGCATGACGCTTATAGAAGATTAACCCTCTAGCAGCCTGTATGTCATAGACCTGACCTCCCTTTACACATATGTGTTATGTATTTAATGAGGCACCGACTATTGTACAAAACTATTTATTAAAAGATACAGTGGTTACAAACATACATTATGGATGGATCCGTAGACCCACGGCGTTCCATCACCTAACCTCACTATCGACCCCTAGTCTTTTCCACAGTGTCTCTTATTCCGCTGCCGGACTCATATATAACATCTCCTCCCTCGTTAGAGATCAAGTTTAATGGGAGCGTTTACTTAGTCTTCCAGAGCGCGTTCTAATATTGCAATCATTGGATGTTTCATCACTCGGTATAGATGTGTTTGTTTCTTCTTGTGATGAAATTGGAATGGGCTCCTTCCGTTCTAATTGAATAGGCTCGTTTTTAAAATTTGGATTCACTGGGATTTCAATTGTAACACTGTCACGTAACACTGGCACATCATCACTCACTATAGGAGGTTCTGCTTGAGCTTCGTTAGAATCTGGGATTCTATCTTCACCTCTGTCTTTTCTCATATCATTTGCGTGTGTAAATTTTATTACACCGTTACTACATACTAGATAAGTACAGTAACTTAAAATTTTCATAATCTTTCCTTTCTGCCATAATTTTGTTTGTTTGTTTTTAAGATAAACACATTCATTAACTTTATACCATGTATGCCCATTTTTAATTGGGATAGATGCATGCTTACTATTATGACAAGAAGGTTTCAACTTATTAAATCTAGTTCTAGGACGCACTTTAAAAATACTTTCACTTGGAGAAATCCATGTAGCTGTTGTAGGAGTTGTTCTATAAGAGAATAAAAAGTTTTGAATTTTCTGAATAACCAATCGTTTATTAATCTCCTCTCTCTTAATAGTCAACAGGGCTTTTTCCAAATTTTTCTTTACTATTTGAACACTACGCTCCGCAGCACCATTACTTTGAGGTTGATATGGAGGTGTCTTCAATGGTTTAATTCCATTTGCTTGACAAAATGCCACAAATTCACTGGAATTGAAAGGAGGTCCATTGTCTGAGACTAATTCGACAGGAAGACCAATTACAGTAAACATATCTCTTAATTTTGATATAGTTTCTGATGCCTCTGTACCATTTGACATAAATTTTACATCAACCCATTTTGATTTCTGATCGATTAAAATTAAAAATGTGGACTTAAATTTAACAAAGAAATCTATATATACTCTGTAAAAGTTGTGTGGTGCAGACGGCCACGGACATAATTCCTTGCTTGAATTTGTGAAATTTTGACATTGTTGACATACATTACAACATGATATGAATATTTCAATATGTTCATTCACATTTGGCCACCAACAATATGAACGTACCAACATTTTAGTACGAACAATACCATTATGTTGTTCGTAAAATAAGTCTAACACCTTATCTTGTAATTGATTTGGAATAACTACTCTATTTCCCACTAGGATACAATTTTGTTCAATTGACAATTCATTTCTACGTTTAAAATATGGTTTCAAAGATTCATCACTCACTTTCCTAGGCCAACCTGATAAAATGAAATCTTTTACTTTTAATAACAACAAATCTTTGTTTGTTTCATTTGCAATATGACACGAGTTTAAAGTCATTTGATCTACCAAACTAAAAGAATACAAATAATCTGTAATTTTTGTATTATCACTACAGGGTAAACGTGATAAACCATCAGCATTGTTAATTGCTGCCGCCTTTTTGTACTGAATATCGTACTGATAACCTGACAGAGTGATAGCCCATCTTGTAATTCTTGCAGCCGCTGAAATTGGAATTCCTTTATTTTTTCCAAAGATAAACTGTAATGGCTGATGATCTGTAATCAGTATAAATTTACGACCATAAAGATATTTATGAAATTTATTTAAAGCAAACATAATAGCAAGGGCTTCCCTTTCCAAATTACTATACTTTTTTTCTGTACTAGACAGTGTACTTGATGCAAACATGACAGGTTTCTCTACATAACCAATTTTATGACTTAAAACACAACCGACACCATAACTACTTGCATCACATGTGACATAAATTGGAAGAGATGGATCATAATGAGTAATAACACTATTAGATGTTAACCACTTTTTACTTTCTTGAAATACTTTATCACATTCAGGTGACCAGCTACTACTGAAATTAATATTATTTTGACACAGTTTGCATAATGGTTTTAATTTGGAAGACAACATCGGGATAAACTTTCCATAGTAGTTTAGCAAACCTAAATATGACTTTAATTCAGTTGTATTCTTTGGTGTTGGAGCTGAGTTAATTGCTAGTATTTTTTCTTCAGTAGGATGTATTCCTTTGGCATCTATAATATGACCTAAAAATTCTACTTTAGTTTCGAAAAATTTACACTTATTTACATTAATTTTTACATCATAGTCATGTAAACGTTTCAACACTTTTCTGACATTCTCATAACAATCTATAAGTGACTCACCATATACTAGAATATCATCTAAGTAACATTTAGTATTTTGTACCCCTGCCAAAATACTATCCATCACCGACTGAAAAATACCTGGTGCAGAGCTGATACCATAAGTTAGTCTAGTGAAGGCAAACAAACCTATATGGGTGTTTAACATTTTTTGTGTATTTTTACTGACCTTTAGCTGTTGATAAGCACCTTTTAAATCTAAAACCGTAAAGTATTTATGTCTGCTTAGACATGCGAAGATATTTTCTGGTAATGGTAATGCGCAATGATCACTATCTAAGACTTTGTTTAATGTTTTTTTTTAAATCTACACAAATTCTTAGTTCCTCAGACAATTTTTTTGGAACTACTACTATGGGACTAGCCCAGTTACTGTAACTGACTTTTTCTAAAATTCCTAACTCCACTAGTTTTTTTATTTCCAATTCAACTTTATCTTTTAGGGCAAATGGCATATCATAGGCCCTATGAAAAATGGGTTGCGCATTTTCTTTTAAATTTAAATCAATTTCAAAACCCTTAATGAATGAATTATTATTCCCATCAAAATCTGATTTAAATTCCCTTTTTAATTGTGAAATTAAACTTGAAGTTTCAAGGTTTTCCAATTCCAGCTGACTAACAAATTCATTATATGAACAGTTAACTATTTGTCTCCAATTAGGATGCAATACATTTAACCAATTCCTACTCAACAGTGGAGTAAAATTATGTTTACTTTCTAAAATGACAATAGGTAATTTTATAGTATTGTTTTTATGTTTTACTAATACATCAGTTTCTCCCACAATTTTTACTCCCTCGCCAGTTTATACCTTTAAACAATACTTAACAGAATAAATATTTAAAGCTGATAAAAACTTTTTAAAGTCCTTTATATGAATTACTGTACGACATGCACCTGTATCAATGTCAAATAAAATTTAATTACCTTCTGCTTCTAATACTATTTTCTCTGGAGCTGAATTTTCAGGTTCCAATGAAGACAAGAAACCTAGAAATAATGAATTTTCCTCCTCAATTTCATCCTGTATATCATCTTCTTCTAACAAACTAACTTTCGAACGACATACTGCACTTGTATGTCCCACTTTCTTACAACTGAAACATTGCCATGCTTTGGCTGGACATTTTGATGAGTCATGTTTTCTACCACATCTAAAGCATGACTTGGGTTAGACATTACTTCTACCAGTTTGATGGCCATCATCTTTCTTCACTGTAGCTTCCCTCTTTCTGAACATTACTTTATCTAACTTCCCTTCTATTGCCGCTACATTTTCCTGTTCCATCCTTCTAACTTGACCTTCTGTAAGTTCTATTAACAAGGCTATCTCATAAGCTCTTTCAAAGGAAATGTTGTCTTATGCCAGGAGTTTACGTCTTATTTGGACTGATCGTAGTCTCCTGTGTCTGAGACATTCTTTCAAAAATTGCCCAAATTTACAATATTGAGCAACACTTTTCAGTTTTGACACAAAACTTTTAATATCCTCCTGAGGCTCTTGATTTGTATTGTAAAATTTATACCTTTCAGCGATAACTAACCGCTTTGGACTATAATGTTCAATCAGAACTCTTTTTAACTCATCAAATGTTTTTGAACTTGGTACCCCTGGTGCTAATAAGTCTTTTAAGACACTGTAAATCTCTCCGCCAATAAAAGAAATCAATAATGGAACTTCCTTTCTTTTTCCACTACATTACATATAAACAACTGCTCAAGTCTCTCTATATAAGAGGTGATATCACTTTTCGTAGGATTGAACTGCTCAATGTATCCAATTAACGACATTTTTCGACTTTTGCGTGGGTTCTTTCTGTGACTCGTCGCCAAATATGTTATGTATTTAATGATGCACCTACTATTGTACAAAACTATTTATTAAAAGATACAGTGGTTACAAACATACATTATGGATGGATCCGTAGACCCACGGCGTTCCGCTGCCGGACTCATATATAACAATATGCAAAGCGTGTAAGTTTAATAGAACTTCCAGTGCCTTTCTCCTGTGGCATTCAAGTATGTAGGAGTTTTAATTTCACCAAGAAGCCAGCGCACTATAAATTATAAGTCATGTTAACCCTGTGAATAACGGTAGCTTTATTTTTGAAAGAAAGCCTGAAGCTTTTTGAAGCCTGTGTTTTAACCTTTTTATGTATGGTTTCGAAGTAAGCTTATGATCAAATGTTATCTCTAAGTATTTGGTATGACGTGAAAATCAATGCCTTCAACAGTCACCAATAATTTGATCATTGATAGAAATAGTCCTTGTAGTACTATTCTTAGTAAATGCAATAAATTATGTTTGCTATTTAATTGTAACGCAGTAGAAACTTTTCTTTGATAGCGTCGCTAATGGGTCATTACCACAAGTGGAGAGAGAACTCTTTTTTTTTGAGCAATTACTTGCGATACTTTGATTTGACCAAGATCGGTCAAATCAAAGAAAACGAATGGCAAGAATACTATAAAAAATTGCTAACCGAATTCAAACAATCAGAAATAGACGGAATAGAAATCTACACACATGACGAAATCGAATTAAGCCTAGCTGAGGTAAAAAGAACGATCAAAACTCTAAAGATCAAAAAAGCATAAGGTCCCGGCGGAATACCAAATGAATTGATAAAAAACGGATAGGAAAAGTTATTCCGTATGATACATAAAATGTTTGCGAGAGCACTGAATGGAGAAGACTTACCGGCAGAATGGACCCAAGCATATATGACATCAATATACAAGAAAGGAAATAGAAAAAACTGCGAAAACTATCGGGGAATCAGCATTATATCGTCTATAGGCAGACTGTATGGAAAGACCATAAAGGAAAAATTAGAAATATATATACAAGATAAAATCGGAGAAGACCAGGCAGGTTTCACAGCGGGGAAAGCATGCTTAGATCACATTTACACGGTCGAACAACTAATAGAAAAAAGAATGGCCAAAAATAGATCCGTCCATCTGGCTTTTGTTGATCTTAAGAAGGCATATGACTTAATACCTAGAACCAAGCTATGGGAAGCAATGGAAGACATCGAAGTTCCACGAAGATTAATAAACGCGGTAAAAGCACTCTACAAGAATAACGAAGTAGCTATCAAAACGGGCAATAGAATATGCAGGCCATTTAAGACGACCAAGGGACTACTACAGGGTTGCTCCACATCCCCCACCCTGTTCAAAATATTCCTGGAAAAAACCTTGAAACCATGGAAAAGAAAGTGCGAAGGAATGGGTATACCAGTAAGGAACGAATATCTATATACGCTAAGTTTTGGCGACGACCAAATAGTGATCGCACAAGACGAGGATGACCTCAGTTTTATGATGAGAAAACTGGAGCAGGAATATACAAAGAATGGGATGGAAATAAACCTAAAGAAAACTGAATACCTAACAACGAATACAGAAATAAAACAGCTGAAAATAGACTAAGGTAAACAAATCAAAGGAACAGCCAAGTATAAGTATTTAGGTTTCATAATATCAAACAAAGGAACAACATAGGAAGATATAAAAAATAGACTAGGACAAACAAGAGACTGCATACAAAAATTGAACCCGGTACTATGGGATAAGAACAGCAGCATGAAAACAAAGAAAAAAATATATAATACCATGACAAGAAGTATCCTCACTTATGGGTGTGAAAATTGGACAATAAATAAGAAAACCAAAAACAAAATAAGAGCAACAGAGATGGAATTCCTAAGGAGAAGCTGCTGAGTAACAAGAAGAGATAGAATAAATAACATGGAGATTATGAGGAGAATGGAAATGAACTCCGACATAATAGACTACATCGAACAGAAGAGGTTAACCTGGTACGGACATGTCAGAAGAGCAGACCAAAATCGGTGGATAAATAGAATAACAAAGTGGAGCCCGATAGGAAGAAGAAAGAGAGGCAGACCCCGAAGATCTTTCAGAGATGAGGTGGACGAAGCAATGAGTAGAAGAAACCTACAGGAAGGGGACTGGCTAAACAGGAAAAATTGGAGAAAACGGTTGAGTGAAGGAATACAGTGAAAACTGTGGAAATCCTATATATATATATATATATATATATATATATATATATATATATATATATATATATATATATATATATATATATATATATATATGTTATATGAGAAAATATTAACCTTGAACTAGCTTAAGTTCGCCGACTTCAGATTTCATCATCCCATTCCCATAGAAACCGCTGAGCACGCATTAGAACTTTGTACGAACCGTTGGCCAATATTCATGGGAACAGCAATTCAGCACTTCATACCAAACATATAAATTACCATTCTCAGATGCCGGAACCACTTTTAGCTGCAACTTCGACCAGTCCAGTTTTTAGTCATTTTAAATTAATTTAATTTTGTACTATTATTTAATATTTAATTTGTAACAAATAAAGTTCTTTTTTTAAAAAGTCAAATAAGTGATTAGTGATCTAACAATTGGCGCAAAGTCAGTAGGATCCGGTTAACGTTGCTAGAACACGTGTATACTCACTGGCAGCGGCGGATTCTCATCCCTTAACGGAACAAAGAATCTACGGAAGTCCTCACTCCTGTGACCTACGGAAGGAACACCTAGTGAAGCCCCTGGTAGCCGAGCAGAGAGAACAAGACGACCCTTAAAGAAGAAAGCATCTCCGAACAACCTCACTCCTGTAATCTACGGAAGGAACACCTAGTGAAGCCCCTGGTAGCTGAGCAGAGAGAACAAGGCGTCCCGATGTTCTTCTTTATGTAAGTGGATTTTGAATCATCTCGTTAATAATTTTGTTATAATAATTTACGAAATTGACTATACTGCAAGTCAATTAATCAAGATACATAAAAGAAAATACAAGTTGATTATCTAATATTTGAAATTATTGATATTTCTTTACATACTATTTTATACTGATATTTTATTGACATATTTTTTTTTTACTTGCTATATTTTGGTATATTTTCTCTCGATATATTTTTATTTGGTATATTTGATACATTTTTGTTGATATATTATTTGATATTTTTATATTGATACATTTTTGCCCTTTATATACCACCACATTTTTTTTTTTCTCCCTTACATACTGATACATTTTATATTTCTCCATACTTCTATTTTTCATTTTCGTTTAAAAATATCTCGAAAAATGCCTGAGACACGTTCCCAGACTCAACAAGAAATCGAACCATACAAGCTTTCGGAAATATTTTCTATTATCCCAGAATTTGAAGGCGATCCGATTTCTCTTTCTACATTTTTAGATGCGTGCGACTGTGCTTTTAAAATGGCCACAGGCGATCAGCGCGTTCTATTAACGATTCACGTAAAAAATAAACTCAAAGGTAAAGCTGCACAGCTTATTAATTCTAGAAAACCAATTTCTTATACAGAAATAAAACAATTACTAAATCTACATTTCGGAGACAGTAGAGACCTGACCTCCTTAATACAAGACTTACAAAGACTAAAACAACTATCTAACGAATCTCCTCTAACTTTCTTTAACCGTTTACAAGTTCTGAATGCAAAAATGCACGCCTCGATCCAAGTAGCAAATTTATCCCCAGATCAAAAAACTGCCCAATGTGACTTAATCGATACCATGGCCCTAAACACACTTTTAACCGGTTTAGAACCCCGTCTAGGACAAATTATTAGGGCTAGTAATCCAAAAGATCTCATTGAAGCAAGCAATCGTATTAGACGCGAACTTCAATTGTCATATTTTGAAGAACAAAAATCTAATTCTAGATCAACTATTCCTAAACCCTCTCAACCAATGAGAAGACCCTCATCTCAGTTTACAAAATGTACAAATTGTGGCCGCATTGGTCATCTAAATAGTGAATGCCGCTCTTCACGTTTCGTACAGCCAAACCAAACTTTTTCTAGGCCACACGGTTACCAAAACCAATATAATAATGGACCTAACAACTATCAAAACAATCAGAACCCTAATAGGAATCAATATTCGTCCAACAATCCAAATTTCAACCAACAGAGACCTTCCTTTTCATCTCAAAATCAAAATCAAAATCGTCCATCTGTTATTCAAAGAAACCCAAACTTCCAAAGAGCACATGTTTTAAACGAATACCCTGATGAAATGACGACTGACTTTTATACAGACGATTACTATAAAGATAATTATTATAATACCGATAACTATGAAAACTATGAAACGGATTATTATACAGAAAATAATCCGCAAACTGATAACTTTTACGAAACCAATAACACACAAAATTATCAGGATTTTCTTTCACTTCAGAATCAAAATCATCCTCCCAATCATACGAACCCCTCAACGGATATTACGAATATCCAAGAACAAATCCAAGCACTCAACTTGGACAACTTTCATCCGAATCTCAATTTTCCCGAACAGACATTCATGTAACCCCATTTCATACAATGAGTTCCAAAAATTTATATTACATTAATGATGCTACCAACACTTTTAAACTTTTAATCGACACAGGTGCTGGAATCACTGTTTTCAAAGAAAACACAGCACGCAATTATCATAATAGATTTCCTGAAAACGTTACTATTCAAGGTATAACCGATCAAAAATTGTTAATAACAGAATCTGTCCTGATTCCCTTCACTGACAATAATCCTCACAAAGTCTTTATTTTCAATTTAGACATTGATTTCGATGGCATAATAGGCCTAGACTTTCTAGATCATTATGAATGCGTAATAGATCTTAAATCCCGACAGTTACATACAAATTTTAAAACTGTCACCCTTCACAAAGTAGGACACGAGACAAACACACCTCCTAAAGACAAAACACCGACACACCCCACAGAAATAAGACAAAACGAACCTAAAATTAAATCAGATTCTAAACAGGAATCAAATTTAAAACATCAAAACCCTATAAATGAAAAATATACTATCGTAAAAAACCGAGATCAAGACAAAAATCTTGAAAGACCGGAGAGAAAACGAATAAAAGGAAAAAACAGAATTACCATTGACAGCCGGACCGAACAAATATGCAGACTAAAATGCAACTTATCAAATACAGATGCCATATTATCAGCTCAAGAAATAGAAAAAGTTAGATTACCTCATGCATTAGTCCATGTAGATGAAAATGGAGAATTCTTAACTTCTGTACTAAATGCTAATGCTATGCCGAAGACAATCGAATTTTCAGACATTTCCATCGAACCTTTCAAAAATTCGGAGACAATCCTATCCTACAACGGAAATGATTTTGAAGAACCCGTAGTAGATAGAACACGAATAATTAAAGAACAACTAAGAATTGATCATCTAAATTGCGAAGAACAAGAACTAATTCTAGATATATGTACTGAATACGCAGATATATTTTATGTCGAAGGCGACAAACTGACCTTCACAAACGAAATCAAGCACAAAATCGAAACAAACAACGCTAAACCTATCTTCACTAAATCCTATAGATATCCTCAAATACATAAGGAAGAGGTAAAGATGCAAATTAATAAAATGTTAGAAGAAGGAATAATCCAGAAAAGTGTCTCGCCCTGGTCGAGTCCAGTCTGGGTCGTACCGAAGAAATTAGATGCGTCAGGAAAACAAAAATGGCGAGTTGTTATTGATTATCGAAAACTCAACGAACTCACAGTACAAGACCGTTATCCTCTACCACAAATATCAGAACTATTGGACCAACTAGGAAGATGCCAATACTTCACAACACTAGATTTAGCGTCTGGATTTCACCAGATTGAAATCGAGCCACAAGACATCCAGAAAGCGGCCTTTTCCGTCGAAAATGGACATTACGAATTTGTTCGCATGCCATTCGGACTAATGAATGCTCCATCTACTTTCCAAAGAGTAATGGACAACATCCTCTTAGGAATACAAAACGAAAGATGCTTAGTGTATATGGATGACATAATTATCTACTCACCCACTATTCATGATCACATGTCACGACTAACAGAAGTTTTTAAAAGGTTACGAAAAGCAAATTTAAAAATACAGCCAGACAAGTGCGAATTTTTAAGAAAAGAAGTAGCATATTTGGGCCACCTTGTAACAGAAAATGGTGTAAAAACAAATCCAGCTAAAATATCTTGTATCGAAAACTTCCCGGAACCAAAGAACACCAAAGAAATAAAGTCATTCTTAGGCTTAGCCGGTTACTATAGAAGATTTATTCCAAATTTTGCCAAAATTTCTAAACCACTTACGAAACTACTTCAGAAAGACGTACCTTTTATTTTTAATTCTGATTGCAAAGAAGCCTTTAACGAACTCAAAAATATTTTAACTTCAGATCCAATACTTATATATCCCAATTTTGAGGAACCATTTTTACTAACAACTGACGCTAGTGCATTCGCGATTGGAGCTGTTCTATCACAAGGCCCTATTGGAAAAGATTTACCCATAGCTTATGCCTCCAGAACATTATGCGGTGCCGAAACAAAATATTCGACTATAGAGAGAGAACTATTAGCTATCGTATGGGCAGTCAAACATTTTAGACCATATCTTTTTGGCCGAAAATTCACCCTGATTACCGATCATCGACCCCTTACATGGCTTTTCTCGATAAAAGATCCCGGAAGCCGATTAGCGCGTTGGCGCCTAAAACTCGAAGAATACAATTATAAAATAGAACATCGCGCAGGAAAAATAAACAGAAATGCAGATGCCCTCTCAAGGATAAAGATTAACCATTTCAAGGATTGTGCAAACTTTCAATCAAAAATCTCATTACATGCATCGAATGAAGATGATACGGAAACTCAAGAAAACGAAGACGACGATGAAGAAAATATAGAAAAAATGTCCGAAGAACTTGACAAGTTTATCGAACTGTATAGAACAAAGTCAATAATCGATTATTCTAAAATTGAAACATCGAATACGGACTTATTAGACAAATCCAACAAAAATATTGTTACATTTTTTTGGCAAAATAAACTTGAAGAACTCCACGAGAACATAATGAATGACATATTCGAAGAAAACATGGAATATAGTAACCGAAGAATTAATATTGTACACAGCAAAACTGTAAAAGATCGAAAATATTTTATTATACCATTACCGTTTGATCCCGAACGAGTAATATCACACTTGTTTCTTGTACTTTTTGCAAATAAAGATCAATTCGATGAATCAAAAATATATTGCGTCGAAAATAATCTCGAACTACCTATCCTAGAGATATTTTCTTATATTTTTGCTGACAAAGAATTAAAATTAAGAATCTGTCAAAATATAATTAAAACAGCCAGCGAAGACGAAATCCCTCAAATTTTAGATCATTACCATTGCGGTAAAAACAACTTACATCGAGGAATAAACGAAACTGTCAGAAGAATAAAGCAGAAATACAATTGGAAGAATTTAACAAAAGATGTAGAGAAATTTGTAAAAGCATGTGAAATTTGCCAAAAAGTTAAGATTTGCAGGAAAAACTTAAGTGGACCACTAGTCATAACAGAAACTCCAAAAACACCATTCGAAAGAATAAATATGGACATACTCGAATACCCTACTAGGAACTACGCTTTAACTATTCGTGACGAATTGACAAAATTCACGCAAGCCTATCCTTTGGAAGACAAAAAGGCAGTAACAGTAGTCAAGACACTCCTACTCTTTTTTCAACACTATGGAACACCACTAAGAATTCATTGTGACTGCGGTCGAGAATTCGAGAATGCTATAATCAAAGATCTATGCGAATTATACGACATTAAACTAACATTTTCTAGCGTTAACCATCCACAATCTAATGGATCTATAGAAAGGTTTCATGCCACACTCTCAGAAATGATTAGAGCAAATCAAGCCGAGAACCCCAACGATCATCCCTTTACTATACTTCCTTATGCAATAATATGCTATAACAACACAAAGAATAAGACCCACGGTTTCACACCATATGAACTTATATTTGGGCACACTGCAGGCCGACCACCAGAAACTCTATACAATCAAAAAACACTAATGAGTAAATATATTCGAGACCTGAATAACCGCATGGAATATTTTTACAAAGTAGCCAGAGCAAAAACAGAAAGACAGAAAGAAAAGGCGAAAGTAAGATTTGACGAGAATATTTCAGAACGAAGACCTGATTTTAAAATTGGTGACAAAGTTTACGTAAAAGAATCACAAATTAAATCAAAATCGGATAATCTTTTTAATGGACCTTTCGAAATTCAAGAAGTTTTTACAAATTCCGCAATTATCCTTAACCCCAAAACTAACCAAACCTCTAAAGTAAATTTTGACAGACTCAAACCTTATTTTGAATAATTTTCCTTTACAGATTCTATGGACTCCTTCCTATCGTCCAATCCCAAATTCTCCTCACTCCAATTAATAACACAATTGGAATATTTTTTCATGAAAAAGGAACTATACGAATATCTAATGACAAATGGACTTTACTTGTTTACAAAGAATTATTACCTATCAAAACTACAATATCCAATAATGACAGAATTTTGGAAAACCTGTTAGAAAAATTTATTAACGTGGATACACCGAGAAAACTTGCCTTTCAAGCCGAAGTACAGACACATGTTAGTCTGCTAAAACAAATCTCAAACTCCGTTAATTTAAAATATAAAGAAATAACCTCTGACACAGTACCTTATAATAAACGCCTAAAACGCGGTTTAGTAAATGGTATTGGAACAATCTGGAAATCTATTACTGGAAATTTAGACGCCTCTGATGGCGAATACTTTAATAAATGTATAAATAAGATAAATTCCGATGAAACTCAAATTGAAAATCTCCTAAAAAATCAAATATCTGTTACCACTTCAGTTATAAGAACTTTCAACACTACAATTCAAAAATTGCAAATAGACGAAGAAACTTTTAACAAAGACTTAAAAACTATCGAGACTACACTTCTGGACATTAATAATGACATATCCTTTTACCAAGCACAATTACAAATACTAGATTTATGTGAGTCCTTAATGGAAAGCTACGTATTTTTAGAAAATTATTTAAATGATATACTAAATTCTATAACATTCTCTCGCCTGCAAATTCTACATAATTCTATTATTTCGCCCATAGACTTAATGGACGCATTAAAAGAAATCTCACAGTCATTACAAAATAACGTATTGCCTCTACCCACTTATATGTCAAATATAGCTCAGTATATTGACATAATAAAACTGCAAGCTTATCAGCTTGATTCAAAAATTGTTTTCGTTCTCGAAATTCCGTTAGTTGATCCCGAAATATTCACCTTGTATCAATTATATTCAATACCAATATTAGATAATCAAACTGGTTTTCATCATATACTTTCAACTGTTCATAAATACATGGCGCGAGATGATGATTCAATTTCATATGTCTTACCCATGGACACCGAAAAATGCAAACAAATTAGTCAAAACCAAAGAATGTGTACAGACATTCTTCCGTATCCCATAGACACAGATGCTATATGTGAAGCCCAGCTTTTGAAACCTCTTAGCAACTTACCAAAAACTTGCCAGATGTCCATGCTCTTGGCACAAGGTTACAATGTACAAGAAATTGACCGAAATTTATGGTTACTAACCATTTCCGATCCATTACCAGTAACAATCAAATGTGCAAGAAAAGACGTCACTACACAAATAATCAAAACAAATTCAATCTTAAGATTAATTCCCGAATGTATTGCATTCATCGGCAGTACCAGAATTCATGCTAGAGACCAAATTGAGAAATATACAAATATCACGTATAGAAGTCACCCAGTTAACGTACCCTACAGATGCTGTGACCATTTTGAGACAAAGAGTCACCTATCAAAATTGAAACCACTTAAACTCAGTAAGATCAACGTAGATGACTTAAATATTGCACAACACAAATTGGACCAATATTCAGAAGAACTGGACCATATTATGAGCCAATCATTCATTGAGGAACATCTACCCTTATTCACTATATCAACCTTATCCCTGATTATTATCCTAGTTATCTTATACCTTTTCTGCAAATACCGAACCAAAATATTCCCAAAAATTGCAATCTCCTTGTCCCAGGATCAGCGTCCAACTTCATTACCACGCAGAAATTCCATTAGACAGAAACTTCAGGGCTTAGCCTCCTTCAGAAGAAGACCCAATGTCCAACAAGAAAGCGAAGCAGAAACACCAATTACTCTGTAAAAGTCAAAGCAATGGCATTGACTTTTCACTAATAAGGGGAGCTGTTATATGAGAAAATATTAACCTTGAACTAGCTTAAGTTCGCCGACTTCAGATTTCATCATCCCATTCCCATAGAAACCGCTGAGCACGCATTAGAACTTTGTACGAACCGTTGGCCAATATTCATGGGAACAGCAATTCAGCACTTCATACCAAACATATAAATTACCATTCTCAGATGCCGGAACCACTTTTAGCTGCAACTTCGACCAGTCCAGTTTTTAGTCATTTTAAATTAATTTAATTTTGTACTATTATTTAATATTTAATTTGTAACAAATAAAGTTCTTTTTTTAAAAAGTCAAATAAGTGATTAGTGATCTAACATATATATATTCTTTATCCATTGAGAGATAAAGCCAGGAATCGTTTTATTGTAACCATTTCTATTATATACTAGAAGGAGACATTCTTAAACTGTTGCAATGACTTTTGGGGCAATATATTATGATCAATCTAGCATTATGTCCGTTGACTTTGGTATGCATATTAACGATCGCTGATTTGTATCCCTCTTAACGTTTTGTCCTTTATGTACTTATGGTTTTATTATGAAACAGATTGTAAAAAATCTTAGATATTAATAAAAAAAATTAAGGTAAATCTTATTTTACCATACCGAATCGCTACAGGTACATTCTGTTTCTTTCGTATAGGGTTGAAAAACTGGCATGAATAATTTATATGATTGAGCTTTTGTAACCCCTTATGTCATTGTAATTTTGATAGACAATTATCAGTCAGCCATAGATGGCCTTTTAAACTAAACACGCTTTAAAGAATATTGGTCAATATTTATTGAAGAGCCAATAAAGTTTGTCTTTCCAATTTTTTTTTTAGTTCTCCTAAATGAAACTTCTCAGTTTTCCTCTATAAATAGTAAACCTTAGAACTATAATTTGCTTTTATCTTGATACACTTGACCCAGCGCTGTTCCAACTTCTTTAACCCGTCTCAAAAAAACGTCTTCTCGAGGTCTGCAAAACAGTCTTTTGTGGCGGCGATGACCTTCTCATTTGATTTCAATTTTTGCCCAGCGAGTGACTTGTTAAGTTTGGAAACCAAAAGAAACCACATTGGGCCAAAATCATAGAATAAAATCCACAGAATAATGGGGCGGCAGTTCGTAGCCCCATTCAATAAATTTGGTTATGGCAACTGCGGAGGTATGAGCCGATGCGATATTTTTTTTTTTTTTTGCCAAATGAAGCCGTTTTTCCGCAATTCGGAGTCGCATCGGTCCAATATTTCGGCATAGTAGTGCCCTGTGACCGTTTTTATGGTACTCCATGGTAGTCGATGTAGATTTTACCTTGTGAATCCCAGAAAACGGTGGCCATCAACTTTCCGGCCGACAAGACAGTCTGCGCCTTCTTCGGAGCACATTCACCGGGTGGGGTCCACTGTTGCGACCGTTCCTTTGTCTCTGATGTGTACAAATGAATTCATGTTTTGTAGACGGTTACAAAATTATGTAGAAACTCCTTCTGATTACGCTTAAATACCTCCAAACATTACTCTAAAGAGGTCTCACGGTTGCACTTATCCAGAGTGAGCAAACGCGGCACTAATCGCGCCGACAGCTTTCTCATGTCCAAAATTTTATGCAGGATATGATACATGCAATCTTTTGAAATACTTACTATCTCAGTTATCTCGCTCACCTTCAGTTGGTGGTTTGCCAATACGAGAACTTAGATTTTTATCACATTATCCTCTGTGGTAGATACTTTCGGGGCACCCAGGCGTGGCTCATCAAAAACCGACGTGCGACCAGGTTAAAACTCGTTAAATCAAGTTTTAATAGTTGTAATCGAAGGAAAAGTGTCACCGTATATAGCATCCAAGTTCACTTTAATTTCGTTGCATGATGATTTCCCTTTCAAAAAGAAGACTCTATTCTATATATTTTTCTCCTTTTTTCTAAAATCTACTGACACGTCCACTTTCACACAGGTTTAAACAAAATCACGAGTCTAATTCGGCTGAAATGTTGACATTAGGCCTCTACGATAATTTATTACATAATAGTAGATCTCTTTAGCGATAGTAGTGCCATCGGACGGCGAGAATAAGTACTTACAGTCCTCTCTCTCTATAACGATATGCAAGGGACCGGGAATTTTCATCGTTATAAGGAGAGATCGCTATACAGAGAGAGACAAAATTCGGTACTGTAATATTAATAATACTGTACTAAATAACCTATTTTAATTTAAAAAAATTATCAAAACAAATATAAATGAATTAAGATTGTATTCCACATAGATTTATTAACGAATAATATAAGCAATACAGTATAAAAAATGACTGTACAATTAAAACATGTGTACTGTACAATAAAAAAATAATATGCTACTGTAAAATATATTTAGCCTACATTACCAAAAAAATCTGTCACCTTGGTCTGTCTTCTTTTCCCTTTCCACAGAACTGACCTGACCTTGTCCTGAAGACTCATCGAATCTTCCACAGCACTCATATCGTCTTCCTGGTGGATGAAGAATCGATGCAGTACTTTTGCCACATCCAATGCCTGCTGAGGGGTCGGAGCTGGTTCTGGCTCTGCTTTCACTTCCGAGTCACTGTTTTCTTCTTATACTACACAAATTGCTTGCAGGATATCCTCGTCAGAAAGTCCAGATGTTGTAGCTACATTTTTATCCAACTTCTTCAAAATCTGTTAGCTCTTTCGGTCCGTAGGTGATAGTAAGTTCAAACTGTCTGGCCCAAATATCTAATGGCAGGTCATTTTCATCATCAGTCAACTCTTGATCTTCCAGCCATCCTGCGTGTTTGAAGGAATGTTTTATTGTATTGCTCGTCACTTCGTCCCAGGATTTACTAATCATTAGGATGGCGTCAAGAATGTTTAGTTTAAGATCTCCATTACTCTCAACCAATTCCATCAAAAGTCTTCTCCTGTAATGGCTTTTCAAACTCTTGATGACACTTTGGTCCATGGGCTGCAGGACACTCGTTGTGTTTGCTGGCAGAAAACAGAGTTCGATGTTTTGAAGGTCGCGCAATACAGAATGAGCAGGACAATTGTCTACAAGCAAAAGCATTTTTTTCCCTTTAAGCTCCATATCCCACTTTCTTATCGCTTCTCCAAAAATTTCCGAGGTCATCCACGCACTTTTGTTTGCTTTATAGGTCACCGGTAGATTTTTATGTTTTTAAAGCAACGCAGGTTTTTCGACTTCCCTATCACTAACAATTTTCGCTTCACCGAACCTGTCATGTTAGCGGCCACTAAAACTGTAATGCGTTCGTTAGAGAGCTTTCCACCAACGCACTTTTCCAATTTAAATTTTAAAGTTCTGTTTGGTGTCATTTTAAAAAACAATCCAGTCTCATCCGCATTGAAAATGTCATCTGACGCATATCGTGCCTTTAGTCCAGGTCACAAGTTTTCTAGCCAATCATCCGTTACGTTTTTGTTAACATCGCGTGCCTCTCCGCTGATTTGCCCGTAGTTGATCTTGTGCCGCAGCTTCCACTTACTCAGCCAACCCTCAGATGCCTTGAAATTCTCAATTTCAAGTTCAGTTGCAAAAAACTCAGCTTTTGTCCTGAGCACAGGCCCCCCAGAAAGTGGAATATGGTTCATACGTTGCTGCTGGAACAACTGAAGCATATCGCGATTTAAATCTTCGTGCTGAGGTTTCCGCAACTTCTTCCTGCCACCGCCCTCCATCTCCGCTTTAAGCCACTTTTTTCTGTCCTTCCATATCGTAGCCACAGTTGACTGAGACAGCCCCGTACGGCGAACGACATCCGATTGCTTTTCACCTTTCTCTATTGCTCAAGTTATCAATAACTTTTCCTCCACCGAGAGCACTTTACGCTTTTTCGAAAACATGTTGACTGTTGACACACTAAGACACAACTCAAACTGGATATGAAAAGTCGTCAATAGATGGCAACATCTGTGTGATAACAGTTAGGTACGCCGCCCGAACAATAAACGTAGTCTGAACTTTAAACACAATAACACATTTGTCATCAACTATTGAACGCTAAAAAGTTATCGCTATAAAGAGAGAACGATATCGGTATAGAGAAAGAATTAATACATTGTTCTTATGACGAACCAACCAACGTTTACTATTTTCATCGTTATAGAGGAATTATCGTTATATAGGGAACCGTTATAGAGAGAGACTACTGTATATGACCTTTACGTATTCGCGACAAGATACAAAAAAGTCAACCAACTTGATTTGAACCACGTTTTCGTATATTTAATATCCAAATTCGAGTATCCAAATAATAAAGTCTTTATGCACGACACATGTCATACCTATTGTTTTTTTTTTAAGTTCCATTGTACACTCTATTATAAGTAAAACAGATCATACACGTGTTCTCAATGCACTCAGTCGATTTGGCCAACACGTGTCTTTATTTGCATTTGATAAATTCTTGCTTGGATATTTGATATATAAATATATATTTTGTTTTAGTTCTGGACAACGCCAACTGATATGTTTGGCCAGATCGTTGGTCAGCAAAAATAAAATCATTGTTTTGGATGAAGCTACCTCCAATATGGATCCAGATACTTGCAGTCTCTTGCAAACGACAATTAAAACCCATTTTTCACAATGTACAGTGCTAACCATTGCTCATAAACTACAGACTGTGTTGGATTGTGATAGGGTAAGAGTTTGTACATATATACAGTGCTAGTCAAAAGTCCGTTCCCCCCTCGTCTCTTTTGAACGGTTATACTTGTAAAAGTGAAATTTGTAGGGAGGTAATAAACAGACGTAGGCTTCTTAAATAGTCATAACAAGTGACGTAATAGTGACAGATGACGTTACAGTGCCACTGTGACAGATAATTTTAAATAGGACCTTATGGCAAGTGATACCTCGTTTGAAAGCTATTGAAAATACCTATTCAGTCATAATAATTTTGTTTGAGTTTAAACTCATTTTGATGAATAAATAAATAAATCCTAAAATTGCAGTTTCGCATTTAATTAATAAATATTATAGTCGGTTCACTATTCCCAGTCCGAACTGTCTAGTGAATTTAGTAATTATTTTTTTGCGAAGTTAGTTACTTTTTGACAGACTAGAAGTGGCTGGAAATTACTATACAAACAAGCACACGTACTCGTAGCCAATATTAATAGTAAACAAACTAAATAGTAAATAAAATAGAACGTTACCAATTACCGGCAATCAATATGTATTTATTTGCACCATATAATAAATAGTTATGTTAAATTATAACAACTGAAATATATTTTTTAAATATATACTACCCAAAATATTATAGGTTTAGTATACACTTCCACTATTTAGAATAATTCTTCTTTTTTCAATGAAAGAAGTCTGTAATAAAAGTTTATTTAAGCTGTTAATACTGTGAGCTAGAAACTTTTGTGTTGTAGGTTTCCAGCAATGAATCTGTCAAAATATGCCCGAGTTGAGCGAATGGACCTTAAAACCTCTGCCTCTGGTTACTTCTCAAAAAATTTTTTTTACGTCAACGTCAATTTTTTTGACAATTAACCAGAGGAGAACGTTAGAATATTTATAAATAAAATGCGAAACTACAATTATTTTAATATACCTATTTAATCATACTAATTTTGTTTGGATTTAAGATGATTTTGACAAATTAATTAAATAATTACTAAAAGTCTAGTTGGGCATTTAATTAATAAAAATTCTGACGTCCGCCTTTGGTTATTTGTCAAAAAAGTTAACGTTTGTTAATTCTCTAGTTGTTTTTAGTTTGCAAAAGCGTTTATACCTGAATATTTAGTTTCTGTTTCTGCTTAGTTTAGTCAATTCAAGTTTAGTCAAGTTGTTTTTAGTTAGTTGTTCTTAGTTAACGTTTAAATTTTTACGAAGGCGCAATGGTACGTACTGTAGCCGACAAAGTAGTAGCTGTGTTAAATAATTGGTGAATGTGAAAATAATTTCCATGCAGCGGAACGTCATTTTAATGAGACGTACCCTCATCTCCCTACATCGAGAGCTCATTCAAGGAAGCTTCTTCGGAATTTGAAACAAAGGTATTGTTTAAGATGTCAAACGATCTGCTTGACCAACAATTAGTGATGACAAAAATTTTTTTAGACATAATTGCAGGAATGGTAGTGGACCCTACTTCTTCTGCAGCTCAAGTTGCATATATCTATCGAATCAGTCAAAAGACAGTACACCGAGTGTTGGCTGAAAACAAATTTCATCCATACAAATTAAAAATTGTGCACCAACTTTCAGATGATGAGCCCGACAGAACACTAGAATTCTGTGAAAATATGTCCAATAAAAATAACCAACAGCCTGATTACATAAAAACAATTTGTTTTAGTGACGAAGTACTTTTTCTCTCAATGGAAATGTTAACACAGACAATGTGAGGTATTGAAGTGACACAAATCCTCACGTCTTTCGTGAAAGACATCATTCCAAAAAAAATAAATGTTTGGGCAGATATTTTGGGAAATCACATAGACACACATTGGGCTTGTTAATCTCAATACTAACTTAACTGGTAAAGTGTATCTGGAGATTTTACAAAATGCAATTGAATCGTTAATACTTGAAATTCTGGAGGATTTTCTGTGGGGTTACTTGAAATCTAAAGTTTACGCTACAGCACCTGACAATATTGACATTTTGAAACAACGAATTGTTGAAGAATGTAGGGCAATTTCCCCGACACATTTGAACGAATACGGGAAGAATTTAGAAATAGGATGCATTACTCTCAGGCAGTAGATGGAGCACATTTTGAAAACTTTCTATAAGAACTGGTTGTTAAATATTTATTAATTAAATGAGAAGCTACAATTTTAGTATTTATTTAATTTATTCATCAAAATGGGCTTAAACTCAAAAAAATGATTATGACTAAATAGGTATTTTCAACACCTTTCAAACGAGGTATTACTTGCCATAAAGTTCCATTTAACATTATCTGTCACAGTGACGCTGTAACGTCATCTGTCACTATTACGTCACCTGTTAAGACTAGTTGAGAAGTCTACGTCTGTTTATTACCTCCCTCCATATTTCAATATTATAACAAAAACCGTTTAAAAGATACGAGTGGGAACGGACTTTTGACTAGCACTGTATATGTATATTTTAGGTAAACATATATTATATAAACATAAGTTAAATATTGTATTTATATGGGGTTAAGCCACAATTTATTGTAATGATAATTACATTTTTAACTGTTCCTTGACGTTTCGCTTTCCATAGTAGATTTGTTGTTATAACCACGCAATTTGTTTTTTTTTGTGTGCAGCATATTTTGTAAATCATTCATTTTGAAAGATTAGTATTGCATCGTCTCCATAGCAGATTATTTTAAGTTGTTTTATTTTTCATTTGGTATCCTTTTTTAGTTTATACTTTTTTTATAATTTTATCCATGTTCAGGTTAAATTAAAAAGGGAACAGGAAATTCCCCTGGTTCCGTTTCTGGTTATGTTACAGGATTTTTTAACAAATCTTCAGCGATTGTTTCAATGTCTCTTTGTGTCAGATAACTAGGTGCAAAGGCAGCATGTGGAATAGTATTTGCATTGAATCCCCAAATCTTAGTTGCTTCAAATCCAGAACAATTTTTTTTGCGTTGTTGCATTTTTCCACACCGACGCGACGTAAATATTTGCCCAATTTTTTTTTACAGCCTTGAATTTACTCTTCAGTCTGTTAACCAAGGGAACGATTTTCTGCAAACGGTTATCTGTTGTTTCTGTAGCTGATTTCTTTCCTGACATTGCAGGGTATAACGATTTGTTTCTTCGACCTAAAAATTAAAAAAAAAATCAAAATCAATTAAACAAAATGAATTAAATATTTATCATCATGGATGAAAGACCATCGTCTACAAAATATTCAAAGAATAGAAAGAGCGATTTTTTGTAGAAATTTTCGTATAATTGTGTATGAAATCCTGCAGAATTACAGTCCTCAAATGTAAATATCTGTAAATTTTCGTTGTTGATCGACCACCAGACAATAGCTTCATTCATTGCATTAGATACTATTGGTTCTCCTAAAATTTCCTGTTCAGAGACTTCAGAATGTTGGGTAATGACAGATTCTATAGTAGCATTAACATGTTCTCCGAAATTCAAACATTCTTTTTTTTTACTGGCGGACGCCGATACATCTTGTCCCAACGGTTTAGTATTTCCGGTCACAGTTTTTTTTTTCATTCTGTTCCGGAGTACTCGATTCACTTTCACTATCACTAGACTTAGTTGGTTGGTACTCGTCCTAAAGATACGTGTCGCCAAACTCATCCGATTCTTCATCTGACAGAATTTATTGCCAATATTTTTCAAGTTTTTGTTGCCCTTTCTACGACTGCATTGCACGGTCTAACCTAAAAGTATATATAAGTTGTATATTGTCCGGTCTAATCTAAAAGTTATAAGTACTGACAAGAAAAACGCAAGCCACGGCGACGGCACCTTCGCTTGTTAGATTTGCTGAAACGTTATCAACAGGAATGGACAAGTAAAGTCGTGATGCTACGTTGGATTCTCATAGTCATTTTGTGATAAAAATCTTACTGGTGGCCGCGAAACTCCAACGTTGACTCACATTTTGAAAAATGAAATTTTAACCAAAATTCGCATTTTAGAGTGTTAGATCTTGATTTGAAAGTGTCAGAAAGTAATATGAATACTTTAACAAAAAGTGATCGCCAATGAAGACATTAAAGTTTTCAATACGGTGGCACTTAACCTGTTAAGAAAATATTTACAATTGGTTTTATTAAGACACTGGTCTTATTTGGCGCCAGTACCTTACATTATATTTGACATGTATCTTATTTTCAGTTAAAAGTAGTGTTTATTCTCAATAAAATACAGCATACAAAAGTCTAGAGCATGCTCGTTTGTAAAATTTTAATTAATTAGAATTATTTTTTAGATAATGGTTGTTGATCATGGTGAAATTAAAGAGTTTGATACGCCACAAGCCTTGAGAACAAAACAAGGTGGTATCTTTTATAAAATGATTGAACATTCAGGAATAAAAGATTAAACTATATTTTTTCTGTACAAGATGTAAATAAATTTTTTTATTTATTGTGATTCATTATTTGCCTGCTATTACCATTATTTTTCTAAGGGTACGGACATACCGAAGATACATAGATGTGTGCGATGGAGGTCGCGGTCGCTGTCGATACATCGATGTTAAAACAAACCTTTATTGTATTATGAATATATGGCCCTCCTAGACACTCCATTAAAAAAGAACAATAGAAAGGGTTTATAAAGACTTTAGGAAAAAGATACATCATCGGTGGTGACTTTAATGGAAAGAATATCCACCGGTGCTCTAGGATAACTACAACTAAAGGAAAAGAACTATTGTATGCTGTGAAAGAACAAAAGGGTGAAGTAATATCTACTGGTAGATCGACAGACTGGCCTACCGTTAGGAATAAAATTTCAGACCTGATAGATTTCTTGATTTACAAACATATCTCAGCTAACTATCTCGATATCAATGACGGCTGGAACATGAACTCCGATCACTCACCGACAATTTTAACTATGAGTGATAACTATGATACAGTATTCAATAAAGAGTTCAATCCAATATTGACTAATAATATCTACTAGTAGATCAACATTTTGGCCTACCGTTAGAAATAAAATTTCAGACCTGATAGATTACTTTATTTACAAAAATATCTCAGCTAACTATCTGGATATTCAATGACGGCTGGAACATGAACTCTGATCAATCACCGATAATTTTAAATATGAGTAATAATTATGATACAGTGATCAAAAAAGAGTTCAATCCAATATTGACTAATAAAAAAACTGACTGGGAGAGCTTCAAAATAAACCTTGAACACAAAATAATTAATCTTGCTGTGACGTTAATAAACATGAGGCAACTTGATGGTGAGTTAGAAGTTTTTATAAAAAATATCCAACAGGTAGCTTGGGAAAATACTTGCACAATTACTTCTATAACAAAAGGCAATAAATATCCAAAAGAAATCAGAGAACTTATAGTAGAAAAACGAAAGTTGAGAAAAAAATGGCAGTTATCTGAAAGATAAACAGAAGCAAAGATAAAAAAATTATCAAAGGGAGCTTAAAGATAGGGAAAGCATTGCAAATGATTAAAGTGAAAGTGAAAAATTTACAGCCTTTAACAAATCTGAGTCCGAACAGTATATGAACAATAAGTAGCTTTAATTCATGTTTTTAGGGAACAAGAGGATATTCAGCTATTTACAAACATAAAGTTGCAGAAGTGAAAGACATGATAGGCAAATATGTTTGATCAGAAATAGAGAGAGATGCATATCCAAAGTAGGACTCAAATACAAAAACGGCAATTTTGTGCCATAAGAATCAGTCCAGTAAGTAGCTAATAAGTTCTCGCTAATGAACTCGCCTTAATTCAACGAAGGCAACTCTTCGTTGCCGGAATTTTAGAAAAACGGGCAACGTAGCCTACTCAACACTATTTGATAGACCAAAATGTATCTTCCTATATTTACAAAAACATTGAAAGAAAAAGCTACCGTTTCCTGAGCGAATAAAAATTATTGGCCTCAAATTATAGCAGTTGCCTGTTTGTTTGTGTAAATTCCCCTCACTGGATGAGCCAACCACCAAAAATAAATACCTAAAAGAGCTCCCCAAACGTTACACACATTTTTTCGTTATCCAGATTTTAAAAATTTAATATCCAAATACCTAACAACCCATCTAATCTTCACTGATGGTCCAAACATGATGAAGGATATGCTGCAGATTCGAGATTGCCATCCGGTAGTCAAAATACACATAGCAGTAAGCAGATAGAAGGTAAACCCAAAAACACTGGCGAGAGTATACGGTACAATATACACGGGGTGTGTGATGGCTGTATACACCTGGGAATACACACCCCACCACACGCGCACTTTTTTAGGTTAGCTAGTTAAAGAAAACCTTGCCTCCTATTAAATCATATATATTTTTATGTCAAATGTCTATCACTAAATAATGTAAGTGAATAACTCATCTATCAGATAAGTTAAATTCATTCATTAGTAAAATATAAAGGATCCGTCAGATCTTTTATACAGCCGCTTAGGCATAGGCCCCTAAGGCAGGTCCAAAAAGACGTCAGTCACGAAATCTGAGCATCGAAGCCTTTTCCGAGAAGCATGGGCTCGATAATAGCCAGGCCTTTCGGGTGCTTAGCCGGCGAGGAGATCAAAATTTATTTTTCCAAATCGGCGGCTGACTAAGCGAACACACACATATTTCAGATAGAGATACATCAACTTATATTTATATTTAATAAGTATACATATTTTAATAACACCAAGGATATCGAAAATTGTCACCCCTTAAGTTTATTCATTATTTTCACGCAAAATAAGCTCATAGACCACCTGTGTTGTTCTGGAACGAAGGGAAGTGGTTGTGTTATCAATTTTCTCTTTTGATAGTGCACCGGTTTTCCTGAAAAGCCTTGGAATGTCAAAATCTTTTAAATATACTTTTTTATTTAGAACATCTATTTTTTTATTCATCAGTTGCATTTTATTTAGAAGGTTCTCGGTGTCTTTGGAATGATGTTGCATATAAATAACCATATAATTCTTTTTATTGGCAGAGGCAATAATTTCACGGTATTGTCGTGGAATACAAATAGTTTGATGTTTCCTTAATCTTTTTTCAATTCGGCCAAAATCCCGGTCTGAATCCAAGTAGGAATGACCTACTTCAGGAAACTAATGGTCGATTATTTGGAATATTCCTTTTTGTATAAGACACTCACATATTTTTGTATATACTCATAAACACACACCATTAGGAAATTTTTGTTCTGCCCTGTACACGAATCTGTCCAAATAATTAAGTGATTTTTTTGTTTAAGTGCCAGCTCAACTTCAATGGTTCTTAAAAGACAACTAGCGACTACCGCTGCATGCTTGGTCTTCAGTCCATGTACAAAATAAAATGTTTTATCAACTTCTTTAGTTATAAAATGTATGCCTAAATTATAGAACTACATTTGGCGGAGGTAAAATGCTTTAGAAGTACTGAGTCTAGACAACGGCATCGTTTGTTGGAGGTCGAATGTCATATATGCAACACCATCTGTATTTTTGGCTAGTTCCCTGTCGATATTCTGAGCCGCAAAACGCTGCTTTATTATTTTCAACATGTTCCTCATTTGCAACACCAGAATCGGAAGTGCTGCAAGTGTCACTTTTCGGATGTCCAAACGATAAGTTGAATTCATTGTTAAAAATATTGCAGTACGTGCATTTTTTAACTTTGAATCGATTTTGGACTTTGTCTGCATTATATGTATCAATATAAAGTTTATGTATCAATATTAAAGTTTCTTGAATAATGAGATAATTCTGAAGGAAACCTTGAAATATGCTGGATTATATAAGCTACAACATCATCTTGAATTTTATTGGGTCTATTTTTGTGTTTTCCTCTTTTGTCTTGTAGCGTTTTAAATTAAATTTTTTTTTAACTACGAAATATTTATATGTTAAAAATTTCTAAAGACGCCCCTGTCGGTGGAATATTTTCGTTTTTCTGTTTGCAAATGAATTTTAAAACGATCAATATATAATGGCATTTTAAGTTGAGATTCTAAATATCAAGTTTTGGTGTTCAGTTGTTTTTGTCATTTGTTTACATTCGAGTGCCCTAATATAATATTGCAAGTCAGGTATACGGTTTTTCTAAGACGTAGTAAAATTGGGAATATTTCAAGGTTGTTACAAACGATTGTCGAGGGTATTATGTTTGTTTTAAGTTTGTAGGCACAACTGGTTCCGGAGACTTGAAGGGAAATTATTTGGCGTTGAATTTTGTAAAATGTAAGGCATTGGGGAGTCAAGCAATAGATTTCAGAGTAGAGAGATGTTTGGGCAATTTTGAATCGGAAGTCGATTCATATTTTTTTGTGTAATGTTTTAAGACCAGTTAAGGTGATAGTACTCTTTGCATAATAGCAGTTTAGAACAGAGTAATCACTACACCGGAACTGAAGAAATTTTGGAAAATGATTGTATAGGATGTCCCACCAGATTTGTTGTCGTTTGCCTGCTTGATCCAGCCCCATTTACGTCTTAGATCTTCGTCCCTGCATATGGAAATGGTTTCCTTTGTTCCTGTGGAGAATTTGTCCGTTTAGTTCCAATCCCAGAGATGTAGCAAGTTTCTTTTTTTAGTGAAATAAGTGAAATTAAGGTAACAATTAACATTTTAATTTTTCCAAATTGAATAGACATTATTTTTGATAAACAATAATTGCTTTCATTAAAATTTAAAAGGACTTGTAATAATTAATAAATTGTATATTTTATGTTTAACTTAGCTGTCATTTTAATTGTTTTTTTTTTAATTTAATGTTAACGTATGACAGCTAGCTTTATTTTTTTTCGATATTTATTTGTTTTGTTTATTTAAAAAAAGGTTAATCTCTGTGCGATAACATTTGTAAGTTTTTGTAGTATCTCCAATCCCTGGAGTTTGTAAACGGACACATGTAAGTTTTTTGTGTAATTTTGTATTTTGCAACTTTTAATAATTTTTGTGCAATTTGTATTTTTGATAACTGTTTGTATGAGTCAAAAATAAACGTTTTGATTTGTTTCTCTGATCCATTTTTTTATTTATTTTAGAAAAATCTCCTAACCTGTTTGTGTTTCTTTATTTTAGGAAGGAAGAAACTTTCTTTCCTCCAGCAGGAAGTTTTCTCGAAGCGGCGTCCCATTTAAATAGCTAGAGGTATTTCTTCTTGTCTTTATTTGCCATTTGTCCAGGAGATTTGTGTAAGTATCCCTTTATTTCATTTTTTTTGTAGCTGCCCAGATCCGAACCCTTGTCGTTCACTTATCCACGACCCCAGCTCTCCAACAACCCCCTGAGTGCCGTTCGCACCAGTAACGATTGTTTTGCTTGCCCTATCTTCGCCCCCATAGTTTCTGTCTCCAATTTTCTACCCCCATAATCTTACCCTGACGTAGGCAAAATAATTTTTCTTTGCAGTCTGGTAGAGGAGCAGCTAAACCCATCTTAATTTGCTTTTGGATTAAGTCAACCTTCTTCATGCTAATGTTGAAGAAGGTATGTGTTATTTATGTTTCATACCTCCTTCATCCACTACAAATATACAACAACAAATATACAACAAGTAGTTGTTGATACATACCTCCTTCGTGACATTAGTATTTCTCTTAATACGGCTCTTAGAGTGCTACTGTTAGTTTCACAAAACATATTAACACATACCTCCTTCATCTACGAGAATAACTCGATCTTTGTAAAAATGTTACATACCTCCTTCATCCACTCAGCTCTTCAATTATTAATAAAATCTATAGTATACATTAATTAAAATAAAATTATTTGTTTTTTGTCAATTATGATGTAGTTGATTTTGTTCCTTGTTCTACCGTTTGGACTTTACCAGGTCCATCTTATGTGCCTCTTTTTGTGAAAGAAGGTGTTCATGTTAAATAAACTATTCTGGAATAGGAATTCTAGTAACGCTTCTCCTCGGTCATTTCTTCCTGTTGAACCGAATTTTCCAAAGGATGTTTCTAGTTCTGCTTCTTTTACACCTATTTTTGCGTTGAAATCGCCACATAAAATTGTGAATTAAGTACGAAAGTCATGCCTTAAATACATACTCAAAAATGTCTACAAATTCTTGGAGCATCTGACTGTAGTTACGAAATGGGCTTCAATGTAGGGCTTAACATAGCCTCCAGAAATCCAAAGTCATAAAATTTACCAAAAGGTAGAATTTAGATGAATTAACTGTTGTCTAACTCTGGCACTGATTGTGGAAACCTATGATTTCATTTAATAAAAATATCTCCAGGAGAGATGAATCGATTATATAAACCAGAGTTTCCCAAACTTATCCAAACCGCGACCTCTTTTTACTAAAAAATTTGTTCGCGACTCCCCAATTTTCCCCTACTCATTAATTCAATATTATTTGACAGAAATAGCGTGCTTAATTTACAATTATCTGATGGTTTCTCTAATTTAATTTTACTTTACTGTTTAAGTTTAAATCAAAAACAATTATTTTATTTTAATACAATTATTTTAATGATTGCGATCTGTCCCACTAGTAATTAGTAGTAGGTAGGTACTTCTGCCAGAATAGCATTTACAATAAAAATAAATAATGAGAAGTCGACTGCACATTGTACACCGCGACATATTAGCTTGTGTCTACATCGCAAAACTCTTCCATGATAATCGCGAAAGCGCTCGCTGCTAGATGGCACTCTGGAACGTTCTCGTAGCCTCGTTTTGGCTACAACAAAACCTCAGTTCGAATCCAAACAGCCTATGGTGGCGAACGCGGTGTTGAGAAATGAGTAAATATTTTACGACTTACGTATTCCCGTTTACGTATTTACGTCTACGATAAATTATAAATTATGGATAAGTTTTTAAAAAGAAGTGCAGAAACATCTACGTCTGAAAGTGGCAGTAGCAGCAATAAAAAGAAAAACAGATTCTACATTGATGAATATCTTAAATATGGTTTTACTGTTATTTCCAATAAACCACAATGTGTTATTTGTGGACAAGTCTTGTCAAAAGAAAGCATGAAGCCATCAAAGTTACTTCGACATTTAAATAGCAAACATCCAGATAAAAAAGACAAGCCCGTAGAATTCTTTGAAAGAAAGCTGAACGTCCTTTACAGACAGCAAGACAGTCTTCCCTTGGGAACCACTACTAATGAAAAAGCATTATTAGCAAGTTATAAAGTTGCTGATCGTGTTGCCAAAACTAGTAATCCGCACACAATTGCTGAAAATCTGATTTTTCCAGCAGCTGTTGAAATGGTACATATAATGTGTGGGGAAAGAGAGGCTGCAAAATTAAATACAATACCTCTGTCAAATAATACTATCCAAAGAAGAATTAGTGATATGGCGGAAGATATTCAAGCGCAAGTTGTGGAAAATCTTAATAAATGCACGTACTTCTCTCTTCAAATGGACGAATCCACAGATATGTGCCCAATTCATTACGTTTGTAAGATATGATACAAATAATGGCATTCAAGAAGATATTTTATTTTGTTTCCCATTGGAGACCAATACCACTGGAAAATGTTTACTCGACACTTTTGTGAAACGTACAAGTAAATATGATATTGACTGGGGTAAATGTATTGATATATGCACAGATGGCGCTAAAGCTATGACAGGACATAAATCTGGTCTTGTCGTCAAATTACAAGAAATAATGTCAAATGGAGACATTGTTTTTTACATCGAGAAGCTCTTGCGTCCCAAGCTTTACCTTCTGAAATGGACTGTGTTATGAAAACCATCATTAAAGTGGTAAATTCCATTAAAGGAAAAGCTTTGCAGACCCGTATTTTTAGAAAAATTTGCGAAGACATGGGTGCTTTATTTGAAAATCTTCTCTATCACACCGAAGTAACGTGGCTTTTAAGGGGCAACGTCTTAAAAAGAGTATTTCACTTAAGAGCAGAGCTTTTAATGTATTTGAAAGATGAGAAGTCCCCATATGAAAATCAATGTTTCGATCCTATTTGGCTTCTGAAACTAGGTTTCCTTGCTGATATTTTCGAGCAATTAAATATTTTGAACAGTAATTTACAAAGTCGCGACATTAATATAATTACAGCCACAGATAAAATTAAGGCGTTTCTAAGAAGAATCGATTTATGGTCGACCTCACTTGGCAAAAAACAACTCAATTCATTCCAGTGTCTTCAGGAAATTATGGAAAATGTATCCAATTACAGTGCTACAAATTTTGAACAAGTTTTTGCTGCATGCTCAATTTAAAACAACAGCTCTGTGATTATTTCTCCGAAGAAATTCAAAACAGTTACGACAGTTGCAGATGGATACTAAATCCGTTTTTAGCCGATTCCTTTCAGCATGTTGAAATACCAATAAACATGAAAGAAAAACTTATTGAAATATCAAGTGATGGAATGTTGAAGCTCCCATTTTTTTCCCAGAACTCGGACCAATTTTGGACCGAAAAGATGCAGGAATACCCACAGTTGGCGAGTGAAGCTGTAAAATGTTTGGTTCCATTTGTAACATCATATTTGTGTGAGTTAAGTTTCTCGTCTATGACTGCCATTAAAACAAGAGTTAGAAATCGTCTCGTACTTGAAAATGATATAATTGTGTGTGTCTCAAATACACAGCCTAGATTCGAAAGATTAGTTTCACAGAAACAGGCGCATAGCTCTCATTAAGATTATAATATTTAACTTTGTTTTACTCTTTTATTTTTACGGTCTTTAATATTTAGTTTTATATTTCATCTGATAATTAATTGTTAATTTCTATTTACGGCGTTATTAAAATAAAAATACATGATCTAACAAAGTGGTGCTTTTGTCTTATTTTGGAAATGTTCGGCGACCCCCCTAGTACCTCATGGTGACCCCCCAGGGGGTAGCGACCCCTACTTTGGGAAACACTTATATAAACAAAGGTTAATCTGTTCTTAAAAGATGACCTTTATGATCTTTAAACGAGTAGTAATAGGAAAAAAGTAATTTTTAATTAATTTGTTTATCTAAATAACTAAAATTACGGTATATAATAATTTAACAATCAATTAATAATTTGTGGTATTTACTAAACTAACTACTTTAAATCTAAATATATGAAAATGATAAGTTATTAATACTGACTAAAATCTTCAATTGAGTTAGATAATGTTATCTATGATTTCGTATTTACAGATAATTTTATCACGTTCCGCATTTACAGTTCTAATTTAATCTTTTTACATTTATTATACAATGTCGCCACGTGTTTATGTTTTGTCTGTTATTAATATTACATATCACATATCGAACAGAAATATTATGAAACGAATCACGAATCTGTGTTAAACTGTATAATATTTTGTACTAAAGTGTCAAGAGTATTTTGTCATTTTGTGTATGTACTTTTCATTTCAAGTTCTACACAGATGTAAAAACTGTTACTGGCCAACTTAAAACTCAAGACTAGAGATTTCACAATTCTGATGGGTGACCTTAAAGCTAAGATAGAAAAGATAGAAGAAGGGGGAGACTATGTCGCAGATTTTTGCAGAGAATATAATCTAAAGTAGAAACCCTCAATTCAGAAGAGTGATATCATAGTTTAAACGCGGAATATCCTCAAATTTAAATGTACACAGCGGCCCTCGAAAACTGCCTGTTTTCTCGATTGCAATTTGCGTTTCCTCATAAGAAATTACAGAATATTTAAAGTAGTATATTTATTTGTGCTTCTCTATAGAAAAACTGACCAGGAGTTGTCGTACAGTGTAGCCAAATCTTGTTCACAAGTAGTAATTATGGTCATACAAAACCTGTATTCTTCCACGCAGCGATTATTACCGTCATAAAAATACCAAAAAACATGATTTTTTCAATAGTAAAAATTAAGCACAAAATTGTAATAAAATAAATTTTATTTATATGTTCCGTTTCGTTACGTATTTAAATTTATAAAATAAAAATCGATATTTTAAAACATTATTTTTCAATCATTTGGCAATGTTGGAATTAGCGAGGGAACTCGGTTTTACAATTCGGATCCAGACATGCAGTAAAACTAGTTTTTATTATTTTTTGCCGAAGAACTGAACGAAGAAAACATTGGTGTTTCTATGGGTAAATAGTGCATGTGTTTTTATGAGTATATTTTATGTGATAAGTTTGTAAACTTATTGTTGTCAATACTGTTTTTTCAATACTGTATTGTAGTATTGATAAAACCTGTTATTGATAATAAGAGTGTTATAAATTGTCGTTTTATAGTAAATATTTAGTTATATTCTTTGAAATTATTGTATATATAGTATATATCCAGTTTATTGAAATACAATGGACGAAAAACCGAGTTGTTCCAAGAGAAGACAGCAAAATTCTGATGTTGATTCCAAGAATGAAAAGCCGCAAAAGAGACGGAAAATGTTAACGTCCGAAGAGAAGGTAATGATACGAAACGTTTATGAAGGAATTGTCGGCAAAAAAATGGCATTAAACGTTAGCCAAGCGGTCGACATTTGTAGCAGTTTAACAAAAGTATCCGTTAGCTGTATTTATCGTGTACTTAAAAATACATCGGAAAAAGCGAGAAAAAGGTAAAACTAGAGGTAGGAAAAGCATTGTTTTGGATGACGAGACAAGGAATATTATACGTCGAAAAATTCATTCATTTTATTTTCGGAGTGAAATTCCAACACTGAAAAAAATTTCTCAAGAGCTCGAAAATGATGACTCTTTACCCAAGATATCTCGTAGGGTCTTAATCAGGACCATGCACGAAATGAACTTTCGATACGTAAAACGCAACAGAAAAAGTATGCTATTAGAAAAAAATGAAATTATTCTGTGGAGAAGAAAATATTTAGAAGAAATACGAAAAATTCGCAGCACTGGATTCAAAATATATTATTTGGATGAAACCTGGATTAACCAAGGTTGGAAAAGGTCATACAGTTGGAAAAGTTTGGCAAGATTTAAATGTCAAAAGTAAACGCGAAGCATTTATAGAAGGCTGATATACAGGATTAAAAGCTCCATCAGGAAAGGGATGGCGTTCAATCGTCACCCATATAGGAAGTGATACAGGGTTTCTTGATGATGGTTTTCTTCAATTTGAGTCGAAAAAAACAGGTGATTATTAAAGAAATTGAAAGGGAGGATTCAACAATGGCTTACAGAAAAGGGGATTGCATACGAAGAATCAATGCTCAAAATTTAGCTCCTTGACATTGCACGGTTAAGGAAAATTGAATATCTTAAATATGCTGTAGATGAAACTGCAAAAGATTATGGTGTCAAAGTTCTGCGTCTACCACCTTATCATTGCGAACTTAATCCCATTGAACTTATCTGGGAGCAAGTGAAAGGAGAAGTAGCACGCAATAACAAAACGTTCAAATTAAACGAAATTAAGAAACTTTTGATTCAAGCAATCCTCCATGTAACTCCAGAGAAATGGGCTAAATGTATAGGCCACATAATTAAAGAAGAACATCGTATGTGGGAACTTGACACTTATATAAAAGTTTTACTAGAGCCAATTATAATTACACCAGGTGGTGAAGATAATGACAGCGATAGCAGCACTGCATCTTCAGGTTTAGACAGCAAATAATATTTTCTAATAGTTTAATAAGAACATCAGCATAAAAAAAACCAAAAACAAAAAAAAAACGGGAAAAACATAGTAAGTGTGTATAGTGTTTGTGTTTAAACACATCAAACATTATTTTTATTTGGTTTTTATAGAATTTTATTTTGTTTTATAGGATTTTATTTTGTTTTGTTTTATACTGTTTAAGTGTTTTGTTCATTTTATTTAATAAGACAATATGGCTCTTGGCGAACACCCATTTAAAAAAACTATCGCGCCACAAGGCATACCTCTGGGGTGGTGTGGAAACTGTCTTAAAATTTGTTTTAAAAAAATTTCATTGTGTAACTCTTTAAGGACGGGTCACGTCAAAAGACGTTTTAGCGTAACTTCCGCGACAGCCGGTTGGTATCAGTAAATTTTCTGCAAAATTACTTCTTTTTTATAGCTTTTTGTTTGTGGCATTCTGTATTTTTAGGGGAATGTAGGGAACGAGCCACAAAATATTTATTCATATGTTTATTTATTGACGTTTCGATCTCTATATCCAGAGACCGTTTTCAATTATACAAATGATAGTACTATTTATTTTCTATGGCTTTTCGCTTGTCGTTCTGTATTTCTGTATAAAGAGACCGTTTTCAAACATACAAATGACAGATATATTTATTTTTCTATAGCTGCTTGTTTGTGGCATTCTGTATTTTTAGGGAGAAGGTTGGACATAAGCCACAATATATCTATTTACATGTTTAATACATTGACGTTTCGATCTCTATTCCGTTTTTAAAGATAGAAAAAAAAAATAAACAATATAAGATTATAAAAATATATAATAATAAACAAATAAAATAAATATAACTATGATTTATATCTTTGAAAGCGGTCTTTGGATATAGAGATCGAAACTTCAGTAAAAACTTGTAAATAAATATATTGTGGCCTATTTCGAACATTAATATTTGAAAAATAAAATATAATTAACGTTAAAATAAAAGTAAGTGTACGTCACTGGATTTCTAAACAGCTTTCCGCAATTCTGGGGCTTTAAACGATGACTCACTCTCTCAAATAGTAAAATTATACATATATATGATTATTATCTTGTTCAAAGTAATTAAAAGGAGATGTATAAGTGAAAATCTCCAGCAGATACCTCTCGTAACATCGTAAGAAAATAAATCTTTTAAATAATAATCCTTAATCTTCTTGACTCCACTTCCGGATGGTAGTTTTTTCATACTCCTCGCAAGTGACGTTCAAAGGTTCTTCCACTTTTCTTTACACTAGGAAACTGAAAATAAAATATAATTATCGAACTTTGCCGTAGGTGTCTGACTACTGAATGCAGCTTTAAGGTACTTGCGCATATATTTATTAGAGGAGACACTAGTATCGGAGTAGCAGTAAAAGCATGTACAAAAGCTGTATGGTACGCTCTTTAACCATTGTTCATGCCTGTTCCAACAGAGACTGTTTGGAAGTTAACAGCATAACGTTGTTATGAATTATGGGATCTTTGAAACTGGATCGGCTCTATCAATGGGAAGCATTGTCGTATAAAATAAATTTATAACACTGGATCGTACTATTATAATTATAAGAGTTTTTACTCTGTGGTACTGATGGCCTGCGTAAATTCTGATGGACTATTTATAACTATTGATGTTGGGGAAGCAGGTAGAATCAGTGACGGTGCCGTATTCCGGTCATCTACTCTTGGAAGACTACTTTACAACGATAAGCTGCTTATCCCCAAATCAACACGATTACCAAATGATGATGTGGATTTTCCGTTTTACTTTGTTGGAGATGAGGCATTTCCTTTACAAAAACATCTGATGCGACCATATCCGAAAAGGGTTCTTGATAATGAGAAACGAATATTTAACTACAGAGAGGGTAAGTTTTCAAGTCCACAGATCATAAAAGATAACTCCTTGGAGTATAGAGTATTACCAGCTCAATAACAAATCTTCTTATGAATTACGTGATTATTTAAAATCCTATTTTTTGAGGCCTAAAAACGCTTTACCATGGCAAGACAATTATACTGTGTCAGCAGAATCAATGTAAAATTATTTTTTATCTATAATCTATTATTAGGACACTATTAACTACATTATGTAAAATTATTAAAATTATATTACTTACCAGAAAAGTTTAATTCGATTGCTATTACATTCCGTGCCTTTTCCGCAACATCCCTTTTACTATGATCTTGTCATCGATAATCATAAATACAGGGATACTTTTCTATAAGTTCCACAAATTTAATATTAAACGCTGGATCATTTAACATGTTTAAACATTTTATTTTGTATACAGACAAATATACGGACCACCTTTGTTGCTCATGCTCAACCACAGATCAATTTTATCGCTTTTCAGCACGCACGTCGTGTCGCTAGAAACACAGATTGCTCCTCACAGACAATAACGATATCACGTTGCGTTGGTGTGCGATATGAGATTGAAATGAATGTAGCCCTTTCAGTACCTCTTTTTTTTTTCAGCGAACGAAAAAATATTTTTTGGTTAAAATGTACTTAAAACAGTTCATATAACACTTTTTGGACATTAATAAAAATATAGCATGTATACATAAAAAAATTTATTATGGGTTCATTTGTACCCAAAAGTACTTAACAAATCTAAAAAACTAACGAATATTAAACATAAAAAAGCAATTTCTTTCCTTTTAAAGGCACAAATGGACATTGCACTTCTGACATTTCCATCTTGATTTTCCTATACAATCAGGGTTTTTACATCTTAAAGGTAAAGGTAGCTGAGGGTGCTCTGGAAAATGTCCACTGATATCTAATCGCACCTCAGTAAGAGGTCCAATTTTAATGTTTTGGCGTTTTTCAGCTACTACTGGACTAGATGTACCGCTTGAAGGTCTTCCCCGTTTTCGGTTATTGAAAGAGTTGACTTTTATGAGGGCTTCACCAACTTTCATCCTAAAGTGTAGAAGGTCCATGATATCTTTTTTTGGAATTCCTAAAGTATGCATATCTTTTTTATATTCTAACCATGAATTTGTTAGGGCCATGTCAACTGCATGGAAGATTAGTCGAACATTCCACTTTCTGCAACGGTTTTTTACTCTGTAAAACGCAATAAGAGCATCTGTTTTATCTATGCCACCCATGGACTTATTATACTTTTGTACAACTTCGGGTCGACTTACGTCAATGTAACATTTTGTTTGTTTATTCCAACGTTTTACAACATCTTCTGTACCAACCCCAACGAAGTTGGATACCATTATCACTGACTTGTTATCTAACCATCTGGTTACTACAATTCCATCAGAAGAGATAATTTGTTCCGTTGATCCTCTCTGGTTTTTTGAAAAATCTTTTACATCAGTTAAAGGTGGTTTAGAAAATCTATTGATCCTCGCAGTACCAGCAACAAGTATTGATTTTTGGTTGAGAATTTGTAAAAGATTATAGCTCGTAAAATAATTGTCACAGTACAATGCACGCTTATTAGGTTCAAGTCATTTTGTTAATTGCAGTACGATAGCTGCACCTTGTCCATATTTCAAATTGGAAGGTTATATTTCTGTGGTACTACCTTGATAGATTAGAAAATTGTAAATTAGTCCATTTTCACCACCTAATAAATACAGTTTCACTCCCCATGGATTAGGCTTATTTTTGATGTATTGTTTTATAGACAATCTCCCTTTGAAAGGCATGATTTGTTCGTCTATGCAAATATTTGTTTCTATATGCAGTTCTCTACATCTCTTTAGGACTGATTCAAAAACTGGTCGAACTTTCCACAGTTTGTCGTCGCTCTGTCTGGTTTCCAGATTGTCAACACAATGTATGTGCGTGCGAAGTTTGAAATAACGATTCAATGTCATTGTGTCCGAAAAAATATCAATTTGTAAAGATCTGTCCCAATACATTCGCAGTCTTGGAAATTTTAGACAGCCTGTTAGAATACTAAGGCCAAAAAATGATTTTATTTCTTGTAGATTACACGGTACAAATTTCTCATTTCCAGTTTGCAAAGCATACATATTCGTATATTGAACGAAATTTTCGAATATACTTTCGGGAAAATATCTCATAAAATATGTAACTGGATATTCCTCAGAACAGTTTTCATTAGAAATCTGTGTTATTTTATTAGGTAATTGTCGTGTTAGATATTGAACATTCTGTAACCTTTTTACATTTTTTTTCAGAGTAATGAAGTTATCATAGTTACCATCGTTTTCGCCCTGTTCATCATCATCCTCCTTTTCTACCTCATTATCCTCTTCCTCGTCCTCCAATTCGTTTTGATTTTCTGAGACATCATCTATCATATGTCCAACTCTCTGTCTTACTTGTATTTTTTCTTCGCAGTCACTGTCGTCATCACTAACAAATCCTTCTATGTCGGACAGTTTTTCCAGCTCTTCCAGGAGTTCTTTCTCAGTTAAATACTTTTTTGGAGGCATTTTACTCTGAAACAAAAAATAACACTGAGTCATTTTGGCTACAATTGTGCCCATCGAATTTGAAGCACACTTCTATATTTGAAAAAAATCTAATTTCAATAAAATATATTCACAATTAGTAAGAAGTAACACTACTTTCAACATTGCACTGAAATATAAACGGCGATTGACTTTATTCAAACTAATATTTGAAGAAACAAGTACACTTACCTCTTATGAACAATGCAATTGCCGACATATTGCTTTTGACATTAATTTTCTTATAGCACAAAACCATCCATGCGCCATCTAGGTACAAAATGCAGAAGTATAGTACTTATAGAATATAGATTTCGATAAACTTGCCTAAGTTGCAGATTCCTGTAGAATTATATATGCATTCAAATTAATGGGTACAATTATACCCAGCATGACTGAAAGGGATAGGTTAAATAGATGTCAATAAATATTGCTTATTGCGCGTTGCTAGTTGCTAGTTGCGTATTGCTTTGGTGTAAGAGCCGCCTTAGGCATACCACGCAATATTGATTACTTAAGATGAAGATAGTCTGCAAAGACTAGTCCACAGATTTAACATAAGAGCAAAAGAATTTAATATGACAATCTCAGCTCAGAAAACAATAGTAGTCAGCAAAGAATCAACCGGATGTAAAATAGAAATTGATGGCATCAGTATTGAACAAGTAATGGAAATAAAATACCTGGGAATTACACTGTCTAGCTATAGAGACCTGGACAAAGAAGTGAGATATCAAGTAATAAAAGCAAATAGACTGGCAGGATGTCTTATTAACACTATATGGCAAAACAGACACATTGACACTGAAATAAAGTCAAGAATTTATAAAGCCACTGTAAGACCAATAATGACATATGCCTCAGAAACAAGACCCGACACAGCCACAACGCAAAGGCTACTGGAAACTGCAGAGATGAGAGTACTGAGAAGAATTACAGGAAATACGCTGAGATCGAAAGAGAAGTGAAGACATTAAAAGAAAATGTAACGTACAGTGTATAAATGAATGGACACAAAATAGAAAAAAAGAATGGAATAACCACATAAGCAGAAGAAGAAAAAAAAGAAATATGTCTCAAAGGATTTTTGTAACTGGAGGAATCTCCCCTGTGTTAGTTACGTGATAATCTTATTGATTATTGTTTTTTCTATTTGTAGAAACAGATCAAAATAAATAAAGGATATAAACAAAGTGTTTCATTTAATTTTTATAGGTATACAAAACAATCATCGCATGACGATATACTTTTGTCCTATTTAGATAAACGAATACGATAAATTGTATATTGACAAAAATTGCTGCTGCTTTGGTCAGTCTTAAACTTTCAACTGTACTGTAATAACAATTATGATAACACTACAAAGTACACTAAAATTTAGATAAATAAAAATTAATCATATTTTTCCACTATCCTCGTGTAACGCCGGGATACACGACACTAGAACAATGAAACAGTGATAGCCTACATCTTGCAAAATACAATATTTCATTAAATAAATAGAAATCTCATCCGTACTCTTCTATTTACAATATTAAAACGAAATTGATAAGTGGCGGTTATTTGAACTTCGTATTTTTTGTGGAATTACTTATCTGAAAATGTTAAAACGTATATAATAAAAGAATAATCGTTCGAGTGAAAGTTTACCGTGACATTTTTTAACAAAGTGATTTAATTTGACTTTGTGTTGTGTACTTTAGTGACTATTCATACTAGAAATAATTGGAAATACTTTAAAGGTAAGTTTGTGCTATATCAAATACTTTGGTCATATAAATTAATATTTTTGCAACAATTTGTACAATTAATAGAAGGGAAGAGAAGATTTATCACCTAAAGTACAGGACGTCCTTACGATTCTAAAAGATAAACGACCAAAAAAACCGTGATTACCTACTGCTACATTGTTTGGAAAGTTGTTAAAAATGGTATAGTTTAGCTATTCATTGGTTTTATTCTTTTCCTGCATAAACACTATTACTATTAGTATCATTTTGCTATCTTAATGTTTTTGTCTTCTGGTCCTTTTATCAAGACTGCCCTTTTATTTCAAAATAACTTTTACTTTAACACAATTCTTTTATTCAATTCAACTTTTTACCTTTATTTTTTTAGTACAAGACATTATAGAGGAACAAAATAATACCATGGCTTGTACTACTGTTCACTGATTATTTTTTCTTCTTTCTTCTTGATATAAGCAATTTTGCTTGTCCATTAGCTGTTGTTGCCTCTATGGAAGATTATCGCTCCAACTTTTGCGTGGTTTACCGATACTTCTACCACTTGGTGATTTTTCTCTTGATATTTAACAATTCTTTTGTCCCCCATTCTTGTTTACACCCTGTACATTACATTTTGTCCTAGTCTCGTTATTCCTTACTCAGTCTCTCAATGTGTTTTCTGTAATTCTTCTGAGCATTCTTAATTCTGCTGTTTCTAGCACTCTATGTATTTTGGCTGCATCGGGTTATGTTTCTAAAGCATACGTGATTATTGGTCTTATAATGGCCTTATAGATTTTTGAGTTATGAGTTAATCTCGCTGTTAATGTGTTGTTTACGCCATATAGTATTATTCATGCATCCTACTAAATTACTTGCTTTTAATACCTGATCTCTAAATTCTTTTTCAACGTCTTCATGCTAGAAATTTAATCTCTAGATATTTTATTTTTATCACTTTTTCCATCAAACTTCCAGTTTTCATCTTTTGTTTACTGTTCTTCTGTTCTGTTCTGATTACTATTGCTCTAGTTTTTTGAGTTACAATTTTAATATATTTCGCTTTTATATTAAATCTGTAAACTAGTCTTAGAAAACATAAAGCAAAACACCTAAATAAATATAAAAAAATCCAGAAAAACATCAATAAGAAAATTCGAGAGGTAAAAGAGAGGTGGCTCTGCGACAGATGCAAGGAACAAGGAACTAAAAGATCTAGATAAAAGTATGATGGCTTTCTATTTATAAGCTTAACTATCATTAGAAACGACAGCGGATATCGGACCACCAATATTACGGAAAGAAGTCATATGCCATCAAAAACACAAAAGAGGCAATCGACCTCTGTGGCAATACCCAAAAAGTCACACACTTAAAACATTATTGAAAATAATACACAGCAGAATTGTAAAAACTCTTGAATACGAAATTAGTGACACACAATTTGGCTTAAGAAATGGTATGAGCACAAGAGATGCTTTGTTCGGCTTTAATCTTCTATTGAATATTAAAAATCATGCGGATGCAGTTGACTACCGGTCTAAATAGTTCTGCACTACTGCATTCAAACCATTCCTTCAAGTTCTTAAGTCACTATATTTTTCGTCTTCCCACATTTCGCTTTTCTCGTATTTTGCCTTGCATAATAATCTGCAATAATGAGTATCTTTGCCCTCTCATAACATGGCCTAAGTATTCAAGTTTTCTTCTTTTGATATCGCCGATATGCTTATACTTGTTATATTGCATATCTTTTCAATAGTATCGTTAACATAAACCAATGTTTATGTTTCATTTTTAAGAACTCATAAACTTGGCTAATAATTTATTTCTGATTAACCGATAAATGCACGCTTTTTTAAACGTTTGGCAGGTATAAACTTTGAAGCACACTGCAGTGTTATGTACGAGTATAATCGCAACTAAATATTTCTTCACACAATATAAAACTAATGAAAATTCTTAAGATTTAATGAATTCTTATTGATCAAAATACTAACTGAAAGTAAGTAGTTTAAATACAGCTGAATTTTCAATTCCACAATATAAAGCTTTTAAAGGCAAAATTCGAAGTTCTCCGCCTTCGTGGAATACAAATTGTGATGATATTATCAAAGAGAGAAAAGAAGCACTTTCAAATTATAAACAAAACTTGAAAAATTAGTTAAAATGTTAAGATATCATAACAAAAGATAAAAAAAAACCGGTTGTGGCAGTCCAGTGGGACTGCCGGTAGAAGTTGTACTTCTATACACGCTTTCGTCGTTAATCTGTACAATCATTACATATGTAATGCTATAGGTAAGAGAGAGCAGAAAGAGTAAAATAATTAGTTATATAGGTATATGGTGCATCGTTTGCTGTATATAAACATTTGACCTGTAAAAGGAGTATAGTAAATCAAGGATTGTATCAATATTTTAATGAAAATATATATTTTAATTTTTATATATGTATAAAAGGAGTTGAATGCAAAAAAAAATTTACACATACTCTGCAGTAAAATTCATTGTTTATTTTGCTATTAATATAAAAATTACAATACAATAAATACACTGCAACATAATTCAATATAATAATACAATATAAATTAAAATGTAATATTTATAAGTATTTAAAACTGCCAATACACATAACTTACTTTACGAAGATAAAAATAAAAAACCAACAACTCGAATTATGTTGTAAATTTTTATTTTATTTTAAAATTTATGTTTTTTGCGTATATTACATATATTTAATAAGATTAACGTGAGGTTTTTAAATATTTAAACGTGAGGTTTTTAAAAAATAAAAAAGGAAATTCATAATTGGGATTCGAACTCACAACCACCAGCGTATGAACCAAACACGTACAGGATTTGCCAATTAGACATGACACTAACGGATTTCAAAATTGACAGTCCTCTGTAAAACAGAGTGTTTATTTTGAAATACAAAAGCCTAAAATAATTATAAACGTTTAATTTTAAATAATACAAAACATGTCACATAAATAATTATATTTATATATAATATATATATATATATATATATATATATATATATATATATATATATATATATATATACAATAATAATAATAATATACATATAATAATAAATACAAAAGGAACATTTTTATTCTCGAGAGAGGAAGAGAGAGAAAATATATCTTCTGTCTCTCTCTAACTCATTATCTTACATATGTAATGGTTTCACAGATTCACTCTCATGCAAATTTCCAACGCCGACCGTGCGTATAGAAGTATAACTTCAAAAAAATTAAAAGCATTAGCTAAAGAAAGTTGTAAAAATTTTGTCTCCAACTTAAACAAATATACTCATTCTTCAGCATTATTTAATGAAGCCAGAAAGATACATAGAGATCCTATCTCTAATACAACACGTCTTAACAATACATTAGTTGATGAAATTTTTGATAAATCGCTCCTCCATCAGTCCAATTACCTAAAGGTATAGAGGTAAGGTAATCCTTTAGATAATAGATATTAAAAGCCGAAATAACACAAGTCCAGGATTGTACAATATTAAATATCCCATGATACAATACCTTCTAAAAATAGCTAAACTCTTACTAGTGGAATTATTAAATGAAGTAGTCAACAATATAAGCGTAGTTCCTCAATTTCAATTATGTTATTATCATATCAATTCTTAAACCAGGTAAAAATTGTAACTAATCGCAATCTTATAGACCTGAACTGAGTTTATTTGTCTAATTTATTAACTTTATTTATTATAAAATATTCTAACACTTGTTTATTAAAGTCTTTATTTGTACAATATTATACTAATTTATTTCACACTATAATTACATAATTTATTTACAACATTTATTACAATTTATTTATCCCAACAATACGCTCGGTACATTTTAAAACTCGACTCGATTATATTTTCAGACTAAATGAAAATTTCTCTATATATATATCAAACAGCCATTAGTTTGGATTCTCTCGAAGCGGACGGATGTTAACCTGTGCTGACCCTTGAAATATCTCAAACGGCATAGAAAAAGACCAGTTTTATACCTCATTTTGTTTATCTCGAAGCTTCTTTGATCTTCGGTCACCATCAAATTTATTCGACCCTTCTCTGGAGAGTTCCAATCGCAGGTATAAGATGGGGACCCGTTTGGGTATTACCTGCTAAAAAATACTTGTTAGAAAAAGATGTTTACAGTTTAGATGAGTCATTATTTATCATAAAAGACCTATATCTATTATGTCGCGCCTGCATAAAACTTTAGAATAACTAAACCGAGATTGGAATGGTGGTTAGAAAAAAAAAAGAACTTACTTTCTGATCATCAATTTGGGTACAAAAAAGAAAGATTACTTTAGACGCCATTACAATTTTAGTGACAGATATTTAGAACACGTTTACGGAGAACACATACTTACCTGCAATATGTATGGATATAAAGGGGGCATATAATAGTATACTTATGTCTTGATATTTTAGTTGAAAAATTTGTCAAAAATTTCCAAATACCATCTCGGTTAGCAAAAATAATTTGTAATTTTTACTCTTGTACGAAGATTTTTCTTAGATCAAATAATAGTGATCTCATAGGCTCACGATATAATAATTTAGGATTGCCCCAGTGATCACTCTTGAGTCCTTTATTATATAGTCTTTATAGTGCTCACTTGCATAAAAATCACATTAAAAACTGTATTGATTTTCTTATTTATTTGTTTTCCAAAAAATATGTAAATTGTATACAAACATTAGGTAAAATACATTTTGACAGACTTGTCAAAAAATTGGTTCTATCAAAATAGATTTAAAATTTCTCCAAACAAATCGAATGTTTGTATTTTTATACGACATAAATTACTAAAAATTGATAAAAGCCAACTATTATGAGTATAGTTTCCACACTTCCATCAAATATTTGGGGATAATTTTCCTCTACTCAGCCTGTGCCTGTACTTAATCTAAAAGAGTCATTACATTTACTAATATACTAAATATAGATTCATGGGCATTTTTTGAAAGATGCATTTATATTTGAAAAATTCTATTTAAATATTACGATGTCTCTTTCATCGGCGCCAAATTTTCAAGGAGTTGATATGTTATTTTTATTTTATACTCTAGCGCAGATGTTGAATAATACACGTGCGTTTTGTTTCTCTTGACCATTGGCAAAAAGTGAGTTGTTTTTAGTGAAATGATTGAAGAAATTGTTTCGAGTATATCAGGTGAGATTTAGAAAGGACGTTTTTACATGAAACATATGATATTCGTAGACATGTCTGTCAGTATTAAAAGATGTCACATCCATCGCTTACTGTTATGATACCCCTCACAAATAAATATCTTTTTTAAAGGTGACAGGGTTTTAATATAATTCAATTAAAAGTGTAGTGGTCATTCCTGTCTGTTTGATAAACAAATATGAGTTAAAAAATACTTTTCCGCCAAAAACATACAATCTGATGACATGTATTTAATAATTTATATAAATAAAACTACATTCGTCACATAATAGTTTGTTAATAATTATTGAAACAACCGTAATACTTGGCAAGTCCCGTTTTTTTTTTAATTCACTAACAGCTAAAAAATGCTTTTACTAAGCGAAAGCAATATTTACGCGAATTATTAATATTGGTACTTCATATGATATGCCAAATCTGTCGAAATGGAATGACCGTTTTTTTAGAGTTTTAGTTTATGTTAGAAATATGCAATCAGACTTATTGTTTTATCATACTTACATTTAGTCTTTTCACGACCATATATTTTAATTTTCTTTTGTCATTAAACTGCTATTACTTTGCATTGTCTGCTGTCTCTGTCATTTTATCGTGAGAGCTTTATAGCAAATCCTGTCCTGTCAATAAACTACACAAGTTTTTTGCTCTTGATAAAAGTCAACAAATTTCTTATAAGAACATTAAGAATTTGCATAATACTTGTTTTTTCAGGTCCGTTTTTGTTACATTGTTTAATATTCTTCTACTAACATACATTAGACAAGATGAAAGCCAGTTAATGTTATTTATATATTTTTTAATTGGATTTATCACTGTCGAACTCCATTTATTAATTATGAAGCATTAAAACAATTCTACATCTCCAAAGGTTATTCTAGAGCCTCACTTGGGCTTCTTTATGTCCAGGTGGCATCTGTTTAAGGCTGTTTTAGCAGTTCAAGTACACTGCGATTTGAAATGGGCGTATCACTTACTTTTCTACACTGCTTACGCGAGACCATCTTTACTCAGTGCCGCCGGCCGACGGGTAGTTTAATATTTAATATTTAATATTTAATACATTATTCTCCATTCAAACTAGTTTTAACACGAACTAATTGACCGTACGTTCATGAGATTTGACGTCACGAAGGCGATAACGATGAAACTAAGCGCCGATGATGAGTAACACGTTTCACTATTAGATTTCAGTATTTTTTAGCAATTTTCTTTAAAGTTGGAACACGCTTTTCTCGATTATTATTGAACACAGAAAGGTGAAACAAAAATCAACGATTACAGAAAAAAAAACTCTTTCGAGTGATGGGCGTAAAAAGTTTGGTTATAATAGAACGTTAAACAGTATATTCCAATTTTTCAACAGAAGTTTCAAAAAAATAAAAAAAGTAAAACCATCAGTTTAAAGGCAACATAATTTCGAATAACGTGTCCAAATTTCGAGACATTTTGTCGGTAAATAACAGAGAAAATAGTGTCGCTAGGTTTTGGTGCACCGATAAAACAGCCTTAAAATAACGATTTTTTCGTGTAGAGCATACAAACGCATACAAATGCGTAAATTATAAAATGTGGGCTTAATTTTTTATTAAACATAATATAAAAAAATATCAAAAAATTCAATATTTTTTATTCTTTTGATATTTTTTCTCCTGTTTTTTTCATATATCTCAAGAACTATTTGTTTTTTCTATATAGTAGAGCATAAAAATTTTGTAATTAAATTTTAAATAATATAATGCGAGTTTTATATTATAAGAATTATTATTATTATGGAAAAAAATAATACTAAAAAACACATAAAAACAAACAGTTAAAAAAGGTTTTTTTTTAGTTTATTTCTTGTACTAAAATCAAACTTAGGACCGTCATATTCCGAGAAAGAAATCTCTTTAGTATGCTTAATCGTGACATAAAATTTCATTAAAATCTAATTACTCGTTTTTTCAATATATTTTTTTTTATGAATAATTTTTAAAATTCCGCAGGTCAAAAATTAGAACCTCTAGAGACTTTTTAGAAAATTTTTTGACATATAAAAAGCCTCCAAGATTTCAAACCCATTTAAAAATTTAAAATATGTCGATTAGAAGAGCCTAGGAAATTTTTTAAAAAATTGTTTAAATTTCAGGCTTATTAAAAATTTGAATAACTTCATCAATTGTTGATCGATTTTAATTTTCAAAGCTGATATTAATGGCGTGTTAAAAGATGTTTCAAAAATAAGCAAAATGAGATGATCGGTTTATTGGTTCCGAAGTTATAATTAGCTCAAAGGTTCACTGCCATTTATAATAAAAGTATAAGGTTCTAATATCTGTTTTTAAATAAACACCTTTACATAAGCACTTATTGCTACAAATTTACATTACAAAGCTACAGACCACTACAGGTTGGTTAAAATACCGATTAAAAGTATTCCGTCCGTTAAAAAATTGACGGGTTAACGGTCGTCGCGACTTACTCGAATTTGATTTTACGCGTTCAAAATCGCGTCGCGCTGAAAAAATTTAATTATCTCTACTTCTATTTATCCAATTTTGATGTTTTTTTTAAAGGTCTCGCGAGCTAAAAAAATCAAATATCGTATTTGCAAATACGTAATAATAAAATTTATAGGTCATTTACAGTTAAGTCCATGATTATTTACCCGTACGTCATCATTTAAAGCATACGAAATAAGTTGGAAATTTACTCCTCGCAACAAGTGGCTACTGATGTTGGTTCGGGCTGTTCGGCCGTTGTCTTCTGAGATTAGGTCTCGACGTTTCACCAACACTAGGGGTTGGCATCTTCTGGAGATGTTACTGCTTCGCCTGTAAGCTGAAACTGATGCCGCATTGACTTACGGAGGCCATATTTGTATTTTCTACTCGCCTCCCGTCCACTGGTTTCTAGTGTGAGGAAGCGGGTCGTCCTTTGTAGCTTTTCTTTTTTAGTGATTTGCGGGAAGGCTGTTTGTGAATTGTAATATCGGTATCCATGTTTTGTTAACTCTTACTCCTTCTTCTATCCGATTAAAATTATTTAGATGCTTATATATTTTCACCGCTTTCCGATATTACCATGGGTAGTACTGAGATGTTTTATCCAGCATCTGCTTTTCTTCAAACAGTATCCGATGTTCTCCGCTTCCCAAAGCGTGTTTGGCAACAGCAGATTTGTCGATATGTCCTAAACGATAATGGCTTTTATGTTCGTTTATCCTTGTGTTTGTATGTCTTTTTGTGGTTTCCACATATACCATTCCATATGTGCATATTCGGTATACTTTGGCCGCTGCTAACGGGTCGCGTTTGTCCTTCACCAATCTTAAACAGTCCTTTATTTTCTTTGTTAGCTTGAAAATGGTCTTTACATTGGCTTTTTTAAGTATTTGCCCAATTCTGTCTGTTACCCCCGATATATAGGGCAAGAACGCTTTGCCTATACATGCTGTTTCTTCGTCCTTTCTTCTAGAAAAATTGTTAATCGCTTTATGTATTTCTCTTCTGGTATAACCATTATAGGTGAACGCTTTTTCAATATGAAGAAGTTCACTTTGCAGATGCTATGGTTCACAAATTTTCTTCGCCCTCTCCGCCAGAGTTTTGATGATACCTTGTTTTAGCCTGAATGATGATTTGAGTTCCTGTTTAGGTATCTGTCCATGTGTAGGTTTTCGATACACTTTATATCCTAAGTAACCTTCCCTTCGATTTACTAATACTTCTACATTTGGATGTAGTTGAGAATGTCAGGTTCCTGTAAAGTTATTCCTTTGATCTTCTCAATGAAATGTGCGGAGTCTTTTACAAAGGCATCGTTTTTCCTATATGTGGTTGTAAAATATTAGCCAGATATTAAGCAAGGCTAGACGGAGACTCTATGGAACTCTTAATAGTGCGTAGAGGTACATTGTCTTTGTGTATTTTCGGTAAGCCATACAAGCGTGGTGAGACTGCTTCGCTGTTGCATATTCTTGGCTTTGTATCCTCCGCTATAGACGAAGATTTTATAAGTCTATTGATTTTTCGTAGGGCGACTGCTGTGGGATCTTTTTTAAGTCTTTTATATACCGCACGATCTAAAAGATTTTGTATTTTCGTTTTGTAGTCGGTTGTCTTTATTACTAAGGTGGCGTTTCCCTTGCTCATAAAATTACATCTTTGTCTGCGTTTAACGATTTTATGGCACGGATTTCTTGGTGACTCAGGTTATTTTTCGGTATCTTAGCTTTATGCAAAATTCTCGCTGATTCTGTCCTTATTTCTTCAGATTTTCCAATTGGTAAGTTGCGAATCGCAGACTCGATATTAGCGATGATATCTTCCTTGGGTATAACTTTAAGTGCAATCGCAAAATTTCCTTCTTTGGTTAGCAATGATGTTTTGGTTGGAGTTAAAACCTTATCTAATAGGTTAATTACTGTCCTTTCTGTGTTTTATTTTGATTCTACTTCCTTACGTTTGGTTGAGCGTTACGTATTTGTTTTTCTGGCGTTCAGTGTTCCTTCCTAGTGGAGGGGAGGCGAGTAGAAAATATAAATATGACCTCTGTCACCTCGGGGGAACAAATACGGGTCTATACACCTTCTGTTATCTTCGGGTGCTCTGTAGAGGGCTTTGAATATCGCAGTCGAGAGCTTCTCTACCCAAGTCCATTTACTGGGTATGGACTTGTAAATATTTATCTTCTGATGGCTTGTCTCGAAAAAGACAAGATATTTCTTACATGACAAAGGTACACCAAGTCGAAATAAGCATCAGGTCGTGGTCTTCTGAAGGCTTGTCTTGAAAGAGACAAGATATTTCTTACATGACAAAAATATAGGTCGAAATAAAACATCAGATTGTAGTTGAATAATATCTCAGCCACAGAGTATAATTGGAACAGCAGAAAGCAGCGCCCCAAGAGCACTAAGCTCTCGGAGGGCTCGTGAGGGACTGACCTGGCTGACCTGAAAATTGCCAATATTTATATGTGTCGTTCGAGCGGTAAATAGGGATTTCCAGGTCAAGAGCCAATGGGAAAATTCGAGGCGGGGCGATGCACATCGAAATGCACACTAGTCCACAGACTATGGCATTCGATGACACCTCCGTAGTACAACGCGGCATCAGTTTCAACTTACAAGCGAAGCAGTAACATCTACAGAAGATACCCCTAGTGTTGGCGAAACGTCGAGAACTAATCTCATAAGACAACGGCCTAACAGCTCGAACAAACAGTTTAACAAGTTAGACGATGGCCGTAAAAGCCTAACGCATTTTATCAGAATGTTAAATGTTAGTTTTGCTTTATGCTTTATGATGGTGAATAAACTTTGGGAAATTAACTGTTGTTTAATTTGCGAGTGTAATAATTAACCAAATGAGCACTGACTCAAAAAAAATACAAACGAAAGCCGAATAAACGATAAAATAAAATACAATTTATTTCATTGCCATGTCCACACTGTTCTTGTCTTCTTTTTATTTACGTTAACCTGACTATTGAACTGTCACTTGTTAGTTAAAGGCGTGTTCACATATATTCTTCTTGCTACATACATTGTGATCCTTTGGATCACAAAACTGACCCGGATGTGATACAAAAAAACAAGCAAGAAGAATTTACAGGTTTAAAAAGTGGTGTTTTGGACGGGGCACTGGCGGAGAACGACGCACTTTTCTCTGAAAATGAATTCGAAGTGGGCGTTGTAGTAATCTGGCAGAAAAGATCTGCAGTTGGTACTGAGTTCAGACCCTCGACTGTGGATGGAATTTGTCTAAGACGTCCACGACGTCGAATAGGATGCTCTCCTCTTGGAAGAGGCGCATTAGGATCAGTATCAATGTATCTAGTTAAATCAGACACATGGTAAATACCTAAGGGCACAGGTGGAGTATCTGGATTCACTATTTTATATGAAGTATGACTTGTAACTCTAGAAATTGTATAAGATTCATCTCTGCGGGGTGTCAACTTTGAAGATATAGCCGCTTTAGCTTTGCTCAATACATGGGTCTTGACGAATACTAAATCTGATATTTGAAATGTCTGATCTCGACGTTTATTATCAGCATATTTCTTCCTATTTTGTTGGCTCTCATGGGGTTCTCTGACTTAAGACATCCTCAAGTAAACGTAAGTAAGGCATACAAAGGCTTAGGTCTCTCGTCCTTAGGTAAGATGAGCAGGTGTGAAACGAGTACACTGACAAAAGTAGTATTTATAGCAAAACAAACACAAAGTAGCTTTTCTTTCCAGCTGGTATGGTCAGTTAAGGCCAATATAGGTAATTGGGTTTTCTGGTCACGGCTCTTGCCGTTCAATAGGATTTGTAGCAGGGTGATAAACAGGAATCAGATTCTGACTAAATCCTAAAGCTTGAGCTACATATTTCATGTAGCTGTACTCCGTCAGCAAATCGTAATACAATCGCGTTAATGAGGCATCTGGCGCAAGACTCAACAGTCACATCCTTAAAGAAAAAACTTCTCCGTTCACCTAGTAGAGGTGTGTTGAACAATAAAAATCCACCTTTTTCTAGTTGTCGTCTCTGATAATATGGACCAAACAGATCAATAGCAATAGTTTCAAAGCGCTGACTTTAAACTGGGGTTTGAAGTAATCCAGCGGATTTCAGATTAGTTGCTTTGTATCTTTACATATCCAAAAGTATCGTAGTATAATTTTCTGTAAAGTGTGCTCTACACCATAATGGCCGGCGAGAAGTGAATCGTGAGTTTCTTGTAATACTACCTTGATTTAACATTTTCGCACAACTTTCTGAGCTTTCTCTCGATCATGGTCAGAGGAATAACGATATAGAATGTCATTCATCATAATATGTCCTCTCACTTCATCTTTGATTTCAACAGCACAACTCTCGGGAGTCTCAAAAGATTTAATGATAAAGGCCACATATGTGTCAGATAACTCTTTTTCTCGAATTTCTCAAGCTTGAGCTGTAGGCAGGTTACCTGTCACAAAACAATAAATATTACATAAATATTATTTTTCAATTTTATGACAAATAGGGCGAAATAAAGTATATGCTAAGGAATTTGGTTTTCCTGGCACATATTCAATTTTTATATCATATGGTTATAACTACAAAGCCTATCTAACAAGTCTTCTCGCTGGGAACTTTAATGACATAAGCCAGCGTAAGGGCTGGTGATCACTCTTAACAATGACAGGGAAGACTCTTTGTATTCACGAAATTTCGAAAAAGCTCATACAAATGCTAAAGCCTTACGTTCTGTTGTATGGTAATTCTTCTGAGAATCAGTCAGTAAACATATTCTTGCATATTCTACTGACCTTTCTTCGGGACCCTCCCCCTGGAGTAAAGCTGCTTCTAATTCATATAAACTAGCGTCAAGCCTTATAATAAATGGCTTCGTAGGGTCAGCCTGTTACAGTATGGGAGACACTAAAAAATCAAAAGTTTAACGGATTTTTTGAGTGTCCCCTATAACGGATTTGAATAGGGATGTTCACTAATTTTTAAATATTGTTAAATTCAATAGGTTTTAACATATATAAAAACATAGCAAACATAAAATTGTTTAAAAATATATATTTCTTAAGATAAATCAATTCTTAATTTCAATTCTGATGGAGGCTAGAAAAACGGCTCCTCGCAGCGAGGCTACGGTGTGTGACGTCAGCAGTCGTATCGACAACTTGTTTTGTATACGTATTTACGAAGTGTAACTAGTTCTTTAAATATTTAATCACTGATAATGAAGCCAATTAAGTGGTGTTTTGTTCCTGGGTGTCTAAATACATCTAAAAACAATTCTGAGAAGATTTTTATTACAGTTCCAAACAATTTAACACTATATTCATATAAAATTGTCAAACCACAGGTTTTTATATCTGTACCTCGGAGGGATACTCTACAACACTATGTCCATTTTTTCAATTTTGACAATTTTACAGACTAATAATTAACTTTTATAACTTTATTTAAAGGAATAGAGCACTAGGTCCTAAACCATTTGCTGATAAAGAAAGTGACCTTTAAAAGAACACCAAATCCATTTTTACTTAGAGGGATAAAACACCATGTGGACTTAATGTTTTGTCCCTCTACGCATGTGAATTACCGCCGCGCCTATCTCTATGATGAGAGGTAGACTGTTACTGATCTAATAATAATACTTTTGCTATTTTTTATGGTGTGTTTACAGTGGCTTGTTACTAATAATAAGAGCAATAAACCATAATTCTCGTAGGAGAAAGATTCTTGAAGTACCTACTAAAAAGTTCTGCGAATTCTTCTACTGCATTTACAGGTAAGCTACCTTTTTGCTCATTATTTTTAAATTATTAAAAAACAACCTCAAAAGGATAATGTAGTGATTTGATACCAACCTTAGACTAGCAATATTATTAAATCTTTTACAACCAATATTATACACCTTGTTTAATTTCAGAATCAAATAATACACCAAGCAATGATGTTTTAAATGAAGAGCATATTATTAGAGATGCCTTGAGTTGTGATAACGAAGATAAGTCTGATATAGAGAAAAGTTCTGATAAACTATTCGTAGTGGAAATGAAATAAGATTTGCATTACTAAAATGGGCAGATACCGTCATTCCTGACAGTAACATAGAAGAAATCATACTACGGTCTTACAAATGTTACGGCCAGAATAAAAATGTTAGCATTAATACTTGTTTAAAAAAGTAAAAATTATTATCCAGAAGTTTCTACTAAAGAGTAATACCCACATGGAGGCGGACACTGTCCATGCGCTGATAGAGCGAAAGATAAAAAACTTAACATTTCTATTTACACGCCCTGGGACTGGCAGCCGTTAGTCAGGTAAACCTCAATGAAATATACCGTACATACTATGGAACTAGAAGAATTTAAAAATTTAAGGTCGTTGTATGATGTCAAAACATCTTAAAATCTGCCTTTGATTAATAGAAAAGAGACATTAACAAACAACAAGTTCTTCTGTCAAACTGTATTTAACTGCAAGTTAAACAAAACAGCATTGGAACTATGTTTTTAAAAAGTAATTTTCATGACGAAAACCAGGAAATTGACCTTGTTAGGTTTCGAAGGCGACACCTTACATTGCCAAAAGATTTGCAACTGGTATCACAAAGTCCAATACTTATATCACAACAAAAGTATAACGATCTATTGGCATTACTGTCAAATGTTCCTACATTTTGCCATGATTTTTATCAAAACTTAAAGCATACCTACTAGTAATACTAATAGTGACTATCCAGAAGAAGACTAACTTGAGGATGACTGAGTGGTTTGTACCTAAAATGCAATTTTTACATACATATTTGTATTTGTAAAGGTAAATTGTATGGTTAAATAAATTTTGTCAGTAAAAGTCAAATAGGATTGTAGTTGTTATTGAATACCCCATACTAATTCTTACAGTACAATAACTTTATTAGATGGATACAACACCATGTCCGTTTGGACACGATGGATACAACAAATTTGTTTTTAATTATAACAAATGTATTATGTAAATAACAATAAACAGAATGTTCTAGTAAAATATTGTTTCAATATCTTAATAAAGAGCTGCAGCAATAATACTTTTTGGTGAAAAAAAGTTTTAAACTGCTCTCCTGTAAAGTTTTAAAAATGAACATAGTGTTGATTCCTTCCGAGGTACAGATATTTGCATTTATTTTTTTTTCTAACTTGCATAATAACTGCCTTTTCTAGTTTTTCCCTCTCTTTGTAGCAAACACCACGTATTTGGCTTCATTATCACTGTATAAATACTTAAAGAACTGATTACACTTCGTAAATACGTATACACAAGTTGTCGATACGACTGCTGACGTCACACATCGTAGCCTCGCTGCGAGGAGCCGTTTTTCTAGCGTCCATCAAAATTAAAATTAAGAATTGATTTATCTTAAAAAATATATATTTTTAAACAATTTCATGTTTACTATATTTTTATATATCTTATAATCTATTGAATTTAATTGAATTTAACTATATTTAAAAATTTGTGAACATCTCTATTGTTAGTAGTAGTAGCTGAATTTAGAGAAATGGGCTTATTATTCGAACTGAGACAAATAGGACATTGGGACCTGGGAGAAGAGCTGGAATGACTTATTTGTTGAGTTGCGACGAATTTTTTGTCATCATTTTCAGAGGGTTTATTTCCAACCAATAAAAGTATCTTCGATTGCTCTGTTTTTAGATAGTCTTCGATTGGTTTATTTCTTATTCCAGAATTGAGTAATTCATATACCACATCAATTTGATAAGTGATGTATAGGTCAGGTGGTTTTATTCGAGGCGTCCTTTAAACAGAACTAGACCAAGTCCTACTGACTAAGTTGACGAGAGCAGGTATGTCATAATCTTGATGTATCCCAGTTGGCTTATTTTATAGATTTCACTCTATCAAATATTTTACTAACGCCTGGAAATGCAGTCGTAATATACTTCTTCTGCTTAAATCGCTCTGTGATGTATTCGGTCAACTTTACAACTTTAGCTTGCTATTATAAACATAAGTGACAAAAGAGCTTTCAAATATATTTATTAGTCATAAATTGTTATTTCAGAAGAATGACACTAATACTGGAGACATAAATTGCCTCGTGTAAGCGTTTGGCGTAAAAGATAACTACTACTATATTATTAGATATAGTACATAGTTATTTCCACAATATATATCACTTATCAGATAATTTTTTATAAATATATATTTAAGCCCTTTTCTCTATTCGGATTGCCGAATATAGGCCTCTCCTAATTCTCGCCATTCATCTCTGTTGTTTGTAAGACGTTTCCACATTGGCCCTGCAGTTCTTTTAATATCGTCGCTCCATCGCATTTGCGGTCTTCCTCGTGGTCTTTTGGCTTCATATGGCCGCCAATTCCCGATTTCTTTATTCCATCGGCCATCTGTAAGACGTTCGTTATGTCCAGCCCATTTCCATTTCAGTTTAGCTGCCAGTTCGACAGCATCTTTTACTGTTGTTCTATTACGAATGTTTTCATTGGTTTTATGATCTTTGAGTGAGATACCCAGCATCTGTCGTTCCATAGCTCTCTGAGTTTTTCTGATCTTCTCCATGTTTATTTTAGTGAATGTTCAGGTTTGAGCTCCATATGTAAGTACAGGTAGGATACAGGAATTAAATACTTATATATAGGTATATTGTTATTTTTAAGTACGTATGAGAGTCTTCCGAATGCTGCTTATCCTATTTTTACTCGTCTGGTTATTTCGGTAGTCTGAATATTGAATATTTTATATAAAAACTCTTAATACGCAGACATTTTACAAATATTCAAATATTTCAAAGACAAATAAAATTCACGTGCAAGTTAATATGGACAATGTTATCTAATACTACTGCTAATACCACCTTATACTCGAAAAATACAGCAAACAAATCCTCTTTTGGTAGGTATTAAATTACGCTTACAATCGCACACGACAAACATCAAAACCAATGAACTATCTTTAACAATTTAGAAATAAAAAATTCCTTGAAAATGTAATTTTTAAATGAAAATCTAACCGGAAACAAATCAGAAAACTACTAAAAGGTGCAAAGCGACTGTTGAAATTAAAAAAGGCACTAAATTAAAAGTATACTGTGTGATACAGAAATCAGAACACATCATAAAATATGGCGTATTTTGTTAAAATATCTACTTATATTACTTTAAAGAGATACACTAAACAAATTTTTAAAATTTCAATTCTTTTTTGTACTGATAAATGAGATGCACAACAAACTACTTAATTACACCATGAAAATATGAGAGAGAGTACTTGAAGAAACCGAAATATCCGATAATCATTTTGGCTTTATGCAAGGCAGATCAACAACAGACTGAATTTTCATTATAAGGCTTCTTCTTCTTCTATTGGCAGCATAACCCTGGATGGGTCTTTGCCTGTCTAGCTATATCCTTCCATTCAGATCTCTCTTGGGCCCTTTTCCTCCATTGTCTTATGTTCATGGTTTTCAGGTCATCCTCCATGTCATCCAACCAAAGGAAAAAGTTTTAAAACTTAGTAAGACAAAAACGGAATATTTGGAATGTTCATTTAAAGATGGAGTTGGTACAAATGATATATTTGGAGGGTGAAATGGTTGTGAAAAGTGTTAGTTTTAAGTGCCTAGGATCGGTTTTACAGAGTTATGGAGGAATGGATGGAGATGCATGCAATAGAATTAGGGTTGGATGGATAAAGGATAGAATTAAGTGAGTGGTGTATTATCATTATTATTATTATACATAAGCGGGGGCAGAGGAACTAAGTCCCTATTATGCCCAAAAACAAAGAAATTTCATTAATAACCTTTTAGTAAAAAACAAAAATTACAATTAAAAGAAATAAAATTACAATTTTTTGGTTTAAAAGAAAAACAATATTTTAACTATAATATTATAAAACGGTCAAGTCTGTTTTTGAACAAGTTGGTAGAGGGAGCAGAGACAATGTTATCGTTAAGGTTATTCCAGCACTCAAAAACTCTATTTGGTAAAAAGTTCTGCCTTGATCTTGTAGAAAAATTTTCTTTCTTCAGTTTGAACTGATCACCTCTGAGGCGTTCATCTTGATTAATGATAAACATTTCATCGAGATTTCCAAAATTGAATATTAATATTTTAAAAGTTGTAATTAAGTCTCCACGTTGTCGGCGAAATTCAAAAGAAATTAGGTTAGCCATACTAAGTCTTTCTGCATAAGAAGGTCTTCTCGGTCCCAAAGAAATTCGGGTGGCTTTTCTTTGGACGTTTTCCAACATAGTCTTGTCTCGAACCAGATCAGGATACCACGTTGGTCCAGCGTATTCAAGTATGGGTCTTACGTACAGAGTGTAAAGTTTACAGAATGATTGCATTGAAACTCTCGAAAACACCTCCGAATAAGATACACTCTGGAGTTCGCACGTTTACAAATAGAGGTAATATGGTCGGACCAAGTTAGGCTGCTGTTGATGTCCGTTAACAAAGTACGGCACAAGTGGGTTATTTTTACCAATTCGAAGCACTACACATTTTTCCGCGTTCAAGGGTAGTAACCACTGGGAACACCAAGTTAAAGTAGAGTCCAAATCCATTTGGAGGGTTAGCTGGTTTGTGATTGGATTGGCATATATTTTTGTGTCATCAGCGTAGAACGATATTTTACTTGAGACATAATAAGGAATATCGCAATATTGTGTGACAGAAAAATTTCAATGAAGCTGAAGGAAAAATTCTATAAAACAGCCATAAGACATGCTAAGAGCTGAATGTTGGGCGGTTTAAAATAAAGAGTAACAACGAATCCTTGTGGCGGAAATGAGAATATTTAGATGGATAAGTGGAGTCACAAAAAAGATAAAGTTAGGAATGAGTATGTTAGGGGAAGTCTAGGGGTGGCACCAATTGTAGCCAAGATTAGAGAACATTGGTTAACATAGTTTGATCATGTCTAACGTAGAGACGTTAATCACCTAATATAAAAAATTGCTGATGACGATAATGATGATGATGATGATAATTATAATGATGATGATGATAATGGCCTTTCTGAGCCTTTTCCGACGCCGTTTTCTAAATTTAATTGAAACTAACAGTTACCGAGAAGTGTTTAAATGTCACAAAATTGTTTATAATTAAAAAAATTCCTGATGCGGCGTAAATATTCCAATTTTACTTCTATAGAATTCGTTAGATAGTTGACGTGCTCTGTCATATGCAAAAAATTGGCAAACTTCTAAAACTGGCTTAGTTTTATTGTACAAGATTTTAAAAAATTTAAATTAAACAAATAGATCGCCAAATTATTATGCGACCTTAACAAAAAATTGCTAAGGTCTAAATTATTTCGGTTGCGTTTCTAATAAACCTTGTTATAACAAAAAATGATTATTTCTTGAAGTATGTTTTATAAGGTCAAGATCCTCTAAATTTGGTAGATTACGAAGGTTGGGTTTTAAAAAACATTAGATACTTCAGTCTAACTATTGTTCTTGTGAAGTGATGTGTATGTGACATTTTAAGGAAATTTGTTAATTTGAGTAATTGATATAGATAACGACTGTAAGGTGTGCGTACAAATAGGTATGTGTAGAGCAGCGGTCGGGGAACATTTTTAATCATTACCCCAAAATATTTTTGTGTAAGTTGATATTACCCCATGGCGAAGAGCAAGAAAAAACGAAATCGCCTCTTTTTAGTATCTTTCATGTTATAGCCCCCATGATAATTTTGAAAAGAAAACAATAATTAAAAATTTAATTTAAACATCATTTATTCAATTTATCAATGTAATACCTAGTAATCCATAACTTTCACCCCCACAGAAAATATAAGTAAATGATAATTTCTTGTTATTTTGTCATACAAGAAAAATATCATATGAATTACAAAATAACGAGAAATTATCATTTGCTTATATTTTCTGTGGGGGCGAATTTTCATGGGAGAGGTTTCATGTTCGATACAATTGCTTCAAAATTGGGACTTGCTGTAAGAGCGATTTGAACACAGTCTTCAGCGTTTAATCGATTTATGTTCTTCGTTTTTATGTTCATTAGAGTGGAAAAGCCTTGTTCGCACAAATATGCTGTTCCAAATGGCAACAATTTTTTAACCGCATCTTCATGTACAATCTTAAAAGCTTTTGCAGCTTTTGACATCCAAAAAGATAACAGATTTGGTTTACTCTCAAATTGAATATTAGATCGAAGTTCAAGAATTGCTTCTGCTAAACCTGAAGGTTCTTCTGGTATCATAGCAATTTCACATGTAAAAGGATCTGCAATGCAACCGAGAGTAAGTGTATCAAGATCTGGAAAGTAATCTGAAAACCGCTTTCTGAGTTTGATAAGATGTCTTACAATTGTATCCTTGATGTCAGCAAAAGTCATATTTTCGCTATCTTCCAAAAACAAAGCTAACCTTGAAAAAGTAGCTGTCTTGTTCGGTTCTACTTTCTGTCTCCAATATTGCAGCTTTAACCCAAACGCTGACACTATTTCTCTCGCTGAAATGATATTAATATTCTTTACTTGCAATTCTTTGTTTAATATATTTCAATACAATCAACCATAAAAATTTCGACTTCAGTTTTGAGAGTCCATACTTGATTTAGTACATTTCCGCGAGAAAGCCACCTTACCTCTGTATAATAAAGTAGGTCCGTATATTCAGCTTCACTGTCCTGACATAATTCACGAAATAGCCGCGTGTTTAGTGCATGTCCCTTGATAAAATTTACAATCTTGATGACATCATGCATGACAGCTTCCAGTGTAGGTTCTAAATATTTGACCATAAGGGCCTGGCGATGGATCATACAGTGAGTAACTTCAATATTTGGGTTATTTTTTTTACAAAAGCCGAAAAACCATTAATATGATCCAGCATAGCTGGAGCTCCATGCAAAGATTCAGAAATACAGTTTTCCCATTTTAAACTTTGCGCATTGAAATATTCATTTACTTTATTGTAGACATCAATTCCACGAGATCTCAACTCGAGAGGAGAACAAAACAGCCATTCCTCTTCAAAATTATCTACACCTATGTAGCGAACATATACCATTAGCTGTGAATTGCTACGAAAATCAGTTGTCTCATCAAGCTGAATAGCAAAATATTTAGCCTGTTTAATACGAAAATAACCTGTTCCTTTACATTTTCTGTTAATATAGAAATTTGTTCTTTCACAGTTGTTTTCGCAGACAAGGGCACTGAATTCAGTTTCTTTGCTTCTTTTTGACCACACATAATCTCTGCCATTTTTACAGCAGCTGGTTTAACCAAATATTCACCAATAATGTATGGTTTCTTATTTCGTGCAATCAATCAGGCTACTTCAGAGCTAGCCCTTGATGCTGGACGCCGATCAAATATACCAAACAAGTTGCTATTCAATATTTGTCTTTTAACAGGTATTTCTAAATTTGCAAAGTATTCTCGCGGTTTGGAAGACAGGTGTGAATGCAAATTATCTAAATTGTAAATGTTTCTTCAATTGACTTTTTTTGAAAGATTCTGAAGTCAGTACCTTCACACATATAACACACTCTGGTTTCATTGTACCATTGTCTTCTATTTATGTAAAGCCGTAATTAAGGAATTCGTCTTGGTATGTTCTTTTTCTATTTGCTGCCATCTTAAGGGAGACAGAAAATAATAGTTGTAAAATACTTGAATTAAATGTTTAAATTGCGGCTTATCTTGATCAATATATCGATGATTAATGATAAAATGGTGATCTTGTCAGCAACTAATTAGTAAAAACTCGCTCTCTGACTCGTCAATATATTTGTATCTTGACGGCATAGCACGAACTGAGCAGGTAGTCGGGGCCGGGACTGTGCTTTACTACGCAAAGATATAACTCGAGAACACTCTAGTGGTGGAGAGTAAGATGGCGTGGCCTGCATATGTCGCTAAATTGTTTAAGATGAAAAAATACTAACAGGTTTATAAAATAGCAAATTAAGAATATATACTTTTTACTCACAAAAGTTTCATTTTTACCCCCAAAAATTTAATTTTTACCCCATTTGGGGTAATTTACCCCGGTTCCCCGACCGCTGGTGTAGAGTATTATCTTTTATTTTATTACAGCGTTTGTTTTGCATGAAATAGTGTCGAAATTAAAAATTATTTTTTGTATGTCAAAACGGATCAAACGCTTGTGGGGAGTTTTTTTAAACCGGAGCACGTGTTTTAATGCTCTTTGCTAGTTTTCTCCATTTTTCATAATTCTCATCTTCACTCAATTAACAGCCATAATAATAAAACCAACACAATGGCTTTTTATCTGCTAAGTATATGACTTTTCTAAGCAATAACTGATCTCAACGGACTTCCAATCAGGTTGTTTGTCAAATCCTTCTTTTCACTGGAAATATGATGTGACAAGGCAGTGAAGAAAAAAGGTGTGATAAATTGTGAGAACAGCAGACTATGGCACTCTAATGGATTGGTGTTGAGTTGAAGTGAAAGGAAATTTGCCTCTTAGTCCTTAGAAGGTTCTGCCCGTTGATGTCCCCATGCCTCCACGACTATCAAATAAAATTCAACCTAATTGTTCGTCTAGTGTACTCGGTAGACGAGTCCTTGATGAATGAAACATCGAGTGCATTGACGCTTTCTGAAATTGATTCTTCTTCTTCTTAACGTGCCTCATCCCTAAGGACATTGGCGATCATCATGGCCCATTTGACTCTATCTGCAGCCGTTCTGAAAAGTTCTATTAACGTTTTCCCACTCCATTGTCTCAGATTCTTCAGCCAGGACGTGCGTCTTCTCTCTGGTCCTCTTTTGCCTTCCACCTTCACTTGTATGACCAGCCGCATCAATTCGTATTTCTCGTTTCTTTTTTCATTCTTCGTAGAGTTTCCGCATTTGTTATGTGTTGTGTCCAAGATATTTTCCACATTCTTCGATAACACCATATTTCAAAGTTAATGAGCTTTTCTCCGTCACCTCTGTAATTGTCTAGGCCTCAACTCCATACAACAGGACAGAGAACACGTAGCATCTCAATACTCTAGTTCTAATTTTGATATTGAGTTTTCCATTACATAATATTGCTTTCATCTTATTAAAAGCACTTCTAGCTATCTCAATACGCCGTTTTATTTCCGTACTTCTATTCCATTCTTCATTTAGTTCGCAACCTAAGTACTAATATCTGTGCATCCTGCCTAAAAGTTTTCCTTTAGCATTAACACTGTCTTTCTCAATCTTGTTCTTGCTTACCACCATGATTTTTGTGTTATTTGTATTCAGTGCCATTCCATACCTTTCGCAATATTGGGTAATGTGATCAACCAAGATCTGTAGTCCTTCTCTGCTGTCCGCAAGGAGTATTGTGACATCTGCGTATCTAAGATTATTTAGAAGTGCTCCGTTAATAAATATGCCTTCATTTACGTCTTCTAATGCCTCTTTCAGTTTCGAAAATACGTATAGCCCTGATGATCGCCAACCTTCGGAACGAAGATGGCACTTGAAGAAGAATGCCTCTTTAAACAATTCTTCTGAATACACATTAAAAAGTAAAGGGGAAAGCACACATCCTTGTCTTACTCCACGATTTATAGGTATTTCTTTTGAATTTTTGTTGGTCTATTCGTATTATGGCTTTCTGATATCGGTATAGATTGGCAATGATTCTCACGTCATCGTCATCTAATTCTGTGTTCTGCAGTATTTTTGCCATTCTTTGGTATTGTAGTTTGTCGAAAGCTTTTTCGAAGTCGACTATACATATGAATACGTCGCAATTGACATCTCGACATCGTTCGATTAGTGTTTGTACCAAAGTCTTTTCTGAATCCCAATTGGTTTTCAGCTATTCTATCATTAAGCTTTTTATACATACGTTCGCGTATCACTCGTAAGAACACATTTAGAATATGGTTTATCAAGCTAATTGTCCTGTGCTCTTCACACTTCATTGCGTCTGATTTTTTGGGTATTGGAATAAATATTGATATTAACCAGTCTTTCGGAATCTCTCCCGTATAATAAATGCCATTAAATAATTGTATTAGTGTGCCGATATAATTTTTTGTTAATATTTTTATGATTTCTGTAGGTATTTCATCTGGTCCCATGACCGTCTCTTTTTTTATATGTTTTAGCACTTTTTCAATTTCGTCTTTGGTGATTGGTGGCCCATTTCTTCCTCTTGGATCAATGACCTCAATTTTCTTGCCGTCTTCGAATGGCGCTTTTATGTATTCTTCCTATCTGTTTATTTTATCTGTACATTTCGTTATTATCTTGTTATTTGTATCCATGATATTTCCGATACCCTTCTTCTTGTATATGCCAGCTGTCTCTTTGATTTTCCGGTGTATGTTAAAACTATCATATTCTTTATCTAACCTTTCTATTTCTTCACACTTTTCTAATAGCCACAGTTCCTTAGCTTCTTTGATTTTCTATTTGATTATGTTATTAATATTTTTGTACTGTTGTTCGTTTTTATTCTTGTGTGTCCCTCTTTCCGTCATCAGTCCTTTTATCTCTTGTGTGATCCATTGTTTATTTTTAGATGATGTGTCTTCTTGAAGTTTTGTTTTGTGATATTTGTCAAGATCTCTACTTTCCTCCATTTATCTGTTGTTGTCAATTGCTTTTGCCTTTCTACTTCCTGAACTTCTTTGTGCACTTGTTGTTTGATTTGTTGGTATATATTTCTTTTAGTTTTCTCAGATTGATTCTCGGTGTTTTGGCAATTGTTTTTAACTTAATTGTAATTTATTAAATAATGTAAAAAGAGTAGATATAAAATAATTATAAAAATGAATTTTAAGTGTATAAATATATATATATATATATATATATATATATATATATATATATATATATATATATATATATATATATATATATATATATATATATATATTAGGTGTATATGGAATAGTTGGAACGATAAGAAGGAAGAGGGATTGAAGATGAGTGGTATAAATGTTCTGGTCGCGTGTTACGATCGTATAAACCATAAATAAAGTAAAACTATCCACTATGTTCCTTTCTCGTTCTGTCTAATATCTCCATATTTGTCATTTCGCATAGTCCATGCATATGTCGTCGGTGGCCTTGTTTATACCGTATGTTTACGACTTGAAAAGGAACCATGGCCGATAAGGAATTTAGTGTAAACAGAGAACCACATACAATGATGACAGTAAAAATATCCTATTAGTGTTCCTACAGTGAATCATGATGAAAAACCAGGAAAAAACCTATGATTTTATATATGTGTTATTATAAAATATAAATGATGTATCCTAGATTATGTTAATGACTTCCTAATAGTGGTATTTTCTTTCTATTAATAAAATTTTCTCTTTTAATGTGGGTAACTAAATCATACTGCATTCTGCCGAGGAATTTGCTACTCGATTGGTTTTGTTTGACATAATTACAGCCACTTCTTTGATTTATTTCTTCTTCTTCTTCTTAAGGTGCCATGCATTTCTGCGTAGGCGTCCACCGTACATCGTCTTGTCAGGTGAGATGTTAAATAGTCAGGATTAAATAATTCTGTTTTTAGCAGCATTGCGAAGCATTTCATAGCTGTGGATTCCTGATTTATTTGTAGACTGTTTATTTATTTCAATTCCTATTTATAATACCTACCATGAATTCTCCGTAGTGAAATGTCAACATTTTTATTAAATAGTATACAACCATTTGCAAGTAATAATAACACATTTATAAAAAATGCACAGTATTTTTTTAATAAATGATTGAATATTACATTTAATTCAAATGATATTATAGTGAGTTTTCACATAAAGAGTTTATTTACAAATGTGCCATTAGATAAGACTGAAAATAATCAAAACAAAATTAGAAAATGGTGATAAATTGACAACTAAAACAAGACTGAACATATCAGCTATAATGGAGTTATTGACATTATATACTAGATAATACCTATTTCCTTTTATAAACATAATTTCGGTCGAGCAATGGGATATGCTTTATCTCCGTTATTAGCTAATATATTTATGAAAGATTTTGAAACAAATATTATTTTTAAACAAAGTTTGAGAAATGTACTGTATCATCATCATCATCATCACGTAGCGCTACAACCCTGGGTGGGTCTTGACTGACTGTACAACTTTTTTCCAATTTGTTCGGTCTTCCATCAACCTAGGGTCAAATGGAATGTTCATTTTCCGGAGATCTGCTTGGATGTTATCTCTCCATCGCATTCTGGGACGTCCGTCCCTCTCTTCTTCTCTTCCCATACCAATTTTACAAGTCTATCGTTATGCAGTCTATGCACGTGGCCTGTCCATCTTAGTCACTGTGATTTAATTTCTTGGACAATATCGGCGTCATTGTAGAGTGCTTTTAATTCGATATTGGTTCTGATCTTATACTGGTTTGTGGTGATCTCATGGCGAGGTCCGAAAATTTTTCTAAGTATTTTTCGTTCAAAGCGTCTGAGCTTTTCTTCGTTTGCTTTGGTCATGGTCCACGTTTCGCATCCGTATGTTATTACAGGTCTGACGATGGATTTATAGATTTTGATCTTTGAACTTCTTATAAGATTTTTTGATTTTATGAGCTTATCCAGTGCGAATAGACAGCGGTTTGCAGATTGGATTCTGTCTTTTATTTCTTCAGTAACATCATTGTCAGCTGTGATTACGGCCCCCAGCTACTTAAAACGTTGTACTCTTTCAAAATTGAAGGTGTTGATCGTTACATTTTGTCCTATTCTGTCTCTTCGTGTCGTTCTATTTATACACATATATTTCATCTTCTCTTCATTAATCTTCTGCCCTACTTCTCTTGTTGCTCCTTCCACCTTTTTGAAGATGTCTTTCGTGGATAGGATGGAGTCTCCAACGAGATCTATATCATCTGCATATGCGAGTAATAGCTTGGGACCTTGAACCGATAGCAATTCTGTTTTTATTTCGGCCGACCTCATGGCTTTCTCTAATACAAGGTTAAAAAGTAGTGGAGATAACGCATCACCCTGTTTGAGTCCACTGTTGATTTCAAAGTTGCCAGACAGTTTATTATTTACACGTACTTTTGATATTCCACCCTCCATACAGACTTTGGTCATCCGAATGAGTTTCTTTGGTATTGAGAGCTCCGCCATGGCATTCCATACTAGGCTTCTTTCTACGCTATCATATGCCTGTCGAAAGTCTATGAAAAGATTGTGTATGGGTCTGTTATACTCCCAACCCTTTTCTAGAAGTTGTCTCAGCCTGAATAGTTGATCTATTGTTGATCTGTTTGCCCTAAAACCGGCTTGATATTCGCCTAGGACATTTTCAGCATAAGGGATTAGTCTACTAAGAATGATGTTTGAGAAGGTTTTATATGCCGTGTTTAGGAGTGAAATTCCTCTTTAATTCGCGCATTTTGTTTTGTCTTCTTTTTTGTGGATGGGCACCATTATGTTTTCCTTCCATCGTGCTGGCATCCTTTCTTCTAACCATATGTGTGTTATTAGCTGGTGGATTTGGCGATGTAGTGTGTCTCCCCCATATTTCAGAAGTTCTGCTGGTATATCGTCCGTACCCGGCGCTTTGTGATTTTTCAGCTTATTTAAGGCCTTTTGGGTTTATTTAATGGAGGGATTTTTGACGGGCATGTCGGCTGTGATATAGATCTCTTCTTTGTGCTGTTCTTCCTGTATGATGTTTAGAAGGTCAGTAAAATACTCTTTCCATTCTTTAGTTACTTCTTTACCGTCGATTATCATACGGCCTTGCTTGTCTCTCAGGGTATGGATGGAATTGGTTCTATGTCCTCTTTTCTCAGAGTAAATTGCTTTATAGAATTCTCTGGAGCCTGGTTTGGGCCGGTCTCTCTCCATAGCTTCATATTTTTGTTGTTCATAGTTTCTTTTCTTTGTGCTTATTATTTTTTTTGTTTCTTTTCGGCAGTCGCTATATTCCTTTTTACTTTAGTCTATTTGCAGTTGTATCCAAGTCTTCCTTACTGTTTGTCTTTTTTCCAGCTGTTTCCGACATTCCTCGTCATACCATTTTTTTGCTCTCTTTTGCCTACTCCTTCCAAAGATCTTGTCCGCTGTCTTGGTTATTATTTCGGGTCGTTTCCCATAGCTGTTCTATATCATTGTATTCTCTTTCAGAGATCAAGATTTGTTCAAGTTGTTCTCTACAGTTTTGTTGTTTCTCTGTATTGTGCATTTCGTCCATGTTCCATTGTGGGTTTATTGTTGTTTTATTGTATTTGTGGCTGGATATTCTGGATTCTGGATCTGGGCTAGAAATCTACTGTATGGTGGAAATAATTAGATGATTTGTTCTCAATATCGCCTTATGGATCAGAGTTAATTGACCCATTGCTGAATAATATAAACTCTAAAAAAGAGACAATTATACTTACCATTAAAAAGTAATATCATAACACACTACCATTTCTACATATTTTAATCTCGAAGAAGGAAGCTGGATATAAGACTCAGGTGGATAGAAAACCAATGCACAGCAATAATAGTAGCCATTAAATCCTTATATAATGGAGCCAAAATTACTTGTTCTAACGAAAATTTGTTTTTAGAGAGAAACATATTTGTTAACATATCTTTTATTAAAAAATGATTATTCTTAGTTATTTATGAATAAGGTACTTCAAGAATAGACCGATGGAACAAAACAACTATATCTTCACAAAAATACTACGAGGAAAATAACAATACCATACATAAAAGGATTACCGGAAAAACAATGAGAAATAAATTTAACATTTCAACAACATTCAAAAACACAAACACATTGAGCTCTATTTGATCTAAAACTAAATCCAACGATAAACAAGAAAAAATAAGAAATTTAATTTATAAAATACCTTATAACTGTGAACATTTTTATTTAGGTCAAACATTACCACCATAAAATGATATAAAATAAGTGAACAATAATTTTATATCAAAAATAGAAAATTTGATAGATCTCAAAGTTTAGTTCTAAAAGAAACATAGTAAAATGAGAAAAATCAAAGAAGCAGCTCTACTTATGTTAAATAAAACAAATTGAGTCACCAATTTCTCGGTAGAATGCAGTATTATTTAGTTACTTATATTAAAAGAGTAGCTATGCTACTAATACTATATTAACTTTATTCAAGTATATGCCCCTACAGAAGAAAAACCAGAAAGATAAATATAAGAATTCTACCAAGAGATCAAACAGCTAATGAAGATCGCAAAAAAAATGCTGTAAACATTATTATGAGAGATTTTAATGCCAAAGTAGGTGAAAGGCAGTCCGTCCGAAGGTGTAGTCGGCAACTTTGGTTTGGGCCCAAGAAATGATAGAGGAGAAATACTGGTCCAATTTTGTCAAGAAGAAAATCTATTGATCGCAAATCCCTGTTTTAAATTACCAAAAGATTATATACATGGAAAGCACCTTTTTTTTTCGTCTTTATATAGGGGGGTCTGAAATCTTCGAAAGACATCTCAGTCCAGGACGCCGCCTAACTAACTTTAGTACCTCGGGAACTATCCCGGCGATAGTTCCCGAGGTACTTTAAAATGCCATCTCGTCGCCGAGTCTACGCCGAACGCCTACCTGCTAATCCAGACCATCCTCTGTCATCCAGCGATCCGGAAGCGCAATGGCCGCTGTAAGGCTGGCATCACATCCGAAGCACTACCTTTATTCATTCATTCTCCATTCATACACATCCACACTCTATTCATCAGCAAGGAGGCTCCCTGTCTCATTCCAGGTAGCTCGTAGAAGACACTCATCGCTTGTGTTCGGCATCATTCCCAGATGGGCATTTCCTCCTTCCCCACAGTCTGACTCACGCATTCTAACTCATACAGTGTGACCCACTTTTCTAGCTTCACCTTTCAGCATCATTCACTCTTACCTTTAGCGTTGGTCCAGCTGGCTTTCTTCCTCTTCCTTTTTCTTGATCACTGCACGGATATAGCTGTGTATGTTAGTCCAACCTAATTTATTTTCAATCATTCTCTCAATCATTTCTCTCACTGTAACAAAATTCACAGCTGTCTCTCTCTCTCCATTCTGTTCCTTTCCACTATCCATCTGCTGCAATCTAACATCGTATGTGTCACAGTGTCCGAGTATCCACAGTATAGGCATTCATCTGTATCAGCCTTTCCGATCCTATAGAGGTAGGCCCTAAAACACCCGTATCCTGTGAGCACCTGTGTTAGGAAATAATCAGCATTTCGGGATTAGCATTTTTGTCCACTGTGCCACATCTTCCATGTTGTTTCATTCTTCTTGCATCTTTCGAGTGACCTTTCCCTTTTCTGTCTTCTCTCGGCCACAGTAAGGTTTGGGCCTCTTCTCTCATAAAGCTCTTTTCTTTCCACCGCCAAAACATGCAACGGAACACATCCAGTGATGGTCCATAAGGCTGCCGCAGACACAGTCCTGTACGCGCATGCCACTCGAAATAGACTTGTTCTGTCCACTCGCGTCATGAGACTCCTATAGGCCTTTATCTCTACCGCCTCGCTCCACACTGGTGCCGCGTAGAGGACGATCAACTGTACAACACCGTGTAAGACCCTCCTCCTTTCGGATTTGGGTCCTCCAATGTTCGGCATCAACCTCCTTAACGCAGCCGCACTATTCGCAGCCTTCCGGACCATCTCCCGCACGTGCTCCCATTCTGGTGCAATGTCACTCCTAGATACTTTACTTGTTTTTTGGGTGTTAGACATGCACCAGCACATTTCAATTCAATATTTTGCCTATTCCTTGTCCTCTTCAGAATGATGGCTTCGGTTTTCTCTGTCGCAAGTTTCAGTCCGTGCTGCGTCATCCATAACTTTACGACTCCGCCTGCGTTTCGAACCCGGTATTTGAGATCTGGCTTATCCCGGGCCATTACCATTACAGCGAGGTCATCCGCGAATGCGAAGGGGGTTGTGCCCTCTCCGTATTCACAGTGCATAACCCCGTCATACGCCAGATTCCATAGCGTCGGGCCCAAGACAGATCCCTGGGGTACCTTGGCCGTCACGTCCACGATCGTTCCCTTTTCCACCATAATCCTTCTCGCGGACAGATACTCCGCCACCACATTCATCAGGTAACCAGGACATTCTCTCTTCTCCATTACCTTCATTACCTCATTCCACTGCAACGTATTGAATGCATTCTTAATATCAAACAACAGCAGGGCCCCCAGCGATGTTCATCCCCTTTGTTGCGCAATGCTTCGAGGATTGCATCAATCGTGCTTTTCCCTTTACAAAACCAAATTTCCTTCGAGATAAACCACCTGACCTCTCAATCATGTCTATGCAGCCCCTCTTATTTTACTCTAGTCGGAATGAAAAGTACTTGTTTGGTAAAGTGTTTAGTATTTATTTTTATATTTTACATTTAGTATTTTTATTACTGTACTGGGGCCTGCGTAGCGCAAGCGGTAGGATGCTTGCCTCGCAAGCCGGTGGTCCGGGGTTCGAATCCCACCGCCGGCAAGAACATCTAGACATTTTAAAAATGTCTATAGGCCCCAGGTCGACTCAGCCTGAATAAAAATGAGTACCTTGGGTAAAACCAGGGGTAATAATAGACGGTTGAAGCGTAGCACTGGCCATGTTACCTTCCTTGTATACCGTAGGCCCTAGATATAGCAGACTACCCTGCTATACTCCCAAAGCCGCGACAGCGGTATAAAACGGGAGACTACTATTACTACTATTACTGTACTGTAATATGATCTTATTATATAAGATATTATATAAGAATTATAATATTTATTAATCTTATCTTTGTTTTCATTCTCAGTTTGCTTTTTCTTCCTGCTAGGCACCTTAAGATAATAAAAGAAGACAATATGAAAAGTGTCCTAGGAACAAGAAGAAAAAAATTTCTGCCACTTGCAAGTTTTGTATGGTACCCATTTGTTAAGAATGTACAAAAAAGTATATAAGGATTGTACAATTGAGTACCTGCGAACTTTTTTGTTAAACGATATATTTTAATTTTCATAAGAATATGTCTAATGTGTACATATCTAAGTTAATTTCTAAACAAATGTTGTTCAAATTTTTGTTTGCCTAATTTTTTATACAAAATTAACGTTTTCATTTATTTTTTATGGTTTTAAAAGATTGGGGTAGAATTAGATCCACGTCAACATTTATGTCAAGATTATATCACGTCACCAGTTAATTCAGAAATGTTTTTTTCGTCATCGTTTTGCGTTCCAAGCCAAATTTTATAAGCTCTTTTTTATCGTTTACTAACCTATTGAGAACATTGTTAAACCATTCCGTAATTCAAATTTTCCCATTGGCTAGTTTACCAATGCTACTTTTGCTGCGTTATAAATATGCAGTATTATTTTTTCATACAGATACTCGATACTACCATCTTTTACAGACCGTAGTTTATTGTCAAATATTAGTTTATATTACCGATGGTTATCTTAAACTTTTTAGAGTATACCTTGTACTAACTTGTTGACCAGTATTATTATCACGTGACCCTATTGGGGAGTGTTTATAAGGTAGTGTTAAAGTTGTTTTCTCCCTGTTTTGTAGATAACTCTTGTATCCACAAGGAAACAAAGTTCCTGTATTTGGCTGTATACCATATATTAAAAAATTTTTGAATAAAATCCTTTATAAAAAGGTATATAAAAAACCCAGTTGGGCTATGTTGCATTGACAAAACGTTTTCGGAATAAATATTCCATCATCAGTGTCCTAAAATAGTATTTAACCACTTAATTAAAAAGAACATGAAATGATATAAGTTTTGACTAAGGTTAATGTAAAAGTGTGGTTAATACTTAGAAGTTAATACATGGATGTAGCCACTAAATATGTGGGTAAAAACCCTTTAAAAATTATTAAATAAGATTTGATTTACATTATGTCTAATTTACAGTTAAGATGTTAAAGTTACCGTTGGATTGGTAACATGGCGACATATGACTCTACATTAGTTGCGAGTCCTGAGACGGTATGTCTACGAGGACTTTGTCAAAGCAACTGATTGAAATGACAATCTTGGCAGGTTAAGACGGAAGTTATGACAGAGCAGTCAGTGTAACTGTATATGTCTATTTAAGACAGAAGCCAACGTTGTTTAAAATTGTGAAAGTTGAAATAAAATAAAGTTATAACAGTATCAACCTAGATACTGCGGCTTCTGTCTTAAATAGACATATACAGTTACACTGACTGCTCTGTCATAACTTCCGTCTTAACCTGATAAGATTGTCATTTCAATCAGTTGCTTTGACAAAGTCCTCGTAGACATACCGTCTCAGGACTCGCAACTAATGTAGAGTCATATGTCGCCATGTTACCAATCCAACGGTAACTTTAACATCTTAACTGTAAATTAGACATAATGTAAATCAAATCTTATTTAATAATTTTTAAAGGGTTTTTACCCACATATTTAGTGGCTACATCCATGTATTAACTTCTAAGTATTAACCACACTTTTACATTAACCTTAGTCAAAACTTATATCATTTCATGTTCTTTTTAATTAAGTGGTTAAATACTATTTTAGGACACTGATGATGGAATATTTATTCCGAAAACGTTTTGTCAATGCAACATAGCCCAACTGGGTTTTTTATATACCTTTTTATAAAGGATTTTATTCAAAAACTCTTGTATGTTCCTCGTTGTTATAATCATATTATGTTATTTAATCCAATTCATAGGTTGTTTAAGATTATTAGCAAAATTTTAAGTTTTTAACAGTGATATGACCAGTAACACCAGAACCTCAATTCTTGGAGGGCCAGAATTTTTTGTTAGGAGTTTTCCTATAGTCGAGTTGTTCCAGTTTTAGGGTGCGGAAAACTCGCTTTCCACCTTATCTCGTCTGCTACATAACGTACATCCATTACACGCCATATACCCAGTAGAGTTTCTTGGTAAAGCTAAATTATATTTCTCCTCCAACCTCCAACTTTTCATTGGTAAACGAGTTAGACAGTTGGTAATACATTACTCAGAGTTTTCTTACCGTATAATTATCTACATCTTAAACTGCCTCGGAAGTCAATTACCAGCCTTAAACCACTATAAAATCATTTATAAATGAATACATTGTATATAACATTAATTTAATAAAAAAGTATATACTTAGATAATATTGAGAGATAGCAAAGACAAACGAAAATATCTGAAGAAAGACGAAGGAAGAAAGCAGCATAGAAAAGGCGGCAAAAATCAAACGAAGACGATTTAGTTTTCTGGTAAAAAATTGTTTCTCCTGAGGTGGGCAAAAAATTTTTATAGAACAGTGACCAAGATCTAACGAACACAACCAGCAACGACCCATTTACCATCTAAACTTACGATAATGTAGACTCCACATTTTACAATGTTGGGAAACGTGATCTTCAATGTATTAATAAGAAAGCTTGTATAATGTCGTAAACATATACAAAAAGCTAGAAAATATTATGCAAAATAAAGAAAGAGAATAAAAAATTAAAGCTTTAAGGTTTCAATAAGTCTAAAACAACACAAATCGTACGTATTTTTCTGTGAAGCATTGCATTTTGTGGGAATTAGAGGAGAAAAGTTTGGCAGTATAAACATTATCTTGCAATTGTCATCGTAAATTGCCATTGCTATCCAATTTAATTTTGTGTTTTACTGTAATTTCAATAAATCTATTTTAATTAATTTATTATCATTGTGTATTGCAGATCTTGTAACGAGTGATGGAGGAAGTGTCATTTTTGGAACAGAAAAAGAAAAAACGACATCCAATCGAAACAACTAACTGTGTGTCAAAATTATTTTTTTGGTAAGATATTTTTTAATTATTTGTATCAATAATGTTATTTTATTCTTTTTATTATTTCTTCTTCTATAGGTCTGAGCATTATGAATCACAAAAAACAAACAATAATCGTAAACAAATAATAAATAAAAGCTTCTTTCTTACATCAAAGGTGTCACCGACAAAATCGATAAAATTCTGAAATCAACAGAAATAAAGACAATATTTCCTCTTCAACAAATCTTTCATCTCTTGTCCGATCAATCAAAGACAATATTTCAAATGAACAACACGGAGTTTATGAAATTTTTTGTGCAGACTACACCCCGATCCTATATAGGCCAAACAAATCGTAGAATCCAAAATAGGATTTATGAACATTCCATTTCTGTACGCAATTCAGACTCAATTTCAGCTCTAGGTTAACACCATCTTCATACAGATCACAAAATTGATTTTGAAAACTCTAGAACCATAGCCCCCATCCGTTTTTTTTAAGAATTATCCCAGAAGCCACAAAAATTGAAAAAAGAACAAATTTTCTCAATAAAGAGTTAACGGCATACGGTTAACTTCGACTTGGAGACATCTCATAAAGAAAATATCGTCCGCTCCACCCGTCAGTCAACATCCTACTGTCAGAAATGTTCGCGTTAACCTCCGCGTCAATCCCCGTGACAATCCCCACGCTATCCCTTACGCCAACCTCTACCCAAACCACGTCACCATCAACGGTATAAATAACTCGTCCTCTATTCCCAGCAGCCATAATGCATTGGTTAGTCATCAGTGTAGTAATGTCTGGGAACTCGGAAGACTGAGACCTCATAGGCCCTGAAGAAAACATCAAACAGGATGTCGAAAGCTTGGCGCCATGATAATCGACGCGGTTCAACCCGGAAGACTGTTGATTGCTTTGAATGTTGATCGCTGAGTTTAATATTAATTCCTGTAATGTAAAATACAACTATACCAACAATATTTAAGCTCCAAACCATCACAAGACAAAATAAAATATAAAGAAAAACAAGCAGAAGGAAAATCTCTAAGAAGAAGAAACAGTCTTGGGAAAGAAACTGCCAACGAATAAATACTTATCTAGAAGGAACCAGAAGCACAAAAAGCTGAAAACTGATAAAAATTTGAGAAAAGAAAAGAATAAAGAATTAATACAGAGCATAAAACCTGAAGACTGAGAAGAGTATTTCAAAGAACTTATGGTAGAGAATAGAGTCGAATTTCAAGAACATAGAAATCAAAACCAAGATAGAATTTCAATAGTCGGCTCGCCAATAAGATTAACAACAGAGGAAATTAAAAATGTGTGTAAACAGCTGAAGAGCAACAAAACACCCGGACTAGGGGATATACCTGGAGAATTGTTTAGGTATGGAACGAACAAATTGTACGAATGTTTTCGACAACTATTTCAAGAATGCATAAATACAAGCGAAATCCCTACGGAATGGAAGGTATCATACCTCAGTACTATATATATAAAAAGGGTGATAAAAATAATTGTGAAAATTACCGAGGAATAGCTGTAACCGGATCTATGAGTCGAATATATGGAAAGGTTTTAAAGAACCTAATCGAGAGAGAATACTTAAATTATAAAGCAGAAGAACAAGCAGGATTTCATACGGATCAATCCACTTTTGACCACATTTTCTCCTTAACCCAGATAATAGAAAAAAGATGGCACGGAATCAAGATATTCATATGTTTTTCGTTGACTTACGGAAAGCCTACGACAGCCTTCCACTGAAGAAGCTGTGGCAATCAATGGAAATCACTAATATTAATATAGAATTAATAAAAGCCATCAAAGTGCTATACAACCGACCAACAACAAAAATAAAAGCAGGGACACCAATAACAACAGGATTTATAACATCAAAAGGATTAAAGCAAGGAAGTTGTCTGTCCCCCACTTTATTTAAAATGTACCTCGAAAGTGCTTTAAAAAGATGGAAACAAAAATGCAGGACAATGGTGATACCGCTCACCAACACTATGGTATATCTCAACTTTGCAGACGATCAAGTAATAATGGCTCAAGATTATGACGATTTAAACTATATGGTACGAAGAATATGATATATGGTGTCTAGAAGTAAATAAAAAGAAAAACAAATGTAAAATTGAGACTTGTAAAACTGGTATGGGAGAAGATTCCCACAGGCAAAAGACCACTCGGAATTCCCAGAATGCGAAGGAGAGATAACATCCAAGCAGATCTCCTGAAAATGAGTCAGGCAAGTACAGTCAGCCAAGACCCACCCAGGATTGAAGGGATACGTGATGATGATGAATACCTGTGCATTGAAGTAGAACAAAAAGATCTCATATTAGACGATAACACCATGATAAAGCACTGATGTGACTACAAGTATCTAGGTATCACTATTTAACAAGATGGAACATGAGACAAAGCCATAAGGGAGAGAAATACGTCAGGGAGAAAAGCCATCACAAGGTTAAACAGCATATTCTGGAACCAATCCATCAGCTAAGAAAATAAAAAGAGAATATATGAGACTATAGTAAAAAGTATCACTTTATACAGCTGTGAGGTATGGCCACTAAAAGAAAGATCACTGGCAACGCTGAAAGCGACAAAAATTGATTTTTGAAGAAGAGCCGCAGGAAGATTTAGAAGAGAAAGGATTACCAACGAACGCATTAGAGAAATAATGGAAATCGGATGAACAATCATAGATGACCTAACAACAAAACAACTTATCTGGTCGGACAGATACAAAGAATGGATGAACAACGAATACCAAAATAAATATTAAAATTGCAACCAGAAGGAAAGAGAAAACTAAGTAGATGGAGAACAAGTTGGAGAATAGGAAGACCTATGGAACAACCGGACTAAGTGGCGATTGGAAGTCGGAAAACGGTGGAGAACCTTATAAACTGACAAGTTATATAAACAGAGCGGTCGAGAATCAAGCAAGAGATTGTGTAATTTGATTGTGAATGGGTGAAAACTTGGCAAAGATGATTTATATTTTTCATTTTCTACTCCAAAGCCCCATGTTTGTTAAAGAAACTACTAAAATGAAATACGCCGGAATTTAAAATCTGTTTATCCTACCACATTTCTCGCTATATTGTTCATACTGTTGTATTCTAAGAAGGATTTTTGTCAAATATTTTTCATGTATACAAGTTTGTTTAAATGACCTCTGATCAGTTATCATAATCTGCAGATACCAAGTCAAAATATTAGGGATATTGTTTCCTCGAATGACAGGTTATTGCGTTCCAGTAATGCGATTGTTTTGTAATATATGTCCTGATTAGTTTCTAAATAAATCTGATTTTCGAGAGATTCTTACACTTTAAAATTATGTTTACAAATATATTAGGATTGAGGTCGGGTAATTTTCCTGTCGAGACATTAAATAAAAATTATTTGATTGCGTAAAGTCTGCTATTCATACATCAATAATCGTCAATAACAAATTGAAAATTATACAAAATGATGTTCGAGATTTAAGATAATGGGAAAGACAATTGGTTACAAATTTCTATTGCAATAACATTTTTGACAATTATTGACTATATTTTTTATAAATGTGTATGAGTACAAAACTAAAATGTCCTTAGCCTAGTCCCACAATAACACTAAACCAAATAATTCGTTTGTTACGTTGTCCCACTTAGCATAAAAGTAAATAACAAGTATGAATTTGTGGGTGTGTGTGTGAGTATGTGTATGTATGTGTGCGGGAATATGAGCATATGTGAGTGTGTCTGTATGCAAGTCTTTAAGCATCTGACTTATATTATACAGATCACGACATACCGTTGACCGTACAACACACTGGCAATAGCTGTGACATGTTACACGTTTCCACCTCTATATTCATTTCACAGTACGAATTTCACGGTACGTATTTTCGCTACGACAAAGAACAGTAGTGGCTGATGCAGTAGAGAGAATAGCAACACTGAAATGGAACTGGGCAGGTCACGTGGCTCGAATGACAGATAATAGATCGACAAAGCGGATACTGGAATGGAGACCAAGAGATGATGCCTACCGAAGCAGAGGTCGTCCACCAACACGTTGGACTGACGATCTAAAACGTTGTCATAGGAATTGGATGCAAGAGGCACAAGATCGAAATATATGGAAAATTATGAGGATTATGTGTATATTATGGATAAAAATTATGTCCAGCAGTGAATAAGCGAAGATTGAATGATGATGATGATGATGACGAATTTTCGTAATTATCACATTGAGATTAAAAATTTCAAACGAAGCTCTAAAAGAATAAACAAATAATTAATAAAATGCCTATTACTTTTTATACCGTCCAAGAAAAAGTGCAACTTGTAACATGGTACTTTCAGGGTCATTCGATACGCGAAGTAATTGATTTATTTCTTGTACCCTCACTAAGTGTTACAACAGTTAAAAATACCATTAAACATTTTCAAACTTCGGGATGTGTAAACAGTTGTAAAAAGTGTCATGAAGGTAATGAACCACGTGTTAGAGCTGTCGATGAGGATCGTCAAAACAGAGATATTGATATTTGTGCTTTTGTGAAAGCTAGTAAATCCTGCAATAGTGTACAAATTGTTAGGGAAGTTAACGTGAATGCTCGAACTGTCCAGCGAATTCTCAAAAGGAATGGGTATCACTGTTTTAAGATACAACCAACACAAGAACTCTTTCCGGAAGATAACTTTGGGCGGATGGAGTTTTGCGAATTTATGTAAGATAAACAGAATGAAAATGTACACTTTTTAAAAAATATTTTATTTTCTGACGTATCTTTATTTTCATTATATAAAAAACACAAGCCATCCATTGCAAGGTAGGTATCCTTTAGAGCATTATAATAAATATACTCTACAGATGGGATTGCAATAATCTTAATTCCTATGGTCAACAAAACAATGTCGTTATCTGTATAAGTTTTTTTTCTAAAAAATGACTTTGGCGGAGCTAATTAGCCAGACCTGTTTGTGTTTGTTGCTAAAATTGACTGAATTTTAATCATTATTGATTGCAGATTCATAGTCAAAATTTTCTTGTTATCAGTTATCAATATATGTTAGTACTACATATACCTAATATTTTTATGGATACATAAATTTTGTTTTGATATTATAAGTTTTTACTGCAGTTTTTATTATTGTCTCATAGTAATTGAAGTACGTACTTAGCTTTTCATTATTTAAGTACTAGCTGGCCCAGCGAAATTTGTACCGCGTTAGAATTAAATAATGTCTAAAAAATTCAAAGAAAATAAACCAAAAAAATACTCAAAGATAACGGTTTTCCGACAAGCGAATAATTACCCATGCGCGAAACATGGAAACTCCAAGTAGTCTAGGCGGGATCTGTTTTGGATTGGACATTTTTCATAGGAAGCTATTTTTTTACTGGAATCCCTTCAGGATATGCCCAATATCGATAATCACGATATGCGCCAGTCGCAAACCCTGTGCTAAATTTTTTATTTAACAAAATCTGAAAACAATTGAAAATTTCTCATTTTTATGCTCCTATTTTCGTTTATAATTTGGAAAATATTGATCCTAGAGAAAAAATTATAAGAAGTTAAAAGTTTCGTTATTTAATTTTACACAATATTTCGTTAGCTAGAAATTGAAAATTTAATGTTTATTGTTGAAAAAATAGCAATAATTGGAAAAAAAAAGTACAAAAAAATGAAGTTAATCCTTTAAATGTTTTCGACTTTCTAAACTTGACTTACAAGCTCCATATTCCGCCTAGAAAAACCTTTTACTATGTTTAAAACGTGTGCTAAATTTTGTTAATATCGGTCGGATAGGTTTTGCATAATAATTTTGCAATCCAGCCTACTGGAAAAAAATCGCAAATTTTCAAATTTATAGTAGGCCCTAAATAAGGCCCTCAGATAATTGCAAATTTTTTTACACTTAAAGGAAGGCTCAAGCTTTCAAACGCTTTTTGTAAAATTCAAATCGGTTCACTAGGAGAGCCTATAAATTTTTTTAAAGTTTTAAACATTTTTTATATATATTACGCTTATAAACAAATTGAATAACTTTACGAGCTTTAAACATTTCAATTTCAAAATTTATACACTCAAAGAACATTAAAAGACGCTTCTTAAAAAAAAAAGATACATTCGGCTTAGTGGTTGCCGAGATATTGAAGGTCAAAGTTGGCATACATTTGCCGTGTAACCATAAGTGATCTCATTTTTAAACAAATACCCTCGTCTTGTCAAGTACTTTTTATAGCAAAAGTTTTACGTAATGCGCTTCATGGCAACATCCATAAAAAAGACAAATAAAAAACCGTTTTCGCGTAAAATGTGGCTCGGAATGCATGAGAGGTGGTGGTGGGGGATATTCACTCGAAATGTGAATCGGCGAGTTCAAAATCATAGCGCGCGCTAAAAATTGCATTATCTTGGCTTCTTGTTAACCAATTTTGCTCTTTTTTTTAATCGCTGTCTCGGACGACAAGGATTTCAAATATCATATTTTCAAATACAATTTTTAATTGCAAATTGGGAAATTTGCAATAAACAATTGTATGTTAAACAAGTAACTGCATTTTTTCTTCATGCATTTTTTTTGAGCCTGTAATCTATACATTGAAGTAAATTGTTACTTTTAGTAGACAAATATGTATTTATAAATTGTTAATAAATAATTTAAATTGTTAAAACAAAAGCGAACGAAAAAAAAAATGTTTTTTCATAAATAAACTTTATTTTGACTCAATCTTCAATAATTTTTTTTTTAAAAAGTCTTTTCTTTTTTTGGAAGGATATGTTTAAAGCTCGTAAAGTTATTCAATTTGTTTATAAGCCTAAAAAAAATGTTTAAAACTTTAAAAATTTTTCTAGGCTCTACTAGTGAACCGATTTGAATTTTACAAAAAGCGTTTGAAAGTTTGTGCCTTCCTTTATATGTGAAAAAATTTGCAACTATCTGAGAGCCTTATTTAGGGCCTACTATAAATTTGAAAATTTGCGATTTTTTTCCAGTAGGCTGGATTGCAAAATTATAATGCAAAACCTATCTGACCGATCTTAACAAAATTTAGCACACGTTTTAAACATATTATTAAAGTTTTTCTAGGCGGAATATGGAGCTTGTAAGTCAAGTTTAGAACGTCGAAAACATTTAAAGGATTAACTTCATTTTTTTGTACTTTTTTTCCAATTATTGCTATTTTTTTAACAATAAACATTAAATTTTCAATTTCTAGCTAACGAAATATTATGTAAAATTGAATAACGAAACTTTTAACTTCTTATAATTTTTTCTCTAGGATCAATATTTTCCGAATTATAAACGAAAATAGGAGCAAAAAATGAGAAATTTTCAATTGTTTTCAGATTTTGTTAAATAAAAAATTTAGCACAGGGTTTGCGACTGGCGCATATCGTGATTATCGATATTGGGCACATCCTGAAGGGATTCCAGTAAAAAAATAGCTTCCTATAGAAAATGTCCATTGTGGTCAGAATTTCTACAGATCCCGCCTAGTCTAAAGCTAATTTAGCAAATATTCCGTAAAGAAATACGCAGATAATTTTTTTTTTAATTTTGAAGTTATTTTCGATTAATAGTATTAAATAATTGGTTTAGAATACAAATGTCGGTAAATGGATCTTTTAAGTGCTGTATTTATGAAATACCTATATTTAAAAAGTGCTTGTATTGTATTAAAAGTAGATGTCTACTTACATCAAACCAGTGTCATAATAAATTAAGTATATTAATTATCATAAGAGAGAAAATTTTGGCGGCAATATTTTCGACTGGTATGAAAGTTTGTTGCCTGGCAATTTTCGCGAATTTAATTTTGACAGTTTGATTTTGTCAAAATTTCACAAGCGAAGATTACCAAAAGGCAACAAACTTGAATAAAACCAGAAGAACATTTTGCCGGTAAATAATTTTTTCTCGAATGATATTAGATAGGACCATGGACGTCCATGGATAGGACTATTACACGAGACAATTAACACCTTAAGCGCCACCATACAATGAAAATTGTTGGTCCCTGGGTCCAATTTTTTTTTTTGTAATAGTCTCTGTTTGCTGAGGTATTTTATAATCTATTTGAATAACATTTTTTTGAGTCTCTGTCTTTTTTTGTGAATTTTGAAAGATTTTTTTGTGGCCTAAGGTTTGTACCACGCGTCCCAAAGAATTTATATTGATTCTACGGGGCCGTGTGGTACATACGTTGTGCCATGGCACTGCCTGGTATGCAAGGACAAAGTAACCGTCCCGGGAATCAAGCGGCTCGTGCAAGTCAGTCTGTTGTTAGCTCCTTAGATGAACAGAGTTTTTGGGAATAGTAGTGTAGTAAAGTGAATGTAAACAAGGTGTACGCACAATGAGAGATTAGAAGAATAGGTGATGTTTATTCGTCTGATGCTTACTCTCCTAGTTCGCAAGCTTCGAGTGACTCGGAAGATGAAAATAGCGATGGTAATGCAGTTTTTATCAAAAAAAAAAACGTAATATATTGTCAAGAATTAAATGTTACAATGGATTCCGGAGCATCTTCAAGCAAATCAAATAGTTTATCGGCCTCTAATAATGTTGGAGATTTGTTGATTAGGTCACAAACAGGGTCAGATAATATCCATTCAAATTTACAAAATGTAGACAATGTTATTGAATACGTAATTTCCCAGTACAGAGCTGAAAGTGACCCAGAAAATAGAAGTAATTATCAAGATGAACTAATTGACTTGAATAACTTACAGTGGAACCCTGTTGATGGATCATCTTTTAAGAATTTTGACTTTAATGGAAAAGATACAGGAGTTACAGCTCAAATCTATAAAGATTATATAATTAGGGATCCTTATAGTTTTTTAAGTTGTTTGTGACAAAGTGATTACTCTCATAGTTAACGAAACCAATGTCTATGGCAAGCAGTATTTGGCGAAAGACGGACTGACACAAAAATCGCGCATCAAAAAGTGGACTCCAACTCATCATCTGGAAATTAAAAGGTTTATTGGTATCCTATTATGGATGGGCTTGTGTAAGTTGCCCACTATAAGATCGTATTGGAAAAAATCATTATTATATCAAAATGAAATCAGCCGTCTTATGTCGAGGAACCGTTTTGAGCTTTTGCTAAATAAGTTGCATTTTAGCGATAATAATAATAATGCTTTTGCAGACGACAGACCTCGCAAAATTACTCCCCTCCTCACAGTTCTCTTAAAAAACTTTTAAAAAGTGTTAACGCCTGGTAAAAAAGTGTGAATTGACGAGACCATGATACCACTTCGTGGTCGACTACGATTTAGGCAATACATAAAAAATAAAAGGCACAAGTTCGATATAAAACTGTACGTAAGTTGTGTACGGAAAAAGGGTACACTTATAATCTTCGGGTTTATTATGAAGCGGATACCGAAAATGGCGATCAAGCATCTTCGAATGTAGTGTTTGCTCTAATGGACGATCTTCTGGATTCTGGTAGAGAACTGTATACGGATAATTATACAAGTGTCTCCTTGACAACCAAATTATTAGAACGAAAGACGCATCTGGTGGGCACCCTCCGTAGCAACCGAAAATATAATCCTAAAGAGGTGGTCCAAAAAAAATTTTAAAACCAAAAGAAATATATGCCAGAGAAAGTGACTCCGGAATTATGGTCATGAAATGGCGTGACAAGAGGGATGTACTTATGCTCAGCACGCTTCATAGAGATAATACAAAAAAAAGTATTGCAAAGAGGTAGTATCTTACATTGTATATTGAGTATAAATCTTATATTCACCTGTATGACCAAATAAAAGCATATTCTCACTGTGTACGCAGAGAAACAAAATGGTACAGAAAGCTTGCAATCGAATTATTATTGGGGTCCGCAGTTATAAACGCTTTCTTGGTCTACAAGGAAGTTACACAAGAAAAAATGTCCATAACCGATTTCAAAGAACAACTGTGTTATTCATTGTTACGCACGTTAGCGTGAATGTCAATGAACTCAAAATATTTAGGCTTGGACAACCAGCACTAGGTAAAAATCGTCCGATCAAGATTACACTTAAAGATGAAAATGACGTCTCGGCATTAATCAGACAAGCCAAGGTTCTGAAAACTGGTATCTACAGCCATGTGTCAATTTCATATGACCGTACGAAAAAAGAAATTGCATACTACAAACAATTAAAGGAAGAATTAGAAGCTAAGAACGCTAACAATACAGGACAATTTAGAATTAAATACTTGGATGGCATCCCAAAAATTGTTCCTTTAAACAAATAGGTCCCAACAGTTTTACAAGCCAAGATCTTCAGGTTTACTATCAGAATGTGCGTGGTTTGAATTCCAAAGTAATTGATTTTTACTCTAGTGTTAGTGAATGTGAATTTGATGTCATTGCTCTAACTGAGACTTGGCTCAACTCTGATGTTATTAGTTCGGAATTGTTTAATGATGACTATCAGGTTTTTAGAAAAGATCGTAAGTTCGATGTAGTTAATAAATCGACTGGTGGAGGTGTACTGTTGGCACTTAAGTCAAATTTTGAGTGTGTTGTTGTTGATGTCTCAACATTTGATTTACATTTTCCACTAGTTGATTTGTTGGTTGTTGAGTGTCGCATAGGAAATAAAAAGTTTTATGTTTCAGTATTATATATTCCTGATAAATTAAAGTTGAAAGATTTTGAATATTTTTTTGAAATGTTAGAGCAACTTGAATTATTTAATGACACTGTTATTCTCCTGGGCGACCTTAACATTCCAAAGTATATTGATCAAAACAGATCTGATGTGAAGACATCGGCAGTGCTAGACTTCATGTGTTTGTTTAATTTAAATCAGTATAATCAGGTGGGAAATAATTTAAATCGATTGTTAGACTTAGTTATATCATCAGATACATGTCATGTAAGTCGCGATAATGCACCACTTGTACAAGAAGATTTACATCATCCAGCATTAATGATAAATATTAATGATTTTCAGAAAAAGGAAACCAGTTTTGTGGCTCATTCTAAAACTAAAAGATATAATTTTAAAAAAGCAAATTTTCCTTTACTGTACTCAGAATTTCTTAATTGTGACTGGAATTTTTTAGATATGTCTGATGATGTAAATACAGTCCTAGAATTATTTTATGCTAAGATATATGAATTATTTGATATGTGTGTACCAATTTACAGAAATTATAAACATCAATATCCTACATGGTACAATGCGGAAATAATTAGAATGATAAAGTTGAAATCAAAAAATATCACAAATTATAAGAAAACAGGTAATATACTTTATATGCATGAATTTAAAAGGTTGCGAAAAATAATTAAACAAATGATTAAAGCTCAATATAACGTTTATCTTGAAAAAATTCAGAATAGTATTTCTAACGAATCTAATAATTTCTGGGCATATGTTCATGCAAAGAATAAAACTTCTAGAATCCCAGGTGAAATGTGTTACAACGGCGATACATTTAATTATCCTCGCGATGTAATCCATGCTTTTAAGATGTTTTTTGAAAAAGTTTATTTACCTGTCGACAACAATGTATTAAATAATCAAGAATGTAGTGATATCTACTTACCCACTATTAATTTTAACGAATTTCAAGAAAACGAAATTTTAGTAGCCTTTAAAAGAATTAAAAATAAAATGACGTCCGGACCGGATAATATTCCAGCATTTTTAGTGAAAGATTGTTCTCGGGTATTTGTAAAGCCACTTCAAAAAATTTTTAACTTATCAATAAAAACGGGAACTTATCCCGAGTTATGGAAAAATGCGAAAATATGCCCTGTATTCAAAAACGGATCGAAATCTGATGTATCCAATTACAGACCGGTATCTTTGTTATCCAATTTTTCAAAGGTTTTCGAAGTAACTCTATATAACCGTATTTACCCTTCTGTTAGGGGATGGATATCACCTTATCAACATGGCTTTATAGATAAACGTTCTACTGTATCAAACTTGGCTGTAATAACTCAATATATTTCAGATGTTTTGGATGTACAAGGTCAAGTAGATGTGATATATACTGATTTTTCTAAAGCGTTTGATAAGGTTGATCACAAATACCTTCTCTTTAAATTATCAAATTTGGGATTTGCTGGAAACATTTTAAAGTTACTGGAAAGCTATTTAATAGGTAGGAACCAATTTGTATCCTATAATGGTTTTATATCAGAATTAATCTGTACTACATCCGGTGTTCCACAGGGATCAAATTTAGGTCCATTGTTGTTCCTATTATATATCAATGATTTATTTTTAGATATTAATAACAGAAAATTGTGTTTTGCGGATGATCTTAAAATATACTGTGAAATTAAAACAATTGCTAACTGTATAGATTTACAGAACGATCTAAATTATATAGATACTTGGTGTGTAAAAAACAAACTTAATGTCAATAAGTGTAAAGTAGTAAGTTACTCTAGAAGAGAAAATAAGGTTGATTTTAATTATGTAATTCAGGGATCAGATCTTGAAAAATGTAATTGCATTAAAGATTTAGGAGTTATATTTGATTCAAAATTAACCTTTAACAACCATATTGAGCAGAAAGTATCCGATGCTATGAAAATGTACGGTTTTATCATCAGAAACTGTAGAAATTTTAGTGATATAAGACCGATTAAACTGCTGTATCTATCGCTGGTGCGAACAAAACTAGAATATTGCAGCTTAATTTGGTATCCCATTTATAAATGTCATATGCAACAGATTGAAAAGGTACAACGGAAACTTTTAAAATATTTAGCTTTTAAGGTTGATGGAGTATATCCTGTCCATGGTTATGATTACGATTTGTTATGTAACAGGTTTAATATTGTAAGTTTAGAGTTAAGAAGAATTATATTTTCGGTTTCATTTTTATATAAGTTGTTACACAACTGTATTGACTGCAGTGATATATTAGGTCAAATTAGATTTAATGTGCCAAGAATTACTTCCAGGTAGACTATAGTGTTTACTTGTCCACGTGCGAGAACAAATATGTTACTGAAGTCACCAATTTATATTATGTGCAATAATTATAACAAAATATGCAACCATTGTGATATTTTCTCATGCTCAATTAATCATCTGGTTGATACCGCACTGGTTTATGGAGTACATTAGATTGTTAATTTTTTTTTGTGTATTTTTTTTTATTTCTTATATGCGTAGTGATTTGTTTAATTTATATTGTTCTCACTCTTTATTTTGTTTTTCACCTACTTATTTTTTGCACTTATTTTTTTGTTTGATATTTTTGTATCACCTACTAATGATTGTATACTAATTAAAAATGTATCTTAAATTTTTACCCTAGAAATGGGAAACTGTTGGGTAATAAAGCTATTATTTATTTATTTATTTATTTATTTATTTATTAGAACAGACGATATAGATGAACATAAGCCCGAAGGTAACACCGAAAATCATGCTTTGGAACAAACTTATTCAAGATTGAGATGTGTTGTTTGCTACGAAAATTTGAAAAATTCTGATGGCCAAAAAGTTGCAACAAATAAAAGTGCGCGAAGTAAATTGCAATGTATGCTCTGTAAAAAACATTATTGTGTTGAATGCTTCTTTACTACACACCGAGCAAAAGCTGTATAAAACATGAAGTTCTATCTTCAAATTTTTTTTATTGTATTTGCGTGGGTATAATGTAAATATTAATGTAAGAATTACTACTAATGTTTAGAAGTATGCTTTTCGCTTGCTTTTGTTTTAGTCTTTAGGTATTCAAACATTTTTCAAGTAACCTTATTTTATATTTTTTAAATAACTATTACAAAATGGAATATATCATTAATTTGTATTTTTTCAAGTGACAAAAATATACTATACATTAATAAGGTTTTGGTTACATCTTACTGTGCGTTCAATTGTACCTCTTTTATTATTAGGAAAATGTCCCTATCTAAGTGAGCGTTCCAAATTCTTAAAGGTTTTTTCGCTTGGAATGTTTCGATTTGGAAACCTTTCTTGATATAATTGTCGGGAAATTCTCCTATTTTTTAGGCATTCTCCATAAATCAAAATGATATCAACGTACTCGTCAGGCGAAAATAAATAAGGCATATTGAAATGTTATAGATACACAATTACAACAAATATAATTATTACTGGTCTAATACCAAACGTCAAAAATAATAATTGTTGATTTGACAGATCAAATCATGGTAACCTGAATTAAGGGTAATATCCAAGACGTAAAATAACCGCAAAAGTTTTTCAAATATTGTATTTTGTTAATTTTTGCACACTTAATTTTGCACACTGGAAGATAACGTATGCTCCTACAAAGACCAAATTTTGAAAAATTTAAAATAATGTTTAAATATAAAGACTGTGTACTTCATACGCACGTAAGAAGTTATACTACGTAGTTAAAATAGTAAAATTTTCAATCATAATAAAGCATAATATTTCTTTTCTATTCTTTTTTTTAAGGCTATCTTGATTAATTTAACAAAAATAAAAAATAAACAGATATTTTCTTGATACTTTACAAACCCATTTTATTTTTAAAAAATCGATTGAATAGACGATAGAAGACCACATCCAAAACTATAAAAAATGTACAGGGTGCCATTAAAAAATTTAAGTTAGGGGTTGTAACTAAGAGATGAATATTTAGGGGATGATGTTTTCTTTGCCATATTAAAGTGTATTACAAATGGAATAGACCAGTTTTTGCCCCTTTAAAAAATCTCTATTTTGTTAATAAATATAGCCTGGATAAATTAGTATGGGACACTTAATTAACAAAATTAAAAAAAAAATTGATTTCTTGATTATTTACAAACCGATTTTATTTTTAATAAATCTGTTGAATAGACGATAGAAGACCACATCCAAAACTATAAAAAAATATACAGGGTACTATTAAAAAAATTAAAGTTGGAGGTTGTAACTAAGGGATGAATATTTAGGGGATGATTTTTTCTACGCCATATTAAAGTATATTACAAGTAGAATAGATCACTTTTTGTCCTATTCGAAAATCTTTATTCGTTTAAGAGATATAGCGTGGGTAATTTAGTCTGGGACACCCTGTATAGGTGTAATATTTTTTCGGACCGAAATCACTACTTGGCTTCCCGGGCCACATATTTTCAACTTCCACGTAAATACTACATAAGTGCGGCACACCGTGTAAGCCATGATCTCCAAAATACCAGACTGCATTTAGGCACAAGATATGTGCCATGCGGTCCAAACAAAATTGGGTGTGGTATGCGCATTATACCACGTGGCACTTAACGTGTTAATGTACCATATCAATGCAACTTAATCTTTATTTATTTGTTAACAATATTAAATGTATAATTATTATAGTAGTTTGCACATACTTTTCTACCAAAGCATGATTTTGTGTAGTATTGACCTGTAGCATTTGGGAACTCGAAGGTCCAGCTTCATTGGTTTTTGTGAGATTTTTGATCAACTTCTGGGGGTGAATGGAATCCAACTGCTGGCGCGGTTTTATAGAGCTTGTATTTGAGTGATCCGTTAATTTAATTAACTCATGTTCAGAACAAACACCTTGCTTGAACAAGGCTGACACAGCTGAAGATCGATGAGAATAGTTTGTTATTTTATATTTTTTTTGTGTCTATTTAAATTTTTTTTAGCTGACATTTTTGTTCACTTAGATACGGTGTTGATTCCAAGTGGACAGTTTTTGAACCAAGACCCATCCTTGCAGTTGGGTCTGTCTGATAAAATCTTTGGTCCCCTTTTTCCACTAAATTCAAAAATAATCTAACTGGGCATAAATTTTCGTTTGATGAATTTCCTGTCAGCCATTTGCTGCTTGCCAAACCTTTCGAAACGCCTTGATTTGTTTTGGAAAAAATGCTGTTGTGTTCAATTCGGCCCGTAAATTCTCCCATAACATCGAATTACTTCTGGAAAAAGTGAATCTTGCAGTTTACGGCGTCAATGCCTCTTCAAGCAAGTTCAAATGAGCAAAGGTGGAAAAACTTCTTTTATGCTCCATCGGGGGTTTCCTCGTCGTAGCTTTGGATGATTTTTAATAGTTCTTCGGTAGATAATGCTTTTAAACTGAGTTTGCTTTTTTCTTTAACACTTTGAAGCTGCCTACGCTTGGTATCTCTGGCCAATCTTGCATACTTGAAGATCTGTAAAAGGGTCAATTTTTATGTCGTACTCCATAAAATATTTTTCTTGTACCATTTTTGCAGTAGTATTCCACATTGACTTTACAGACGACTCTTCATCGTCTTCGCCACTGCCTTTTTTTATGTTATAGGCATAATACTCGAGAATTTTTGATATTTCCTTTATAGTAGTACATCTTTCAAGCGTAAAATTTCTCACCCGTAGAAAGTCTAAAAATTTGGTCCAAATAGAGCTTCTGGACCTCTGCGTATTCAATGTGATATTTTCCGAAACCACTTTTTTTGATTTCTTCACCTAACTGGCTTCCAAATCTTGATTTTTCGTCTGGATTCATTATATTTGTCCAAAATTGATTACGCGTTAATAACGTTTGTCCAACTGACAACAATGGAATTAGATGGATCTGTCATAATTTTGTCGCTGAGAAATCACGGGTAAGAAGGAGTTGTGTCAGTAGGAAACGTGGCGTTGCTATGACGTTTTATCAGTTAAAAATAGTCTAGTGAAATAGTCAGTTTGAGTAAATTAATTACAGAAATATTAAATAAAGTTTTATATACATAAATAAACTAAATTAAGATTATATTTTTGAAAAATTTCCAATATTTTTACGGGAGGGTGGGGGGAGTCTGAACAATTTTTTGAACATATATTTTCGAAATAATTTTAGTCTATGTATGTGAGTTTTATTGGCTTAATTAAGAGAACATTCTGTTTTACTTCGCTACAGTTGATAGATCACGAGTAAATTTAAGAGCTTGACCGAGTAATTCATATTTTAGCCATGATACAAATACAAACTGTATTGTATCCAAACTGTATTGTATGCATTTTAGCTGTATGATGCATTTGTCAAATGCATCCGAGGGTGGCTGGCACTGGACATATAGTGAGGTTACATTGGACAGATATATGAGGCATTATAAAGTAGACAAATGACTAGTATTTGGGTTAAAGGCAATATTGTACCAAATCTACATTAGAATATATTATATTTTGCAAACGAGGAAGAAACATGCAATTGCGGTTTTTACTTTTGGTATCAAATCTATGATTTATTTTATAGTCACTAATAGAAAAATCCACCCAAAGTAGATTCTAGATATCCGCACTTCTAAGTTTGTGAACCTGTTTTGTGGCCTTAGTTGAATACAAGTGGAGTAAGCATCTATGGCAGGATGACCAAATCCTAGATTCCAGTTTATGCTGAAAATCTTCTAAAATATACCAAATTATATTTAAATATTTTAAGCTTTATTTCAATTTTCCCACCAAAATTAAATTTTAAAATTCCCGTGTAAGTTTCCGTCTGAATTAGTTCCGATGCAATCTCTTGGAACGCTGAATTTCATATCCAACTAATGTATTGTCGTGAACCATCTAGAGGTAGGTTGTCAACTATGCTGTGAATACAGTTTTATTATATAAATTTGTAGGGTATTTTGTCTACTTTGACGAAAATACCTCGGCTTGTCATATAAAGACATGACTAGAGTGTAAGAAAGAAATAAAATCTCAATTTAAATAAAAACTGGAGTTTGTTAATTTTGACATGACACGCCTCATAATAGAACCAAGGCAAGCAGACGCACTGATTTACGCAGACGACCTAGTTATTTTAAAAGAAAATTCTGAGAAAAACTAAAGAGATTGGCAGAGATTTGGACGGAATGGATAGAACAGTTGAGTACGGAAATAACCGAAGAGAAGAGCAAGATAATAATAGTATATAATAAAAACAAAACATAGTTTTACAAAAAATTTTGTTAATGTCTTTAAGGTCTCGAGATCAAATAATTGTAACAAATATTTACAAATTAATTATTCAAAAATTTTGTAATTGTTGCAAATTTCATTCCATTATCGTCATTTTGAATAAATTCTGTTGATAAATGAGCTCAATGTATTAGATCTGTTTACATTTTAAGTCAGATTTACACATAATTTGACAATAATAAGGAAATATGTTTTATTAGGATTAAGTGTTTTATTAATAAAACATATTTTATCATAAAGATGCTACTTTATAAATAATTTAAAATGTAAACGTATGATTAGCTGTATTGTCATTAAATCCACGTGTCAATATTAAAAAACACCATTATCATTTGAACTTATTTAAACGAAAACGTTTTCTTCTTCGATGTATTTTATCTTAAATACAAGTTGTAAATCACTGAATCTAAATCATATCTATTTTCGGCTAATAATACTACTTTACTCGTTTTTAGTACGGTGCTTTAAGTGAGTACACTTAAACTCATCACCAATTAGCATAAATGCCCTCGTAGATAGTACAAACTCATCACCGCGATAAAACCAAGAATTTTAAGATAGACCCGGAGAGATTTGCAAACTGATCACTGGCCTACCTGCACCCCGCGGCAGGACCCTTAAGCTAGCGGGGACAAATGAACGGAATCCAATTTAACCAACGTAATATTTTTTCACCCATTTTTCACTAATTTATTACCACCCTTATAATTTTTCACCTGTTTTATTTCTGTATTCTCCGTTGTTAGGTATTCAGTTTTCTTTAGGTTTATTTCCATCCCATTCTTTGTATATTCCTGCTCCAGTTTTCTCATCATAAAACTGAGGTCATCCTCGTCTTGTGCGATCACTATTTGGTCGTCGGCAAAACTTAGCGTATATAGATATTCGTTCCTTACTGGTATACCCATTCCTTCGCACTTTCTTTTCCATGGTTTCAGGGTTTTTTCCAGGAATATTTTGAACAGGGTGGGGGATGTGGAGCAACCCTGTAGTAGTCCCTTTGTCGTCTTAAATGGCCTGCATATTCTATTGCCCGTTTTGATAGCTACTTCGTTATTCTTGTAGAGTGCTTTTACCGCGTTTATTAATCTTCGTGGAACTTCGATGTCTTTCATTGCTTCCCATAGCTTGGTTCTAGGTATTGAGTCATATGCCTTCTTAAGATCAACAAAAGCCAGATGGACGGATCTATTTTTGGCCATTCTTTTTTCTATTAGTTGTTCGACCGTGTAAATGTGGTCTAAGCATGCTTTCCCCGCTGTGAAACCTGCCTGGTCTTCTCCGATTTTATCTTGTATATATATTTCTAATTTTTCCTTTATGGTCTTTCCATACAGTCTGCCTATAGACGATATAATGCTGATTCCCCGATAGTTTTCGCAGTTTTTTCTATTTCCTTTCTTGTATATTGATGTCATATATGCTTGGGTCCATTCTGCCGGTAAGTCTTCTCCATTCAGTGCTCTCTCAAACATTTTATATATCATACGGAATAACTTTTCCGATCCGTTTTTTATCAATTCATTTGGTAAGACGAAGGTAAACAAATCAAAGGAACAGACAAGTTTAAGTATTTAGGTTTCATAATATCAAACAAAGGAACAACGGAGGAAGAGATAAAAAATAGACTAGGACAAACAAGAGACTGCATACGAAAATTGAACCCGGTACTATGGGATAAGAACATCAGCATGAAAACAAAGAAAAAAATATATAATACCATGACAAGAAGTATCCTCACTTATGGGTGTGAAAATTGGACAATAAATAAGAAAACCAAAAACAAAATAAGAGCAACAGAGATGGAATTCCTAAGGAGAAGCTGCAGAGTAACAAGAAGAGACAGAATAAATAACATGGAGATTAAGAGGAGAATGGGAATGAACTCCGACATAATAGACTACATCGAACAGAAGAGATTAACATGGTACGGACATGTCAGAAGAGCAGACCAAAATCGGTGGATAAATAGAATAACAGAGTGGAGCCCGATAGGAAGAAGAAAGAGAGGCAGACCCCGAAGATCTTTCAGAGATGAGGTGGACGAAGCAATGAGTAGAAGAAACCTACAGGAAGGGGACTGGCTAAACAGGAAAAATTGGAGAAAACGGTTAAGTGAAGGAATACAGTGAAAACTGTGGAAATCCTTGTATATGTATGTATAATTTTTCACCACCAAACCAGCCTTAAGGGGAGCGATTCTGCTGGCTTAAGGTTCAAGCTAACAGAATTCGGAAAAAACACTTTTTCCAATGTCGTATTTTTTCACCCATTTTTCACTAATTTATTACCACCATAATAATTTTTTACCACCAAACCACCCTTAAGGGGAGAGATTCTGCTGGCTTATGGTTAAAGCTAGCAGAATTAAAAAAAAATATTTATGATATACCATAGTGCTCTGTTAAGTTTTTACGAATTTATTACCACACTAGTAATTATTCTTCAATTATTATTATATTATATTATTACAGTAGACTCCCTCTATAACGAGAACTGAAATGACAGACTAATTACCTCGTTATAAGCCGATCTCGTTATATCAGACAATCATAATACTGTGCATACATATGAATCTGTAGTTTTCTAAACCATTAACTTCCTATAGTGAAGCCATTCGGAGCAATATAAGATGCTAATAAATATTGTTTGAATGGCGTTTTTGAAAAAAAAGTTATTTACTTTTATTGTCAATGAAATATATTTAAACATAAAAGAGTTGTTTACTTTTATTATCAATGATATACGTTAAAACAAAAAAGCTGTACTTATATTTTTTTTCAACTACATAATGTATAAATCGTATTTTCAAGGATAACATAAACTATTGCTTCTGCAATTTTAAGAACTCTGTCATTTTTAACTGCTTTAAATGGTCCAGTATCATTCTATCATATATTTTCTAAAGATGTAAAACGGTTGTATTTATTCATTGTAAAGAAGTTTATTGCGGACTGCAATTAAGTTTATTGAGGGGCTGTTTGAAAAGGTATTTATTTATAGCCACGACCGGACTAAAAACGTAAAAAACACGTTTTTTGGGTCTTATTTTCTCTCGTTATAATCAAATTTGCCTCGCTATAGACGGTTATAGTTCAATAGAAATTGCACGGGACATCTACTGTATCTCGTTATAAGCGAAACCTCGTAATAACCGTGTTCGTTATAGAGGGAGTATACTGTATATATATATATATATATATATATATATATATATATATATATATATTATTCAATGTTTTCTTAGCCGAAAACATTGAAAATCTTCAGAGACTGGTGACCAGAATAGCAGAGTATGGAAAAGAGTATGGTCTGACAATGAATGTCAAGAAGACGAAATTTATGAGAATATCGAAAACTCAAAGAAATAACGAGAATCTTCTAATAAACGAAACCAACCTCGAACAAGTGGACAAATATGCATACCTGGGAACAATGATTAACTCCACAAATGATTACAATCAGGAGATAAAAATAAGAATAGAAAAGGCTAGAGCAAATTTCAACAAAATGAGAAGAGTTCTATGTACGAGGGATTTAAAACTGGAACTAAGAGTTAGGTTGGCGAGGTGCTATGTTTTTTCGACTTTATTTTATGGAATGGAATCTTGGACCTTGAATGCGACATCAATGAAAAAACTGGAATCATTTGAGCTGTGGGTGTACAGAAGAATTCTGAAAATATCATGGACAGAACACGTCACAAACAAAGAGGTTCTGGGAAGGATGAACAAAGAAATGGAAATTTTAAATTCAATAAAAACAAGAAAATTAGAATCTCGGACATATTACACGTGGAGAGAAATACACCTTGCTCCAACTGATTATGCAGGGAAAGATCCAAGGAAAGAGAAGCATAGGGAGGCGTAGAATGTCATGGCTGCGCAACCTGAGAGAGTGGTACGGATGTACATCAAATGAACTTTTCAGAGCAGCCGTCTCAAAAGTCAGAATAGCTATGATGATTGCCGACCTCCTCCGCGGATATGGCACTTGAAGAATAAGAAGTAATTATTCACCCCTTAAGTACTCCTTATGAGAAGTCAATAGTTCTGTTCAAAACAAGCTACGCATTTACGCTAGCTAAATGCAAAATCTTTTTGGAAATACAAAAGTGCTCTGCTAGATTTTTACTATATTTTTACCAAAAAATTATAAATTTTAACTGTTTTAAAAAATTGACTCTGATTCGAGTCGTGAGTACATCGGCTAAGCGAAATCGAATCGTGAGTCCCTTTTATGAATATAAAATAACTGAAATCAAATTGAGTTTTAGTAAATATAATGGAATTGTTATATTTAGTGAAATAGTCAGTTTGAGTAAATTAATTACAGAAATATTAAATAAAATTTTTTACATAAATAAACTAAATTAAGATTATATTTTTGAAAAATTTCTACTATTTTTACGGGAGGGTGGGGGGAGTCTGAACAATTTTTTGAACATATATTTTCGAAATAATTTTAGTCTATGTATGTGAGTTTTATTGGCTTAATTAAGAGAACATTCTGTTTTACTTCGCTACAGTTGATAGATCACGAGTAAATTTAAGAGCTTGACCGAGTAATTCATATTTTAGCCATGATACAAATACAAACTGTATTGTATCCAAACTGTATTGTATGCATTTTAGCTGTATGATGCATTTGTCAAAGGCATCCGAGGGTGGCTGGCACTGGACATATAGTGAGGTGATATTGGACAGATATATGAGGCATTATAAAGTAGACAAATGACTAGTATTTGGGTTAAAGGCAATATTGTACCAAATCTACATTAGAATATATTATATTTTGCAAACGAGGAAGAAACATGCAATTGCGGTTTTTACTTTTGGTATCAAATCTATGATTTATTTTATAGTCACTAATAGAAAAATCCACCCAAAGTAGATTCTAGATATCCGCACTTCTAAGTTTGTGAACCTGTTTTGTGGCCTTAGTTGAATACAAGTGGAGTAAGCATCTATGGCAGGATGACCAAATCCTAGACTCCATTTTATGCTGAAAATCTTCTAAAAATATACCAAATTATATTTGAATATTTTAAGCTTTATTTCAATTTTTCCACCAAAATTAAATTTTAAAATTTCCGTGTAAGTTTCCGTTTGAATTAGTTCCGATGCAATCTCTTGGAGCGCTGAATTTCATATCCAACTAATGTATTGTCGTGAACCATCTAGAGGTAGGTTGTCAACTATGCTGTGAAGACAGTTTTATTAAATAAATTTGTAGGGTATTTTGTCTACTTTGACGAAAATACCTCGGCTTGTCATATAAAGACATGACTAGAGTGTAAGAAAGAAAGAAAATCTCAATTTAAATAAAAACTGGAGTTTGTTAATTTTGAAATTTTGTTAATTAAGAAGACGCACTGATTTACGCAGACAACCTAGTTATTTTAAAAGAAAATTCTGAAAAACTGAGATTGAGACAAAAGATTGGCAGAGATTTGGACGGAATGGATAGAACAGTTGAGTACGGAAATAACCGAAGAGAAGAGTATGATAATAATAGTATATAATAAAAACAAAACATAGTTTTACAAAAAATTGTGTGAAATGTTGTCAATGTCTTTGAGGTCTCGAGATCAAGTAATTGTAACAAATATTTACAAATTAATTATTCAAAAATTTTGTAATTGTTGCAAATTTCATTCCATTATCGTCATTTTGAATAAATTCTGTTGATAAACGAGCTCAATGTATTAGATCTGTTTACATTTTAAGTCAGATTTACACATAATTTGACAATAATAAGGAAATATGTTTTATTAGGATTAAGTGTTTTATTAATAAAACATATTTTATCATAAAGATGCTACTTTATAAATAATTTAAAATGTAAACGTATGATTAGCTGTATTTTCATTAAATCCACGTGTCAATATTAAAAAATACCGTTATCATTTGAACTTATTTAAACGAAAACGTTTTCTTCTTCGATGTATTTTATCTTAAATACAAGTTGTAAATCACTGAATCTAAATCATATCTATTTTCGGCTAATAATACTACTTTACTCGTTTTTAGTACGGTGCTTTAAGTGAGTACACTTAAACTCATCACCAATTAGCATAAATGCCCTCGTAGATAGTACAAACTCATCACCGCGATAAAACCAAGAATTTTAAGATAGACCCGGAGAGATTTGCAAACTGATCACTGGCCTACCTGCACCCCGCGGCAGGACCCTTAAGCTAGCGGGGACAAATGAACGGAATCCAATTTAACCAACGTAATATTTTTTCACCCATTTTTCACTAATTTATTACCACCCTTATAATTTTTCACCTGTTTTATTTCTGTATTCTCCGTTGTTAGGTATTCAGTTTTCTTTAGGTTTATTTCCATCCCATTCTTTGTATATTCCTGCTCCAGTTTTCTCATCATAAAACTGAGGTCATCCTCGTCTTGTGCGATCACTATTTGGTCGTCGGCAAAACTTAGCGTATATAGATATTCGTTCCTTACTGGTATACCCATTCCTTCGCACTTTCTTTTCCATGGTTTCAGGGTTTTTTCCAGGAATATTTTGAACAGGGTGGGGGATGTGGAGCAACCCTGTAGTAGTCCCTTTGTCGTCTTAAATGGCCTGCATATTCTATTGCCCGTTTTGATAGCTACTTCGTTATTCTTGTAGAGTGCTTTTACCGCGTTTATTAATCTTCGTGGAACTTCGATGTCTTTCATTGCTTCCCATAGCTTGGTTCTAGGTATTGAGTCATATGCCTTCTTAAGATCAACAAAAGCCAGATGGACGGATCTATTTTTGGCCATTCTTTTTTCTATTAGTTGTTCGACCGTGTAAATGTGGTCTAAGCATGCTTTCCCCGCTGTGAAACCTGCCTGGTCTTCTCCGATTTTATCTTGTATATATATTTCTAATTTTTCCTTTATGGTCTTTCCATACAGTCTGCCTATAGACGATATAATGCTGATTCCCCGATAGTTTTCGCAGTTTTTTCTATTTCCTTTCTTGTATATTGATGTCATATATGCTTGGGTCCATTCTGCCGGTAAGTCTTCTCCATTCAGTGCTCTCTCAAACATTTTATATATCATACGGAATAACTTTTCCGATCCGTTTTTTATCAATTCATTTGGTAAGACGAAGGTAAACAAATCAAAGGAACAGACAAGTATAAGTATTTAGGTTTCATAATATCAAACAAAGGAACAACGGAGGAAGAGATAAAAAATAGACTAGGACAAACAAGAGACTGCATACGAAAATTGAACCCGGTACTATGGGATAAGAACATCAGCATGAAAACAAAGAAAAAAATATATAATACCATGACAAGAAGTATCCTCACTTATGGGTGTGAAAATTGGACAATAAATAAGAAAACCAAAAACAAAATAAGAGCAACAGAGATGGAATTCCTAAGGAGAAGCTGCAGAGTAACAAGAAGAGACAGAATAAATAACATGGAGATTAAGAGGAGAATGGGAATGAACTCCGACATAATAGACTACATCGAACAGAAGAGATTAACATGGTACGGACATGTCAGAAGAGCAGACCAAAATCGGTGGATAAATAGAATAACAGAGTGGAGCCCGATAGGAAGAAGAAAGAGAGGCAGACCCCGAAGATCTTTCAGAGATGAGGTGGACGAAGCAATGAGTAGAAGAAACCTACAGGAAGGGGACTGGCTAAACAGGAAAAATTGGAGAAAACGGTTAAGTGAAGGAATACAGTGAAAACTGTGGAAATCCTTGTATATGTATGTATAATTTTTCACCACCAAACCAGCCTTAAGGGGAGCGATTCTGCTGGCTTAAGGTTCAAGCTAACAGAATTCGGAAAAAACACTTTTTCCAATGTCGTATTTTTTCACCCATTTTTCACTAATTTATTACCACCATAATAATTTTTTACCACCAAACCACCCTTAAGGGGAGAGATTCTGCTGGCTTATGGTTAAAGCTAGCAGAATTAAAAAAAAATATTTATGATATACCATAGTGCTCTGTTAAGTTTTTACGAATTTATTACCACACTAGTAATTATTCTTCAATTATTATTATATTATATTATTACAGTAGACTCCCTCTATAACGAGAACTGAAATGACAGACTAATTACCTCGTTATAAGCCGATCTCGTTATATCAGACAATCATAATACTGTGCATACATATGAATCTGTAGTTTTCTAAACCATTAACTTCCTATGGTGAAGCCATTCGGAGCAATATAAGATGCTAATAAATATTGTTTGAATGGCGTTTTTGAAAAAAAAGTTATTTACTTTTATTGTCAATGAAATATATTTAAACATAAAAGAGTTGTTTACTTTTATTATCAATGATATACGTTAAAACAAAAAAGCTGTACTTATATTTTTTTTCAACTACATAATGTATAAATCGTATTTTCAAGGATAACATAAACTATTGCTTCTGCAATTTTAAGAACTCTGTCATTTTTAACTGCTTTAAATGGTCCAGTATCATTCTATCATATATTTTCTAAAGATGTAAAACGGTTGTATTTATTCATTGTAAAGAAGTTTATTGCGGACTGCAATTAAGTTTATTGAGGGGCTGTTTGAAAAGGTATTTATTTATAGCCACGACCGGACTAAAAACGTAAAAAACACGTTTTTTGGGTCTTATTTTCTCTCGTTATAATCAAATTTGCCTCGCTATAGACGGTTATAGTTCAATAGAAATTGCACGGGACATCTACTGTATCTCGTTATAAGCGAAACCTCGTAATAACCGTGTTCGTTATAGAGGGAGTATACTGTATATATATATATATATATATATATATATATATATATATATATATATATATATATATATATATATATATATATATATATATATTATTCAATGTTTTCTTAGCCGAAAACATTGAAAATCTTCAGAGACTGGTGACCAGAATAGCAGAGTATGGAAAAGAGTATGGTCTGACAATGAATGTCAAGAAGACGAAATTTATGAGAATATCGAAAACTCAAAGAAATAACGAGAATCTTCTAATAAACGAAACCAACCTCGAACAAGTGGACAAATATGCATACCTGGGAACAATGATTAACTCCACAAATGATTACAATCAGGAGATAAAAATAAGAATAGAAAAGGCTAGAGCAAATTTCAACAAAATGAGAAGAGTTCTATGTACGAGGGATTTAAAACTGGAACTAAGAGTTAGGTTGGCGAGGTGCTGTTTTTTCGACTTTATTTTATGGAATGGAATCTTGGACCTTGAATGCGACATCAATGAAAAAACTGGAATCATTTGAGCTGTGGGTGTACAGAAGAATTCTGAAAATATCATGGACAGAACACGTCACAAACAAAGAGGTTCTGGGAAGGATGAACAAAGAAATGGAAATTTTAAATTCAATAAAAACAAGAAAATTAGAATCTCGGACATATTACACGTGGAGAGAAATACACCTTGCTCCAACTGATTATGCAGGGAAAGATCCAAGGAAAGAGAAGCATAGGGAGGCGTAGAATGTCATGGCTGCGCAACCTGAGAGAGTGGTACGGATGTACATCAAATGAACTTTTCAGAGCAGCCGTCTCAAAAGTCAGAATAGCTATGATGATTGCCGACCTCCTCCGCGGATATGGCACTTGAAGAATAAGAAGTAATTATTCACCCCTTAAGTACTCCTTATGAGAAGTCAATAGTTCTGTTCAAAACAAGCTACGCATTTACGCTAGCTAAATGCAAAATCTTTTTGGAAATACAAAAGTGCTCTGCTAGATTTTTACTATATTTTTACCAAAAAATTATAAATTTTAACTGTTTTAAAAAATTGACTCTGATTCGAGTCGTGAGTACATCGGCTAAGCGAAATCGAATCGTGAGTCCCTTTTATGAATATAAAATAACTGAAATCAAATTGAGTTTTAGTAAATATAATGGAATTGTTATATTTCACAGAATAATTGCCAGGTAAGAAATATTCAAATTGAAATAATTTTATTATGTCTATTACATTAATTGTCTAATTGTAAAGGAGTGTCGGGACACCTTGCGAACCTACTGTTAAGAGATTAAACGATTTGTATCTATTAGATACATCCCAAGAAACTACAAGAAGAATATACCAAGGCTTGTCTAGATATTAACCTCGCGAAAACAGAGTACCTATCTACAAGTGAAGAAGACATAGAAGATCTACAGATTGATGACAACGTAACAATCAAAGGAAATGATAAATTCAAATACCTGGGGTTTATAATCACGAAAAAGACAACAACAGAGGAAGAAATTACACAAAGATTAGGACAAACAAGAACAGCAATCCGACAACTTAACTCAGTATGGTGGGATAGACACCTAAATATGAAGACAAAAACGCAGATTTATAAAACATTAGTGCGAAGTATTATGACATACGGGGCTGAAAATTGGATCATAAACAAGAAAAACAGCAGTAAGATAGTAGCGACAGAGATGGAATGTCTGCGAAGATGCTGCAGAGTAACAAGAATGGATAGGAGAAGTAATGACGAAATAAAGCAAAGAACATTAATAGAAACAGACATACTAACATATATAGAACAAAAAAGATTAAAGTGGTATGGACATGTAAGAAGAACTAGCGACAGCAGATGGATAAAGAGAATAACCGAATGGAGCCCCATAGGAAGGAGGAAAAGAGGACGACCCCGAAAATCCTGGAGGAACGAAGTAGACGACGTCATGAGTAAGAGAGGCCTAAACGATGGAGAATGGAACAACAGAGAGAGATGGAAACGGTTGAGCGAGGGAAGGCAGTGAATACTGTATAATCCCTAAATATATATATATATATATATATATATATATATATATATATATATATATATATATATATATATATATATAGATCACACACGCTGCTATAATAATAAAAAAAAAACAACAGCGGACTGATTCTCCGCAATAAATAAATTAGAGAGCCCAAAAGGGCGGCAAACACTCCGCCGGAGTGAATAAGCCATGATGATGATATATATAGATACATCCATAGACCTGAGCGAAGTGTACCGCCAATCAAGGAGTGGGGCTGCTGTCCTAATCGGATATTAGATTGATATCGCCCTGTTCACTATTATTCAACTTTAGAAATAAATTGCAAATATAGCGCCTTTGTACTGACCCTGAGTGTGTTTTATGCTGAGTAGAATAGTTTTTGAGTAATTCTTTAATAGTAATAACCAGAGCACATTCATCTACGCACGATCACGTCTAGCGTTGATTTTCACTCTCAGTGTGTTGGTTGAAAAATATAAAGATAGCAAAAAATACTAAAAGGTTGAAGTAAAAGTGGAATACAAAAGAATTATTAAAAATACGTTTATTAATTTTGTTATGTCAGTTCAAAATTCAAACTAGCAGAATTAGTGGCTTCTCATAGAGGGGTAAACAATTGTTAAGGTGATAAATTAATTGGAAAGGCTTTGTAACATCCAGTGGTATTTGAAAATGACTTTTTTACTTGAACCTAAGCTACCACGTGTTAATTCAGAGGTAAAAAATTAGTAAAAATCGAGCAGAATCATGTGGTACCTACCTATTTCAAAATTTTTATTTGAGTTAGCTAATACATAGCTAATTAGCTTAATATTCGATCTTTCGCTTAATAGTTTAACATGTAGCTTAAATAGCTTAGATTGCAGCAGATGGATAGTGGAAAGGAACAGAATGGAGAGATAGAGACAGGTGTGAATTTTGTTACAGTGAGAGAAATTATTGAGAGAATGATTGAAAATAAATTAGGTTGGACTAACATACACAGCTATATCCGTGCAGTGATCAAGGAAAAGGAAGAGGAAGAAAGACAGCTGGACCAACGCTCAAGGTAAGAGTGAATGATGCTGAAAGGTGAAGCTAGAAAAGTGGGTCACACTGTATGAGTTAGAATGCGTGAGTCAGACTGTGGGGAAGGAGGAAATGCCCATCTGAGAATGATGCCGAACTAGGAGCGATGAGTGTCTTCTACGCGCTACCTGGAACGAGACAGGGAGCCTCCTTGCTGATGAATAGAGTGTGGATGTGTATGAATGGAGAATGAATGAATAAAGGTAGTGTTTCGGAAGTGATGCCGGCCTTACAGCGGCCATTTCGCTTCCGAATCGCTGGATGAAAGAGGAGGGTCTGATTTAGCAGGTAGGCGTTCGGCGTAGACTCGGCGACGAGAGGGCATTTTAAAGGACCTCGGGAACTATCGCCGGCGTCCTGGACTGAGATGTCTTTTGAAGATTCCAGACCCCCCTCTATAAAGACGAAAAAAAAGACATCTGTTTTTAATACAATAGAAGCACTTTTTAAATTTAGATAAACAACTTAAAAGATCCATTTACTTACATTTATATTCGAAACCAATTATTTAATACTATTACCTAACCGAAAATAACTTTAAAAATAAAAAAAAATTATCTTTTTGTACATAGTGATATGAAGATTAAGTTTTCTTAAAAAATTCTATTTAAAACAAATATAGGTATTATGTTAAAAATGTATTCCTAAAAAGGATTATAAATATTAGATGAATTTTTAGCCACATCACTCTTATGGAAAAAAATATCGAATTACTGACGGGAATCTGGCGCCATTTGTTAGTTGAATAATTTTGATCTATAAATCTATATATTGTTCTGAAGCTATTTTCTTGTGACATGTTTGAGTAATTACTATTTAAATATAAATAAGCCACAATTAAAGGTTAAAGTACGTTTATTGACGTTTCAATTTCCACTTCGGAAATCGTTCACAAAATACAAACATTAGTAAATTCAACAAATTTTGTTTTTTGTTACTTGGTGAAAAATTCTTCTAATAATTTAATTTTATCTGACTCATTTATATTGACAATTCAGACATACATTATACATTTTAAAGTAGACGACTTTAAAATGATATTGCCAATACTGTTGAGTTGCGTTCCTGGGACGACTTTACTTGTAAGAAAGTTCATATCTTACCAGCTACTCCAAATAAACCCTTAGTGCCGTTTGCATAAGTTTCGTTTATTTTGCTTGCCCTATCTCCACCCCCAGTAACTTATGTTCCAATTTTCAACCCCTTATAACAATACCCTATGTGGTATGCAAAATATTTCGTTACACCCTAACTGAAATAAATGTTTTATTCTCATGTTTGGAACCGATAAAATTACATAACATTGATTAGAACTCATTATCCTTTTTCAGGGCAAAGCTAGTTTTTCGCTCTCCCTGAAAAATTACTTATTTGTGACTTAAACTTGTTTGGATTTTACCTCCCCATTAGATAATACATATGTCCTCCCATATACACATTGATGTCCTTTTAAAGCTTTTTAATAAAATTTATCAATCGGGTGACATACCCAACGAATGGTTGACCTCAACATTCATTTGTCTCCCAAAAAAGAAAAATGCTAGAGAATGCACTGACCACCGTACCATAAGCCTGATGTCTCACACACTTAAATTGTTTTTAAAGATCATTCATAAACGCATTTACAAAACACTTGATATGGATATTGAAGAAACTCAATTTGGATTCCGTAATGGCGTAGGTACCCGTGAAGCTCTATTTGCATTCAACGTACTAATCCAGAGATGTTTGGATGTGAACCAAGATATGTACGTCTGTTTCATAGACTACAACAAAGCTTTCGACAAAGTCCGCCACAAAGAGCTAATGGACATCCTCAAAGCAAAACAAATACAACACAATGACCTTCGAATTATAACAAATCTATATTATAAACAGCAGGCACACGTACGCAATAATGAACACACATCAGAAGAGTTCGAAGTTAAAAGAGGAGTGCGACAGGTGTGTGTATTGTCACCACTACTATTCAATGCATAGTCTGAAGAAATTATTAAAAGAGCTCTTGAGGGAGAAACAGCAGGAATCAAGGTCAATGGAACACCAATTAACAACATTAGATATGCGGACGATACTATCATACTAACAGACAACCTCCGAGACCTCCAAAAGCTAATGAACAAGATAGTTGAGTATGGAGAGGAATATGGATTATCAATAAACACCAAGAAAACCAAATTTATGAGGATATCAAAAACCCAAAATAATGGTGAAAGCCTGACAATTAACGGTAGTGCTTTAGAACAAGTTGAAAACTACCACTATCTTGGCACAATAATTAATCACACAAACGATAACTCCAAAGAAATCAAAGTTCGAATAGAGAAAGCACGTACAAACTTCAATAAAATGAGAAAGGTAAGAGAACTAAAATTGGACTTGAGAGTTAGGCTGGCAAGGTGCTATATTTTCTCGACTCTACTTTATGGGATAGAAGCATGGACACTTAACGCGTCGACTGCTAAAAAGTTGGAAGCATTTCAAATGTGGGTGTATAGAAGAATCCTGAAGATATCATGGACCGAGCATGTAACAAACAACGAAGTCATGAGAAGAATCAACAAAAGAATGGAAGTATTGGAAACCATCAAGACACGAAAGCTGCAATACCTGGGGCATGTTATGCGTAATGAGGGATACAACCTACTTCAATTGATTATACAAGGGAAAATCCAGGGCAAGAGAAGTGTAGGAAGAAGAAGAATCTCATGGTTGCGTAACTTGAGGGAATGGTACAAATGCACATCAATTGAACTATTCAGAGCAGCAGCATCTAAGATCAGAATAGCCATGATGATTGCCAACCTCCGTCGCGGAGATGGCACGTGAAGAAGAAGAAGATTAGATTATAATATATTTAAAAACAAGAAAATGTTTAATCGTAATAAATAAGTAGGTACAACTAGGCACTATATCTTTTTTGTATAATCTAGATTTTCTTAGGATATTATAAAAATCATCAAAAATATCTTCCAGAATCAACAAGATGGAGGTCAAAATATATAAATAAATAGATACAGACCTCTTCTTGGATATTGGTCGTACTTCCCATCTATTTTTTATTATTACATGCTTTTTAACTGCTTACATTCCTGAGGCAGCAATTATTATTTCTATCAACAATAACTGGTTATTTAAGGAATTCTAAAATAAAAAAAATTGCGATGCAGAAAGAGGAAATATGAATTTAACATATTGATTCATTTAAAATTTAAAAATTATCTGTTTGGTTTGTTTGTCTCAAAACTTAAATAACGACGTAACTCGTACGTACAAATCCATTGCTCAATATTTTCATATTCAGCATACATTATTACAAATACTGTAGATGTCTAACTAATCCACTTTCTTTTGTTGATTCCAGTTGGTTACCAGTCTACCTCTTTAGAGGACTTAAAAATGAAGTCACCCAAGACGATATGTACCTCACCGTCGAAAAACAAAAATCTTTATATCTTGGAACGAAACTTGAACAAGCTTGGACAATACAACTTAAAAAGAAACAGCCTTCTCTTCTATGGGCTATAGGTTCAGTATTTAAATGGGAGTTGGCAATATACGCAGTGTTCAATGCTTGGTTCGAACTATTGAGGTAAGTAATAAAAAAAATTGTATGAAAAAGACAGAAAAGATTTGATTTTACGTACAAAGCGTCTATGTATCTGTTGATACGTATTTCGACTTAATAAGTCTCATCAGAACAGTTGTTCATAGCCGTTCTTAACGTGAAAAATAATCTTCTCTGTCTTATTAGGAAGCAACAATAAAATGGCTTCGTTATGGACGCAATAGCGACATCTGATAGAAAAATCGGTAAGATAGTTTCGAAACAAATTCAGATTTCTGCTTTAATCTGGAGCCTTCTAAAAAGGCTTCTTTTGCTATGACAAAGTTACTATAAAAATACTTGTAAAGAAAATAGAACCAATTCTAAAAGTAATTCAATTAATTTCTTACTATCAGTTAAGACTTAGAGTGAAACATATCTCCATGGAACAAGTCCACCAAGTTATAAAAAAATTATATAAATCCTTTGAAGATAAAAAATACTGCTCTGAAAAAACTGCTAAAAATACTGCTAAAAAATACCAAACAAAGTTTGGCATAATGGACTATTATACAAAATCAGAAAAAGCTCACCGAAAACATTTTTAATATTGTTTAATAGGATACGCCATACGTAATATGTATGATGCAAAGTATTTAAATATTTCAATCATTGAGGAGAAAGATTATATTTCCTATGTTTGTGTACCTACTTCTTACCCATCTATCTAACTGTGGCTTATGTCTTGTGTGTTATAATGAAGTCGCTCTGATGAATCTCTGAGCATGAAAGTCACCTTCCTATACAATACTAAATGAATAAATGCAAATATTTATATGTAATTATGTGGCTAAAGGTTCCAAACCAAGACCAAATTACAAAAAAAAGTTTCTAGATTGATTAATTTTGATCCTCTATAAGTTCTTGATTCAGTATTTTCTGGTAAAGCAAAATAAGACTATCTAAATCTAAATTATACTTTGAGTCTTCTATTCTTTCATATTCCTGTCCATCTGGATGAATCTGATCATTTTTGTCAATATATGAGACCTATATTTTGGCTCTTACTTTATAATAATCTCACCTCTTTTGTTCCTCTCTTCGCTCTTATAGATTACAAGAACATGGGAGATGTTTAATGGGTCATCTGACCTACCATGAATCATATATAAAACAATAGTAGAATATGTTATAACAACTTTAGAAACTATGCCGTCAATTCTTATTGGTACAGGTGAGTCACAGATAAGATAAACTTACCACACAAGGGGGAAAAGTTTTTGGCCATATTTGTACGGCATTTATACTTACGAATTTAGGTAGGTAATAGAAAAATAATGAGCTACGACCTAATACTGTACAAAAATATTGGTAGCAGGAATAGGGAAATTTTTTTATTTTCTGAAAACTTTTTCCCCACTTTTGACAATTTGACATAGTACGGCATTCATACAAAAAGTTTCGGACATGGGACATATATGACCCATTAGTGTTGAATGGTGGTATAAATAAATATCATCTGTAAAGAAACATACTTATATTCAAAATAAAAAAAAAGTACATTACACAAAAAAATATGAATGATGTGATAAAAAACAATTTGTGCTTTGAGTTTCTGATATAATTTGTGAACATCTAGGGCACCTTCTCCTGGCAGGTATTTGTTGTGGCAAATGATCTCCAACGTTGATCATCTGTTTCTGTCGTTTAGATATTCTTCCAGAACGGCCATTTATTCGTCTGTTTACATTTGATTTCGTTCTTCCTAATTCAATTGGCTGTTCTGCTAGTGTCACCAGAAAATTCAAAAGTGAAAATTTGAAACGGCATAGGAAGAAGAAGAAGACACTTCAAGATCTACTCCTCCCATAAGATTATTCTAAAAAATAATAGTTTCTGGACAAGTGAACTCAGCTTTCTCTCCAGTTTTCAGCTTTTTCTTATAAGAAATTCCAGCTAATTCCAACAGTTTCACTGTGACAATTTGACATTAGCATAACTTCTTTCGTATCTTTCCATTTAGTCACTAAGATTTCTTCGGATGAAACTAAAAACTCCATATCACCCCTTAACATTTTTTTATTTTTAAATTTAGCTCCGTATACCTGATTGACCATGTAGATTCCTAAACATGGAAAATTTAGGGTGTTTAGTAGGTTGAACGAATTGAAAAATCTATTAAAGCATAGACATACATCTTGTGACGTATGGTGTTGGCTAGAGTTTCAACAACTCGTTCTCCTAGAGTTCCAGTTGTTGGTGTGGATTCTTTTCCCGAGTAAATATTGAAACCCTATATATCCTATGAAATAATCACTTCGTTGCCACATTTTTATACCTCTTTTCTATCATCATCTTGGTGCTACAGCCCTTATAGGGCCTCGACCTTCTCAAGCTTTCTACACCATTCTGTTTTGTCCCTTGCTTGCATTTTCCAGTTGCCGACTCCGATCTTCTCGGTATTTTGTGTTACTCCGTCCATCCACCTCAGCTTTGGTCTACTCCGTCTTCTGATTCCCACCAAACGTATGCTTGTAGATATTCTGCAGTTCAAAGTTATATCTACGCCTCCATATTCCGTTCTCACAGACCGCTCCGAATATCTTGCGTAGCACCTTTCTTTCAAAAATCGATAGAGCGGATTCATCTGTTTTAGTTAGCGTCCATGTCTCTGATACATATGTGAGACCAGGGATTATCAGTGTTCTATACAGCCTTATACGAGTTTTGTGAGACAGACGTTTGTTAGCTAAGTACTTTAATAGACCAAGATAACACCTGTTTGCAATTATTATTCGCCTTTTTATTTCCTAAGATGTGTTATTATTGGGGTTAACCGATGTCCCTAGATATATAAACTCTGTGACTGCTTCGAAGTTTTGGTCATTGATGATTAAATCTGCGTCAACATTTTCAGCTCTTGTGTTTGTGTTAGTCGCCATTAATTTGGTTTTATTTCGATTTATATGTAACCCTATTCGTTCTTCTGCTGCTAATAGCTCGGTTAGGATTTCCACAGTTCTCGCCCTGGTTCTTGTTATAATGTCCACGTCGTCTGCATATGCTAGAATTTGGACTGATCTATTAAATATTGTTTTCCTGCTATCTAAATTAGCGTCTCGTACTTTTTCTAAGGCGACATTAAAAAGTTGACACGCCAGCGCATCTCCCTGCCTTAACCCCCTATGTATTTCAAATGGGGTTGACTGGTCGTTTTGAATTTTTACTGCTGATAACATCTTTTCCATTGTCACTTTTATCAAACATGTGAGTTTTTTTGGAATTCCTAACTCATTCCTAGCGTTGTAAAGACTTGGTCTTAAGACACTGTCATATGCCGCTTTAAAATCGACAAAAATATGATACATATCTATGTTAAACTCGTGCGCTTTTTCTAGGATTTGTCGTAGTGTAAAGATCTGATTAATGGTTAAACGTCCACGCCTGAATCCTGCCTGATATTCTCCTAGAAACGTTTCCGTGTAAGGCTTCGATCTCTCGTGCAAAATGTTTGGTACCTCTTTTTACTGGATTTATAAGAAGATACTGCTACAGGGCAGATTGAAATTAGTCATTGATTCGTCGATGGACTGATGGGAACTCTCAGTCCTTTTCCTTTACAAAAGTTTGTTTCAAACTAGAATTCATTTTATCGATGTAGTATGTTTCTGATGTATTACCATTTCTTTCAGGATTATTATAGTAGGAATTAGATAGTAGAAGTAAAGAGCGATCTCTTGAAATAACTTTTTTTCTGAGGGAATTCGAAAGTGATTCGTTTTTTGACCAGTAGTGTGAAATAGATGGTACTTTATTGTAACACATATCCATAGTACAATTACCGTCATTATTTAGTACATATCTATTTTTTTCGTATTTAATTTTATATTTCTCTTTTTCGGAAGTACTGCTATTCTTTGGTTTGTGTAGGAAGCAGTATTCATAAATAAACTACGCGAAAATAATTTTAGAAAATTATCTACAGGACAAGAATCTTTATCAATATTTAGTATTGATAAAGACGTGATGTGTAGGTTGCGTACACATCACGTCTTCACGTACTACAATGTCTAAAAATACGGATGCATTCAAATAACATGCGATTGGGGACAAACAGACGCCAGCAGATTTTTTAAAATCCACTGGGACATATAAAAATGTCAAATCTTTTAAGTAAGATTAAAACTAATAATTAGGAGTTGCATATTGAACGACAGTAAATACATGTACTTAAGAATCAATTTTGTCTACATACACATTTAAATAATTTTCTTCTATTTCCAGAATAGCTCAACCATTCTTGATATCAAAGCTGGTCTCGTACTTCCAAGATGGCGTCAAAAGCGATAATATTGTGGTTTGTGCCATTACTTTAATTATTGTCACATTTGCTCAAGTAGTGAGCATACATCATTATCAGTTAAGAGTTATGGTTTTAGGAATGAAAATAAGAGTAGCAGCATGTGCTATAATATACAGAAAAGCCCTAAAACTAAGTAAAACAGCTTTATCAGAAACCACCGTCGGTCAGATGGTAAATTTATTATCGAACGATGTGGGAAGATTCGACTTTAGTGGCCAACATATTCATTATCTTTGGTTATCACCTTGTGTTGGAGTCGTTTGTGCTATTTTACTTTATAAGGAAACTGGTCTAGCTGGTTTGTCTGGAATGATGTTCTTATTGTGCTTTGTTCCTGCACAAGGTAAGTAAATAAATATCACAATATACATACAAAAATTAATTAAAACATTGTATGCGTCTCTGGAGGGCGAGCCGTAATATTATTTTCGAACTACAACATGTGGCACTTCGAGAGTCCTATAAAAATGGACCATTGAAATGAGTTGTATGACCGTTTTGTAAAGAATTTAGTTTAAAGATGTGAATAGAATACAAAAAGACAGTATTCGAATTATATTTAGTGAGTTAACGTTTAGCTTTTGTAAAAAAAACAGGATTATACAGCTTTATCGAATCATCGTAATTTTCATTATAAAAAAAACGGGTGTGGCAGTCCAGTGGGACTGCCTGTAGAAGTTACACTTCTATACACGCATTCGCCGTTACAAATTTATTTGGGAGTCAATCTGTACAATCATTACATATGTAATGCTATAGGTAAGACATAGCAGAAAGAGAAACAGAATTAATAACAACTTACTAACAATTAATAAACAATATTTGACCTGTAATAGGAGTATAGTAAATGAAGGATTGAATCAATATTTTGATGAAAATGTATATTTTTATTTTCATATATTTATGAAAGGAGTTGACTGCAAAGATTTTTTACACATACTCTGCAGTAAAATTCATTGTTTATTTTGTTATTAATATAAAAATACAATACACTGCAACATAATTTAATATAATAATACAATACAATTTAAAATGCAATATTTATAAGTATTTAAAAATGACAATAATATACATAAAAAATACACTAGAATACAGTGCAACATAATTCAATATAATAATACAATATAAATTAAAATGCAATATTCATAAGTATTTAAAAATGACAATAATATACATAACTTTTCTACTTACGTATGTTTTTAATTTACCATGTAATAATATTAATAAAAAGTCCTCCCCGACTGGGAATCGAACCCCGGTCTCCCGCGTGACAGGCTGGGATACTGACTACTATACTACCGAGGACATGACACAAACGTATTTCAAAATTGACAGTTCTGGGTCATACAGTGATTTATTGAGATTATTATTTTGAAATACAAAAGACTAATTTAATTATGAACATTTAATAAATAATACAAAACATATCACATAAATAATAATATTAATAAATATTTTATTATATATGTAATATTATATGTATATATATATATATATATATATATATATATATATATATATAATATATATATAATATTAAATATATATACAAAAGGAACATTTTTATATTCGAGAGAGGAAGAGAGAGAAAATATATCTTCTGTCTCTCTCTTACTCATTATCTTACATATGTAATGGTTTCACAGATTCACTCCCATACAAATTTCCAACGTGGAGCGCGCGTATAGAAGTATAACTTCAATAAACCCTAAAAGCCCTGAGATTAATTGAATGTGTTCTTTCGAAAAGGCCACATCTCCATTAATTTCACAAAATGAGTCAACTGCACCATTTTGTTCAGAATATCCTTGAAGCTTTATTACACGTGAAAACGCCACATCTCCGCTGTTCGTTACTATTAATCTTGACAGCCATATTTCTCTGTTTATTTTGAAAAGGCCACTTCTCTCGAAACAAACTGCGCGCGCCGAACATGTGATTTAGTGGTTACGGTCGCGGACCTTCCTAGTTTCCTAGACCAGTTGACGATTATTTTTAGTACGATTAGGTTCCATTGTGTATTGTTATACAAAAATGAGTAGCTCTGATATTGAAACCAGTGTCATAATTAAAAATAAACAAAGGAAAGAAAGAAAGGTATTATTAATCGGACCCTGTATAAAAGTGAAGTTAATAAGAAGGCTAAAGTTAAGGGCCAAGCCCATATTAATCACGTGGGAAAACAAGTTATGGCGCGAAAAACTGGAATCGACTGTACTTGTCGCAAGAAGTGTTGTGAACATTCTTCGGAAATGGACAAGAATGCATTGTTTACATCGTTGCATGACTTTGATGACAAAAACTCACAAGGCTCATACTTACAAAATATGATCGAAGTAACTCCCATTAAGAGAATGAGAAAATCTGAGAATTCCATTAAACGTATTGAGAGACCCAATAATTTTTTGTTTCATGTTTGTTTAAAAGGAGTACGTAAGCAAGTATATAAGAAAGCTTTCTTAAGTTTATATGGTGTTGGAGAAAAGCATGTTAGAAGATTATGCCACCTACTAGTGACTGGATCCACTCCAAGAGATAACAGAGGTAAGTCTGTTAAATCTAGGCATAATTGGTGACCAGATGAATTATGCTTTCAAATACGTGAGCACATACAATCGTTTGACGTAAAGAAAGTCCATTATGCTAATATATTAAAAAAGTATTTACCTGCTACTTTGGATGTCAAACAAATGCATAAAATGTTTATCGAAAAATTTCCGGAATCTAAAGTGAAATACAGTTTTTATTTGAAGTAATTTCATGAAAATTTTACATACTCTTTTGGTCGTCCTCAAGTTGGTGTATGTTCTGCTTGTGAAGAAGTTGGCCAGAAAGTTAAAAGTACCACTCTCAACGACATTGCAAAACGAGTTGCTGTTACAGAACAACTAGTTCACAAAAATAGGGCAAAAATAAAAGAAATTTTATAAAAAACTGGAGCAGATTAAAAAACTTTCTTCAGAGACAGACGAGATACTAGGAATCTCCATATGTAAAATTTGCCTATACCTGACATACCTGTATAGGAATTTTTTTATTATCAGCAGTTATGGGTTTTTGAATTCAGTATACACAACTTAAAAATAGAAGAAGCTAAATTTTTTTCCTATCACGAGGGCGAGGCCCACTTTCACATTTTTCATTATTTTTCAATCAGAGGTCATTCCTCCCGTGCGATAGAGACTTCGGTGTAGCAAAAAGACTCATTTGCAAGCAGGACCGAATTTTTCTTCCCGAAGAATATTACGAATTGATAAAAAAAAAAAGTCAAGAAAATCACTTTTTTCTATAGAACTGGTAAAAAATGAAACAATTTTTTGGAATTCAAAAAATGGTGGCCCATGCATTATAAGAAAACCTTACTCTCCATTGACTCCTATGGGAAAAAAACCAAACATGAGAAAACAACTTTTCAAATTTCTCAATATAATGAGTTCGAACATGACAACAAAAAACCAGGAATTGTTAAAGTACGTCCATTTATCGATGGGCTTATGTTTCATGAATTTTCCTTGGGAAAACCAGCTGCAGTTTGTCCTAGTTTGCCAACAGAGTCTGCTTACACAGAAAAAATTCCTATTAATTCGAAAAAAAATGAACATCAAAAAACTTGTACAATATGTGCCAGAAGACATAATGTTTTTTTATAATGAGCTGATTTTATGGCCTACCACTAAAGGTCGTGGCATATCGTGCACGTTGCGTTTCCAGCACATATCGTTTCCGAAAAATATAATTTAAATGGTTTTAAATATGAACAACGCACACTGTCCGGAACATTGCGTTTCAGACACTTGTTCAGTATATTCGAACACAATATTTTACTGATGCCGACGGCTGCGTAACGAGTCGTAACCGGTTTGTAAGGATAATTTTAATTAGATACCCGTCGTTTTCCCCTTGTTTTTTATTTAAGTCTTTGTTTGATTTTGATACAGAGTATTTAAAAAAAAAATAATTTTCGAGGCTGTTTTTAATAGGAATTTAATAATAATTAATAGGTTTAACAATTATTTTAGAATGAATAGGATTCAGTTTAAATATGTTTTAAATTTAATTTCACCTTCAGTTAAAAAACAAAATACTACATTTAACGAAGCCATACATATCAAACCAAAAAGTATTTTTAAAAAGAAGAGGTATCACTTCCGTACAAAAGTCATAATTGTTTATCACTTCCGTGATTAATTGTCACAAAGCAATAAAAACACATGCATAAATGACAAAATAGCCTCGAAAATTATTTTTTTTAATACTCTACATATATCAAAATCAAACAAGTTCCTAAATAAACAACAAGGGGAGAACGACGGACATCTAATGCACATTATCCTTACCAACCGGTTACGACCTATGTCCCGGACAGTGTGCGTTATTCATATTTAAAACCATTTAAATTATATTTTTCGGAAACTAAACGCTATGTGCTGGAAACGCAACGTGCACGATAATATGCCACGACCTTAATAGTGATGAACCACCAGAGGAAGATTACTAAAAGACTATTTCTTAACCTTCAACATATTTTTTTGCCACCTAATAAATTTTTTTTTAATAATATTGGAGTTTTCTATTATTAATCATAAAATCATCAGTGTTTGTTTGGAAAAGGGCACAACTCCAAGAACTAAATTATTTTTTACAGTATACCTATCTTTTTTATGTTGGATTTATTAATAAAACTTCGTCATGCATGAAATTTTGAGACTTTACTCCGAAAAGAGAAAGATATCTTCATTAATACCAAAATGAAACGTTTTTGTCGTTTCCTGTAAAATTAATATTTCTGGAGTTGTGGCCTTTTCGAAATAACCGATTCAATTACTATTAGTATAACATCGTATATGTTCGGCTACTCCACGTATTAATATGTTATAACATGTATTTTAAATCGTCTCATCCTATACACGGTGCGACAGATAAACGACCGATAAGAAATATCCCGAGAACTAAATATAACTGAATCATGAAAATTGGATTAAAGGGGTTTTCAAGAGTGAACTATTTAATGAAAATATTTTAATCTATTTTCTATTTCCGGTTATACCTCATAACTTCGTTTTTTTAATAGAACACTCTGCATATTTTTTAATTTTAGAAAGATTCACCTTATTCTGAACATTTTTGTTAATACTTCCCTATTTCTCTTGTTAACTGTTTCTGAGTTATAATGGTTTTTAAAGGAAAATTGCACTTTTTTACGATTTATATCAACTTCAGTATCCTTTTATGCAACCTGAATCTTCTTCTTAACGTGCCCTATCAAGTACCCTTGACGTTGGCGATTAACATGGCGAAACTGTCTCTGTCTTGAGCTATTCTAAAGAGTTGCTCAGCTTTCCTCATTCCTGTCCACTCCCTGATATTCTTCAACCAAGAGGCCTGCTTTCTACCAATTCCTCTGCGTCCTTCGATTTTACCCATCATAATAAGTTGAACAATATTATATCGGTCTCCCCTTACTACGTGTCCAAAATAGGTCATCTTTCTACATTTGATGTTATCAAGCAGCTCGCGAGGAGCATTTGCTCTCTCAAGGACTGCCACATTTGTCAGCATAGCCGTCCATGGAATTTTTAGTATACGTCTGTGCAGCCACATTTCAAAGACCTCCAGACGATTAATGGTGGATATATTTAATGTCCATGCTTCGACAGCGTATAAGAGGACTGACCAAATGTAGCATTTAACCATGCGCTTTCGAAGTTGAAGTTGCAAGTTATCATTACAGAAGAATAACTTCATTTTTAAAAAATGTCGTGCGGGCTATCTCGATTCTACGTTTTATCTCTTGATCTGGATCTAGTTGTTCAGTAATATGGCAACCAAGATAATTAAAACTGGACACTCTTTGAATTATATGACCATCAACATATAATCGTGCATCTTGATGTGCTAAACGGCTAAACACCATGTGTTTTGTTTTTGAACAATTTATGTTTAGGCCATCACTAGGTTCATCACTTAAAATAACTGTATCGTCTGCATATCTGATTGTATTTATCAGAATTCCATTACCTTTCACGCCCCATTCCAAATTATGCAGCGCTTCTTTAAATATTCTATCTGAATATAAATTAAATAACAGTGGGGATAGTATACAACCCTGTCTGACACCTCTTTGTATTTTACATATTTCTGTTTATTTTCCGTTTATGCGAGCTGTCGCTGTTTGACGCAAGTATAACTTTTCTATGAATCGTATGTCTTGACTATCAACTCCTTTATCTTTTAATATTGTAATTAATTTGAGATGCTGCACTATATCAAAGGCCTTTTCATAGTCAAGAAATACAGCAAAGACGTCTTTCCTTTGATCTCGACATTTCTGCAGTAATACATTTAGTGCAAAGAGGGCGTCCCGAGTTCCCAGTCCATTTCTGAAGCCAAATTGTGTTTCATCCTGGTCTTCTTCACATTTATCTCTGATTCTACTGTGGATGATGCGTAGAAATATTTTCAAAGTGTGGCTCATAAGGCTTATTCTATAATAGCTACAGTTTTTCGGACGTTGTTTTTTTGGTAGTGTTATGAATTCGGACTTTAACCAATCTTCAGGGATATCACCAGTCGAATAAACATCATTGAAAAGCTTGACCAGTATTCCAATGTTTTCCTCATTTATAAGCTTTAACATCTCTGTCGGTATGTTATGAGGGCTAACGGCTTTCTTGTTCTTTGCTAACTTCATAGCATGCAGTATTTCTGATTTTAGTATTTCTGGTCCTTCACCTTCAACTAAAGTCTCCAGCTCTTCGGGTCTATCATCATTATACAGTTCACTTATATAATTACACCAAGTTGTTCGAATTTCATGTTCGTCTATTATCATTTTTCCCGACGAATTTCATTGTTTAAGTCATTTTCTATTAACATTTTGTTGGATATTGGGATATTTAATTTTGGTGTTTTAGGGCTTTCTTGGACTTTTTTGAGCTTCACTTTGATGTCAGTTATTACAGGATTATGGTCTGGACCGATATCTGCACCAGGATATGTCGTTACTCTGGTGACGCCGTTCTTAAATCTCTTGTTTACCAGAATATAGTCTATCTGATTTCTAATCATATGTAGTGAATTATCTCCTGGTCCCCTCCATGTGTATAACCTTCTTTTGTGTAATTTGAACCATGTATTTGCCATTATCATGTCATGTTCTTGACAGAACTGCTATAATCTATCGCCTCTTCCATTGCTCTCTATTCTCTATTCTGAACATTTTTGTTAATACTTCCCTATTCCTCTTGTTAACTGTTTCTGAGTTATAATGGTTTTTAAAGGAAAATTGCACTTTTTTACGATTTATATCAACTTCAATATCCTTTTATGCAACCTGAATAAAAAATTAAAATCCTTAGAAACTTAAAAGACACATGCAGCTTTATCGTTTGCTGTATAAAGTTGCCTTTTTAATTATACAGGGTGCAGTCAACATTGGCATAAAACCGGCATCCCAAATTTCGCCTAATTACTTTTTTCACACTCCCTGTATGTGATTCATTATTTTAGAAAAATACATTTCTAACTATCCATTTGTATTAGTATTCCAATACCTATCTCTTAAAGTTTTTAAATAAATTATCTTTATATACTTTTTTCACAAAATTTTTTTTATAGACTATTTTGTGTTAATTTACAACTTTCATATTGTAGGTTAAACCTTGATTAATTCAAAATATACTATCAAAGAAAATAGGCACTAGCTTATTAATGTAATAAATGTTTAAAATGTTGCCTATCAACTTCCAAACATTTATGAACTCTTTTAATCAGCTTTTCATTAGTAGCTGTTGATATTGGTTCTTGATCTACTTGGTTAAAAACTTAAAGGACTTTATTTATCATATCTTCTTTAGAAGTAACAGGTTTAGAGAATACCTTATTTTTAATATATCCCCAAACCTAGTAATCTAACGGTGTCCATTGTGGGGATCTTGGTGGTCAGAGAAACTGACTTTATTAGCTATCCATGTATCGTTAAATATTTCATTAAGCAATGACCGACTTCTCGAATATTGTAAGCCGCTGCTCCATCTTGCTGAAACCAAGCCTCGTTAGGTTAAGTAAAGCGTTCAGTGCTGGTACAATTACTTGCATAAAATGTTACAGTAACTCCCTTCGTTGGTGTGTAAAGGGGGTAGTGAGGCGCAATACATGATGCCGTATCCTGTTGGCATCACTTAGCCTATCCTACTCAATTCCTATCTTCACCTCCAAGGCGGTACACGCCGGTAACCTGAGCAACCCCACTGGAGATTGGGTAACCAACCCCCAGTGGAAGGTGGGGTCAGGGCTGACGAAGAAGGGAGTCTTGGTCCGTTGACGAATAGGGGGTTGGGCTGAAGGTTAACTACCTTCTCCTAGAAAAACCATGAGTTATGAACGTTGAAGGAAGAGAAGCCGGACTGATCAAACGACGACGACTGTGCGAGAAAAAGGAACACGATTTGAGGGTTGCGACATGGAATATTCGTACCTTATATAGATTGGGAGCTCTCCAAAATCTCCTAAATGAACTAGACAAATACAAAATAGACATAACTGCCATACAAGAAATGAGGTGGATTGGAAACAATGTAATGGAAAAAAGAAGCCATACGATTTTCTACAGCTGCGATCCTAAAGATCACGTCTTGGGCACAGGATTCATAGTAAACAAGAGAGTAAAGCATACTATAAGATATTTCAGAGCCATTAGTCCAAGAATGTGCATTTTAAGAGTTAAAGGTCGTTTCTTTAACTACAGTCTAATTAATGCGCATGCCTCGACAGAAGAAAAAGAAGAGGAAATTAAAGAAGAGTTTTATGACGAATTAGAGTCCGCATATCAGTTATGCCCAAAAAATGATATAAAAATAATCTATGGAGACCTAAACGCCAAAGTTGGAAAAGAACAGCAATTCTAACCCACAATAGGTAGGCACAGTCTCCATGAGCAATCAAATGACAATGGCAATAGGTTAATAAACCTAGCAAGATCACTTAACATGGTGATTGCCAGCACGTACTTCGCTCGCAAAGATATACACAAAGGTACCTGGAAATCCCCGGATGGACTTACAGTAAATATGATAGATCATGTTATTGTAGACTCGAGACACAAATCGAATATAATAAACGTCCGCACCAGAAGAGGGGCAAATGCGGATTCTGATCACTACCTGGTCGAAAGTAGGGTAAGGGCTAGAATTTCAAACATCAAAAAGGAAAGAGGCTCTAAACATGAACGATACAAGGTAGAAAGACTCAAAGAAACAAACAAAAATAAAGAGTATAAAGAAAAGATAAACAACAAACTAGAAAACAGAATAACACATGAAGAGAGACCTAATAAAAGAGGCAGCTAAAGAAGTACTAGGCATAAAAGGTAGAGAAAGAAAAACAAGAACGAATGACTGGTTTGACAAGGAATGTCAGATCATCACAGACAAAAAAAACAGAGCATATTTACTGATGCAACAGGGGCACAGAACCAGACAAGCAGAGGAAGAATATAAACGACTACGCAAAGAAGAAAAGAAAACTCACCGAAGAAAAAAGAGAGAATATATGAACAAAGAACTTCAAGAACTACAAGAACTAAGTAAATAAACAGAGACAAGAAAATTTTATCAGAGACTAAACAAAAGCAGAAAAGACTTCAAACTGAGAACAACGATGTGTAGAGATAAGGAAGGTAATATATTGACAGAACAGCAAGAGATACTAAGTAGATGGACAGAACATTTTACGGAAAAGTTTGAAGGAGATCAGAGAGAGACGACCCCTGACATACCATTAGACCAAGCAGACAACAGAGAAAAGACTCCACCAACAATAGCCGAGATTAGAGCAGCAGTAGAAAAATTAAAGAACAATAAAGCACCGGGATCGGACCAAATAGCATCGGAGTTACTAAAGGAAGGAGGAGACGCACTACAAAAAATAATACATGAATTGATAACAAAGATATGGTCGAATAAACAGCTACCAACGGAGTGGAATAGCGGTATTATTGTACCATTACATAAAAAATAAAATCAGTTAGAATGTGGAAACTACCGTGGAATCACGCTGCTGAATGCAGCATACAAAATAATGTCCAATGTCATTTATGAAAGACTTAGACCACAGGCTGAAAAAATAGTTGGCAAATACCAAAGTCGCTTCTGTAGACAGAAGTCAACAATAGACCAGATATTTGTTCTGCGACAGATCCTCGAAAAAACAAGTAAATATAACATCGAAACACATCATCTCTTCATAGACTTTGAAAGCGCATATGACAATATAAACCGAGAATTCTTAATAAAAGCAATGAAAGAATTTAATATACCAACACAACTAATAGAACTGATAAAAGAATCTCTAAAAGTAGAAAGTAGAATCCGGATATAAAATGAATTAACGGAAACAATAGATGTGAAAAAGGGACTACGCCAGGGAGACGCTCTATCATGCATCTTGTTCAACATCGTACTCGAGAAAATACTGAGGGACACAACAGTCAATACACGAGGAACAATCATTAATAAAAGCGTGCAAATACTAGCATTTGCAGATGATGTTGACATAATCGCAAGATCAAGAAGAAAAATGATAGAGGCATACAACCAAATAGAACGAGCTGCACAAAATAGTGGTCTTAAAATCAATCAGACCAAAACAAAATATATGCAGGTAAGTAAAAACGCAGAAATAAGGCAGCCACAAAATATAACAATAGGAGAATACAACATAGAGGGGGTAAAAAACTTTATATACTTGGGATCCCTAGTCACGTCTGATAATAACGTTACGGAGGAAGTGAAGAGGCGAATATTTATTGCAAATAAATGTTACCATGGGTTAATTAGACAACTAAGATCAGATAACGTCGCAAGAAAGACAAAATGCCAAATATATAAAACCCTAATAAGAACGGTACTCACATATGGCTCAGAAACCTGGACACTCACTAAAAGAGAGGAAACGTTGTTAGCCACCTTCGAAAGAAAAATCTTGCGACACATATATAAGGGCACAAAAGAAAACGGAATATGGCGAAGACGATACAACTCTGAACTATACAAAATACACCAGGATCCGGATATTATCACATTCATTAAAATAGGACGGCTGCGTTGGATAGGACATGTAGAAAGAATGGAAGAAGGCGAAATACCAAACAAAATATTCAAATAGATGCCAGTAGGAAAAAGAACAAGAGGAAGACCGAAACTGAGATACTTAGAACAAATAGAAAATGATATAACAACCTTAAAAATAAAAAACTGGAGAAAAAAAACACGAAACAGATCAGAATGGAGAAGAATCCTGGAACAGGCCAAGACCCAAAAAAGGTTGTGTCGAGCCAGTGATGATGATGAACTCCCTTCGTTCAAATTTTTGTCATAAATCATGAGAGCGAATATTTTATTATTTTTTACAGAACAAAAAACATTAATTGAAAAGGACGCTTAAAGTTTACTATTACACGTATTTCGTCACTCCAGAAGTGACTTATGACGGTTAATAGGCGAATAAAAAAATACTTAATAGAAAAAAGAAGACAGCAATCAAATAGACAGAATGATTATTGGGTCAAATAATTGTGGTCTGACCATGTAAAAGATGGAGAGAAAAAATATCATGTAGGCACAGTCCAAGAAAACAGAAGCCGCAGAATTGCCTAATAAAAAGAGAGAAAAATAAAAACAACAACAACAAAGCTTAGTGGGAAGCTAATTTCAAATCTGAGGTACTATATCTGATGTTTCATTCTAAAGATAATACACCATATATATATTGTTAGCATCATAATTGACTCATCTGATGTTCTAGCTATAGAAAAAAGTATTACAAATATGGTATATCACTCAAATCATAGACTACTTTTACAACTGCATGGAGGCTTAATCAATATCAATATTATACAGGTCTATGCTCCAATAGCGAATAAACCCGATATTGAAATTGAACAGTTCTATAGGGATCTAAGTCTTAATGCAACTCACGAAAAAACATGAAATAGCCATAGCCATGATAATGCCATAGGTAGAAATGACAACGAATACAAAAAGTTGCATAAGACTATACTAAAGGAGATAATTATCAATAATATCAAAGCGGGAGTTACCGTTAACGGAAAATTAATTAACAACTTACGATATGCAGACGACACTGTGATCATGGCAACGAGTATAGAAGATCTATAACATCTTTTGAATTAGACTGAAAACGCTACGTAACATCTTTCATCTAAAGGACATGTTTTAAACGAGTTCGCTACTTGGACAGCTTTCATCAAGTTTACCAATTTATTACTTGCTATAAATTGTCGTGCACTTTTAAAAAAAGTGTCAAATGATTTAAAAAATTATAATGTGCACGACAATTTATAGCAAGTAATAAATTGGTAAACTTGATGAAAGCTGTCCAAGTAGCGAACTTGTTTAAAACATCTCCTTTAGATGAAAGATGTTACGTAGCATTTTCAGTCTAATTCAAAATATAATTGATTCAGAAAAAGAATACAGTAATAAAAACTACAATATCTTATCGATAGGCTGAGATGGGAATTACTATAATCGCTAAAAAAACGGAGTACATGCTAATTAAAAAAAGACCACAAAATATACATCACCTATTGACAATCAATGGTAACGTGATAGAACAAGTAGAAAAATATCAGTACTTGGGAGATCAATGAAACCAATGATCATAATGCAAAAATAAACAGGCGAATAGAGATTGCCAGATCAGCATTTATACGAATGAAGCCACTCCTAACGTGCAAAAATCTAAATTTGGAGATCCATTCGCTGTTATATATTTTCAATATTATTATATGGAGCTGAGAGTTGGACATTTAAATAATGCAATTTAAAAAGAATCGAGGCTTTCGAACTCTGGTTATACCGCAGAGTATTAAAAATATCATGGACTGATAGAATTACAAATAAAGAAGTACCGGAGAGGGTTGGTAAAGAAACAGAACTAATCACCACTATACAAACCAGAAAACTGGAATACCTAGGCCACGTGATGAGGGAACCAAAATATGAAATTTTGAGACTCATCATACAGGGAAAAATTCAAGGAAGAAGATCTGTTGGCCGAAGGCAGAACTTATGGTTGAAGAATCTGAAGAAGCTCAAAAATAAAAATAGCCATTAGGATTGCTAACCTCCGTAGGGAGACAGCACTCTAAAAAGAAGAAAGGAGATAAAAGGAGCAAAAGAAGCATTTCTGACGGAAAAATGTACGGAAATTGAAACACTACAACGCAAATGTGACGATGTCCATATACACAAAAAAATTAAAGAGGTACAGAACACCAGAAAACAACGCAATACAGGTATAGTTATAAACATTGGAAACCACATTTTGACTACCATTTAAGATAAATTACGAAGATAGAAAGAATATATGCAAGAATTATTCAAAGATGCAGCACGAAGTCCAACTCAAATAAACAATCCCTACGGCCCAGATATAACAAACAAAGAAGTAACTATGGCCATTAAGCGGATTAAAGATGGGAAATCACCAGAACCTGATGAGGTGCATGATGAAATTTAAAGCTATTAGAGGCACATCAAATTACAGCTCTTACGAAGCTATTCAACAATATCTACGAGACGGGTTACTTACCAAAAGACTGGCTACTATCAATATTCATTCTACTTCTAAAAAAGCCAGAAAATGTCAAGAACATAGATCAATTACTTTGATGAAACATGTACTTAAAATACTTCACTCGCGCATATACACCTGAATTAAAAGAACATCAGGGCTCGATGTTAAAGATATAAGACTTATCTCAAACTTATATCTCCAACAAAAAGCAACAGTGTGATTAGAAAACGAACTGTCCGAGATCTTCACAGTCGAAAAAGGAGTTAGACAGGGTTGCATATCGTCACCGGCATTATTGAACATATACTCTGAAAAAATCTTTAGAGAAGCCTTAGACGAATCATAAGATGGGATTACTGTAAATGGCCAAGTTATAAACAATATTAGATATGCAGACGATACAGTGTTGCTGCAGATAGTGCGCAAGGGCTTTAAAGGATGATGGATTACTTTACAAAAACATGTAACAAATACGGCCTAAAACTAAATTGCAAGAAGACAAAAATAATGATCATAAGTAAGAACACCAACATAAACGCCCAAGTTATAATAGGCGATACACCGTTAGAAAGAGTGGAAAAAATATGCTATTTGGGCTGCAATATTAAGGATATTTGGGATCACAGCTATAAAATAAAGACTCATATTTAATAAGTAAGAAGCTCTTTCAACATCCTTAGGAAGATTCTCTGCAACGTATCTTTAAGTATTAATATACGAATAAGAATTCTTAGATGTTATGTCTTTAGTGTCATCCTCTATGGAGTAGAAAGCTAGAGCTTTACAGAAGATGCCATAAAACGATTAGAGGTATTTGAAATGTGGTGCTACCGACGTATGTTGAGGGTCTCATATATACACCACATAAGTAACATATATAACTATTCTCCAGAAGGTAAGAAAAGACAAAGAAATTATTAACACCGAGAAGAACACAAAATCTACTTACTTTGGCCACATCATGCGTAATGATAAATAACGACTTCTACAGTTGATTCTACAAGGCAAGATTGACGGTAAGAGAGGCTCTGGACGTAGACGTATATCCTGGCTGGCCAATCTTAGGAAGTGGACTGGTTTAACGTCAACTGATCTATTTCAAGCTGCTGTGAATAGAATAAGATGGGTCAATGTGGTCGTCAACATCTCTAGAAGATAGGCAGATTTAGAAGAAGCGATAATACTCGGAGATTTTAATGCAAAAGAAGGAAGAGGCAAAGTTAAAAACAGCACTGGTAAACATGGATTGGGAGTGCGGAATGAAAGGGACGACGGGCTGCTTAAGTTCGGTCAATAACAGAAGGTGGGTGTTATGAATACATGGTTCAAACTACCAGCTCACAGATTATATACATAGAAATTGCTACAAGAAATAAAATAAACTTGTATTAGAAATAAGATACATAATGATTGATGAAAGATACCTAAATACCTCGATAAGTGCAAAAACCTACCCCGTTGCAGATGTTACGGGATTGCTGCAAAAAAGTACTTTTTTTAATGCATTTATTTCTAAAAATGTTCATGTTAATAAATTTATATCTAATTTTTATTTGTTTTAGTTTATATGGCGAAATTGACGTCGCAATTTAGATTAAAAACAGCTTTAAAGACTGACGAAAGAATAAGACTGATGAACGAAATTATCTCAGGAATCCAGGTTATTAAAATGTATACATGGGAAAAACCATTCGCCAAATTGATTGAATTCATCAGGAAGTAAGTATTTTGTGGCATAATATTACCTTTACTGTCATAAATATGCATTCTATTGCCAAGAATTGTTACCCTGTGCACCAAATTCTTATTTCTCAAGATTGTTATTTATTATTGATGATATTAGCTACTAATACTTAAATTTATGTATAAAATAGTAGATGTTTAACTTACACCAAGCAGAAGAAATCTTCACTTTTCTCGGTTAGGTCCATACTTGGTTATTTATGGTTCTATGTCTAATTATTCCTCTCATTCCTTCCCTCCGTTCTAATGCTGGTCTTTCTCTTCTTTTTCTATTCCATGGAACATAGTTCACCTGTTTTGTCCATCGTTCGTCTTTCATTCGCATTACGTGCCCGTACCATAAAATTTGTTTGGATTTTATTGTATCTACGGTATTGTAAATTGGTCCACTACGGTGGACCAAAAAAATCTTGGAGTGGAGACCGAGAGCGGATAGACGAAACCCGGGAAAACCACCCACAACATGGACTGACGACATAAAGAGGATTTGTACCAACTGTACCAAGGTTTTTCGAGGAGGCCTATGTTCAGCAGTGGACGACTATGGGCTGATGATGATAATGATGATGACGGTATAGTAAATCCTTTCCATTCTTTTTCTTATTTCTTCATTTGGAATGTGTTCAATGTGTTGGCTTTTCGATACGCTCTTCTTAGATAGTTTCCATTTTCATCCATTTCTACCGCTTTTAGTATTTTCTTCTTTTATCGTTATTTGCCAAAACTCAGATCCTCTTTTTTCTTCTTCTTCTTTTTATGTAGACATGACTCTGTTTTTTAATGTGCCTTCAGTAACTTGTCATTTCTTCGTTTTCGTGGTCTCCCTACTGATCGTCTTCCTATTAAGGAACCATCTCTTATCGTCTTCACTATTCTATTTGTTGTTATTCAGCTTATGTCATCGTTCCATTCTACTTTCCTATTTATTATCCAGTTCTTGATGTTCTGCACCTTGCATCTGCGTCGTATATTTGTCTAGCTAATAGAGCTACTTCTAGCTCTGCCCCATAGTGTCTTGCCATCAATTTTTCTAAGTGTTTTCACCTCTGCTGTTTCTAAAATCCTTTTTGTCCTCTCTGTGGCAGGTCGTATTTCTGCCGCGTATGTCAATGATATAAATTGGTTAATTGTTCTTGTCTTCTAGCACCCGCCACAGCTTTGCTAATAATATACTATAATAAGCTGTTTGAGGGTAATAAATACCATGTGTATTTTCACAGTGTGTCCCAAGTTCTTTTCTATTGTTTATTTTGGATAGAACATATTACGAATTTCGCCCTTATTCTTGTAGAGGTTGTTAATATGTGGAGATGGAGTTAAATAGAAAAACTTCTTTATTACAGAAAGACGGTATAAGATTTAATTTCGACTGCAAAGCATCTACAAGCCGCTTATACGTATTTTAACCTCTTAAGGTCTCATCAGAACGATATATGCAGTTGCTCTAAATCGAAACAAAATCTCTCTTGTCATAGGACAATATAAAAATAATTATTAACTGACGTTCTGTATCTGTATCTGTAGACTAGGGAGGGCGAGTTAAGTTTCACAGCACTTAGGCCACAATTGACCCATTGTGCATCCTCCCAGGGAGCTGTCACCCTTAGCTCATTGTCCATCCTGCCAATTCTAGGAAGGTGGACAAGTCACCAGGAGACATCTCTCTTATGTGGGCAGGTGTTGGCCAGGACTCGACGAACGCGTACTCTCGTATTAACGATAACTCTGGGCATTCACATAGGACATGCTCTACAGTTTCGTCTTCTCGTTCACACTACCTACATAGAGGTGTGTCTGCTAGCCCCAGTGTGTGGAGGTGTTTGCTTAGTTGACAATGACCAGTTAAAAAACCAACTGCCAAACGTAGGTTTTTCCTGGTCATTCCCAAGTACTTCTTAGATGTTGACTCTTCAAGGTTACTTAGTGTTACCCTGGCAAGTTTACATCCTTTCCCTTCTTCTCATCTTTTTACGGTTTGCGCATGGGAGTGACATTTGACAATTTCCGCGATTGTTGTAGTTGACCAACCAAAAAGATCCCCATTAACTGACGTTACAATGCCATCTAATAACAACACTAGGAATTCTAAGATTTCCTACATGGCAAGACTAAATTCAAATCTTTACCACTGTGCTTTCTAAAACTTGCAAAGCAGACAGATTGATTGCAAATTTTAGATTCCCTTGCCGAGTAATTTATCAATCTGTCTCCTTTGCAAGTTTTAGAAAGCACAGTGGTAAAGATTTTAATTTAGTTTCGCCATGTAGGTTATTGGATGGCATTGTAACGTCTGTTAATAATTATTTTTATAATTATTGTTCTATGACGGAAGATATTTTGTTTCGATTCAGAGCAACTGCATTTCTGATGAAACCTAAAGAGGTTGAAATACGTATAAGCAGCTTGCAGACGCCCTGCAATCTAAATTAAATCTTATACTGTCTTTCTGTTTTAGTTCTTTACTGGGTTTTGAGTACTAGAAACTAAATTCACTAAGAATTTTTGCCGGGATGCCCGGCATGTGGAATGCAAATTATTGATTACCTTGTCGACTAATTCATCAATCTGTCTGCTTTGCAAGTTGTAGAAAGCACAGTGGTAAAAATTTGAATTTAGTTTCGTAATGTAGGAAATCGTAGAATTCCTAGTGTTGTTACTTCTTTATTAGTTTATCAAACGAAGAATTTGTGAAAATGCCAGTGTAACTAACGTAGACAACAACCTTGATGGCAAAAACTAGAAAGTTGCTTAAGTCAATAGAAATAAATAAAGAAATACAAGATGATATCCAGTTCAAATGATAACTGCCGTAAGCGCAACTGTGGGAGAAACTGATAGATAATATATGAAAGTAAGATTTATATCAAGTTGCAGTGCTTAGTCCTTATTTTTGCTCGTTATTGTTAGATCAGCGAACATATAATGACATACTAGAATACAACAGAATTTCGTCACAGATCAAGCTGAAAGTAAATAACACCAAAGCTTCACAATTTCGGGAGGTCACTTCTAGATTAAACTACCGAGACGTCCGCGCATTCTGAAGAAAATTCAAAACTATAACAAAACAAAACTCATTAAAGCCATCTCACCCACTGGTGAATAACCAAATTTTTATTTCAGACGCTCGGAAGGCACAAGGGTTTAATTATATCTCGAAAATGTATATGTTACTTCAAACGTCTTCTGATTCGACCTAACCTTTCAATAAACTACGAATCAATCAATCCAAGAGATACTCGAAACCCTCCAAAGTCCATAATAATTCCATGATATTCCACCTGTACATTAACAAACCCTCGAAAATCTTCGATAAATCTAATCAGTGCAAATCACTTACCAAACTCGACCCTTATATATCTTTCTTTTACGTCCTCGGTAAAGTCCTCGAGAGGATCCTCAATAGGCGAGCGGTTTACCCCTCAAAAGACGCTTAGAAACAGAATATACCAACTAAAATTCTTTTTGCATTTCTAATGCACCAAACCTTTTTATTCGATTCTATATATTTTTCCAAGATGGAATGTATTTTTTTTAAGTTTTACAAGTGAGCCGGCAATTGTTATTAACAAATAACTTATACAAAAAAGCGATTTCACCGAATTGCTTCGAAATCAATTTTTTTAGGTGTATCTCGTCAAAATAAACACTTTTTTTCTCCTGATAATTTTTCGAAAAATGCTTCCTTTTTGAGTTATTTGCATTTTTTTGTTGAAAAAATGCCTTAATTAGTGATTTTTGTGATTTTTTTTCTAAAAAACTACTAAATGAATTGCAATTCTACATAGCGTTATAATCTTTAAACCGTCGAGTACAAGTTAGAATATTTTGACAAGGATAATTTTTTTCTATCTTGCTAAAAACGTAAACCCAAATATTTCGAATATGCCTTTCGAGCAGTCTAGCGCTAAGTGTGTACAGCGGTTGCGGCGATACAGGCGTGCGGCGCGTAGAAATATTTGTTTAAATTTAAAAAATTAATTCAATACAAATATTACGTACAATTTATTAAAAAAAAAGATATTTCTAATTATTTTTATATAGACATATTATAATTAAAACAATTAAAATTAATTTTTTACAATGCTATAATAATGTAATTTTTCTTTTAATATACGTGGTGACTATATTATTGAATGTTTTATTACAGTAAAATACATTAAGCAATATATAATAAATTTTCATTGAAAAATATAATAAAATTAAAATATAATATTAATTATACATCGTTTTCATTGTCAATAATTTGAAAATTTTCGTCAACAGCAACAGGATTTCCATCTAATAAGCTGATTTCATTGTCTTTAATACAGTCGTCTTTAACATTTTTACAATTCTCTGGTGTACATGCACATACTGCGCAGCATTCTAAATTATAGGAAATACAATTACAATTTTTTGTAGAACATTTTCCGGTACATGAGCAGAAATACTTTTGTAACATATCTAAACTAGTTTCACCTTCAAAATAATTAAAATCGAAACAATTATTTTCCATTGTCCAACCATGGGTTAATGGATCAAGAGATGAAATAATATTGTTTTTTGCTTGAATCCATTCATTTATTTGCCACTTTGCTCTTAAGTTATGTTGTAATAATGCTGGTTTCGAAGGTGGTAATTTTTCATTAGATGCATTTTTTTTAGCGCCTACAGCACCTCAACCGCTGTACACGGTTAGTGGGATACTCTCGAAAGGCATATTCGAAATATTTGGGTCCACGTTTTTAGCGAGATAGAAACCATTTATCCTTGTCAAAATATTCTAACTTGTACTCGACGGTTTAAAGATTATAAAGCTATTTGTAAAATTGCAATTCATTTAGTAGTTTTTTAGAAAAAAAAATCCCAAAAATCACTAATTAAGGCATTTTTTCAACAAAAAAATGCAAATAACTCAAAAAGGAAGCATTTTTCAAAATTATCAAGAGAGAAAAAGTGTTTATTTTGATGAGATACACCTAAAAAAATTGATTTCGAAACAATTAGGTGAAATTGCTTTTTTGTATAAGTTATTTGTTAAGAACAATTGCCGGCCCACTTGTAAAAATTAAAAAAAAATACATTTCATCTTGGAAAAATATATAGAATCGAATAAAAAACGTTTGGTGCATTAGAAATGCAAAAAGAATTTTAGTCGGTTGATGCTCTGCTTATAGGGGTAAACCGCTCACCTACAAGAAGAGACTCATAAAAGTTACCACAGGAAACAACATCGTTCCCTCTTTCCAATTGGGCTTTACAGAATGTCGCTCTATTAGAACTTCGTTAACTGAAATCGTCATCCACATCCCCCAAAAATTTAATTACAAAAAAATTGCTTTATGCATTTTTCTTGATGTTAAGAAAGCCTTTGACAAAGTTTGGCATACCAAACTTATGAGAAAAGCTTAAGATCAGCCTGCCTATCCCTGTTGCCAAACTCTTCTATTCATTTTTCCTAAATAGGAGCATAAATATAGGGAAACAAATCTCTCGATACCTTTCAGTCCCAATGCAGAGGTACCTCAAGCTTCCATTTTTGTACCTACAATAGCGACTTACCTAACCCCAGAAAGACTAACACAATGAAGTCACTTTACGCAGAAGATACTGCTCTGTGAACAATATCTTATTCTTATTGCGCCGGATCCTTTAGAAAGTTGGCGATCCAAATGACAATTGTGGCTTTGAAAACTGCTGCACGATAGATTTCTGTGGATGAGTGGTCAAACCATGTTCTCAGGTCTTTCAGCCACGAGTTTTGGCGTCTTCCAACTGATCTTTTGCCCTGCACTTTCCCTTCAAATATGATTTGGAGTAATTCATATCTTTTACCTCCTAACACATGACCCAGGTATTTTATTTTCCTTTCTTTGATTATGCTGAGTAATTCTTTTTGTTTACTTATGCACCGACGTACCTCACCGTTGATAATTTTTGTACCCATGTAATTCTCAGCATCCGTCTCTATATATATAAAGTTCAAAGGCATCTTTTTTTCTCTCTCTCAGAGTCCATTGTCCAACTTTCACAGCCATACAACAAAACAGTAAACACATCTTGTAATAAATGTGTTTATGTTCATGAGTGTTTTCCTTACTTGTCTTATTCTTGATAGGATTTCTTTTTCACGAGATTCAAATGTCAAAAAAAAAATACGCTTGAACTCACATAAACAATTTCGACAGGTTGTTCTTGAGATGAAGAGTGATGCCTAGCCCAAACAAAACCCACGAATACTTTTTAAATGCCAAAATCTTAGTGGCTACAACGCAGAGTAAGAAGAAGAAAAAATTTATCTTATTTATCTGAGTACCTCAGCTTAGTAGCACAACATTGTATTGGCATGCTGACCTGCGAGCAACCCTAGATGGGTCAAGAAAAAGATTCAATCTTAACGCTGTATAGGGCAAATTTGGACGGGTGTACTCACCGGCTGCTAAGATTAGAAAGAAGTATTGTGAGTAAAGCCAATTAGAAACATACTTCCCCTTTATCCTAATATATTAACTATCGAACATGCCAACCATACGTCAAAGTCATTTTTCTCTGAGCAGGAATTGCACCAAAAAACATATCTGAACAAAATATTCGAGCAGAAAACGTCATAAAAATTTGCACATCTTTTGGTAATGTATTGATCAGAAAAAGCCTTGACTACATGGAAAAGAAAATGCGAAGGCATGGGAGTACCGGTACGGAACGAATACCTATATACGTTAAGCTTTGCAGACGATCAGGTAGTGATTGCACAAGACCAAGACGACCTCAGCTACATGATGAAGAAACTACAAGAAGAATATACCAAGGCTGGCCTAGATATTAACCTCGCGAAAACAGAGTACCTATCTACAAGTGAAGAAGACATAGAAGATCTACAGATTGATGACAACGTAACAATCAAAGGAAAGGATAAATTCAAATACCTGGGGTTTATAATCACGAAAAAGGCAACAACAGAGAAAGAAATTACACAAAGATTAGGACAAACAAGAACAGCAATCCGACAACTTAACTCAGTATGGTGGGATAGACACCTAAATATGAAGAGAAAAACGCAGATTTATAAAACATTAGTGCGAAGTATTATGACATATGGGGCTGAAAATTGGATCATAAACAAGAAAAACAGCAGTAAGATAGTAGCAACAGAGATGGAATGCCTGCGAAGATGCTGCAGAGTAACAAGAATGGATAGGAGAAGTAATGACGAAATAAAGCAAAGAACATCAATAGAAACAGACATACTAACATATATAGAACAAAAAATATTAAAGTGGTATGGACAAGTAAGAAGAACTAGCGACAGCAGATGGATAAAGAGAATAACCGAATGGAGCCCCATAGGAAGGAGGAAAAGAGGACGACCCCGAAAATCCTGGAGGAACGAAGTAGACGACGCCATGAGTAAGAGATGCCTAAACGATGGAGAATGGAACAACAGAGATAGATGGAAATGGTTGAGCGAGGGAAGGCAGTGAATACTGTAGAATCCCTAAATATATATTGATCAGACACCCAAAAAAGAAACTCACATATCTCATTGCTGACCTCTGTCAGCGAAAAACTCCATGGCGAATACTTGTACTTTCTGAAGGAAACTCAACTCTTTTACCGTCATTACCGGATGGTTTTTTGTGGTTTCCCGATCACATTGTACAATTATACCTGTACCTTTGGGGACGAAATAGTTGCAGCTATTCTTCAAGCTCAACACGTTTCATAAAAATTAATTCTGGAAAAAAAATTAACATCATTTCAAATTTCCATACCCCCTCGTTTCTACCTCTCACATCTCCTTCGCATATACACTGAACAATCATCACCAATGGTGAAAAAATCTTAACAGGAATGGCTATACACTTAACCCAAAAATACGTCTTAAAAAGGCAAAAGTGTTGACTAAACGGGGTACTCTAAAATCAAACTTATACACCCTCATACAAAATGGACAATCAAGCAGTAACACAAAATTTTAAAACTGTTCATGGGTGTTTAAGGTATGCATTTCTATTGTGAGTTGTTATTCTTTGTAAGTTCTCTCTAATGTACAAGAAAATGTAAACATTAACGAGATGTAATTATTTTAATTCGTATATTCTTTATAAATATAAACTTATTTTTTTTTTGTAGGAAGGAAATTGACCAAATAAGACATACCTCAATAATAAAGGCTCTGACTATAACCTTTAACATCGCACTATCACGAGCCGCTATACTCGTGTGCATCTTAACATACATATTATCAGGAAATGTTCTCACAGCATCATATGCCTTTACAGTAACGTCATATTATACATACGTGAGAGCCATAATCACTTTACAGTTTCCCCAAGCCATGACTCAACTTGCTGAGACATTAGTATCCATATCCAGGATACAAAAGTTCTTATTGTATGAAGAACTAGATGTAAAATATACACCAATGCTTAAACAAATCAACAATAACGAGCTTTTACAAAAAAACAAGCCAGATGTTATTGGAGTACGGCCTATAGGTATTAAAATAAAGAACGCAGCTGTAAAATGGGTCAAAAAACATCCAGAAAACACAATAGAAGAAATCAACTTTGAAGCCAGATCAAATCAACTAGTAGCCTTAGTAGGTCCAGTGGGTGCAGGAAAATCAACCCTCCTACAAGTTATTTTAAAAGAGCTGAAACCATTAGAGGGCACTGTAAAAGTAACTGGAACTGTTTCCTTTGCTTCGCAAGAACCTTGGGTATTCGCATCCAGTGTTCGCCAAAATATTCTCTTCGGAGAAACTTACAACGAAAAGAAATATTATGAAGTTTTAAGAGTGTGTGCTCTAGAAAAAGACTTAAAATTATTTCCGCATGGTGATAGAACTCTTATTGGGGAAAGAGGTACATCTTTAAGTGGTGGACAAAGAGCTAGAATCAATCTAGCCAGAGCTATTTACAAGGAAGCAGATATATATCTACTTGATGATCCTTTATCTGCAGTTGATACACAAGTTGGTAAACAAATATTTAATAGATGCATTTGTAACTATCTTAGGAAAAAATGTGTGGTGTTAGTAACACATCAATTACAATATTTATATAGAGCTAAGTTTATATACTTAATCGATGACGGTCGAATTCGAGCTTCCGGTACTTTCGAAAATTTAAAAAATGGTGATAACGCCTTTACAAAATTATTAGCCACCGCAACTGAAATGGATCAAATGGAGCGTGATAGGAAACTGTCAAAATCTGAATCTGTTACTTCGATAAATTACGAAGAAGAAGATTATATATCTATCGATCAACAAAAGGAAACGATTGGGTCTGGTGGAGTGTCTTGGAGAGTTTATGGAAATTATTTAAAGGCGGGAGGAAATTTGTGCAAAACTTTGATATTGGCCCTAAGTTTCGTTGCAACACAAGTTTTGGTTTCTTTATCGGACATATTTTTAACGTTATGGTAAGTACTAATAATTTTTTAATATATCATTGCATAAAATAATATGACAATAATTGTAAAAAATACATTCATAATTATTTTTAATAACATAGGTATATACAGAGTAGACCAAAAGTTTGGAAAATGTCTAATTATCTCTTAAATAGATGGTTCGAATTGTACAAAATCCGGAATATGTCCATGTATGTATATAATGTGTAGATTTTAAATTTGATGCTTGCAATGTTGCCAGATTTACCATTTTTCTGATAGTATTAGTCACTTTCAGTCTGTGTAAATAGTAAATAATTCTTATTTGATAAATATTTAGTAAATTATTAACTATTTGTGCTAATTCGAACGAAGCGCTGCTAGCTCAACAAAATCAGGCTTTGTTCAACGAAAATTAAGCCCACAGTCAAAATGAGCAGGAATTGTATAATGCCTGGTTGAATGAAAAACAATTAAGAGAAAAATTAGAAGTGACTATTAAACAGCTTCAAATACACATTGAAATAATTCAAAATAAAATAGAACCAATTGAGGAGAGCAGTAAAAAAGACCAAACTGAATTTCATACAGATAAAGAAGAACTAAGCAAAGAGACAGAATGGATTAGGGTTAGAAACTAAAAAAAAATCTAGCAACTAGCCTCAGGTACAGTACCCTGAAACTAGCACCAAAAATAATAAACTGTAACCAGGTAATATAAATAAATGTAAATATAAATTACGAATTGTCATATTATTTATGTCACTGACTCAAATGCATAAAGGAGTCTTACTAAAGTCTTACACAATACAGATATGGAATGGTTTTCGTTTGAAAACAAACAATCACCACCTACCAAGGTAGTTGCAAGAAAATTACACCATTCTTACAAAGCTAAACGAATTTTAAAAGACCTAAAGAACAAAGGCTTCCATATATTGAAGGTACATGAAATACTAACCGGAAAAGATAAAACGCCACTTTCACTTTTTCCTTTATCCTTTGATAGTGATGAAGATATTAAAAAAATATATGCCATTAATAAAATATTGCATCTAAGAGTACAAATAGAGGTTTTCAGAAAACCTAAACTGGTGTCCCATTGCAAGCACTGCCGGGATTACGGGCACAAACAGAATTACTGTAAAAGGAAACCGAGATGTGTTAAATGCATTGGATAACATCTAAGCCAAGACTGTAAAAAACCCAAAAATATAGCTCCAAAATGTGTTCACTAGATACTAATTTTATTAACATACAATTGACTACCAAAAAAGAAGTTCAATCAATACAAAAAAAGCGCCTGGGTTTGACCTGATGAATGGTGAGATACTAAAACAATTACCTAGTAAAACGGTAGTAAAGCTTGCTACCCTAATAAATGCATCTTTTAGACTTAGATAAGGTTGCAAGATTGCAAGGTAAAATTGAAGAAAATAGGGCCTCAGGACGAAGAAAAATATCCTGGCTTGCTAACCTGAGAGCATGGTATAGAAAGACCTCAACACAGCTATTTCGTATAGTAACCAACAAAGTCATCATAGCCAGAATGATCGCCAACGTTCGGAACGAACAGGCACCCAAAGAAGAAGAAGACTTAGATATGCTCCCAACCTTTGGAAAACTGCAGAGGTCATAATAATACCCAAAGTAGGACAAGATAACCATGAATTAACATAGTACAGGCCAATCTCCTTACTATCCATAATCTCAAAGGCGCTTGAAAATTGCTACTACGAAGACTGAACTATATAATTGAACAAAAAAATATTATTCCGACACACCAATTTGGATTTTGTGATAAACACTCCACAGTTGACCAGATTCATCGAATAATAACTGAAATAGAGAAATCATTGGAAGGTGACAAAATTCGTATAGCAATATTCCTAGATATCGCAAAATTATTTGACAAAATATGGCTAAAGAAAATATTTCCTATGCAACTCGTTGAAATATTGCAGTCATACCTACACCAGCAAACATTTAGAGTTACAATAAAAAACAAGTGCTTTGTGTTAAAGCCAATTAACGCAGGGGTTCCACAAGGTAGCGTTTTTGGACCAGTACTATACCTTTTGTATACATCTGACATTCCGGAGAGAAAAAAACATATAACTATCCGCATTTACTCATGATACAGATATAGAAGTCTTGATTATAGAAGCAACTACAGAAATGCAACTATAGAATCTGCGGTTAACCTACAAAATGCAATTAATGGCATAGGACGCTCTATGCTCATGTATACTTTATCTTTATACATGACAAACTTGTCCCCATATACCGTATACATAAATTAATATACATAAATATATGTAGAATAAATGATTGGTAAAAATAGGTAGGTATGTCAGAAATTTTATAGTATGTATAGAGCTTTTCTCTTTCTACGATAATTTTTAAATAACTTTGTTTAATATAATAAAACCATATTTTTATAATTTTTAGGGTAAATGTAGAACAATGGAGAAGAAAACAAGCAGTTTTCTTAAATGAAACCTTAAATTCTTCAAACGTGGACACAATTTTGGAATATAAAGACCAATCCACTGAAAGTCACTGGTCACACGTAATGGACCAAATTAGTCCTTTGCATCTATACAGCTTCCTGGTAATTGCAACAGTTCTTCTGGCTGTTGCTAGATCCCTTGCATCATTTAGCTATTTTTTGACTGCTTCCACAAACGTTCATAATTCAATGTTTAGAAAAATTATTAGCTCACCAATGCTGTTCTTTAATATTAATCCATCTGGTAGGATTTTAAACAGATTTTCCAAGGATATTGGTATTCTAGATGAATCACTACCATTAGCAACTGCAGACTCAACCTGGGTAAGTGTTACTAGTAATTATAAATATTTTGCTATCGTTGAGTTGAGTCGATATCATTTTGCATCAAATAACACAAAACTCTTTATTGTTAATAACTAAATAAATAAAATATTTGATTCTTTTTTATCCTGTATACAAAATACAGTGATGAGTGTCTTACCACCCGGCGTTTTAACGTAAGAGATAGAAAACACAGTTACCTTGTGAAATAAAAAGAGATGAAACTCGTAGAGGTGGGAAATAATAGGTAGAATACTATAATTTACATGACCATTATCGATAGTCTCACACCTTTAGACGTTAGCTTCGAGCTAAATCACCTCGGTCATAATTATTATGTGTAACGTATGTGTGACGTATTTCCATTTTTTAATTTCACAGAAAGTAAAAACTGATTGACCACAATAAAGCAAAAATGTGAATAAAATAATTTAATTAATAGTAATTATTTAATCTAAAGTTTTAAATTATTAATCAAGAATAATTTCTACTATGATGTGAGGACTTCATACACTCTTGTCACGGAATAATCACTATCCTTCGTGGATTAGTGGTAAGAACTCGACACAGACGTCGCAGACGATTAGAGTTCAAAACCCACATGTGGTTTTTTTTTAAATAATTTGAAATTATGCAGAGATCGTTTTGATTTGAATCGCTAAACATTTATGTCAGTCGTTACTAGTATTAGAAGTGTTTAAAGTTAAACACAAATATCTTATTGAAAAAAAAAGTATCGTCGTACTTTCGAAAATAAAGTAAAAATTCTTCAAAATTAAAAGAACGTTTAAAGAATGTTTAAATAAGTAAAAATTCTACAAAATTAAAAAAAATATTGTAAATAAACGTATTTACAATATGTTCAAATAAGCCTTCATTAGCAGCAGAACAATAACCCAAACTGTCAATAAAGAAATATAAAAGTTTGATGGATCAGAGTTCAAGTCACGATGTTCTCATGCAGGCGCTCAGGGTTCAAATTCCACATGAAGGTTTTACTTTTTTAAAAATTTGAAATTATGCAGATATTATATCGTTTTGCTTTAAATCACTAGACATTTATTTCAGTTTTTATTAGAAGTGTTTATAGTAAAACATGAAAATCTTATTAAAAAAACAATGTCGTACTTTCGAAAATAAAGTAATAATTCTTCAAACATAAAAGAACGTTCTAAATAAATGAACTTCCAAAAATATTTAAATAGGTAGAAATTCTCTAAAAATAAAAAAAAATTATTCTAATGAAATGTATTTACAATAAATGTTCGAATAAGCCTCCATTAGCAGCAGAACAATAACCCAGTCTATTATAAAAGTTTCGTCTAACATTAGTTAATGTTTCTGGACTAATACCTCTCATTGAATCAGAGATCTTTTCTCTTAATTCTTGGAGAGAATTAGGCCTATCGTCTTCAATTCCATATAGCTTGGACTTGATATATCCCCACATAAAAAAATCACAAGGTGCAAGATCAGGTGATCTTGCAGGCCAAAAAATATCTCCGTGGCCACTAATCAATCGATTAGGAAAAGTCGCACTGAGATATTCACTGACGATGCGAGAATTACATATGTGCGGGACAACCATCGTGTTGAAACCATATGGAAGGTATTGGTAAATTACGAAGGGCTGGGACAATTTGATTTTGCAGAAGTTCCAAGTATTTCCGCCCAGTCAACATACCGTCTATAAAAAATGGACCAATGACATGATTCCCTATTATGCCTCCCCAAACATTTACTTTTCGAGGATGCTGGGTACGAGCGACATAAATCTGACGAGGATTTCCTCGAGACCAATACCGAGCATTCATTGAATTTTGACGGCCATGCAATGAAAACGTACATTCATCGGTGAACAAAACGTTCTCTAAAAAATGTTCATCTTGATGTGACATTTCCATTGCAATTTGACAAAATTCTAAACGTCTATATTGATCCCAGGGAATTGTTCGTTGGATTTATGAAGTTTATAGGGACGGTATCCATGTCTTTTCAAAATTTTACCTACTCTAAATCTTGAAATTCCATATTGTTCTCCGAGACGAGATGTTGATTGGGTAGGATTTTGCTCAATACTTGCACAAATTAAAGTGTCCCTTAGTTCCAAATCTGGATATACCTCCCTTCGTCTACGAACTCCTTTTGGAGTGAACACGGATCCATAAGTAAAAAAATTACGTATAATAGACTGAATTGTTGATCGTGCTGGAGCCGGCCTATTTGGAAACATATTTACAAATTGTTGTCTAATCATGTTGTCTGATAATCCATTCACATGCCAGACAACAATTTGCACTTTTTCCTCGACCGTTAAAACCATTTTCACGAATTGTTTTTTTAATAAAAAGTTTCTGTTTAGCGTGCAAAAACACTTCTCGGTATGTTATTATTTTTGATGGCTTGATGATTTGGTTAGCTGTAAAGCAGGCAGCTGTTCGCGCGCATCCATTACAATGTTGTTAATTGTTTTGAAAACCATTACCTGTACAGAGGAATTGATATTAACACTGAGAATTTAGTGATGGATTTTGCATTAAACAGTCTTAACCGGATTATTTTGCAATCACAACTGAAGACTGTAAAACTGAAATTGAATTTAAATTATTTTGTATTTCTATTTTTTAACATTGGGATAAGAATAAATTGTAAATAATGAGTTTTTCGAAAACTTTTTACCTAATATGTATCATATTTTCTATTATTTTTTGATTGAATAAAACAAAAATTTTATCCTTGGTGTGAATTGAACCTCCAATCTTCTTGTCACTAGACCACGTCTCTAACTATTACGCCAATTCTACATACAATAATTGTTTTCGGATTGAACATTAGTTTAATCAAATATTTCAGTTAAGTTATTTTTATTATTAAATAAACTTAAAGATTTATAATTTAAAATCGCGAATAATTAATGTTTTTTACTATAATATATCTTAATTTATTCAATCATTTATTCTAACATCAGAAATTATTAAAATAAAATATTTTCGAGGTCATCCGTATAATTATGACTGAAGTGAAATAGCCACGTCAAGAACTAGCTTTATCTCATACTATCTCACAACTTAATCTGTCTTCTATCCTTTCCGCTATTTTGCCGGGTGGTAAGGCACTCATCACTGTATACAAAATAAAATAGTGGAAGGCAACCGTAGGCAAGTTAGAAAAGAAGAAAATTAAGTTGAGAGGTTTTACAGGAGTCATGTGATCAATTGTGGCTGTACTGTCAGAAATTCTTGCATTCCAGCCTGGTGACTCTGCAAGATAGCCACGGACGAAGCTACAGCTACTTGAGAAAAGGATCATTCTTCTTTTTCTTCTTTTTCATAGACACGACTCTCTGTTTTTCAATGTGCCTCCAGTAAGTTGTCGTTCCATTGTTTTTGTGGTCTTCTTACTGATTCTCTTCCTATTGGGGAAACTTCTCTTGTCATCTTTACTACTCTATTTGTTGTCATTCGGCTTATATGATCGTTCCATTCTACTCTTCTATTTCTTACCCAGTTCTTGATGTTCTCCACCTTGCATCTACGTCGTATACCTATCTGTACTTCTAGCTGTCCCATAGTGTCTTACCATCAATTTTTCTAAGTGTTTTCATCTCTGATGTTTCTAACACTTAAGAAAAGAATCACTCAGGAGCAATATAACCAATAATGTCAGAATACTCTACATTCTAGAGCTACAACTAACACAGACACGCAAGATTCTACTACCTGAGGAAGAAAAGGAACGCCAAATGTTTTAAACATAAAAAAATATGTTTAGTTGGATACTAATAGTTGGATATTTAGTCTATTTATCTCTGAAACAATATTGTCTAGTTCTTTTGGTTGAACTAGACTTCTATTGTTCGAAGTAGCTATTCTAATTAGATTCTTTTGAATGTTGAGACGTTTTCCTTGACTAGTTGATGAAGAGATTATTCGCACTGGCTTTCCACTTTAGGGTTGCCCCTGACTAACGGCCGTATGTTTAGGATTTAGTCATTTTATTGTCTTGGTAAAACATATAGTGTGATAGTTTTCCGTTGCTTCCTGCACCACAGTATCACAGCCATTCAAACTGTCCTAGTTATGCCTGTGGATTTCTTTGCACATCGTCTCGGTACTGATGATCACTGCTATCTTTTAACAGGGTTTTTAGGACCGATGTATATGGATAGGTTATATATATATAGGGTTATGTAACATGAATTTCGCGGTATTAAATATCATGAACTGGTGAGGCAACAGTGTCGCTAGTCCCTGAAGTAGGTTTATTTTCACCGGGATCGTGTAAAGTACCTTTCCGCTAGCTTTTCATTACAAATAGTATATACATATTTTGAGATGGCTGCGAATTAACTTCATGTAATTTATTTATATTCCTTTAAAGACCTATGCATATCTAAAATTTCTCATTGTAATTAATTTATCTTTGTAGGTCGGCCTTACTGTAGTGGCTACAACAATAGTTATCAGTCTTTTGAATCCTTGGATATTGATACCCACAGCTGTTATTGTTTGTATTTTTTACAAAATTAAGCAAATATTTCTTGTATCCAGTAGAAATATTAAGCGGATTGAAGCTGTCAGTAAGTATAAATTTATGAATTAAATACAAGCATAATTTTGTATTTTTATAAATAACACTTAAACATATTTGAGATATTAAATTTCTATATTCTAACAATTTATAAAACATCAAAAAATATTCAGTTTAAAATATGAATTCGGTTGTTTTAAAATACCGTGGGTTTACTGTGAAAACTGACCAAGTCATCATCTTTTCTGAATAACTTTAGATATATTTCAGTAATAATGAACACCTGCTTTAAGGCCGTTCCTCGCGATTCTGGGCATAGCTAAATTCCAATGTAAAAGTATATATCAAATAACGCAAAAACTATGGCATATATTGAGATGATTCTTTTTTTTATATGAAAGATCTTAAAAAGTTCTAGTGCACTATTTGGTTGTCAATTAATAAATTGTTTAAACAATTTTTTTTTCAAATATTTTTGGTTAAAATTAACGTAAAAATTTTTTTTTGAAATAGGGCACTACAGAATTTGACCCACTTTCCGAATCTGTTTTTATTTTTAACATAAAGTGTAACACAAAGCAGCTATTTGATATAAACTTTTTAAAAAATCTCAAAGTTCTGCTAAATGTTACTCTCTCTCGGTCAGTACAGGCTGTCTTTGTCGATAGCTTCTGGATTCTCGCCGACAGGTAGGTAAGAAATATACACTCTCTCATAAATAATGTTGAATAACATTATTAGGACTTATTAAAGAGTAATACCCAAATATTTTGCAGTCTTTGTATATGGAATTTGATTATTTATATTTATTGGACAATAACCAAATATTTTGCATTATTTGAATATGGAATTTGATTATTTATAGTTATTGGAATATTTATTTTAAACGTTTTTGTTAGTAAAGTTTACATAATATATGAAGTTTGTTTCGTCACTTGCTTGTCCAGTCATATTGGTCCAGGGTAATAAGGATTTTCTCGTGACACTCAATAATCCAGGTAGCTGACAACTTTTTTAGTTATTGTAGACCTATAAGAAGAAAACCTATCTGTTTCCTGCCTAAAGTTCGGAGCCGTTTTTTAATGATTAACAATTTAATGCAAAAAACGTGATTTTTTCTATTTTTTGCACTCCATTAGAAAGCTAAATAATTGACATAAAATTACAAAATTTTATTTTTTAGAATATTGACAAAGCTTCAAAATGCCGATTTTTGAAAGTTGAAAAGTCAATTTGTTGTTTCGAAAACTGCAAAATAAGTGACAATTGATATTTGTTAAAAACTTTTAGTAAACTTAAACTTTAAACTTTAGAGTTCCACCCAAAGTTTTGTATTGGGGTACTTAACAAACCCTCAAAATTTGGGACCGATATATTAATTAGTTTAAAAGTTATTGTATTTGTTTATCTCAGAGACCTTTTTTTTACAATAACAACAGAGATAGAAAATAATAAAGATAGGGTAATTCTGTGGGTGACACAGAATAATTATAATCTAATAAATGCTTCTCTGAAAATTTAATATAATTTTGAAAAAGTTTCTTTACATAAAAACAATTAAATTTATAAATAAATTTGAATAGTGACAATTACAATTAAGCCTCAATGTCATAAATACCAACTTAAAATTTTTATTTTTGACAATTATATTGAAAAAAATAAAATTTTGTATAAAAATTCTTTTTTGTTTAGTAACAAAAAAGAAGAAGATTTATTCACCATTGATAGATGCCTGAAAAAATGTAACAAATACATGGAAAATTAAATCAAAATGTGATATTTTACTGGTTTCATATATAAACTACATAGAAATAATATAATTATAAATTTTGCTTAGATTTTGAATTTCTGACCTTTTGTTTAAATTATGGGATCTAGTCTTTCACCCATTCTAAGTAGCTATGTCATGGATGATGTTATCAGTGATTGTATCAACAATTGCACTTTTTTCATTCCTTTTATTAAAAGATGTAGATGATTTAGTTTTGTCACTTCCTACTTATTCCACTGGAATAAGCTTGACCGTTCAACTGGGACCGGACTATCTCCTTCTAATTCTTTAAACTCCTGTTTTGAAATTAATAATTTCAAAATAATACTCATTATTTTGTCTAATTACTTATTTAGTTGTCAAAACAGATACATTATTACCTAAAGAAGTGAAAGTGGTTCAATTTAGAAATTATATAGTAAATAATAAATATTTGAAAACTGATGCACATATTCCTCCCGCGATTTGGGCTTCAAGTACTAATTTTATAAATCGCACTATTAATAGACGTAAATCCTTTCATTTTAATTTCATAAATGTTTTTATTCGCCACATCTCAACATTTTCCATTTCAGAATATTTATCATCAAACTGTAATTCTACGTTAAAAGCCAATTTGTCAGTAAAAAAGTAACAAAAAAAAAACAAAAGAAAATATAAGACATAAAAAACGAATTCGGCAATACTGTGACCTCAAAATATCTTGTTATACATACCTGTATGTACCTTTGCTAAGTTGTGAATTAATTATTTAATAAATAATATTACTCTGGTATACTCCTATTATTCTAATTACACCATAACCGCACTGAATAGAAGACCTCCCGCTCGCTTTATTGTATAGACCCAAGACTTTTCACTACAGGGGGTGGGTGTACGGTTGTAAGTAAGTAAAAAGCCCAACTTTAGTACGAGATGACGTTTAGACTATTCTTCGTGAATAGATTTTGCTTCTGTAAAGAAAGATATTTTTGAAATAGATATCGCACTGAATTTTACCGTTAGGATTTTCGAGGATAAGCCTTAAGCTACACCCAAGGAAATTGTACACCTGGAAATCTCCACGGGAATCTGTGAGAAGGACTGTAAAAAATTAGATTGATTACATGCTAGTAAATAACAGGTACATGACCAGATGTATATTATTACATAAGTAATTTCAAAATCAGAATGAAGAAGGTTACAAGTAAGTCGATGAAGAAGTAGGATGTTAGAAAACTTAAAGATCCCAATGTTCAACTTGAAGGTGAGTGAAAACCTCAATACAAAGGTACTAAAAAGCAGAAATGCAGGGACTATATATGAAAGTCTGACTATTATATAAGAAACAGTAAGAGAAATAAAAGAACAACACCTGAAGAAAGATACAGAGAAACAGAAATCGTGGATGACCGATGAAATACTTGAACTTATTGATCAGAGAAAAAAAAACAAAGAAAATCTTCAAGAATATAAAAGAACACATACCATCGTCAGAAGAAAGATAAGAGAAGCCAAACAGAAACAAAAAACAGAACAATGTCAAGAAATCCATCGAAAGGTGAAATGGCTGGAAAGTTCCAAAAACGCAATAGCAGAAAAATATTAGATGATGAAGGTATTCTTGTCATACCCAAAGAAGATAAAAAGAAAGTATGAATATGAAGTAAAAATACTTGAAAAAACTTTTCCACGACCTTGTAACAATACAAGAACAAACCATTAAAGAAAATTCAGGTCCTGAAATCCTACCAGAAGAAATAACGGCAGCCGTGAGACAAATAAAGGATGGAAAGGCACCGGAACAGGATGAAATTCCTGCAAAACTGCTGAAGCTATTAGATACGAACAAATAAAAATAATAACTGAAATATGTAATGAAATATACAAGGCAGGAAAAATACCAGTAGAGTGGTATTTCATCATCATGAACAAATGATGAAAGTGCTGAAGAGAATAGGGACTGACAGAAGAGACCTAAAAATAATAGGTAACCTGTATTGGAATCAATCAGTGGTGCTCCAAATAGATGGAGAATATACAGATCAAGTCAAAATCTTAACGGAAGTGAGATATGGGTGCATAATTTCACCACTGATTTTTAATCTGTACTTAAAGCACATTGTTTAAAAGGCTCTAAAAGATATTGATGAAGGCATCTCAATCAATGTAGGTAATACAAGTCAGATAATACAATACCACAAAAGAGCTGCTAATGAACAAAATAATGGAAACAAGTATAACATATTGGATGGATATAAATACAAGCAAAACTAAGCTAATGATTATCAGCAAGGAAAACATAACTTTAACAAATCTGTATGTGAACCAAATGAGAATTGAATGTGTCTCACAGTACAACTACGTGGGAACTATAATCAATGAGTCGTGGGACAATACCCAAGAGATTAAATGCCTCGTCGGAAAGGCGAAAAGTGCATCCTTGACTATGAGCTCTATGTTCAAGAGCCATGAGCTCATCCTAGAAATATAAATAAGGCTCCTTAAATTTTACGTGTACTCAGTGCTTCTATACGGAGTAAAAACGTGAACATTAAAGGCGGAAACTCTATCAAAACTTCAGGCTTTTGAGCTTTGGTTATATAGAAGGATCCTGAAGATACCATGTGCAGACAAATTCACCAATGAAGAAGTATTACGCAAAATGAACAGAACCACGGATTTGATCAACATTGTGAAGGGGCGTAAGCTGCAGTACTTGAGACATATAATGAGAAGTTAAGGCAGATATGAGCTACTCTAATGCATTTTACAAGGTAAAATTGAAGGAAAAATAGCCCCAGGTCGAAGAAGAACATCCTGGCTTGCTAACCTGAAAGCATGGTATAGAAAAACCTCAACATAGCTATTCCGTATAGCAACCAACAAAGTCATCATAACCAGAATGATCGCCAACGTTCGAAACGGACAGGCACCCTAATAAGAAGTAAACTAAGAGAATATTTTTCGAATTATTTAAACCATTTTTAAAATTAGTACGTTGGCAATCTATTTAAAATATTTACTACTTGTCGCTCTAGGCTGGTTTTCATTGACGGAATTTTTTGTATTACTTTTTCCCTTTTAGCGATAATTTATTTATAATGACCTTGGTCAAAATTTAAATCTTTCCAACCATTAATTTGTAATATTGTAGTCGGAAAAACATTCATTTTCGTCTTAGCAGATTTCCTCTTAATATAATTTTTATTTATCATTTATGAACTTAATATTCTCTTATATGTAAATTAAGTTTTGTTTATTTTTTAGCTCGTAGTCCAATTTTTACCCATTTAGCTGCCTCCCTACAGGGACTTCCAACAATAAGAGCATTTGGAGCCGAGCAGATTCTTACTCAAGAGTTTGATAATTTTCAAGATGCTTACACCTCGTCATATTTCATGTTCCTAACTGCAAGTAGGGGTTTTGGATTCTGGTTGGACTTACACTGTGCCATTTATATTAGTTTGATCGTCATCAGTATAGTTTTCTCTCAAAGTGGTAAGGATTGTGATTAAAAGTCCAATTTTACTATGATAGATCAAATTTATTTTTAATATTAACATCAGCAGATATTTCTACCTCAGTGTTACCATATTTCAAATCTAATATATTTCCTTTGTATCGGATTTTTTTCTTCACATATTATTTTATTTTATTACAGATTCGTTGGGAGGAAATGTCGGTCTTTCACTGACTCAGGCAATCACATTATCAGGAATGTTCCAGTGGGTAATACGAGAATGGAGCGAACTGGAAAACCAAATGACTTCAGTAGAAAGGACACAAGAATATACCGACCTACCCATAGAATCAGATAACGAGAGAAAACAGCCTCCAGTAGATTGGCCCAGTTCAGGAAGCCTAACGTTTAAAAATATGAGTTTGAGATACTCCTTGGAAGCTCCTTGTGTACTTAAAGATCTTAATTTCGAGATAAAACCTAGGGAAAAAATAGGCATCGTTGGCAGAACGGGTGCTGGAAAGTCATCTCTGATCCAAGCATTATTCAGACTGGCGATAAATGAAGGAAGCTTAGTCATAGATAATGTCGATATAAATACTGTTGAGCTGAAGGTGTTGAGATCTAAGATATCTATCATTCCACAAGAACCTGTGCTTTTCTCAGGAACGCTTAGGAAAAACTTGGATCCATTTGATGATTACAGTGATAAAGTAAGTGCTTTTTTGCCTTAGAATAGTAAATTTAAATATCTCCTTACCAGAATTTTTCGTCGTTCATTCATTTTCATCACCGTTGAATTTATTCTTCTCACTGCTTATACGTTGTGTGCATTTGTTTCTCGCTCATTTTTCCATTAATTTTCTTGTATATAAATTTTTAGCACTAAGTAAATGTTACTTTCATAATACTATGAGCCATTATCATTGTTGCATTGTTTTTGTCCAGAAAGTTAAAAGCACTGTGCGAAGATACAGGTGTGTTTGCCCTTACCCCTCATCCTGATTCCTTTATTTCGCATTTTTTCGTATAAAATAAACAAGCTACAACAGGTTTATTCTTGTGTTATACGAAAAGCAAGTGTGCATCACATGGCTCCAGGAATCCAAAAGTTATTTGTGGCCACGAGATGCATACGTACTTCTCACTTAAAATAATTCTAAAAAGCAAAGAAAATTGTAAGATTTTGTATTCAAACTAAAGCATAACCATTAAAAATGCATAGACTAATACTTTAAATGTGTTTAATATTTTGGCCCACATAACTTTTTTTTACTATGCATTGTGGCGTTTAAGGTGTTAAAGGAAATCTGGGACAAATAAAAATTTTGCAAGCAACGTTTTACCAAGTCTATTTAGAAACAATAACAATTACGTATGTGCGTATTTTGTACACCGACAACTTGTTTGAGGCAGCTGATTTACGAAATTTAGGCGTCTTGAATATCGGTGTGGCACTATGTGCAAAAAAAAACTAAAGAGAACTTGTCAGTGATGCGAATTGACACGAGTTGAGTAAAATTATTATTATTTCGACTGAATTAAAATTTCTAAAATGCGGCTAGCGCGAACAGGAGCTTCAAGCTCACACAATGCTCGATTCAAATTTCACCCTCACCCCCTTGACCATCGAAGTATAGGATGTCTCTGTTTACATTTCGCAACCTTTAACTGTCCTTTCGTTGGTAAAAATTACCTGAGTCAGTTTATGGTCGATGGGAAAGGTTATTTTTACATAACTAGAGGCATTATATCATAGGCGAAAAACACCTTTTGGTGACTACCAAGTGACTTTTAAAACATAGTGGTATCCATCGATTAGACCGGTACAGGGTTCCATAATTCAAAAAGTGTGAATGAACGCAAGATTTTAATAAGCCAATTTTCTGTAGGGCAACCGGTTTAAAATCGACGGCTTTCGAAAAAAAATCAGCAATACTCAAATTTACTGTGGAGAGACCTCTTATGTATTAAATCTACGATCTACCATATCGTCTTCTAGTGGACTCTACAGTGGCTTTCAGTTTCATTGAAGTATGTTGTATGTTTTATTACGCATAACATGTCGCAGGTATTGCAGCTTTCGTGTCTTGATGATTTCCAATATTTCCATTCTTTTGTTGACTCTTCTCATGACTTCATTGTTTGTTACATGCTTGGTCCATGATATCTTTAGGATTCTTCTATACACCCACAGTTCAAATGCTTCTAACTTTTTGTCCATGCTTTTATCCCATAAAGCTGAGTCGAGAAAATATAACACCTTACAGCCTAACTCTTAAGTCTAATTTCAGTTCTCATACACAAAGTACCTTTCTTATTTTATTGAAGTTTGTTCGTAATTTCTCTATTCGAACTTTGATTTCTTTGGAGTAATCATTTATGTGATTAATTATTGTGCCAAGATAGTTATAGTTTTCATTTTGTTCTGAAGTTTTATCGTTAATTGTCAGGCTTTCATCATTATTTTGGGTTTTTGATATCCTCATAAAGTTAGTTTTCTTGATGCTTATTGATAATCCATATTCTTCTCCATACTCAACTATATTGTTCATTAGCTTTTGGAGGTCTTGGAGGTTATCTGCTATTATGATAGTGTCATCCGTATATCTAATGTTGTTAATTGCTGTTCCATTGACCTTTATTCCTGCTGTTTCTCTCTCAAGAGCTCTTTTCATAATTTCTTCAGAGTATGCATTGAATAGTAGTGGTGACAATACACACTCCTGTCGCACTACTCTTTTAATTTCGAACTCTGTTGATGTGTGTTCATTCATGCTTATGTGTGCCTGCTGTTTATAATATCTTCTTCTTCTTTCTTTGCCCTATCCGTTTCGGACGTTGGCTATTAACAAGGCTATTTTGACTTTGTTTACGGCACCTCTGAACAGTTCGGTCGATTTTAGTCCGAACCATTGTCGCAGGTTATGCATCCATGAGTGTCGTCTTCTTCCCGGTCCCCTCCTACTGTTGATTCTCCCTTGGACTATTAACTGTAGCAGCCGGTACTTAGTATGCCTCATGACATGTCCGGAGTACTCAAGCTTCCGTTTCTTTACGGTGAAGATTATTTCTTTGCTTTTGCCTATTCTCTGCATTACTTCCACGTTAGTGATGTGGTCTGTCCAGGATATCCGAAGAATACGGCGATATATCCACAGCTCAAAGGATTCTAGTTTCTTCAGGGTGACTTCCATTGTGGTCCATGCCTCTGCTCCATAGAACAAGACTGGGAAGACATAACACTTGACCAGTCTTAATTTTAGTTCCATTGAGATTTTGCTTGTGAACCACTTTTTCATATTGTTGAACGCGTTTCGCGCTTTTTCAATTCGTGATCTTATTTCTGTTGACTGGTCCCATTTTGTGTTGACTGTGGTTCCAAGGTATGTGTTTGTCTCCACTTGTTCTATTTTTCGGTTGTTTAATGTCAATTGCATCGGAGGTTGTTGTGTTCTGCTGATGAGCATGCATTTAGTTTTGGTTGTATTGAGTTCTAAACCATATTCTTAACTTGCTGTGTGTATGCTTTGCATGAGTCTTTGAAGCTCGTTGCAGTCATTTGCGATAATAACTGTGTCGTCAGCATATCTAATATTATTGATTACCTCTCCGTTTACTTTGATACCCTCCGAAACTTCTCCCAGTGCTTCTCTGAAGATTTGTTCAGAGTATATATTGAACAGGAGCGGCGAGAGGACGCATCCCTGTCGTACACCCTTTTTAATATCTATCTTCCCACTGTGTAAGTTGCCCATCTTTATCTCAGCACTTTGGTTCCAATAGAGACTGGTTATTATGCGCAGATCCTTGCCATCAATATGCATCTTCCTGAGCATTTCCATAAGTTTATCATGTTTGACTTTGTCAAACGCCTTGGAGAAGTCGATGAAGCACAAGTGGACGTCCTTGTGCATATCTCTGCATCTTTGAATTAATACTTGCAGACTGAAGATCGCCTCTCGTGTGCCCAATGCGCTTCGGAATCCGAACTGTGACTCCGATATATTTGCTTCGCATTTGTTATATATTCTATTGTGTATGATTTTGGTGAAAACTTTGGTAATGTGATTTATCAAGCTTATTAAGCGGTGTTGATCACAGTGTTTTGCACTTGGTGTTTTAGGTATGGCTACAAAGCTCGATCGAAGCCATTCCTCCGGAATCTCCCCTTTGTCGTAAAAGGTGTTAAAATGTTCTGTCAGAAAATCGAGGAAGTGGTCATCCGTTTCGAATAGAAGTTTTATGATCTCGCCCTGTATGTTGTCGGGACCTGGTGTTTTGTCGTTTTTTAGCAATGAAATGGCTTTTTCCACTTCAGACCTTAGTATTTCGGGTCCAGTCATGTCGTCATCTTGGTCCACTGTCGCTCTGCGTTTATCGTTAAAAAGTCGTTCTACGTTTGTGTTTATAATATAGATTTGTTATAATTCGAAGGTCATTGTATTGTAATTGTTTTGCTTTGAGGACGTCCATTAGCTTTTTGTGGCGGATTCTATCGAAAGTCTTGTTGTAATCTATGAAACAGACGTACATATCTTGGTTTACATCCAAGCATCTCTGGATTAGTACGTTGAATGCAAAGAGAGCTTCACGGGTACCTACGCCTCTACGGAATCCAAATCGGGTTTCTTCAATAGCCATATCAAGTATTTGGTAAATGCGTTTATGGATGATCTTTAAAAACATTTTAAGTGTGTGAGACATCAGGCTTATGGTGCGGTGGTCGGTGCATTCTCTACCATTTTTTTTTTGGAGATAAATAAATGTTGAGGTCAACCATTCATTGGGTATGTCACCCGACTGATAAATTTCATTAAAGAGCTTTAAGAGGACATCCATGTACTTGTTTTCTATTATTTCAAGGATATCAATAGGTAGTTAATCTGGTCCCGGATTTTTTTCGTTTCTGGTGTTCTTTAGTCCATACAATATTTCTTACTTTATGATTTCTATACTTGTTTTTCTGACCTCGAAAGATATATGTCTTGTAGGTTTCCTCCTTCATCGTTGAAGAGCTCTTCCATATATTCCATCATTTTAGCTTTTCGTCAGTCGTTATCATAGTATTTCTATTTTTATCTAAAAGAGTTGTGTTGTGGGTTTCTTTTTTGCAGCTCTACCATTTCTCTTACCTTTTTATGTCGCTTGAATAGGTCCTATTTGTTTTGAAGATCTTCTATCTCTTTACATTTTTCCTCATAGTAAAACTGTTTTGCCTCTCTTATCATTTTTCTGATTTTATTGTTGATTCTGTAATTGTGACTGTCTTTGTTCTTGGCTCGTCTTCTTTGGTCCATCCTACCGAGTATTTCGTCGGTCATCCACTTGTCTCTCTTTTTTATCGATTCTTTTAATATTCCTTTGCATGGAACAAGGAGGCAGTTTTTTAATTGTTCCCATTTTTGGTTTATCTTGTATGTGGTAGTATCTAATTTATCAAAGTTTCCGTATATTTTTTGTTTGAGTTTATTTTCTACGATACCAGAACGGGTATCGTAGGAAAAAAAAATCTAGAAATATGGACCCAAAAAACGGCATATAGTAGTGGAAAAAGGAAAAGATGGCCCATTATGCCAACGGACCCTAGCGATGAACAGGAAAATGAGTTTGAACATAAATAGCAAAATAAAAAATAAGAATATGTACCTAAATATTGCGACATGGAATGTTCGAGGAGTATACGAGGAGGGAGCATTAATTAACCTAATAGAAGAACTAAAAAAATATAAAATACACATCTTAGCAATACAGGAAACACATTTAACTGGAAACAACGTCGAAAAGATTGGCCCATACACGTTTTATACAAGTGGAGGCAATAATAGGAATTTTGGAGTGGGTTTTCTGGTACATGAAGACGTGGAGCAGGTAAAACGATTCGTAGTAAAATCTGACAAAATGTGTGCAATTAGAATTAAAGGAAAACAGAACATGATATCATTGATAAATATACATGCTCCAACAGAAGAAAAAGAAGAAGAAGTGAAAGATGAATTCTATGAACAATTAGAGTCATTGTGTGAAGAAATGCCCAGACAAGACACTAAAATTATTATAGGCGACGCCAATGCAAAGGTCGGAAGAGAAGATATATATAAAAACATAACAGGGGGTGAAAGTAAACATTTGAATACAAATGATAATGGACAGAGATTAATCACATTCGCAATTGAAAACAGGATGAAGATAATGAGTACCCATTTTAGGAGAAAAAATATATATAAAGGAACGTGGAAAATTCCGGGGTCAAATGGAACTAATCAAATAGACCACATCTTAATACAAGAGAAGTTTGCGAATTTAATAACAAATGTGAAAACGTGCAGAGGGGCTGACGTAGACTCAGATCATTTTTTGGTTAGAATTAATATGAGAGAAGCAATAATTAAAAAGCATAAACGGAAAACGAAAGTGCAACGTAAATTTAACTTTGAAAAGCTGCGAAAATTTGAGGTAAAGCAGGACTATCAAAAGGATATACAAGAATCCTACGCCAAACAAGATAGTACTACTGTGAGTAACATACAACAAAAGTTCTTGAAAATGACAAACACTATAAAGGAAGCTACTTCGAAGAATATACCAAGAGCAAAAAGATTTAGAAAAAACCACTGGTTCAATGACGAATGCAGAACAGAGTTAAAAAAAAGATCAGATTTGAGATTAAAAAGTTTACGTTCGCAAAAACAAGACGACCTAGAAAGGTATGCCGTACAACGAAAAAAAGTAAAGAGAATCCTAAGGGAGCGGAAACGAAAGTATATGGAGAATAAAATTAAGCACATTGAAGAAAATTACAAGAAAAATGAAATAAAAAATTTTTATAAAGAAGTAAAATACATTAAAACTGGGTACCAGGGAAGAACGATGAATGTAAAAGATAAGCAAGGAAACCTGATAGTGGATGAAGACCAAATATGTGAAAGATGGAAAGAATATTTCGAAGAGATATTAAATGACGAAGTGACTACTGAAGAAAATTGTTATGTTCCTAGACCTCAAACAGTAATAGAAGAAAAACCAAAGCCCACAAGAGAAGAAATTGAAGAAATAATAAAAGATATGAAAAACCAAAAAAGTCCCGGGGAGAGCGGCATTGTGGCAGAGAACATAAAATATGGAGGAGAGGTCTTAATAAACAAACTTGGTGAGCTAATACTAGAAGTATGGGATGCCGAATAAATGCCTCAAGAATGGAATAAGTCGATTATAATTCCTATACACAAAAAGGGAGATAGAACTGAATGCATAAACTATAGAGGAATATCCTTATTAGAAGTAATGTATAAAGTACTCGCCATACTAATTAAAAAACGATTAGAAATATATATAGAGAAGAATCTAGGAGAATACCAGGGAGGATTTCGGAAAGGAAGATCAACAACCGATCAAATTTTTATGCTAAAACAAATCCTGACCAATTGCTATGAATACAACATTTCAGCACAAGTACTTTTCATTGATTACAAAGCTGCCTACTATACAATAAACAGAAACAAGTTAATAGAAACACTAAAAGAATTCCAAGTGCCAGAAAAAATAATAAGATTGGTAAAAAATGACAATTAGACAAACCATTTGTGCTGTGAGATGCAACGGTACAGTCTCAGAAGAATTCGAAGTGAAAAAAGGTGTTCGCCAAGGAGACCCGTTGTCTACATTGCTATTCAATATAGTTCTAGAAAAAATTGTAAGGATTAGTGGGATAAATAGGTCTGGTACTATTTTATACAAGGAGCACCAATGCTTAGCATACGCTGATGATGTGGTTCTCATTGCAAGAAATGGAAAAGAACTATCAAATATAACAAAAAGACTGATTCGGGAAAGCTCTAAAATGGGACTGAAAGTTAATATTAATAAATCGAAGTACATGGAGATCTCGAGCAAAAAAGGAATAAGCACCAGGGGATCCTTTAAATTGGAGGTGGAGAATGGATCAGTTGTAGAATTCGAGAAGGTGGATGAATATATGTACTTAGGTACTCTTATTGATCAGACATGTAAAGAAGAAACTGAAATCAACCTGAGACTGACCAAGAGCAACAGGTGTGCTGGAGCCATGAGCAAAATAATTAAGGCCAAAGATATATCTCGTAATACAAAAATAAGAGTATACAAAACTATAATTAGACCCACAATGCTATACGCTGCCGAGACATGGACTATGAACAAAACCGTACAGAACACATTGGAAGCATGAGAAAGAAAGATACTTCTCAGAATATTTGGTGGAAAAGTAGTAGAGGGAGAATGGAGAAGACGAACTAATGCAGAAGTGTATCAGTTGTATGCTAACCCTACAATAACAAATGTGGTGAAAAAACGTAGACTAGAATGGCTCGGCCACCTAGAAAGAATGCAAGGTAATAGACTAGTCAAGAATATTGCTTGGAGAGTACCTGAGGGCAAAAAAAAGAGAGGAAGACCAAGAAAGAAATGGAGAGATGCAGTGATGGAAGATGTCAAAGAGATGGGAATCAGAGATTGGAAGCTGTTAGCTAAGAATAGAAAACGATGGAAATTATCCATCCAGCAATGGGCCTAAAAGGCCTGTTAACGCTGTACATACATACATACCAGAACGGGCAATTGTTTCCCATTGCTTTATTCTATTTTAGCGCATAACATAAGCCCGTTTTTAAGAGCTTAATGCAAGATGTAGCTCTCGACACAATCTCTTAAGTTTATCAAATGCTGATACTCCTGATGTTGGATTAATTTTGAAATATTAATTATAATAATATTATCTACAAGATTTATTGAAAATAAACCAAAATTCTAATTTAAAAATATGTTATATTAGACGTTTCGATTTCCACCTCGAAATTTCAGAACCATAATCAAATATTATTTTTAAATAAAATTTAGTAAAATATGCGTATTTTATAAATCATATTACTTTCCCAACATTTTTTAACTTTTATAGGCACGAAATTTTTAATTTGGATTTTTGTGTTTAGGTGCTTTGGGACGCCTTAGATGAGGTAGAATTGAAACATGCAGTGGAGGAGATGAGACACAATCTATACGGCAAGATGGCGGAAGGTGGATCCAATTTCAGTGTGGGTCAACGGCAGCTACTTTGCTTAGCGAGAGCTATCATCAGAAACAACAAAATCTTAGTTTTAGACGAAGCAACTGCTAATGTTGATCCGATGACGGATATTATTATTCAAAAGACTATTCGGGAAAAGTTTGCAGAGTGTACAGTGCTGACGATCGCTCACAGGCTAAACACCATTATGGACTCTAATAAAGTTTTAGTGATGAACGCCGGAGAAGCTGTCGAGTTCGATCATCCATATACATTATTACAAAATAAAAAGACTATATTTTATGACTTAGTTAGGAATACCGGTAAAAATATGGCTGCGCATTTAAGTGATATCGCGAAACAAAGTTATTATAACATACACAATAGTAGTAGTAGTTAATTTTGTAGATATATTTTTTTATAATTTTAATGTTATTTTATAAATACAGAATAAATATATATTTGTTTTAAAAAACTAATTTTTTCTACTCTTTGACTTATTTCTCATATACAGTCCTCTCTCTTTATAACGATATGCAAGGGACCAGGAATTTTCATCGTTATAAGGAGAGATCGTTATACAGAGAGAAAAAAAATTTGGTACTGTAATATTAATAATACTGTACTAAATAAACTATTTTAATTTAAAAAAATTATCAAAACAAATGTAAATGAATTAATATTGTATTCCACATATATTTATTAACGAATAATATAAGCAATACAGTATAAAAAATGACTGTACAATTAAAACATGTGTCCTGTACAATAAAAAAAAATAATATGCTACTGTAAAATATATTTAGCCTACATTTCCAAAAAAATCTGTCACCTTGGTCTGTCTTCTTTTCCCTTTCCACAGAACTGACCTGACCTTGTCTTAAAGACGCATCGAATCTTTCACAGCACCCATATCGTCTTCCTGGTGGATGAAGAATCGATGCAGTACTTTTGCCGCATCCAATGCCTGCTGAGGGGTCGGAGCTGGTTCTGGCTCTGCTTCCACTTCCGAGTCACTGTTGTCTTCTTCTTCTACACGAACTGCTTGCAGGATGTCCTCGTCAGAAAGTTCATATCTGGTAGCTACATTTTCGTCAACTTCTTCAAAATCTGTTAGCTCTTCCGGTCCGTAGGTGATAGTAAGTTCAAACTGTCTGGCCCAAACATCTTATGGCAGATCATCTTCATCATCAGTCAATCCTTGATCTTCCAGCCATCCTGCGTGTTTGAAGGAATGTTTTATTGTATTGCTTATGGCCTCGTCCCAGAATTTACTAATCATTAGGATGGCGTCTAGAATGTTTAGTTTAAGATCTCCATTATTCTCAACCAATTCCATCAAAAGTCTTCTCCTGTAATGGCTTTTCAAACTCTTGATGACACTTTGGTCCATGGGCTGAAGGACACTCGTTGTGTTTGCTGGCAGAAAACAGAGTTCGATATTTTGAAGGTCGCGCAATACAGGATGAGCAGGACAATTATCTACAAGCAAAAGAATTCTTTTCCCTTTAAGCTCGATATACCACTTTCTTATCGCTTCTTCAAAAAATTCCGAGGTTATCCACGCACTCTTGTTTGCTTTATAGGTCACCGGTATATTTTTTATGTTTTTAAAGCAACGCGGGTTTTTCGATTTCCCTATCACTAACAATTTTCGCTTCACCGAACCTGTTATATTAGAGGCCACTAAAACTGTAATGCGTTCCTTAGAGAGCTTTCCACCAACGCACTTTTCCAATTAAATTTAAGTTCTATTTGGTGTCATTTTAAAAAACAATCCAGTCTCATCCGCTTTGAAAATGTCGTCTGACGCATATCGTGCCTTCAGTCCAGGCCACACGTTTTCTAGCCAATCATCCGTTACGTTTTTGTTAACATCGCGAGCCTCTCCGCTGATTTGCTCGTAGTTGATCTTATGCCGCAGGTTCCACTTGCTCAGCCAACCCTCAGATGCCTTGAAATTCTTAATTCCAATTTCAGTTGCAAAAAACTTAACTTTTGTCCTGACCACATGCCCAGAAAGTGGAATATGGTTCATACGCTACTGCTGGAACCACTGAAGCATAGCGCGGTCTAAATCTTCGTGTTGAGGTTTCCGCAACTTCTTCCTACTACCGCCCTTCATCTCCACTTTAAGCCACTTTGTTCTGTCCTTCCATATCGTAGCCACAGTTGACTGAGACAGCCCCGTCCAGCGAATGATATCCGATTGATTTTCACCTTTCTCTATTGCTCGAGTTATCGATAACTTTTCCTCCACCGAGAGCACTTTACGCTTTTTCGAAAACATGTTGACTGTTGACACACTAAGACACAACTCAAACTGGAAACGAAAAGTCGTCAATAGATGACAACATCTGTATGATAACAGTTAGGTACGCCGCCCAAACAATAAACGTGAGTCACTTAATTCTCTGTTAAGAAAGAGTAGAATGGGTGGCTGCATTCCTTAAACGCAAAACAAAACAACCGCTGGACAATGACCTTGCCATTCATGACTCAGGTAGTCTGAACTTTAAACGCAATAACACATTTGTCATCAACTATTGAACGCTAAAAAGTTATCGCTATAAAGAGAGAACGATATCGGTATAGAGAAAGAATTAATACATTGTTCTTATGACGAACCAACCAACGTTTACTATTTCCATCGTTATAGAGGAATTATCGTTATAGAGAGAGACTCTTCTTCTTCTTCTTCTTAAAGTGCCTATCCGTTCCGGATGTTGGCGATCATCACGGCTATCTTTACTTTATTTATTGCAGCGCGGAACAGTTCAATGGTAGTCGTGTTATACCACCTTCGCAAATTTTGAAGCCAGGAAATGCGTCTTCTTCAGAAGAAGAAGAAGATCGTTATAGAGAGAGACTACTGTACTAGTATTTTTCGGACTGTTCTTCGGACAATACATTTTTGTTGGATTTTAGATATTATCAAATCTTTTAATGGTATTGCGGTATGGGAACTGATGATTATAATTATTATCAATATTTCTTTTGGAGAACTCTCTCTTGCCATTTTTACTACTCCCTTTTCATTTGGCTTATATGATCGTTTCATTCTACTCTTCTTTTTCTTACCCAGTTCTTGCTGTTCTCCACATTACATCTACGTCGTATATCTGTACTTCTAGTTCTACCTCTGTCCCATAATGTTAACCATCAATTTTTCTAAGTATTTTCATCTCTGCTGTTTCTAACATAATTGTTGTCCTCTATGTATCAGGTCATGTTTCTGCTGCGTATGTCATTATTGGTCTGATGACTGTTTTGTAAATCTGCCTTTAATTTTTTCCCGATATGTTTATTTCTCCATATTATTTCATTCAAGCAACCTGCGCCTCTGTTTGCTCTATTCACTTGATCTTCCATTTTTGTTTTGAGCTTTCCGTAACTAGATAATCTGATGCCTAGATATTTAAACTTCATCACTTGTTCTACTATCTGACCTTCCAGCTCCAATTTACATGTTGCTTTTTAAATTTGCTTTTATAACCATGCATGCTAATAAATAAAAAATAAAAGCATTTTAATAAATAAAAGGTTGAAAAACTCAATAACATCAGTGAAAACCTACCCTGGTGTAGATATTAAGTCAGACCATAACCCACTTGTCGCTAAGTTCCGTCTGAAATTTAAAAAAATTCACAAACCTAATCCTATAAGATACGATCTCAAACAACTAAGAGATGATGACATAAAGCAAGAAGTACGGAAATATCTGAAGAACAACATATCTAAGTCACAAGTAGTTAATGATGTTGACACAGAAATAAACCACTTAGAAAACATTGGGAAGAAAATATTAGACCAATACCGGCGACCGAAAAAGACAGAAAAGAAAAAACCATGGATGACCGACGGTATATTACACATGATGAACAGAAGAAGAGAATCCAAGCAGAAAGACTACGTTGCATATCAATTTTTAGATAAAGAAAAAGTCTTTAAAGAGAAAAGAGCTGTCAGAGAAGCTAAAAATAGAAATCTGGAAGAACAGTGTGAAGAAATCGAGATATTGGAACGTAAACACGATTCCTTCAACCTCCAGAAAAAGATTAAAGAAGCAGCAGGCATCTCTGAATCAAAAAGGCAGGGACACTTAACAGACGCTCAAGGAAATCCAATAATTAATATTGAAGAAACAAAAACAACATGGATAAACTATTTGACAACAACATTTGAAGACGATAGGAATGTCACCATCACACAAAATAAAAATGACGATACAGGACCGCCTATTCTCAAAGCGGAAATAGAAGCTACTACAAACAATATTAAGAAGGGAAAAGCCGCAGGATCAGACCAGTTCTACTCAGAATTTTTGAAAAATATGGATAAAGGAGAAGTAAAAATACTTACCTTGATCTTCAACAATATATACCAAAGTGGAAAAATACCCCAACAGTGGCTTAGATCAACTTTTATAACAATCCCTAAAAAACCTAATGCCAAAAAATGTGAAAATTATCAAATAATAAGCCTTATGAGACATCTCCTGAAAATTTTTTAACAATTATTCATAATAGAATATTAAAAAGTGTGAAGTACCAAGAAACAAAAACAACATGGATGAACTATTTGACAACAACATTTGAAGACGATGGGAATGTCACCATCACCCAAAATAAAAATGACGATACCGTACCGACTATTCTCGAAGCGGAAGTAGAAGCTGCTATAAACAACATTAAGGAGGAAAAAGCCGCAGGACCAGACGACTTCTACTCAGAATTTTTGAAAATTATGGATAAAGGCGAAGTAAAAATACTTACCTTGACCTTCAACAATATATACCAAAGTGGAAAAATACCCCAACAGTGGCTAAGATCAACTTTTATAACAATCCCTAAAATACCCAATGCCAAAAAAAGTGAGGATTATCGAATAATAAGCCTTATGAGCCATCTCCTGAAAACTTTTTAAAACATTATACATACCTACCTAAGAATATATAAAAGTGTGAAGAACATATGACAAACACACATTTCGGCTTCAGGGATGCATTGGTTACTCGAGAGACACTTTTTGCAATACAAGTTCTCTTTCAAAGATGTAGAGACGTGAATTGTGATGTATATGTGTGTTTTGTTGATTACCAGAAAGCGTTCGATAGAATAAAATATGACGAACTGATAAAAATATTAAATTCAATTGGTCTAGACAGCAGAGATCGCCGTATAATATCTATCTATTACGAACAAAGTGCAGCTGTTGTTGGGGATCAGTTAACAGACGACATAAAGATAAAAAGAGGTGTGCGACAGGGATGTATATTGTCCCCATCATTCTTCAATACATAGAGCACATTATGAACCCAGCGCTAACGGACATAGACAAGGGAATACTTATAAATGGAGAACGATTGAACAACATAAGATACGCGGATGATACTGACATTTTTACAGACAGTCTTGAAGGTCTGCAGACACTCATCTCCAGGGTGGCAGAAGTAAGTAGCAGATTTGGGCTTGAATTTAACATCAAAAAAACCAAATACATGGTTATAAGCAAAAATAGGATACCACCTGGTCAATTACTAGGTAACCAACAACCTATAACACAAATCACCAACTTTTGTTATCTGGGTGCAAACTTAAATGAACAGTGAGACCAATCGACGGAAATTAAGATAAGGATCGAGAAGGCAAGATCAGCTTTCGTTAAAATGAAAAAAATCTTTAACAGCCACGATATAAAATTGGAAATAAAAGGTCGCTTACTAAAATGCTACGTATTATCCGTTCTTTTATATGGCGTGGAGTCATGGACCTTAACTGAAGCATCACTGAAGAGACTTGAAGCATTTGAGATGTGGTACTATAGACGCATGTTGAATATTTCCTGGATAGACATAGTTACCAACGAAGAAGTACTACATAGAATGGGTAAAGAGCGCGAACTAGTCGTAACCATAAAACGTCGCAAACTAGAATACCTCGGACATATAATGCACAATGAACAACGATATGACCTACTTCGGACCATACTTCAAGGTAAAGTGCATGGGAAAAGAGGTCCAGGACCAAGAAGAATATCCTGGCTGCATAACCTGCGAAATTGGTTTAACTTAACCACTACCGGACTTTTTAGGGCAGCAGTCAACCAAATCAGAATAGCCATGTTAGTGTCCAACATCCGTAACGGATAGGCACCATAAGAAGAAGAACCATGCATGGTTAACATGTCAATTAACATGTTAAATTTTCTGGCGGTTATATTAAATTGATGGAGCATACGTGTAAATCATCTTCACTTTGAGAGGGTAGTAGTGCGTTGTCTGTATAGCAGAATATTTTAAGTTTTTTTTCTTCCATTTTGTATTCTTTTTTAGTTCTTACTTTTTTTATTATTTCATCCATAATCAGGTTGAACAATTCAAGACTCAGGGAATCTTCCTGTCTTATCTCATTGCCAGCTTCAATAGAGTCAGTTAGTTCTTCTTTTACTTTTACTCTTATTGTGTTGTTTTGGTAGATATTTTCAATCTTTTTGATTATTATATACCTAACCTATTTTTTTCTGCTAGGGTTGTAATTTTATTCAGTTTATTTGTTATCACTTTGGTTGTTAATTTTAGTGTTGTGTTTAATAAATTATTTCCTCTGTAATTTTCCAGATCCGATTTGTCTCCCTTATTAAAGAGAGGTATTAGGATGCTTGATCTTCATTCTTGAGAAATTCTGTTTTGTTTTATTATTTTTTGGATTAGTTTTAGTAATTATTTGTTCAGATCTGGTCCTCCACACTTTAGGAGTTCGTTTGGTATTCTGTCCTCTCCTGGTGATTTTCTGTTTTTAAATTTCCTTAATGCTTCCTTATCTCTTCCTCCTCAATATTTATTTTTTCGTTTGTCGTTACCTCTGGTCTTGGTGGTTCATTATTGTCACCTTTAGCAAATAGGGATCGAAAGTAGCCTGCCCATGTTTCCTTCTAAATGTGTTTCGTTTTTATTAGTTCATTTATCTTCTTTGTCCTCTTATCATTCTTCATATTTCTTTCTGTGTTCTATAGAAGTCGTCTTTTATCTATATAGATAGATAGAAGCTCTGTCAGTGTTACCTTTGTATTTGTCTATCTAAAGTATTCGTTTCATTTCTGATTCGTTTATAGTGGTTGTATGTCTGTTGTGCTTATTCTGTGCTTGTGTATGTCTGTTGTGTTCTGTATTGCAAAAAGGCTTTCTTCTTTTTTTCACATTTTGTCTTCACTTCCTCTTTAAACCATGGTGTTTTCTTTTTTGATATGTCAGTGTTTGTTACTTTCCTCTCTCCAAGTCATTCTGTTGCGTTAATTATGTTATTTGTGAGTTTTTTCCAGCTTTCCCCAATTTCATCGTTTTGTGGGTTATTTGGTGAGATTTCTGGAAATATTTCATTCCCAGCAATCTTTTCTGATACTCTTTTTCTTGTATATGTATTTCATGGATTCCGTATTTAGTTTTTCGACTTTGTTTATTGTGTGTGTTGGCGCCGCTCTCTTAGGTGTAAAGTATTTCATGATGATTCTTATTTTACATAATACTAGGCTATAGTCGCTACCTACAGGTACTCAGGGTTATTAGTGGATATAACAAATACAAAAAATATTACAATAAATACAATTGAATAACTTGATGTCTTTTAAATAGCTTAACACTGTTGAAATTTTTTTGGTGAGAACTTTTTTTTGGTGAGAATTTTTCCCAATGATCCCAGTGTACATATATGTTTTTAATTTTGCAGTATGGTTTGAGCTCATTCGACTTGTGTCTTCCAGTTGATCTACTTTTTCATTTCCGTAAATACGTGTATGTGAAGGTACCCAAATAAAAGCCGCTTCCTTTCCTAATAAACGGAATGTTTCTAGTTCGTTTATTATAGTCTGTATAATAGGGTGGTTGGTATATATTTGTTTCAACTCCAGTAATGCATTTAATGAGTCTGTTACAACAATGCGCTCCATCGGTGTACTCTTTTTGAAGAAGATTAGGGCTTCCAAAATAGCTGTTGGCCTCGCCTTGTGAGTATACTGCAGTTTTTTGGTATCGATATGCTATAAGAATTTTCTTTACAGTAATAGGCAGCAGCATGACCATTGGGAGTTTTAGAGGCATCGGTAAAGATTTGCAAATTAATTAGATAGTGGTCTAGAATAGTAATTGTAGGGGTGTAGAGTTTTTAGTCTTATTGTTAGGAGGATAACCAGATTTGCAGATGTGGAAGAATATAAGATGCTGTTTCTGGGATGATATCTTTGCAATATAGTTCAATGATAGTTTCTGTCGTCTTATATGAAAGGGAGGTTCTCCAGTTAGAACTTGCATACTACTAACCGGACAAGTTTTAAGAACTCCCAGTGCTAATCCCACAGCCTTTTTTTTATTTAGAAAAAACATATAATCCACATCAACCACGCAGGGTTATTAGTGGAGTAACGTACACAAGAGTTCATTTTATTTACATTAAATAGATGTATATAAACGTAAATCTTTTAAATAATTTATTACATGGTCAGTGTTTATGGTTAAAGTGGTTTTGATGTCATCTGAGATTCCATATTTTCTTCTTGTTTCTTCGTGGTACTGGCAGTCAATCAGAATATGCTTCAATAATCTCAAAGCTTTAGATTAAATATTATTTAGTTTTTTTAAAGTGGTTTTACATGCAGCATCGTAACATACACAACCATAATCGATTTTAATTCGAATGAGCGATTTTTAAAGCCTAATTAATATTTTATGATCAGCACCCCAAATTTTGTTGGATAATATTTTGAGTATATTGAATCTCTTTTTGGCAGGAAAGCTGTGGTTTATTTATGTGCGAATTCCAATTTAAAGTTCTCTCAAAAGTTAGACCTAGAAAGTTTATTTCTTTTGACTGTTCTAAAGGTAAATTAATTAATGTTAGACTAGTTGTGAGGTCGGTTTTATTTTTATTAAAAATAATGTATCGTGTTTTTTTCAATAGAAAAACAAATCCCGTTTTTATCGTCCAATTATGAAGCCGGTTTAGGAAACTTTCTATAATTTTAGTTGCTGTCATTACATTATTCGATTTAGTATAAATAACAATGTCATCTGCGTAAATACTAGCTTTAATGGGTGCTTTAATTACATCCATAATACTATTAAAAGTGATTAAGAATAAAGTTGGACTAAGAATCGAATCTTGAGGGATTCCATTATCTAGTATCTTAGATGAGCTTGTAACAGCATTTATTCTAACTTAAATTGAGCGATTTTTAAAAATACAATTTTAAAAACGCAAGTATGTGATCTAGAATGCCACTATCTTTCGATGTTTGTAGAATACAATGCCTCTAAGCTCTATCGTCGGCTTGTGTTCTTCTTCTTCTTCTTTAGCCTTAAGTAATCCAAGTTTGGACATAGGCCGCCCCCAAATCAATCCAGTGTTTTTTATTTTGCGCCACTTGTTTCCAGTTGTGTCCTCCGATCCTGTTAATGTCATCAGCTCATCTAATTTGTGGCCTTCCTCTGCTTCTTTTTCCTAATCGTGGTCTCCATTGTTGTATTTCGTGGTTCCATCTTTTATCCTTTAGTCGGGCATTGTGTACTGCGAAGCTACATTTTAATTTGGCAGCACGTTCTCCTGCGTCTTTTACTTTGATTTTGATTCTAATCCATTTTGTTTGTTTTTTGTCTATAAGTCTCACCCCGAGCATTGATCTTTTTATCGCTCTTTGTGCTTTTACTATTTTATCCATATTAGACTTGGTGAGTGTCCACGTCTGTGAACCATACGTGAGTATAGGGAGGATACACTGATCGTAAATTCTGGTTTTCAAATATTGTTCTATTTTTGTGCTTTAATTTTGCGTTAAAATCTCCCATAATGATTGTATACTTTGTATCATTTTCTTCTAAGGCTTGGGTTATATCAAAAAATATTGCTATTAGGTTTTGGTTATTTGCAAAAGCTTCATTAATTGAAGTCTGTAATGCAACGTGATTTTCTAATGTAGATCTACCTCTTCGAAAACCACTTTGGAAGGGAGTAAGAAAAATATTATTTTCTAACTATCATAGAAGGCGGAGGTTTAAAAAATTTTCTAGAATCTTGCACGTGCAACATGTAAGAGAGATGGGTCGGTAAGAGGTTTGTTTGTTAGGCATAATAATGGAAATGATTATTGTTTGAGACCAGAGGTCTGGGAATTCATGCTTTAGCAAGCACGCATTAAATAAATCTAACAGAATTAATTTGGCTCCGAATGGTAAGTTTTTTTATGAAGACTGATAGAATATCATTTTGTCCTGCAGATATGTTTTTTATATTTGAAAGAGAAAACTAAAGTTATAGGAGCATTTAAAGGGCTGTCAGAGTTGTTAATTGAGATTGTAGAAGCTTCTACGTTTTTCTTGTATATTAGGGATTCGTAAAAAATATTTTTGTCGCTAGAATTTTGTTGATAGACATCAGCCAAAGCTTCTGCGATTGCATTTTTGCAAGTGATTAATTTATTATTGTGTGTTAAGGTGTTGATATGTCTATAGGAATTTGAGCCTTCAAGTTTACGAATTTTAGCCCAGATAACCTCAGATGGTGTTAAAGAATTGATAGATGATACGTACTCTCTCCAGGTATCTCTTTTGCTTTTTTTATGAGATATCTTGCTGTAGCTCTGAGTTCTTTAAAATTAAGTAAATTTGCATTAGCATTGTTTTTTCAACTACATTAAAATCATGATTGCTAAAAGATAGAGCATGTGCTACTTCATTATTACACCAAGGTACTTTTGCATAGCATTGTTTTACGTATATTATTTAATGATGGTTCTATAATTATATTGTTTAACGACGTAATATTAGAGTTTATATCATCACTTGAATGATAGTTTTCAATTTTCTTTTCAATGTCGACTTGATAAGACGACCAGTTTGCAGTCCCTAATTTCCAGGATTGATAGACTGGAAAATTAGAAGATTGAATTTTATTTGAAGATATGCAGATAATAAAGTGATCACTTTCATATAACGATTTTAAAGTATTCCACATGAGAAACATCATCATCATCAATGGCGCTACAACTCTTCTTGAGTCTTTGCCGCGTTTACTATTGCCTTCCATATTTGTCGGTTCTGTGGCAGTAATTTCCATTGCCGCACTCCCATTTTCTCTAGATCTTCTTTAACTGCATCTTTCCACCTTTTTCTAGGCCGCCCTACAGACCTTCTTCCCTGTGGCCTTTCCCAGAACACATTGTTTATAAGGCGATTTTCGTTACTGCGTATCACATGCCCTGCCCATCTGAGTCGATTGGCCTATATAATATGTATATCTTACTAGATTTTCTTTTCCGAATAGAGACTCTAGCTCGTTATTGTATCTGCCCCTCCATTCGTTTGTCACGCTGTCTCTGCAAGGGCCATATATCCTTCGAAGAATTTTGCGTTCCCACACCAGCAATTTATTTATTTCTCTTTTTGTTAGCGTCCATGTTTCGCTTCCATACGCGACTGCTGGTCGTATTATGGTCTTATACATCCGGATTTTTGTACCTCGTGAAAGAAGTTTTGACTTCATTAGATGTTGCATTGCAAAGAAAGATCTGTTTCCTGTCATTATTCTCGTTTCAACTTCTCCGTCTAATTTGTTGTCATTTGTGATTGTTGCTCCTAAATATTTAAATTCTTTAACCACTTCGAAGTTGTGATCATTTATAGTAATGTTTTGCCTTATTCGCCGTCGTTCTTGTTTTGAGACGACCATGTATTTTGTTTTGTCTTCATTTATTTTTAGACCGATGTTTAATGCAGCTTCTTCAAAGCTCGAGAAAATATCCTTAATTTCTAAGGTTGATTATGCTACTGCGTCTACGAGTATAATTTTTGCTCCTCGAGCAGTTATGTCTGGTTTGATTTTTGGATATATTTTTCGCATGACATATTCTAAGGACAGGTTAAACAACAATGGGGACAACGAATCTCCCTGTCTCAGTCCAGAATTTACGCAGAAAGCATTTGATATTTCTCCCCCTATTCTAACTTGTGCAAAAGAGTACTTACACACATTTATGTTACCGCAGCTAGTTTCTTCGGTACGCCGAGCTCGATCATTATCATCCATAATGTTGCACGATTAATTGAATCATAAGCCTGTATAAAAATCTGATGCACGTCGTGATTATATTCCCAATACTTTTCAAGCATTTGTCTTATTGTAAATATTTGATCAATAGTCGATCTGCCAGGCCTGAAACCACACTGGTAGTCACCAACTATTTCTTCGGCGTATGGTGCTAATCTTTTTAATAATATCGAAGTCAATATTTTATATGTAGTGTTGATTAGTGAGATTCCTCTGTAATTCATGCATGATTTACATTTTTACCTTTTTTGTGTATTGGTACAATAATACTGGCACGCCATTCTTTCGGCATTATTTCTTGTTGCCAGCCCATTTCTATTAATTGGTGGATTTTACATATGAGTTCATGACCGCCTGTTTTAATTAGCTCGGCATCAATATTGTCCAGAACAGGGAATTTATTGTTTTTAAGCGTTTTTATGGCATAAGAAACGTTGATATGGATTGACTACATAATATTAAATCTATGGTGGAAAAAGAACTGTTATATGAGTTAAATCTGGTAGGTTTGAAGGATGTTTAAAATTTCTCTAATTATTCCCCTTACAAAATTACTTTCACGCCACCCATGTCTATATCTTTTATTAGAAGCTTTAAAAATAACCCAATAGCAACGAGCGATTTGTAATGCCTCTTTTTACCAACGAAATAATTCGCCAAATGTTCTCTGCTCTTTTTATCTATTATTTGTTAAATAGAAACCCTTCCTAGTAACAAAGAAATCAGCTTCTATTGTCAACTACCCTGCCTACCTTTTAAGAAAAGCAGAGGTGTTGGTTTTCGATGAAATTATAATTCCTGTCGGGAGAAAGTGGTCGGGAGAAAGTGGTGGGGAGAAAGTGGTTAGGTTACAAAAACGACCACATTAGCCTTACCATTTAAGTATCCTTTTCGCGTGGCACTATTCGGCCAATACTCCCACTCTTCTTTATCCTTAGCTTGTCTAAGATCAGAATTCAAGCTCATTTTCGAGTTGGTTCCTGTGGCAAGCGGTTTGTCTCCATCAAACGGCGGTAACTGTATTTTCAATTCACCCTTATCTATATATCTTCACACAGTGCTTCCTATATTAACTATTTTCTCTTTTGTCAAACAGATTGTCTTCCAATTCGAAGAAAAACGAAGTCACTTCTGTTTGCTGTTCGTCCCTACTATTCGTCTCTACTGTTCGTCTCTAGTTCGAGTACTGCGTGATCTTCTTGTTCTGCTGCTTCTCTTTCTTCCTTTTCTTTCTGCCTACATCAATTTGAGAGATTGCGGATTGAAACAACGTAATTCGTTACCGTACCTGAATCATTCACGCCGCCTGAGCAGCCCCAATGTACCTGTTGCGAGGGCCACACGTCAAGTACCTTTATTATTGAGACCGTTCTATGAAAGACGTCATTACCTGTACCTACTGGCTGCCGGCTAAATACAAAGCAGATTATCCAATTGTGAGTACCGACATTTTTACCTAAATCATTAGAAGTAGATTTACGACTTCAGTTCAGTGACTTTGTCTATTTATGGCTAACTCTAACCGAACGAACTATTATCAGTATAAAACTACAGTATAATTTATACGTATAAATTACAAACAATTTGCTTTATAGGTAGGTTATATTATGATATGATATGATAACTTTTATGCATAGATTTGAGATGATCACGATCAAAAATGTTTACGTATTCTCAAGGCATAAAAATCGCTTATTTGACGAATATTGACGTAGATAGAATTATATTATTCCTTGCTTTTTTTCCTATTGTTGAGAATAAGAAATTATTCGTAATTATTTTTCAAAAAAGATATGCAAATAAGATATAGATTTGTTGTATTTAATAATAAATTGTGCAATAACTTATCTATTGCTAACTGTTCAGTAAAAATTGTTATAGTGCTTTTACTTTAAATACTATACCTCAATATAACTTTGTTGACGAACTATTTGCCTTTTATTTTTTTGTTATGATATAAATTTATATTTTTGTGCATGGTGTATCTCTTTCAGGCATTGTTATTGATTTATATTACTATTTGATTTATCATATAAACAGTGTATATTATGTGTCGAAATATTAAGTGTGTACCGCACAATCATAATACTTTTTCTCTCACGGTTTACTTTATTCTCGAGTGATTATCTTAACTGTACCTTACCTTTCTTGTTATCTTATTTTATATGTCTTAACGTTTTCCTGTTCCTCTAAAAATAGAGTGGTGCCCAAATATTTTCCTTCTCGTATCTTTTAACCTCTCTTCTCTTTATCTTTTAACTTCTCTTCTCTTTATCTTCTAACTACTCATCCCTGTATCTTCTAACTACTCGTCCCTGTAGCTTCAGTACTTCTCTAACTGATTCTTTATATTTGAGCTGTAATAAGAGCCCCGATCAAGAGACCTCTACCAGACTGAAACCCGAGCCTAGTACCGTTCTTTGTGTAACCTCTACTCTGTCATTAAAGAGGGTACAGGTTCCCCAGTATTAAGTAATAGTAGATCAGAAGAATCAACGAGATGTTTCATTAGATTAAGGAATTTGTCTGTTTTAGAGCTTCCCTATGCAGAATAATAAGAGTTCATATCCCCTAAAATTATTTTTGGGTGTGGAATTTGATCAAGAAGGTTACTTAGTTCTTATGGGTCTAGCCCGTTAGGATGTGGTAAATATTTGTTGCATATATTACATACTCACTGCTACAGCTTCGAGATTAGTACTTAATGCAATTGGCTTAGCTTCTAGGTCATGGACTCTTAAAATGAAACATGGACTCTTAAAAAAATCCATAGAAGCAAGATCAAAGTTTTCGAAGTGTGGGTCTACAGAAGAATTCTATGCCTGTCCTGGACAGAACAAAGAATCAACCTGTCCATTCCGGAAGAGCTTAATATAAAAGACAGGCTATCAAAAAAAAAGTAAACAAAGCATTCCTTAATTACTTGGGCCACATATCCAGAATAACGGGGACTATGCAATTATTGGTAGTAATAGAAAAGGTAGAAGGCTGAAGACCAAGAGGAAGATCATTAACAAGATAGGCAGATCAAATGAAGACTGGTGGGAAAATCCCTACACATAACAGACCATATGGCACAAGATCGTAGCCAATAGAGACAGTAAGCTAGCAATATTTATTGTCACCACGCCCTGACAAGGTCTCAAGGAATGAGGACGAGGAGAAAATTATAATTATAGCAAGTAATAGCGGAAAAAGAAAAATATATTTATTCTTGTATACAATTTATTGTCACGTTACAGCATTTGGTATAAATTAAGTAAAACTGTTAAGCACAATTTTAATTGCTGCCAAAATAGACGAAACAAACTTAATATCAATAAATGTTTATTCGTCAGAAAACAACTGTCGTTATGTTCTTATAAAAGTTTTTAAATTTTTAAATTAGCTAATAATCACAGGAACATCTTGAAATACTAACTATCTTTAGTTTGTTTATAAAAACTTTCTTCCGCTATCTCTTGTAAGTTCTCTGCCATGGTGGTACCAGTTTGTCGAACTAATCCATAGAATACCCCTTTCTTTTTAAGCAGCTTATGTGGATGATCCAATTCAACGGCTTCTCCGGCGTCCATAACTAAGACTTTATCCGAATCCATAATTGTGTGCAATCTGTGGGCTATCGTTAACACAGTACATTCAGAAAATTTCAGTCTTATAGTGGTTTGAATAATGGAATCAGTCATTGGGTCTACGTTAGCAGTTGCTTCATCGAGCACTAGAATCTTGTTTCTTCTGATTATCGCTCTAGCTAGGCAGACCAGCTGCCTTTGACCGACACTGAAGTTTGAACCACCTTCGGCCATTTTGCTGTCCAGACCTGCAGGTAATTCGTCAACAGCGTGTTTTAGTTCTACTTCTTCCAAAGCATCCCACAGAACCTATAACATAAAATGTAATTATGAATAAAATTTATTCAGCAATATATACAGCAAGTAATAAAAGCAAGAGAGGTAAAGTAGCAGTGTTGACTTCTTCACCCTATAAAGCTGAAATATAAGAGGAAGTTAAGAACAAAATTCTCAAGGGAAAGGGTGTAAAGAGGTGAAATATGAAAGTATTAGAAATCTCAAATAGTCCATTTTAAAAGGATAAGCAGTTTCGAAAACAGATTAGAAGCTTTCGAAATGTGGCTCTATCGCCGTATCTTAAAATACCATGGACAGCGAAAATCACAAATACAGATGTCCTTAAAAGAATAAACCAAGAACGCCAACTTTTCGAAACCATCAAGAAAAGGCAAACGGCGTATCTAGGTCACATCATGCGAAATGAAAAATAGCAGTTCCTCCAACTTATAATCGAGGGTAAAATTGAAGGCAAGAGAGGAATGGGACGCAAGAAAATGTCCTGGCTCCGAAACATAAGGCAATGGACAGGGATTAACGACATACAATCTCTGATACATATTGCAAGAAATAGAGAATTAATGGAAAATGTGATCGCTAACATCCATTAGTGGATTTGCATCTGAAGAAGAAGAAGCAGTTTCGAAAGGAGTTAAAAAAGATTCAAATAGTTCAAAAGAGGATAAAAAGTGGACCCATGCATGTATATATATATATATATATATATATATATATATATATATATATATATATATATATATATATATATATATATATATATATATATATTTATATTCAGGGATTCTACAGTATTTACTGCCTTCCCTCGCTCAACCGTCCCCATCTCTCTCTCTCTCTCTGTTGTCCCATTCTCCATCGTTTAGGCCTCTCTTACTCATGGCGTCGTCTACTTCGTTCCTCCAGGATCTTCGGGGTCGTCCTCTTTTCCTCCTTCCTATGGGGCTCCATTCGGTTATTCTCTTTATCCATCTGCTGTCATTAGTTCTTGTTACATGTTCATACCACTTTAGTCTTTTTTGTTCTATGTATGTTAGTATGTCTGTTTCTATTGATGTTCTTTGCTTTATTTCGTCATTACTTCTCCTATCCATTCTTGTTATTCTGCAGCATCTTCGCAGGCATTCTATCTCTGTTGCTACTATCTTACTGCTGTTTTTTTTTGTTTATAATCCAATTTTCAGCCCCATATGTCATAATACTTTGCACTAATGTTTTATAAAACTGTGTTTTTGTCTTCATATTTAGGTGTCTATCCCACCGTACTGAGTTAAATTGTCGGACTGCTGTTCTTGTTTGTCCTAATCTTTGCTTAATTTCTTCCTCTGTTTTGTTCTTGTTAATTTGAATTTATCCTTTCCTTTGATTGTCATGTTGTCGTCAATCTGTAGGTCTCCTATGTCTTGTTCACTTGTAGATAAGTACTCTGTTTTCGCGAGGTTAATATCTAGGCCAGCCTTGGTAGATTCTTCTTGTAGTTTATTCATCATGTAACTAAGGTCTTCTTCGTCTTGTGCAATCACTACTTGATCGTCTGCAAAGCTTAACGTACGTATTCGCTTCGTACCCATGCCTTTGCATTTTCTTTTCCATGTAGTCAAGGCTTTCTCTAAGTATATTTTGAATAGGGTTGGAGATGTGGAACAACCCTGTAGGAGCCCTTTTGTTGTGTTAAAGTCTCCTATGAATCTTGTTCTTTACTTTATTTTCTTTATACAGAGCTTTTGTAGCTTCTATGAGTTCCGTATGTATTTCTAATTTGTACATTGGCTCCCATAGTTGTGACCTTGGTACAGAGTCATATGCCTTTCTCAGGTCCACAAATGCCAAATGTATATCTCTATTTTTTGCTTTTGGCTTTTCCAACAGTTGTTCCAGTGTGTATATGTGGTCTATGCATGATCTGCCTGCCATGAAGCCTGCCTGATCCTTCCCGATTTTGCCTCTTATCGCTTGCTCTATCTTTTCTCGCAGTAATTTTCCATAAAATCTTTCTATTGATGATTTTACGCTTATTCCTCTGTAGTTTTCGCATCGTTTTCTATATCCTTTCTTAAATATAGATGTCATATATGACATATATATCTATATATCGTGCTAGCTCGATGTAATATCCTTAATTGTAGTTAATTTAAGTTTGTACTAGGATATATAGAAAAACTCTTTAAATATGTTTTGTGTATCATGTAAAGGAAAAATTATTGAAAATGAAAACAACAGTATAACTTACCTCATCTTTGTGTTCATCGAACGGATCTAAATTTTTCCTTAGAGTTCCTGAAAACAATACTGGTTCTTGAGGTATGATTGATATTTTGGATCTAAGTAATCTCAATTCTACGCTCTTACTATCTATACCATCTATAAATATATGGCCATCGTTTTGAGCCAACCTAAATACCGCTTGTATCAAAGAAGATTTACCAGCACCAGTCCTACCAACTATACCAATCTTCTGTTTAGGTTTGATTTCGAAGTTGAGATTTTTCAATACGTATGGACTATCCTCAGAATATCTCAAAGACATGTTTTCAAACTTCATATGTCCTAAGCTTGGCCAGTTAGGTGGTGGTTCCTTTTTAATCTCGTCTGTTTCTTTTGGTAGGTCTGCATATTCTTGTACTCTTTCTACTGACGTCATTTGATTTTCGAGTTCACTCCATTGACGCATACCCCATTGGAACATTCCAGAAAGTGTTATTGCTTGGGTCAGTGATAAGCCAACATTCCCACCAAAAGTTTCTGAAAACATAAAAAGTTATTAGTTTTCGTTAATCCGCCATCACAATATATAAAGACTATAATTGTATACAGAATTATTGATTAGAATTATAAAGTATCAATCTACAAAGAGATAAAAAAGACAAAGCCAAAATGAAAAATAACTTCAAGAAACATATTGGTAAAAAGTCATTCTTAAAAGAAAACACCAGATTCGGCAATAGAAACAGATTCAGCAGTAAGTTTGAAAAGTTGTATTTAAAAATAATATTATGAAAGTTCTATTAAAACCACTGCCCGTATTTGCGGTTTGAATGACTATAAAGAAATAAACTCGCTAGTATTGTTCTGAAGCTATTTTCTTGTGGCATTTTAAACTAATTACTATTTCAACGGGAATAAGCTGCAATCAAAGGTTAAAGTACGTTTATTGACGTTTCAATTTCCACTTCGGAAATCGTTCTCAAAATACAAACATTAGTAAATTAAACAAATTTTGTTTTTTTGTTACTTGGTGAAAAATTATTCTTATAATTTAATTTTATCTGACAATCATTTTTATTGACAATTCAGACATACATTATACATTTTAAAGTAGACGACTTTAAAATGATATTGCCAATATTGTTGAGTTGCGTTCCTGAGACTACTTTACTTGTAAGATAGTTCATTCGATTACATGAAATCAACTTTAACTTGAGAATATCCGTCAGAAAAAATCATAGCATGTAATTCGTCTTTAAAAAGACAAACACATGACATGATGACAGTAAAAATCTCCTGTTAGTGATTCCAAAATAAATTATGAGGAAAAAACCAGGAAAAAACCTCATAATACTATCTCGACATGGTAAGTATTTGGTCGTGCATTTAGTTTACTTTCAATAAACACCAAATTCTGATTTCATATGTTTGTTATTTAAAAAACATAAATCTATATGTTACCGACTTATAACTTCCTCTTTTAATATGGGTAACCAGATCCTACTACATTCTGTCGAGGAATTTGCGACACAATTGGTCTCATTTAGCATAATTAGAGCCGCTTTTTTGATTTTTTTCTTTTTACCATCCGTTTCTTTTAGGACTATATTTAAATCATTCCATTAAACCCTATGTTCATTATCCCATGCGTGTTTACATATTTGAGATCTATCAAATTCTCTATTTTTAATATGAGATTGATGTTCACTTATTCTAACATTTAATGGCCTTGATGTTTCACCTAAATAAAACTGATCGCATTCACAAGGTATTTTAGAAATGAATTCTTTGTCCTTTCTTGTTCATTGTTAGGTTTGGTTTTAGACAAAATAGATCTCAATGTGTTTGTTGTTTTGAATGTTATTGAAATGTTGAATTTATTTCCTATCCTTTTTTCCTAAGTTTTTCTGATAATCCTTTTATGTATGGTATTGTTATTTTCCTCGTATTATTCCTTGTGTATACTGTAGGATCTCGTTCTAAGTTGTTCTGTTCTATTCGGTCGATTATTGAAAATTCCTTATTTATAAACGATAAAGGATAATCATTTTTTAATAAAACAGATGTTAACAAATGTTTTTCCTCCAAGAACGAATTTTCGTTGGAACAAGTAACTTTGGCTTTATCGTATAAGGATTTAATGATTCCCTTTTTAATATTAATATTGTGATTTGATTTGAAATTTAAATATATCTGTTGGTATGTGTTGGTTTTCTATACACCTGAGTCTCATACCCAGTATCGTTCTTAGAGATTAAAACATCCAGGAAAGGTAGTGTGTTATTATATTCCTTGTCCATGGTAAATGTTATTGTCCCTTCTTTATCGTTTATATCATTCAGAAATGCGTTCAACAACTCTGATCCATGAGGCCACATTGAAAATACATCGTCTACATATCTCCACCATACTGTGGGTTTTAAATTTTGTTTGGAAATAATATTTGTTTCAAAATCTTCCATAAATATATCAGCTAATAATGGAGATAAACTAGATCCCATTGCTAGACCAAAATTTTGTTTATAGGATTCATTACTTAGTTGAAAATATGTATTATCAGTACATAATGTTAATAACTCCATTATAGCTGATATGTTCAGTCTTGTTCTAGTTGCCAATGTATCATCACTCTCTTATTTTGTCTTGACTATATTTAAAGTCTTATCTAATGGCACATTCGTAAATAAACTATTTATGTCAACACTTACCAAAGTATTATTTGAATTAAATTCAATATTGGATAATTTATTTAAAAAATGTTGTGTATTTTTTATAAATGTGTCAATTTTATTTGCAAATGGTTGTATAATATTTAATAAAAATTTTGAAAGTTCACTACAAGAAGAATTCATAGTACTACAAATGGGTCTAAGTGGTATATTCGTTTTATGAACTTTCGGTAGGTACTCCATAAAAATGAGGGTTATTACTGTAATGAGGTGTAATTAATCTTCTCTGATAACTTTTTAAGCAATCTTTAAACTTGAATAAAGCTTGAATTTGTTTCGAAACTATCTTACCGATTTTGAATAAAGTTCTATATATTCTGTTTTCCAAAGGCTTTGTTGGATCCTTTGTTCATTTTGTATAAGGTCCGTTTATTGTTAGATATTTAATTTTTTTTTTTTGCATATTGAATTTTATCCATTATCACAGTTGCCTTCCCCTTGTCTGCTGGTAGGATGATTATGGAGTCATTTTTTAAAGTTCTTATAGCCTTAAGTTCCTCTTTGCTTATGTTTTGTTCAATTTTAATAGACTTTTCCAATTCAAGTTTACATAATACTCTGTATCATTGAGACATTGAGATAAAGTCGTCCCAGAAACGCTACTCAACAATATTGGCAATATCAATTTAAAGTCGTCTACTTTAAAATGTATAATGTATGTTTGAATTTTCAATATAAATGAGTCAGATAAAATTAAATTATTAAAAGAATTTTTCACCCAGTAACAAAAAAACAAAATTTGTTTAATTTACTAATGTTTGTATTTTGAGAACGATTTCCGAAGTGGAAATTCAAACGTCAATAAACGTACTTTAACCTTTAATTGTGGCTTATTCCCATTTAAATAGTAATAAACTTACTAGTGTTATAGTAATAAACTTACCGCACTAGAACTTTATAAAATAACACAACAAAAATCATCCCAAAGGCAACCAAAACGTACAGGAAAGGAATTCACCACATTAGGACCACCACTACACAGGACCAGAGAAGGTGTAACCTTACTAATACACCAAAGGTACCAAAATTACATCAAAAAGTGTCAATACATATCAGAAATGATTGTAACAGCAAAGATAAGAACAAAGAAGGAAGACCTGAACATCATCGGAGTACGAGCCCCTTCCCATATCAGTTGGCCCACCTATGGAATTTGCAGTTTAAATCGATTACCGCAAACAAATTATACTCAAACAATCTATAAATTGTTTTTAATAAACTTCATTTTATTTTAGGCTAAGGAAAAGCCACTTTTTACATTACAACAAAAGAAAAATTGACTAAGATGGTTAAAAGAGCATAAAGATTGGACTCAGTCGCAATGAGATTCAATATAATGGAGTGATGAGTCCTGATTTGAAGGGTGCGTTAGAGACATTTGGAGTCACGTCATTCGCAGGAAAAATGAAGCTTTCCATCTCGACTGTCTGAAGAGAAAAGTCAAATTGCCTGCATCTGTCATGATCTGGGGCAGCATGTCGTCTAGAGGTATGGGAAAGTTACATTTTATCGATGGGATTGTAACCACGGATAAATATTTGAATATTTTAGAAGAATCTCTTTTACCGATTATGAAACACCGTTTAACATCAGCGGAAGATTTTGTCTTCCAACAGCACGGCGCAAATTGTCATACCTAAACAAAGAGTTTAAAATGGATTGAAGACCATGGCACACCAGTTCTGATATGGGTTTCTAACAGTCCCAACTTGTCCCCGATAGAAACTTTGTGGCGCGAAATGAAAAAAGCTTTGAGAAAATATCCTGCCAGGTCCGTCAACGAATTGAAAGAAAAATTGCAAGAAATATGGGATTCGTTTACATTAGAATTTTGTCATAACTTGGTAAAAACTATGCCTCGAAGAATTGTGGATGTCATTAAAAATAAAGGGGATGTAACTGAAGTGGTAAACTTTCACATTTTTTTTGTTAATATTACATATAATCTCTGCGTTTTTTAAAATTTATTATTATTCTGTTTATTCAATAGTTTTTATTACGTTATAAAATATTTTCTATAATTAAAAAATTCAAAAATGTTGTTCGATGCAATAAAACCTCTAAAATTTACGCTGCGCTTTTATTTTTGTCCTCTAAAATTTAATTTTTTTATCAATCTAACGTTGGGCTAACTGATATGGGAAGCGGCTCATATACGGCCCAGAAAAACACTAGTGTCAAACAATAAGGAAAAAGTTTTGTGACGAATTACAGCAAGTAGTGGATTAATACAGAGAGAAGATAATAATATTGGGGGATTTTAACGCTCAAATATGAGGCAAACACAGATTCACAATCAACAATAAGGACTTGATAATCTGTTATATACGTACCTTTCTGTATAAACAATATGCTTACGACCACCATTCCTATAAACATAACACAGTGAAGATCTAACCAAAATCCAAATCCTCGATTAGCAGTCAAAAACATATAGTACGCTGCAGTATAAGCATCTTGAAAGTGATCGAATTCTTTCGTAAGAATTTCTTCAGCTCTAAAAGCTCTTATAGTTGTTAGTCCTTGCAAAGAGGCCGATAAATGCGTGAAGATTGGACTACGAGCTAAAAATCAAACGAAATATTTGGTAAAAATTATCGAAATAATAAAACAAAAGTGTCCTATTATACAGTGTGTCCGTAAACTATGGAATAAACTCGATATTTCCTAAATGAAAAGTCTTCTTAAAAAAATCTAAAACACGTCGATTTTTAAGTTTAATTTTCTACATTCTACAACAAAATTTCATTATAAAAGGTGATATACAGAAGTTTTTTACGTCATCGGCTCTTTTTTAAATGTAACACCCTATATTTTATTACATTTTTAGATCGATAAAAATGAGCTGATTCCAAGAAAGTATAATACTCGCGGTCTAATGGATATAATTTGAAAGATATGCGCTCAGAAAATAAATTATTTATTAGCAATTGCAAAAAAGTAGCCTACTACTAGTTTTTAGTGAAATGTAATTATTTTTAGTAACGTTCAATAACAATTAAGTAGTACAATAATTGTATTAATTCGTGAATGTTCTGTATTATTGCTTATAATTAATTTGAAGTAGAAATGAATTTGAGTGTAAACCAGAGAATTGAAATACTCATGATGATTAGGTATGGAGACAAATCACGAACTCAGATGGAAGTGTGTAATTTATTTAATGATAAATAAATATAGAAAGCCCCATAACGCAGTCAACAGTAAGTAAGATTGAAAAAAAATTTCGAGAAACTGGTACGGTTGAAAATGCACACAAATCATGTCGTCCATCTGTAAATTATGATACAACATTAGATGTTCTACTTGCTTTTGAAGAAGATAGTCACACTTCTGTTCCTAAGGTTAGTCGTGATCTCGATGTTTGCAAAACAAGGGTATACAAAGTAATAAAACTTGACAAATGGCACCCCTTTAGATTCACACTTATACAGGAATTAAACGAGGTTGATCTAGATCAAAGAATACAATTTTGCGAAACAATGATGGATAACTGCCACCGAAACCCTCTCTTGGTTCAAAATATTATTTTTTCTGATGAGGCTACATTCACATTAAATGGCGAGGTCAACCGTCAGAATTGTAGATACTGCGCAAAAGAAAACTCCAACTGAATGCATTTACACAATGCAACATCACACACAATACCGCAAAAGGTAAACGTATGGGATGACATTTAAAGAAATGGAATCATCGACCCTACTTTTTCGAAGGTAATTTAAACGGGTCAACATACCTTCAGTTTTTAAGGGGGTATCTCGTACCTACTTTAGTAAATTTATTCTCCAGTGGAATTAATCCAGGAGGTTTTGATGAAAGTTTATGGTTTCAACAGGATGGTGCGCCTCCGCTTTGTGCTGTAGGTGGATTGGAAGACGTGGACATATTGAATGGCCAGCGAGGTCGCCAGATCTCAATTCTTTGGATTATTTTATGTAGGGTCAATTGAAGAATATTGTTTATAAAAAGAAACCTGCAAATATTATAGACTTAAAAACAAGAATTCGTAAATAAATAAACAATATTTCTCAAGAAACCATAAACAATGTTCTACAAGAATTTGTACAACGTTTGGGTTACTGTCAAATACAACAAGGGCTACAATTTGAACGTTTTATATAGTCATGTATTAATTACTGGATTACTTTTAAGTTCTTCTTCAGCCTTAAGTAATCCAACTTTGGACATAGGCTTCCCCAAATCAATCCAGTGTTTTCTATTTTGCGCCACCTGCTTCCAGTTGTGTCCTCCGATCTTCTTAACGTCATCAGCCCATCTCATTTGTGGTCTTTCTCTGCTTCTCTTTTCTAACCATGGTCTCTATTATTGCATTTCGTGGTTTCATCTTTTATCCTTCAGTCGGCATTGTGTCCTGCGAAGCTCCATTTTAATTTGGCAGCATGTTCTGCTGCGTCTTTTACTTTGGTTTTGCTTCTAATCCATTTGTTTGTTTTTTTTTGTCTATAAATCTCACCCTGAGCATTGATCTTTCCATCGCTCTTTGTGCCTTTACTATTTGATCCATATTAGACTTGGTGAGTGCCCACGTCTGTGAACCATATGTGAGTACAGGGAGGATACACGGATCCTAAATTCCGGTTTTCAAATATTGTTCTATTTTAGAACTTTTCATGATCCAACTCAGTTTTCCAAATCTCGCGCACGCTAACCTTATTCTTCTAGTAATTTCGGCTGTTTGATTTTCTTTGTTAACTTTCATTATATGTCCCAGGTAGATGTATTCGCTTACTGTTTCTAAATTTATGTCGTTCAACGTTATTTCTCTAATGTTCGGTGTATTTGTCATTATTTTTGTTTTTTCGAAGTTCATCTTAAGACCTACTTTTTCCGAAGCTTGAAATAGTTGCGTCATCATGGTCTGTAGTTCTTCGAAACTTCGTAGTGAATATTACAATGTCGTCAGCGTATCTCAAATGACTCAGTTTTCTTCCATTAACATGTATTCCTTTATCTGCCCAGTTAATGTCTTTGAACACGGCTTCCAGTCCAAGTGTGAATAGCTTTGGTGAGAAAGCATCTCCCTGGCGAACTGCTCTGTTGATTGGTATAGCCATTGTTTAAATAGGACTAGTTAGCCAACGCAATGTATAAATTTGTTTGATTCTAATTGAGACAGTCACTAGATGTCACCACTCTTTCTGTCTCAATAGATTTTAATATACCATTGTTTGTTTGATATACATTATACTAGATGGTGTTATGTGAAAAAGTTAAGGACTAAACTAAACGTCCATTTTTGATCCACTGAATTAAATTCACCAGCGTTGCAATATTTCACTGACATAGTAGCGACAGGTTTATTTACATATAAAAATGTTACAAAAACAGAACATGAATCACAGGTATTCATTTAAAATAGAGTTATTACTATCAACTACATAGTAAATATCGTGTCAACTAAAATTGTACCTACATAAACGTGCTGTGACTTCTAAATTTTCCTATATCTAAATAAGTTTAAAGAATTTAAATATTTTATTTTATTTGGAAGTGTATTACAAAAATTTGGTCCGAGGTAAGTAGAACATTTTAATTCTATGTGTTTAAAACAAAAAACATTTGTATGAGAAATGAACAAATTAGGTATTTAGAAATAAATTTTACCGGATAATACATACATTCGATAATATTTGAAAAAAGTGATTTTAAATTAAAGTAATGTTACTTCCATAATAAATAAATGGTTTTTTACAGATGGCTGGAAATATTTGTTGTTATTACAAATGTGGTTTATCACCATACAAAATTCATAGATTAAGAATGTTCAGATTTCCGACAAAAAATCCTTCGGCTTGTCAAACATGGATATTACACTCTGGTAAGTAAATAGAAACTTTTTTTATATTCTTTTATTTTACACCGTTTCCGTTACGCAATTAACTTGAAAAAATGTTTATTTTTTTTTTCATTCATCATTTTTTATTATCACCAGGGTGCACGCGTCATATTCGAGATGCATTAATTTGAATTTTACGTTTTCGTTGGTATTATAATTATGATATAATAAACTTCGGAAAAACAAATTAGTGAATAAATATCAAATTAATAAACATAAACAAAGTATTAGATATTAAAATATGTATTTCTGTAGCTATTTTTAGTTATTGTATTGAAAAGTAGAAATAAGTTCATCTTTATCGGAGAACTAATTTATACAAAGGTCCATCTGGGAAAAAATTATTGGTTTCACGTAAAAATTTTATACTGATATTTGAAGATTCTAAAAGATATATGAGGGTTAGTTAATAATAAATCTGTAAAGACATACAGGTGATTTTGGCTATAAACGTTTTTTATCCAGTTTAGAGAAAAATAGTTAAAATAAAAATTGTAGATTCAAAAAGTTCTTTCATTTGTGAGTTTCTAAATTAAAATATATAAAGAATTCACCAAAATAGTTGCAAAAAACCCTTGATTTTGCAGAAATTTATAAATTTTAATAACTTTGTTTTTGCATAATGGTATGTAATGTAACTAATAAAAATAGTGACGATTTGTTTATCGTAGAAAGCGATTATGTAAACAACTTTTTGTTGAGCTATCCCAGTTTGAAAAAAAAAATTATGTTTTACGTGCCACAGAAGCCAAGATATTGCAAATTTTGCAATCGCCCTTCATTTTGAAAAAGTTCAAATCTAAAAAAAACCGAGCTCAAATGGTTCTCCATTCTACTTTCCGAAGCGGTATTTTAAGAATACCATCATTTTAACGGGTTATAAATTTTTACTTCTTTACCGCATATGCCATATTGTAAGTTGGAACGCACAATTCAGATCTTCATTTAGTGTCCCTTCAATTTTCAGCTCTTACTGTTGATAGACAATGGAAGTTATGCACTTTAATAACTTATTCATTTCCATAATTTCCAGGAGCTATGTTACATGTCTTTGCGCAAAAAAGGAGTTATTATAATTTATAAATAACTGCAAAAATAAGGTTTTTTTGCAACTATTTTGGTTAATAGTTTCATGTATTTTAATTTGGATACTCTCAAAAATTACATAACTTTTTATGATTTACAACTCTAATAAAAGGTGAAAAAATCTTAAACAGATATTTAAAGTCTCTAAAAGGTATATGAGGGGTTGCTGATGACAATTATGTGAAGACTACAGCTAATTTTGCTTTGATTTTTTATTAAACAATCGTAAAAAGTGAAAAAAGTGTATGCGCATAAAACGTTTCTTATTCATGTTAGAGATATATGATTAAAATAAAAGTTATAGATCATAAAATGTTCTCTAATATTGAGATTTTTATAATTAAAATACATAAAGAATTGACCGAGATAATTTAAAAACCCTTATTTTTGTAAAATTTATAAATGTTAATATAAATATAAATAATATACATATAAATAACTTTCTTTTTTGCATAACGATATGTAATACAACTATTTAAAATTATGGCAGTTAATGAGTTTTTAAAGGGTGCTAAATATCATACAGAACGACCATACAGTTTATGAGCTATTCAACTTGTTTATCCAGGAGTCCGATTATTTAAAAAACTGTACTTATCCAAACAGTCACTCTAGGGTTATTTTGTAAATAGAAATCGATTTTTATGGCTTCGTTTTAAATTTTTAAAAACAAACATCAAGATTATATTAAATTTGTGTTTAAATATCAGTTTGAAGAATAACAAATTTTTAGCATATAAAAATTTCTAATAACTTTGACTTTTTTATGTGTTACACTTGTATCTAGGCTCAATATAAAGCTAAACATTTAAAAAAAACCAAAACCTTCTATTGCCCAGAGGAAATCAAATAGCATTTTTTTTTCTTGTTTAAGAAATTGCAAATATTTTCATTGTTTATTAACATTAAGGCTGAAAATTGAACACATTGTAAAAGAATATCTAAATTTTATAATTCGATTTATAAATGGCATACACAGTGAAAAAGTAAATTAGTTTTGAAACATTTAAATAATGGTAATCGTAAAATATCGCCACAGAAAAATGCAAGGGAGATCTGTCCGCTGCAATATCTCAGCTTGTTTCTTGTTATTGGTTATGGAAATTTCTGTTTTTTTTTAATTGTGCTTTTACACCAGCTTTTCATTGAGCCTACGTACAGCCGTATGACATGAAAAATATTAAAAGTAGTATAAATGTTTAGAAGCTAAAAAGCACTTTTTCAAACTGTTTTTTTAATAAAATGTTGAAGTTTACAAATAAAGCTTCAAATAATCGATTCAAAAAACGTCAAATAACTGTCAAAGGTTAAACACCCTTTTTAAAGTTCCTCACGGATTTTAAAGATTTAAACAGTGTTAAACAGATAAAGTAATTCAACGACGAGTTAACAATACGAAGCGAAGTTCTTTAATCACAATGTGATAAGAAAACAAGTATCAAATTTGGTTTTATATTTCAATAGTCGAATTTAATTGCGGCTATATTGGTGTAATTAAAGAAAACCAGTGAAAATCCCAAGAAATAGGTGAGATCCTTTTTTCTTTCTTTCCAGTTTGGGAGAGGGTCCATTAGGTACTCACATTTAGGTATTGTGTTACGGTCTGGGTAACCAGGACAACACATCATGAACAGCAATTAAATATTTACATTTACACAAAACAGCTTCAATTCCAACCCAAAATCATATGTCGTTGCCGCAGTCTCTAGACCTCCTCCCCGTTCGTTTCCTAAAAGGGAACAAGTTATTGTCATGCACTCCATTTTGAATACTGTTTTATTTAAATATATTATAGAAATTGGTGAAATGGTTTATCCAAAAAATATTACTTTTACATCTCGCATTTCGAATAATCGAATCCGCATTTTCCTCACTTCTACCGACATCGTTGATCAACTAATACACCGAAAGTCATAATTAATTTCACCGTCATCTTTATCTGCAGGCTTCTTTCTGCGACCAAAAGAATCCTTATTTCAAATGTATCTCCTTCCATTCCGCATTCACTAATCGAGACGTCCCTAAAAAATACGGAACATCAGATGATCAATAGGCATATTATCAGGAGTTTTCCTAGGTTAACATTTGTAATCCCTGACAAGGTGAACTTCGAAGTGCAATCTTCTCTGTTAATTAACCATGAAAATACATCCTTTAAAATATTTTTATTCTCTGACAGACCGTAGTGTTTTCTTTGTAAGCTTACGGGTCGTACCGTGGGGTATGATTTCAAAGTCTCCAGTTGACCAGATCACACACTCATTGCAGCTAATGCTTCTCCCTCTTTTTCATTTTCAGCTGACTCTAAGGAGTCCTTAATCCTAAATCCTTAACTTCATCAAAAGAATTTCTATCTTCGGAAATTGAGTCCATCTCCGTTAACTACATACCCATCCTGGCTGCCATTATGGATTTATCCATCCCTCGTCGTACTAATTCAAAGCCCATGTTGGCAGTAGGACAAAAAAAGGGGACACTTCAATGACAGTCCTCCTGATACTCCTACCATTCTATCTTCATCCGGTATTCTTGCTCTATTAAGTTCTTTTCCTCCTTCGGCATTTTCGATACCACCCAAAGTGGTGGTATCGAAATTATATAATCGGATATTATATTTCCGCTATAAAAATGATTTACAAAGATAATCCGACTAATTTTACACTCAATTCCATGCAACTTATTACATTTCTTGAGAACTCTTTTGTATGTATCACCCCACTACAAGAAGCTTAAAAATCCTCCAACATAGATGGTATTCAAAAGGACTTATTGCAGCTCTACATAGGTACAAGGAAAAGATCAATAAAAACCGTATTACTAGAATCTTAAAAAAGTTAAAAGAACAGCCTACCTCCGACTTACAAGAGTATATATAAGTGCATCCTCTGATAAATCTGATGTCAAATCTAATCACAGCATACATGATGAATAGAATTTCTCTATTTCTCTCGCATTTATTCATTTTTTCTGCTCTCTGTATATTTTTACTTCATCTTTTGCCAAATTTAGACACGATATTTAATTAAGTAAGAAAACTTTATGTACTTCAAATACTAGCCCAGTGTGGAAAAAAAAATTGTTAATAAAAAATAACCTTAAAATCTCCAATCTCTTTTTTAATCGAAAGGTTATCCTTGACAATTAAGAGACAGCCAAGATTCTGGCAGAAAATTTAAAAGAAAAGTTTTGCAACAAATCTGAACCTAACCATATATACTCTTTTCTTCCTTCGCCCTTTAATTATTCATCCTCAGTTTCACAAGATACCAATTATCCGAACTCTCGTATAAACTATTTCGAACTAAAAGCTGCACTCAAATCCTATAAAAACACAAAAATTAGGGTTTTCTAGAATAATCTTGAAAAATTTCTCTAAAATTCCTTAGGCACCAACGACCCTCTAAATGAAGCCAGTAAATTTACCACTGACATACCGCTGACAATCGTTAATGAAAGATCTTGCCCTAATCTATACTAAGATAAAAGAAAGATCATTACAAAGAACAAACGAACACAAACGGGTTATGTCATGAAGACAAATCGTTTTTGTCGTCATGACATGTCATTTTTTCGCTGTATTACTAGCTACCATTCTACCACAATTTTACAATTATTTCCCGTTCTCCAACCCTTCCTACTCACATTTTAACCCCACTCCATTAGAAATACAGACAGTTGTACACTTGACTGCTGACTGTTGCTAGAAACAGTCGTCCTCTCTTTCGTCTGCTGAGTCTTATTAGGCAGACGTATAATCTCTCTATCGCTATCTATCGCTTGGTACAGACTTACCGCTCTTTTTCTCCACTCTAACTCTCTCGCATGTAGTTACGCGAAAAATACCGAAAATACTATTTTAATCGTGTACAGACGAAAAATGTGCTCTATATCGTGATCTAAGTGTTAGTACCGCGAAACACGTCTTCAGAAACCGGTAACCGGACAGTTTCCCCGTATGAAGAACAACCGCGACTGAAAGCCTCTAAATACCGCGAGTGTGTATATGTGCACCAGAAGAATTAGTAAGACTTTATATAAAATTAATTTGATATAGTCTGTATAACCTTTTGCCACATATCCTAATTTATTTGAACCAGCCCTATGTAATACAGTCCTCATACACCGAAATTATATTCATAATTTCACATATGTACACCCTTTTAGTACACACACATTTCTTAAGCAATCTATAATCAACAAGATGTCGTAGCAACTGTACTTAACATTGAAAGGGCATTTTATTTAATCTCCAGAAAAGCAATCATTGACAAAATCTCCAACTATAATTTAAATGGTAATATTTTCTCATTTGTAAAAAAATATCTAATTGAAAGAATCTTTAAAGTCCTTGCCAAGGGTAAACTTTTTCAATCTCTTCCTCAAAATTAAGGTGTCCCTTTAGAATCTGTATTAAGTTTAACTTTATTCATTCTTGCCATCAACGAAATTTGCCTCCCATCAAATATGTTCAATACGCTGATGACCTAATCATTTACTGCCATGTTAAATCTGTCTCAACCTCATATAAACTTATACAAAGTGCAGTAAATCTAACGAACTAAGATTATCACTCTCTGAGAGCAAAACCAAATTAATAAAATTTTCCATAGGGATTTCCACTCCCTTACCCCAAATTTTATTTACCAATTCTCTACTTTCTGTTGTTAATTATTGTAAAATTCTCGGTTTTATGTTTGACTCCAGATTAAATTGAAAACATCAAATCTCTGAACTTAAAATCAATTGTTTTAAAAGGTTGAACATTTTTAAAACCCTCAGTCATCTTCAATGGGGTGCCAATAAAACTACTTCTGAGCGCTTTTCGCTTTAGTCCTATTGAGAGTGTATACCGTGAATCTAATGAACTTTCTCCTACCCAAGACGATAATCACTTCTACTTTCGTATGCTGCATCAACATCCGCAAATCCATTTAATCCCGTTCATTCCCTAATTGCCACAGTGCCGTCTTCTTCCACTAACAATAACCAACACCTTATCATAAAACCTATACCTCAATTAATTTGTCCACTACTTAAAAATATTGACCTTTTTCTGACTAGTTCATTTCCTCTACCTTTACTTCCCCTCTGGGCTAAAGATCTCCCTTCAATATATACCTCACTCACTATTTTTAACAAACTTGAATCTTCTAACCTTTGTTCTAAACTATTTGTTCAGATTAACTTTCATATATCCATTTAGTCAATACAATTTTCACTGAGCACCTATTAGTTCAAAACATTCATGACATAATACCAAAATCTCTCTGCTTACGATGTAACAGTCTCTGTCATATGGCTGCCTTCTCACACCGGAATTACTGGTAATAAAACAGCAGATCATTGTGCCAAAGAAGCTACCAACCATGCCAATTCAACTAGCTAACGAATCTCGAAATTCGTTTTAAAAAAGTCGGTAGAGGATACTTGACAAAACTTAGAACAAAAGAGCAAAACAACTTTTCATAAACTTCAATCTTTTATTGGTCATCTCTCCCTACACTTCATAACTATAAGAGAAGCATCGACTATTACAAGACTACGAATCAACCATACCAAACTTACCAACTGCAAACAATTCACCAGCCTGTATAAAGCACTGGACTTGAAACCTACTCTAAGGAACTAGAGAATTGTCTATCTCTTCCTCAACTGTAAATTGTATATGTTGATTATGATACTTGAAAATGTTGACTATTTCAATAATTTTGTGTTTAGGAAGTGCCTGTTTAGGAAGTGCCAAAACTAAATCATCTACATATCTTTAAAAAAAAGGAATGAAAAATGTGCAATTGTTGATACAATCACAATCACTGATAACATCATCCATGACATAGCTACTTAGAATGGGTGAAAGACTAGATCCCATAGGACTAGTTTCTGATAGTCCTATGGGATCTTTTTTTTCCTATCTAAAAAATTTCTTTTTTCTTACTCTTATATATATATATATATATATATATATATATATATATATATATATATATATATATATATATATATATATAAACATATATTGGCACAACTGCGAAGTTATTTATATTTTGAATACAGAACTTAAATTGTTTTTTACTTTATTGTGCAGAAAGTTGCTTTTTTTAAGTTGTGTTAATAATAATATTGTTGTAGGTAATGCTGCATTGGAAAGTCTGGAGCTACCCGATTTAAAAAAAAAATTCCTTGCAGTAAGCATTTTGTCCAAAAATATCTAAATGCAAACCAAAAAAATATAGTAAGGTAGAAGAGGAAGGTTTGTTAACGACACCACGCGTTTTTTATACGTATTCGATAGCAAAACAACCTCAACCAGTGCCAATAGTGTTTCGCAATACATACATTGCTTATTTTAGGTCATGAAAACAATGTTACAATCAATTTCTATATCTATTAATGTAAACAATTTTGTTTTGTTTTTTTTTATCTTGAATTATTATTTCGTTAATATTGTCTATGTGTAGATATTAGAATTTTGATAAGTGGTGTATAACTATTAAAATAATGCGAATTTAATTTTTGCAATATCTATCACTTTGTAATTTAAAATTATTTCATTAATAAACAGCTCAAATCGGGCGAGTTGATTGAAAAAAACATTCTCATTTATGTAAACAGAAATACAAAAATGGTGTTTATATCATAAAATACATAAATAAATAAAATAAAGGATACTATTTATTAAAGTGTTGTTTTATTATTCCTTTTATCCCAACACATAGATTAATTTTTCCCTAAATATGTGTTGCCTCTTGTTGTGGCATATCGATGTGTTTATTTGTTTCAAAAACATTATCAAAAAACCATACCTATAAATTTACTATATTTTCAAACGTCATTTTAAAGATTAAAAGATTGAAAATTTAATTTTCTCAAAACATACATAAAACCATTGTTTAAAAAGATTTTCTTTTTTAAACAATGATAAAACTTAAGTCTTGACTAAAAAATAAACCTCTGGATTAGTGTTCTAAGACGATAGCAATCGAGTATATTTCAATTAAATATTTAATCCTTTTCTAGCAAATCATATAACCAAATTAAATATCTGGTAAACTAATAAAAATTTAAAAAAGGTAGCATTTACCTACTTCATATAAATAGATTACTAACCGATTTAGATTTAGCAAGTCTCAAAGTATAAAAACAGTTTGAAATATTCGCTCGAAATAGTCAAGTTATCTTTCACTAGACGCATACAACGATAATAACAATAAGCATTTTATTAAAGTTTTATATTTTCTTCACAATCTGGCATCCGTGTACAGGTTTGCCTTAGTTAGGAGACAGGCAAATATATACTCGAATAGAATCCTGCGGAGAATTAAGTTTCTGTTAATAGTTTTTTAAATTTATGACTAGAGGCCGCCATGTGACGGCAGAATAAGAGTCAAACGTTTGTTCCATAAGGATTGTCTAACTAGTCCTATTTAAACAATGGTATAGCTTTGGTTTTCAGATCTATTTGTATTTTCATTGTAGCTTTCTTGTAAATATTATGTATGAGCATTCTGTATCGGGAGTATATCCTGCAGTTGTTCATAGCTCTCTCTATTCCCCAAAGTTCTATGGAGTCGAATGCCTTTTCATAATTAACGAAGCCAATGTATAAGTTCAAGTGATATTCATTGGCTTTCTCAATTAGTGTTCTGACTATAAAAAGATGATCCGCTGTACTGTAACCCTTTCGGAATCCTGCCTGCTCTACCGGTTGATAGCTATCGAGCTTCGACGTTAACCTATTAGTTATTACTCTCATAAACAGTTTGTACATTTGGGACAGCAGGGAGATTGGCCTATAGTTCTTCAAATCTCCCCTCTCTCCTTTTTTGAATAGAAGTATTGTCAAACTTTCACTCCAACCATCTGGGACTTCTCCTCTGTGAAGATATTCGTTGAAAAAAATTTTCAATTCTTCGAGAATAATTTCACTCCCCTCCTTCAACATTTCTACAAGTATTTCACTTATGCCCGGAGTCTTATTGTCCTTTAATTATGCCACAGCTTGTTTTATTTCGAAGGATTCTTTGTTAGGGAGTATTTCTGAGTTTATTTATAATTTATTAATATTAGAAATCAATAAAAATTAATTTTCTAACCGCATATCTCTCAAATTATATCCGTTAGATCCCCAGTATTATACTTTTTTGGAATTAGCTCAGTTTTATCGATCTAAAAGTGTCCTAAAATACAAGGTGTTACATTTAAAAAAGAGCCGATGACATCATCACATTAATTTATATCACTTTGTATAATGAAATTTTATTGTCAAATGTAGAACATTAAACTTAAAAAGCGGCGTGTTTTAGATTTTTTTAAAAAAGGCTTTTCATTTAGGAAATATCGATTATATATTTCATACTTTACGGACACACTGTATAAAAGAAGACTGTAATTAACAAGTTAAGGTTGGAATTCTACAAGACAGCATATTTGTACCATATAGTAATTATTTTAAGACCATACTTACTTACAGCTTCTACTCTTTTAATGTCTCTGCTAGATGCCAAAAATGCTTGCCTAATGAAGTAGAAAATAACTACTATTATGCCGGTAGGTAGAAGAACCCATGGATTGACTGACGCAATAACTAAAGTTGTACCAGTAACAATCAGACCAATCTAAAACAAAGTTAAATATTAACAGCTCGGTTCTTTTTTGATTTAAAAACTAGTTTGTATCTGCTAGGTATAATTAATTTGTTTACGCTTAAAAAATATTTAATATTTCGTCTTCGATTCCAATCACATGACTTATTACACTTTTCTAGCTTGCTGCTGTAATTATGTTACTCCTTTTTAAGTGTAGTGCAATGAAAAAAAATTAAAAGCGACGTTTTTTTTATACTTTTTTTTAGGCCCTCTTGCCATTATGCTAATTGCAGTACTAAAAATAATGTTAATTGGGCCAGTCGATTTAGTATGAAAAATGTGGGTTTGTGTTATTAAAATATTGATCAACTTAACAAAATTTAACTATTAGGGCTATATGTCAATTACAGTAAGTTAAGCTTGGTACAGCTTGTCAAATTTAAGGTGATACTTGAAAAATTTGTCCACTTGCGTAGAAAATTAAGTGAGAACGTATTCGGAGAACGCATATGTCTATATTGTATGTTATTTTGACGTTTCAATTTTTCCTTCGGAAATTTTTCTCAAAATACAAAATTTTTTGTTTTGTTACTTGGTAAAAAAATTCTTCTAATTATATTTTATTTGACTCATTAATATTGACCATTTAGTCATGTTGAAGCGGCAGTTTTTTCGAACACTTGTATAAATGTCTCGTTCTGTATTTTAATAAGAGGAATATTGGCAGAGATGAAAGCTTTACATTTGCGTTACAGTAAACTGTATAAGAATAAAAGAACAGTAGTTAATCTTATACCTGGAACATACCGACGAAACATTTATTACTTAATTTTTATACTCGAGTTGTCGTAATATTTTATTTTTTATTTTAAACTTATTTTAAACTAAAATTGTGGCTTATTCCCAATAAAAATAGTAAAATACATTATAATGCCACAAGAAAATAGCCTAAGAATAATTTTTATTTTAAATAAAAACACAAACACACACACACACACACACACACACACACACACACACACACACACACACACACACACACACACACACAAGCGTACAACCCAGCTCCTACAGAGATATGTGTTCCAATGGAATAGTGGGACCTACATGTCTGAGATCAAACCGGTCACACTCCCTTCGAGTGGTACCTATCTGACCCACAAGCTATCTTTCCACCCCTCCCCCTCGCAGAGGAGACTGTACTCATTTTTTACTTTGGAGACCCTGTTTAATAGAACATCTTCCGTATGTAGTTAAGCCACCTAATTTTAGGGGTAGCTAGAAGAGCTTTTCTCCCTTTGGATGACTAAAAACTGAATGACTACTTAGGACTCATGTTCCCTAAATGTGTTGTCCAGACAGTGGGCCATCGCCCATCGACCTGGGTCGATGTCTCGCTGTCCAAACTGTGTATGTTCGGTCACTCAGTCGTCGAATTGGCAAAATGAATTTTGTTCTCCTCGGAGACTGGGTGCCCAAAAGGCCTGTCCATCCGCCTACGTCTGTCGGTACGTGACCTCAATGCTCAGTTTACGCGTCCTTCAGAAAGGTGTTTCGGTGCCGCTGGCGCTCAAACTCACTGATTAGTCTGATGTCTAATACTACTTTTAGATACAAATTACTTGACCCACAAGACACTTGAGATAATTTAATTTATAACTCACCACAAAAGACACGATTAAAATTAAAGTTCGACTTCTGTCTCCGAACTACTATTTTCTAGAGAATCCACACTATCAGTGTCACTATCTTTCTGCAAATGTATTATTAAATCGTCTACAATTAAGTCTAGAGCTGGTTCCTTTTCCATTTAATAACGCTCATAAGAAATAGCATGCTCGCAATATTTTTTCCACTCAGCTTGGGAAAATTTGCAAAAAAACTCATCACAATATGTTTCAACATTTTTAAATTTAAAATCTACATTTTTATTTGCCACATATTGTTTTAGAGCAGCCCACACTAACTCAATTGGATTTAAGTCCGGGTGGTAGGGAGGTATTTTTAAGACAGAGTGACCTGCATTGTTCATAATTTGATTTATTTCATAAGTTTTATTTCTGGGTTTGTGCAAGAGGAATGAATATAAGTTTCATCCATGTAAATTATGGGCCGATTTTCTTCCCTATATTGTTTAATATTTCTGAGAAACTTCCTCCGGGGCACTTGTATATCGGGTTTTTCCATTAGGATTTTCCTGTTATTCTTTGCTTTCTTCCATCGAAATCCCATATCTCTCATCACTTTTCTCAAAGTTTCATGCGACTCTGTATAAATATTTTCTCCTTTATTTTTTTTTGCAATATGTCGCAATGTAGGAACTTGTTTTTCCGTGACATAATTTATTATTATACGCCGAAGTTAACCTTTGTCAAAATCGCCCAAGTTGGATTTTGGGGCAGATCTCATTCTTTTGTTAGGCGTCGAAAATTATGTAGAAGCACCTTCTTCTATATTTTTCATTTCACGAGAGATCCGTTTTATAGTGGCTATACTTACTCCCGTTGCTAAGGAAGCACGCTCTTGAACTTTTTTAAAATCTTTAACATGCGGATTTTGCATCGCTTCTCTCTGCATAAAAATAATTACATTTGCTATTACCTCCCTCGTTAGTCCAGACAAGACTTTGCCGCCTTCTAATTTTGAATGAAAATCCATGTTTATAATTTAAAAAACTTAACAATAATTATTTAAAAAGTCAAATCTATTGTAATACGATATTTCTTCAACACACAGTAACTTTAAACATAAGTAAAATAAAAAAACTTTGTCGCAGACTATACAAGTACCTTGTACCTTCGAAGGGCCAAGAAATAATAAGGACGAATTGTGTTGTGGTCGAATGCGCATCGTGGGTGGAGCCTAATTTCAAATAGGCCAAGTATCACTTTAAATTTGACAAGCAATACAATGTAAACTGTCAATTGTATTTACTTTTGGAACAAAATAAAGTTATTCTTAAATGTATACTCAACTGGTTCATTTCATTTACAAGTTTTAACAAACAAAAAACAACTATTAATAGATAAGCAAAAGGGACAAATAATTTCGTTAATCAGACATACTTCATTAGACCATCGTCAATAAAAATTTCATTAAACTTGAACGATCGTGTGAAAGGCAGATCTTTAAAATTTGATCAAACTGCAATTATGAAGTCATTACGTCAATTTGATCAAAATAATTTGATCTATAAGATTATTGTTACGTAAAAATATGAGGCATATTAAAAACCTGTAAACATGTTGTTTATTCACTAATATGTTGTAGATTCTACGAGACCCTTCGATCAGCTGGCACAAATCTACCTGAAACGGTCGCTCGAAGTTTCCGGTCGAGTGATGACCCGGCCGATTTACTTTCTAGTATAATCAGAGGGATTCGCCTGAACTCTCGAAAGCTGTATTCTCATATATAATAACGGAGCTTTCATTGAAGGAGGCCAGTCAAAAGAAGATATCGCGATCGGGTATTTTAAATGTGACGCTCGGATATATAAATTATAGTAAGATAAATTAATATAAATAAAATTAGAATTAATAAAGACTTAACATTATACATAATAGTGTTATAATAATAATAACTTTAAACATTTATACTTACTCCAATTGTATCTACCAAACAGTTCGGCAACGACTCATCCAATGCTCCAATATCTTTCGAAAATCTATTTAAAATCCTTCCAGATGGATTCGTATTAAAGAATAACATCGGGGAGAAAATAATTTTGCCAAACATAGAATTGTGTAAATTGGTAGAAGCTCTCAAACAAAATTTAAAGAACGTTATCGATCTCGTAACTGCTAGTACCATGGTCAGTATTACTAAACAACTATATATTGCTAAGGTGTTGTCTTCCGTTAACACTGTGCTCCAAAATGGAGGTTTATTTTCAGTTAAAGGGTATGTAGCATTTGCTAAAGATTCATTAAGAGTTTTATTAGTGAAGACTCCGTTGTTTTTGTTGTCTACTCGCCACTGTTCAACGTTGACCCTAAAATAAAATACAAACAAAATCAAAATCTTAATACTTCTACAGAATAACTACCCATAGATGACTACAATAAAGATTTTTATTTCAATTAATATATTTCCAGTGACTGTGGGCTTATTAGTTTGACTCCAAATTTGATATCTATAAACAAACTTCTAAGAGATCTGTCGGTCCATTGAGGTACAAAAATTATAATTTATATTATATAAATTTAATTTTATATAAAATCACGCTACTGACTCGTATTTGTAATGAAAAGAAGTATAGTATATACCAATGTATTTTTAAGATAAATTTGTTCAATAGTCCACCATATTCGCACGATTTTGCATTAAGTGATTTTCATCATTAAAAAGGAAATATTCCAGGTTATTGAAGTTATAAACCGCATAAACATAAGGGCCATAAACAATGGATAAATATATGGCAAAAAATAAGGAAAATAAAAGGTTCAAAAATATTAAGCATCTTGACATAATAACAAAGATCTAACATCTAACAAATAAACAAGGAGTTTCAAAAATTTTAGAAGAACACTACAATTTGTATTCAAGAAATCAGCCGTAACACCACACTTTCTTAGAACATAAACAAAGAACTGAAGCATCAAAAATTAAGATAGAAGATCTCGTTTGACCACTAAAGACATCTATAACACTTGATAAATTTAATCAAAGTCTTTAAACACCAAATATACCTCACCGGAATCAGATAACACACTACCAATTTTTATCGAAAAACTACCTATTAGCGCGAAGTTTACTTGAGTTAAGATCTCCAACAAAATTTATTCGAGTCCCATATGCTCAGTCAAGTTTATCCCCATTTAAAGGAAAGATCCATAAAACGTAATCCATCGGAAGCGGAAAGTGACACATCTCAGTTAAGCCAACATTAAATTCAAGTCTCTACTTCAGTGGAATATTAATGGTTTTTTCCATCGCCTTGCTATGCTCCATCATCTAATTGGTGAACAATCTCCTGATGTAATATGCCTACAGGAAACTAATCTGAATCCCTCAAAAAAATATAACTCCAACCAATATGACTGCTTTCGCAAAGACAGGATAACAATTAATAATTTTTCTTCAGGCGGTGTAGCCACATTAGTAAAAAAATCACTATCGGCGAAAGAATTTCCAGTGGCTACAAATCTGGAAGTTGTAGTCGTGGAAATACAATCATCAAACAGGTATTTTATTTGCAACGTTTACTTACCCTCCAGTCGTCAAGTAACGTACAACGATTTAAAGGAGTTATTCAATCAAATACCATCCTCTCGCATCATCGTGAGAGATTTTAATAGCCATAATATTATTTGGGGCTCCCCTTATTCAGATGCTAGAGGAAAAATTGTCGAAAATATAATTTCAGATTTTCAATTGAATTTTCTTAATGACGGATCTCCAACCAGATTTAACATAAATACCGGAAATTCTTCAGCAATTGATCTAAGTCTTTGTGACCCTGCACTCACACCTCGATTATTCTGGGAAGTTTTACAATACACTTATGGGAGCGACCACCATCCTATAGTAATAAAAAACTCTATGGCTCTGACCCATGACGTTTTCATACCCAGATGGAAAACTGAAACTGCTGATTGGTTGAAATTCGAAAATTATATCGACAACTCAATGCCTAACTGTAAAATGGATGAAAGCATTGATGAATCCTTACACAATTTGAATAGCATTATCATAAGCAGTGCTGAGCAATTCGTTGGAAAATCAAAAAAGACAAAGAATAATCAGATTCCTGTACCTTGGTGGAACTCAGAATGTGGAGCAGCTATTAGAGCAAGTAAAACTGCATTTAATAAATATAAAAGACATAAAACACCTGAAAATAAAACCATGTTCAAATCACTTAAAGCTAAGACACAACTTATTATAAAACAAGCTAAGAAGGCTTCCTGGTCCAAGTATGTTTCAGAAATAAACACCTCAACTCCTGTCAGCGAAGTATGGAAAAAAATAAGAAAAATTTCTGGTTTGAAATACACGCCAATGATTTCTAAATTAAAAGTTAACAATAGGATTTCAACTTCTCCTCAAGAAATAGCTAATACCCTAGCTGAATCTTTTAGAGAAATGTCTTCAAACAGTAACTACAATGATACATTCCTTGAAAGGAAAATAATAATAGAAAATACTGATCTTTTTGCAAATGACAATTTAAATGATCCATTAGATCTACCTTTCACTTTTGAAGAACTGGAAAATGCTTTATCCGAATTAAAAAATACTAGCCCGGGCCCAGACGATATCCCGGCAATATTTCTAAAACATCTTCCTTACTCAGCAAAATTATTTATTTTTCAACTTTTCAACTTAATTTGGCAAAATAATAAATTTCCATCAATTTGGTCTAAAGCTATTATATTACCTTTTTTAAAACCTCAAAAATCAATCCTAGAACCTCACTCATACAGACCAATCAGCTTAACATGTTCTATGAGCAAATTGATGAAAAAAATGGTAAATCTTAGATTAACGTGGACAGAATTATCAAATCGTTTAGTTCCGGAACAAAACGGTTTCAGACAAAATCGTTCGGGCATTGACAATATTCTTGATCTAGAATCTGACATTTATGAAGCGCTAGCAACCAAACAACATTGTATTGCAATATTTTTCGACTTAAAAAGGGCATTCAATACTTGTTGGAAATTCAATATTCTGAAAGAACTACATTCATGAAATATTCGTGGAAATTGCCTGAAATTTATTAAAAACTTTTTACAGAACCGGTCTTTTTGCGTAAGAGTACATACCTAATACTTACTCAGAGGAGAAAAGTGAAGAAAATGGAACACCCCAAGGATCAGTCCTAAGCCCTACTTTATTCTTAGTGGCAATAAATAATATTATTAACAACCTTACTAAACCTCTAAAGGCTCGACTTTTCGCAGATGACCTTGTTGTCTATATCAAAGGAAATAACACCGAATCAATGACAAACGCTTTGCAGTGTTTTCTAAACCAATTAGAACAATGGTCTCTAACGACCGGATTCAAATTTTCAGTAACAAAAACATCAGGTATACTCTTCTTAAAAAAGGTTTCATCAATGCCCCCTACATTAAAATTATACAACACTATGCTACCATTTAAACCAACGGCAAAGTTCTTAGGTATGTGGTTTGATCAAAAACTTACTTGGCAAGAACATATAAAACAAACAGTTTTAACATGTCATAAAAGACTGAATCTAATGAAAACATTGGCAAACCGAAATTGGGGATCAGATCAGGAAACTCTGTTGAGAATATATAAAACACTAATTAGATCTAAATTAGATTATGGATCAATTGTATATGCATCTGCTTCAAAAACACTACTTAAAAAACTTGACAGCATACACAACGCTGGTATTAGAATTGCACTCGGAGCCTTCCGGACAACTCCCTCCGAAAGCATACTGAGCGAAGCCGGCGAGCCACCTCTAAATTACCGAAGAATATACTTAGCTCTAGCGCATGCTATATCTATAGCCTCAAATATAAAAAAAATCCTCTACTTTAATACTTTTAATAACAAATATATTAATTATTACAATAATAAGCCCCGTGCCCCCAAACCTTATTACGAGAGAATCCGATTATATAGCTCCAGACTGAACATTCAATTCCCAACAGTATTTCAAACAAATACCAATAACTATCTACCTTGGACTATCGAACAGCCCAAAGTCATTACAGCGTTAAGTATATATAATAAACATGAAACTAGTCCTATTATTTTTAAAGTTAAACTAAATTCAATCCTAGATCAACAATACAATGAGTGGATTAAAATTTATACAGATGCATCCAAAGGTGAACTTGGCATTGGAGTAGCAGTGGTAACACCAAATAAAACTTTTCAATTTAAACTTTCTCTAAATTCCAGCATCTATACTGCAGAACTATTTGGTTTGCTCAAAGCCATCAAGCAAGTAAATCTTAAAAACATCCCTTGTTGTCTAGTCCTTTCTGACTCTCTCAGCGCAGTCAAAGCTATGCAAAATGTATACCCTAAACACCCCATTGAGAAAATTATCAGGGCCGAATTAATGAAAGCTCAAGAAAATTTCAGAAGAGTCCACTTCCTATGGATACCATCTCATATAGGCATAGAAGGGAATGAAGAAGCAGATACTAGTGCGCGTAACGCTATCACCAGTGACGTATCAGAAACAGAGTGTCGGAGTATCGCAGGCGATCTAAAAGTTTATTTCAAAAATAAGGTGTTAAGTGCGTGGAATCGGGAGTGGAATGACTCTAGTTCGAAACTCAGAACCATCAAAAGTGATATTTTTTCATGGAAGTCCACAGCCAGAAGTAGAAGATGCCAAACTATTATTACACGTCTACGACTTGGACACTGTAGGTATACTCATGCCTATCTCTTCTCAAATAGTGAACCTCCAAAATGCGAAACCTGCAATACAGTAAACAGTATAAAGCACTTCTTGATAGACTGTCCTAAATATGTAAATCAAAGACAGTCTTACAATTTGCCAAATAACCTGAAAGCACTCCTCAACAAAAGTTTAGTTCCGAACAATTTATTAGGTTACTTAAAATCTATAAATATGTTACACAAAATTTAACTTAATTAATTGTTACAAATGTTCAATTGTTCCCAAATTGTAATTAATTGTTACAATGATTGATTGTTACAAATGTTAATTTAATATTATTACAAATGTTACAGGAATGTCGCTAATAACCTTTGGGTGGATGCGACTTTGTTTCTTTAAATAAAAAAAAATAAAAATTTATTCGACCCATATGTTTCCTTCTCTCTGGCGCGAAACAATTATTACACATACCATTTTTAAAAGACAATAAACCAAAAAGATTATTGTCCTCATATCGACTAATATGTCTTACTTGTAGTATCTGTAAAATAATGGAAAAGATACTAAGAAAAAGATTAAAATGGTACTTAGAAAAAAAATCTCCATACATCCATTCAAAGTGGATACCGATCAGAACGGTCTACAATAGATAATATGGTAGAATAAATTAGAATCTGAAATAGATGAAGACATTATTACCCCTTATACCCCATAAAACCCCTTCATAACAAGCTTAATAAGAAAAAACTCTCCAAATCTGTACTCAAATTACTCCCCTAGAAACTTATTGTACCGAACTAGCTTATTTTGACGTAGCCCTTATAAAGGTTGTTTCTCGAGACGACGATGATCTGTGTTCGATAACCTTCAGGATGTATCGACCGGGATGGAATCGAAGGGCTAATGCAAGTTAATAGAGACGGACTATTCCAGAATATTCTAGTACATAATAACTGGTATATATAAGTAGCGCTGATATTATTAGCTAGGAGAGTTGATAAGATATTATCGTGCTGTAAACTTATAAATAAATAAATTTATAGAAATTAGAACCGCTCGTTTTATTGAAACACGCTACGTTATCTTTTAATGAAGGCATAAATCGATTTGAATACGATATATCAATTGAGAGCCACGTCTTAAACAGATGCCACTCTCCTCTCTGGACAGTTGAGATATCAAAAGTAGATTGTAGCTTTTTAACTATACCAAAAATTCACACCTAGTACCTAGCCTGGTACACCAAACCTAGTACCTATTGAAATAATGGTTAACAAAGCGGATGATAAAGTAGCAGCAGAAACTATCAATAACGTGAAAATTCCTATAATGTAAAATATACCATTCTTAGATCAAAAACATTGATAAAAACCTACATTAAATAAACCTAGCAAAAATTTTTAAACCAGATGTTTACTACCGCTCCCAGCTTAAAGACATTTGACCAATTAGTCATCAACGGACTGCGACAAGGTCATACAAAATGTATACATGGATATATCATCTCCAAGGACTCTCAGTCGATATGCCACAACTATCAAATACTACTTTCAGTGCAACATATAATGATAGACTGTCCAGTGTACTCAACAGCAAGATCGACATAGCAAATACAACAAACACAATCTGAAAGAAGCTGTAATAGAAAACATTAGTAAATCAATAAACTTTTTCAAAAAATGTGAACCGTGTAACAAACTGTAAGGTTTCACAAAATGTCAGTTATTTTTCAAAACTGCTGTGTAAAAAACTTTTTCTAAACTAAAAATAAACCTCCTGGCTAATAAAAAATGGTAGCACATATTATCAACAGTTTTATTATGCCAAATTTTTAAAAATATTTATGTAAACTTACCAAGTTGTTAAGAATATATCAGTCAAACTTCCAAATACTTGAGCAGCTACGAAAGTACATAAGAGCACCACAGATTTCAACCAGTAACCACCAGCATTCATATAATTTATGTAAACCCTTTTCGATACTGTACCAGTAGCCCTTTCTTCCCTTTTTTGTTCTATAGCTTCATGTTCAGCTTCGCTAGCTTCGGATTCTACTGATTCTGCTTTGGAAATTCTACGTGTACCATCTTTTTTCTCATCGTCTTTTGAAGAAGCTAAAAGTTTAGTAAAGGCACTGTCTGAGTTCTTTAAAGCCTGGTATGTTCCTGAAGCTCGAATTTTCCCGTCTTCGAATAAATAAATGCAGTTGGCAGTACGAAGATACTGAAGCTGATGCGTCACTAAAATAACACATTTATGTTTCAAATATCCAGTTATGCAATTTGTATACAACTGTTTGCCTACGTGAGTATCTACTGCAGAAAGAGGATCGTCCAGCAAATAAATATCAGATTCTTTATAAATAGCTCGTGCTAAGTTAATCCTAGCCCTTTGTCCTCCACTCAACATGACTCCTCTTTCCCCTACTAAAGTCCTATCTGCGTGAGGAAATAGCGCAAGATCTTTTTCCAGAGCGCAAACTCTTAAAACTTCTTCGTACTTAATTTCGTCGTACTTCTGGCCAAAAATAATGTTCTGTCTTATGCTACCACCAAATATCCAAGGCTCCTGAGATGCATAAGATACCGAACCGTTAACTTCAACACTACCATCTATAGGATCTAATTCTTTAAGAATGACATGTAATAATGTAGACTTTCCTCCGCCCACTGTTCCCACCACAGCTATTAACTGATTTGATTTAGCCTCGAATGTTACCTCCTCTAAAGTATTTTCTGGTAGAGATTTGATCCATTTAACAGACGCGTTTTTAATTTTAACACCTACTTCTGGCTTCTCTGTTTTATCTGATAACTTTTCAGTAGTGCCGTTCACTCCGTTTTTTTCTGAATCAGTTCTTCTGTCCAATTCATCGTACATTAAAAACTTTTGTATCCTAGATATCGACACCTTTGTTTCGGCAAACTGCGTAATGGCTTGGGGAAATTGTTGGGTTACAGATACTCTTAGGAATGCGTAAAAGGATGTTACCGTAAATGCGTAAGAAGCTGTCAAAGTATTGCCTGTAAGGACGTATGTCAGCACACAAAGAAAAACAGCTGATCGACTCATTGTAAGATTGAACGACATCATTATGGCTCGAATATTGGATGTGTGTCCTATTTCGGTAATTTCTCTCCTAAAAACAATAAAGTAAAGTTAGTACCTATAAATGAAACAATCGTACCAATTATTTTAACTAATATAATTGAAATCTTCCTATATTTACGTATTTATTTATAACAATACTTAACAAACTTGATCTTACTAATGAAAACATTCTAAGAATGCTTTTATACTCGTAATATGGTAAAAAAATTTCAATAGGGGAGACTTGTCCAGGTAAATGCACCAATACCTGACCCTGTATCAGTTTATGACACCTTGTTTATATTAAAATAATAAAGAAACTAATACTTCATGGATAGTTTTCTATAAATTCAGATATTTCTTGACATCTTCCCCAACTAATACGTTTCAACAAACTTGGCAACAGTGTACGTCTAGTTTATATACGCTAACATATTTACCGCCACTAAACGTGCTAAACACTACCGTGTTTAGCACGTTAAAATCTGGTTGGAAGGAGCAAGTAAGTTCTTGGAGGTTAAAAAATCAATACGAGTTATTAAGAAGACGAGATTTCGCTCCACTATTAGAAGCGGCAATAAAAGATCGCATAACTCCGAAAATTCTAGAAAATAGATTTAAAAATGCGGTATTTTTCCGTGGAATCCCAAAGTTGTTAATGATTTTTTCCCCAACAATGAAGATCACACTTATTTAACAGCAAAGTCAAAAGAGTCTGAAAACTCCGAAAAACGAAATTGGGAAAATCTTGCTTTTATTGAATCTTTTATAGAGACAGATAAATTTAATCAATTTGAAAATGCACTACATAAGACAAAGTGGTGTGAGTTAATAGAAGATACGTCATTATTTGAAGTTTGTAAAAAAATTAAACAGAGCAAAATTAATTTAACTGCACAAAATCTTGAAAACTTTATTGAAGAGGCTGAAATTGTTTTTGAAGATACAGATCTCAACTTTGATCTTGTCGATTCTGTAGGGAATTCAACGGATGCTATTGAATTCCTTGATAATGATTCAAGTCTTGTATCTTACATGACATGATGCGTTACATATATCAACAGATGTAACGCCTCAAAATATCAATCTAAAATTGTCAGAAGCCCCAGATATAGAGATCAAGGATCTATTAAAATTAAATCTGGATTTGCCACAACATATAACACATATCAAAGACACTGAAAAAGATGTAATACATCAAAATAGCAATCTAGAATTGTCAGAAAACCCAAATATAAGGATCATCAGTTCACCAAAAGAGAATCTGGATTTGCCACAACATGTAACGCCTACTAAAAATACTAATATTTCCCAAAATCTTTTGAAGTCGAATCTAGAGATCTCAGAAGACAAATCTTTATTAAATAATTATCATATAAATGTACCCAGTACAAAAACTGATCCAAACGTTCCTAGTCTATTCAAGCGAGCACTCTTCTGGCCAGAGCCAAAACCAGATTTAAGAAAAAGTAAAGAAAAAATAACAAGTGTAGTAACAAGTCAAATGTGGCAAGAGTATAATCAGAAAAAAAACAGAAAAAAAGTTAAAATTGAAGCTGAAAAACTAGAAAGAAAAAGAAAGCAAGAAACCAAGAAAAAAAACGAAAACCTACTTCTGAGAATGTGTCATTAGATTAAAGGAAAACATAAATAATTGTTCTAGAAAAAAGCCCAAACTTAACGATTACGTGGTGGTAGAGTATGATAGTAAATATTTTCTGGGTAAAGTTACAGCAGCCAGAAAACAGGAGTATTTCGTTTCCGCAATGACTCAAAGTGGTAGAACAGGATGGCGCTGGTCAGAAACAAAAGACCAAATATGGTGTGATGAAAAAGATGTCGTTAAAATTATAAATTCACCGAAGATTAAAAATTCCAGAGGTATATTCCACATAGAAGACATGAATACGTTTACAAAATTCACCGAAAATAAATTTTCTCTGATTAACATTTAAATTTCAGTTTTTGTCTACAAAAATTTCTTCAATTTGTTGTATTATGTTTGTAATAAAATATATTTTTTAAAACTTCGACACATTATTCATAATATACTAATTTTACTTTTAATTTGTTATATTTTCCGCAGCTTCAACAGTTAGTACAAGTGGGTCAGGTATAAGTACAAAGGGAGTCACACTTAAGTACTCTTCCAAATTTTGAGGTCAGGCATTGGACCAATTTCATGTGTTCAGAAAACTTGATATAATTTCGCCTAATTATATAATTTTAAAAAAATTTGCATTCATTAGTAACCAATAATATCCTCAGAACCTATGAAGCAGTACTTTAAAACACATTTTATATTTTTTCGTTAAATATTGTAAATAATCAATCAAAAAGATACTAAAGTATCAGGTACTGGTGCATTTACCTTACCGTACACTGCAAGTACCAGACAAAGTGTGTTTCTGATAAAGTCTGCTAGATAGCAGACAACAGATACTTTAGCGATAAAATCTCTGTACCAGAGCAGGCGGTGGTCATTCCGAACCAGTTTTATAGTAACAGTGAGTGAGGAATATATTTTTCTCACGTTGACGGCTTACTGACCTCTAGAAAACAAGAAGTTTTAAGCTTCTAAACTGGTAAGTAGATTTTATTTTATTATAGTTTGTGTTAATTTCACTTATATAGCCAATGCACAGAAGTAATTGATATTGAATTATAAACATTAGTTTGTAAGGGAAACATTAAATCATCTCACCACGTTTTCCCAGTAACAGTCATGAATTTCCCAGTAGCGGACACTAAATATGGTGTACCAGCTCACCAATTCTATTCTTCTTCAGGTACATTAAACACGATGCCTAAAGAGAGAGAAAAAGTGTGTTTCATCAGCAGACTGAATAAAAATGGCAATCAAGCAAGTATTGGAAAACAAACTGACCATTACACAAGCTTCTTTTCATTTTTCTGTCCCAAAGAACACGCTTGAAGACAGAATCAAATAGCTAAGAGGAAGTGGGGATATAAAGCCACTTATGGGTCATTTTAAGGAGACATTTTGTGAAGTGCTAGAAACCAAATTAGTCGTACATTTAATAGATTTAGTCAACAAGATGATGCCTATGAACAAAAAAGAGTTTTTAAGATTTACTTTTGAGTTTTTTCTTACTAGATTCAGTGGAATATTTGGGGCAGGTCACGTAGCCCGATATAATGACAACAGGTGGATATGGAGAATTCTAGAATTGAGATCAAGGACGACAACAAGACTCATGGGAAGACCTCAAAAATGATGGGTAGATGACATAAGAGCAGTGGCAGGCAAACAGTGGATTAGAGTGGGACAAGATACAGAAAGATGGAAGCAATTGGGAGAGAACTACATTCAGGAGTGGATGGAAAACGGTTGACAAAGAGAGAGAGAGAGAGCTTTTGAGTTAGCTGAGCACTTCAAATTTACGCACCAATTTAATAAAGAAAAAATATCGCAGGAGACAAGCTTTATTATAAATCTTTGAGCAGCCATCCCCAGATTTCGTCGTGAGAATCACAGTCAATAAGTATTTAAAGAGCTGTCGGTTTCAACAAACCACAAGTGAACCTCTACTTCAACAAATATGAAGCACTGTTATCAAAATTTAACTTTACTTCCTCAAAGGTGTTTAATTACGATGGAATGGAAGTTTCTGTGATGCATGATAGTGCCTCAATTGTTCTGACACAGAAAGGAAAAAAGCAGGTTAGTAAAATCACGTCAGGAGAGAGAGACAAAAATGTAACTATGCTACTATTTATCAACGCGACAGGTGATGTATTTTCACCTTCATTATTTGTATTTGGTAGGGTTAAAATGGCAGAAGAGTTGAAGAAGGATGATCCATATGGAATTATTTTTGCTTGTGAAATGCAAATTAATAAAGGCCGGCTCTTTTGACACTTGATGGCTACAGTTCTCACAAGAAACTACAAGTAATTCTATATGCTAGAGACTACAATGTTCACATGATAAGTCTACCCCCTTACACTACCCACAAACTTCAGCCTCTTGACCGAGCAATAATGTGACCCTTTAATGATGCGTACAATGAGGCTTGTGCAAACTGGATGAACCAATATCACCCGCTTAAAATATTCGAAGGAGACATTGCTGGATTTGTATAAATAGCTTTCCAAGCTATTTGTAGGATGGAACTTTCAAAAGTCTCGGCTTGCCTGTACTGATTTGTACCCATTGCAAAAGACCATTTTTACAGATCTAGACTATCTTGCTGCAGCTCACTTTTCTGAAAACAATGAAGCCCATAGTGACACAATCCTCTGCAAAACAACGCCTACATCTGGACCACCATTGGCTGTAACAGACAGGTTTGATGTAGCTTTATCTTCTTTTTTATGTCATGTTCCACACTTGTAGTTTTTCCGCCTTGTACATTTTCGGCATCAAGTATCTCTACTATGACAGCTCTACCTTTAGCTATTGCCAGCACTTCTAAATCCTGCTATGGACTTTAGAGCTTTAAACCTTCCTGCGAGGGTTTGGAAAGCAACGAAGTGACGAGAGTGAGCTTTTGACTGGATCTCCTTATAAAACTATGTTGCAGAAAAGGTTTAAGGAATCACAAGAGAAGATTAAACCAGCAACAGAGAAAAAAGAAAAGAAAAAAGTCTTAATGTAAATAGACAGCTCACGGCAACGATACCAAGTAGTGGAAGTTAAGAAATGAACACTAAGGAAGAAGAAACTGCTGAGTTTCTCATCTGCGGAGAAACAACAAATGAAGACTGGGTACAGTGCACTACATGGAAGAGGTGGGCGTACGAGTCGTGCACGTATCAAGAAAATCTACTTTTTTAGAAGTGTGAAAACTGAGCAACATGAACATTTGTAAGCAAATAAAATTCAAAAAAATTTACATAAATTAAGGACCGTATGAAATTAAAAGATAACTAAAAGTCATGACTTAAGTTATAATGTCCTTAAATCTTTTCAAATTTAGTTTTGTATACAGTTTTGTAAAGTATATATTTTAAAAAAATACTGTTTTAGCAAAATTCGTTATTTTCTAAGTTACTTTTTTATCTAAATACCATACCATGTAAGATCCTCTAAAATATATCTATGTATGTACTTACTTTCTGACCATTTCCACTAATTTTGCGAACGGTTTTTCCCACGTGTACATTTTTATCACTTGTATTCCGTTAATAATTTCATTCATCAGTCTTACTCTCTCATCTGTTCGGATGGCAGTTTTAAGCCTATATTGTGACGTTAATTTGGCCATATACACTAAAAAAGATAAGCAAGATCATTTAAACTAAATCACAATAAACGAGAAAAATTAATGATAATATATCTATGGTATAATTTCACTATTTGAGAGAGTGATTCATCGTTTAAAGGCGCAGAAATGCGAAAAGACGTATGAAAATCCAGTGACGTACACTCACTTTTATTTTAACGTTAATTATATTTTATTTTTCAAATATTAATGTTCGAAATAGGCCACAATATATTTATTTACAAGTTTCTACTGACGTTTCGATCTCTATATCCAAAGACCGCTTTCAAAAATATAAATGATAGTTATATTTATTTAATTTGTTTATTATTATATACTTTTATAATCTTATATTATTTATTTTCTTTTTTTTTTCTATCTTTAAAAATGGAATAGATATCGAAACGTCAGTGTATTAAACATGTAAATAGATATATTGTGGCTTATTTCCAACCTTCTCCCTGAAAATACAGAATGCCGCAAACAAAAAGCTATAGAAAATTAAATATATCTGTCATTTGTATGTTTGAAAACGGTCTCTTTATAGAGATCGAAACGTCCGTAAATTAAACATTTGAATAAATATATTGTGGCTTATCCCCAACATTATTTCTAAAAATACAGAACGACAAGCAAAAAGCTATAGAAAATAAATATTACTATCATCTGTATAATTGAAAGCGGTCTCTGTATATAGAGATCGAAACGTCAGTAAATAAACATATGAATAAATATTTTGTGGCTCATTCCCTACGTTCCCCTAAAAATACAGAATGCCATAAACAAAAAGCTATAAAAAATAAGTAATTTTGCAGAAAACTTACTGATACCACCCGGCTGTCGCGGAAGTTACGCTAAAACGTCTTTTGACGTGACCCGTCCTTAAAGAGTTATACAATGAAATTTTTTTAAAACAAATTTTAAGACAGTTTCCACACCACCCCAAAGGTATGTCTTGTGGCGCGTTACCTTTTTTAAATAGGTATTCGCCAAGAGCCATATTGTCTTATTAAATAAAACGAACAAAACACTTAAACAGTATAAAACAAAACAAAATAAAATCCTATAAAACAAAATAAAATTCTATAAAAACAAAATAAAAATAATGTTTGATGTAACAAAACATTGTACTATTCTATTTAAACACCAACACTATACACACTTACTATGTTCTTCTCTTTTTTTTTTGTTTTTGGTTTTTTTATACTGATGTTCTTATTAAACTATTAGAAAATATTATTCGCTGTCTAAATTTGAAGATGCAGTGCTGCTATCGCTGTCCTTATCTTCTGTAATTATTTGGTGTAATTCTAATTGGCTCTATAAACTTCGATATGAGTGTCAAGTTCCCACATACGATGTTCTTTTTTAATTATGTGGCCTATACATTTAGCCCATTTCTCTGGAGTTACATGGATGATTGCTTGAATCAAAAATTTCTTAACTTCGTTTAATTTGAACGTTTTGTTATTGCGTGCTACTTCTCCTTTCACTTGCGCCCAGATAAGTTCAATGGGAAGTTCGCAATGATAAGGTGGTAGACGCAAAACTTTGACACCATAATCTTTTGCAGTTTCATCTACAGCATATTTAAGATATTCACTTTTCCTTAACCGTGCAATGTCAAGTAGCTAAATTTTGAGCATTGATTCTTCGTATGCAATCCCCTTTTCTGTCAGCCATTCTTGAATCCTCCCTTTCAATTTCTTTCATAATCACCTGTTTTTTTCGACTCAAATTGAAGAAAACCATCATCAAGGAACCCTGTATTACTTCCTATATGGGTGATGATTAAACGCCGTCCCTTTTCTGATGAAGCTTTTAATCCTGCAGACCAGCCTTCTATAAATGCTTCGCGTTTACTTTTGACATTTAAATCTTGCCAAACTTTTCCAACTGTATGACCTTTGTTAATCCAGGTTTCATCCAAATAACATATTTTGCGTCAAGTGCTGCGAATTTTGCGTATTTCTTCTAAATATTTTCTTCTCCAAACAATAATTTTATTTTTTTCTAATAGCATACTTTTTCTGTTGAGTTTTACATATCGAAAGTTTATTTCGCGCATGATCCTGATTAAGACTCTACGATATATCTTGGGTAAGGAGTCATCGTTTTCGAGCTCTTGAGAAATATTTTTCAGTATTGGAATTTCACTCCAAAAATAAAATAAATGAATGTTTCGACTTATAATATTCCTTGTCTCGTCATCCAAAACAATGCTTTTTCTACCTCTAGGTTTACCTTTTTCTTGCTTTTTATTTTCCGATGTATTTTTAAGTACACGATAAATACAGCGAAGACTTTTTTTAAACTGCTACAAATGTCGACCGCTTGGCTAACATTTAATGCCATTTTTCTGCCGACAATTCCGTCATAAACGTTTCGTATCATTACCTTCTCTTCGGACGTTAACATTTTCCATCTCTTTTGCGGCTTTTCATTTTCGGAATCAACATCAGAATTTTGCTGTCTTCTCTTGGAACAATTTGGTTTTTCGTCTAACTCCAATAAAACTCAAACCAAATAATCACAGAATATAACTAAAAATTTACTATAAAACGACAAACTATAACACTCCTATTATCAATAACACGTTTTATCAATAACACAAACTTATCGCATAAAATATATTCACAAAATGCAACACATGCACTACCCTCAGAAACGCCAATGTAAATGAACTATTGTTGATCGGCCCTTGCTCGACAAAAACTAGTTTTACGGCTTTCTGTGGGTCGGAATTGAAACGGAGTTCCGTCGCTAATTCCAAAGTTGCCAAACGATTGAAAAATATTGTTTAAAAATATCGATTGTTATTTTATAAATTTAAATATGTAACGAAACGGAACATATAAATAAAATTTATTTAATTACAATTTTGTGCTTAATTTTTACTATTGAAAAAATCATGTTTTTTGGTATTTATATGACAATAATAATCGCTGCGTGGAAGAATACAGGTTTTGTATGACCATAATTACTACTTGTGAACAAGAATTGGCTACACTGTACGACAACTCCTGGTCAATTTTTCTATAGAGAAGCACAAATAAATATACTACTAATATATTGTGTAATTTCTTATAAGAAAACGCAAATTGCAATTGAGGAAACGGGTAGTTTTCGAGGGCCGCTGTGTACATTTAAATTTGAGGATATTCAGCGTTTAAACGATGAATCACTCTCTCAAATAGTCAAATTATAGCATAGATATAAATATAGATATGTATATATGGGCTTGTCACTTCTTTGCAGGAGAATAAGTCGCCCATTAATATGAGCTCTTCTGACCCGTTTTTTGCGGAGGGTCACTTCACCTTTTTTTTGTTCTCTTGTTATCTGCCGTTCTTCTTAACAGGTTGTGCGATTTCACCAGATTAGTGATTAAGCTCCATTAATTTCTATCTTTCTTCTCCAGTTCTTTCTTCTCTGATCATCTGCACTTTGGTCTCACTCTAAATCTTGTATTCGTATGTTTCCACTTTAATAGTTTCTTTATTACGTTATCTTCTCTTCTTAATATATGCCCGAGCCATTTCACCTTTGAGCCTTTGAGCCTTTATGTGTGTGACTACATATTCTCTATTTATCTAGTTATTTATCTCGTTAAATAATCGTCTAAACTTTCCGTATTGGATCTTTTTTGGTTCAAGAATTGTTCTGAGAATCTTCCTTTCTATTATTCTCAACTTCTGGTTCCTTTACTCAGGCACATGTCTTCGCTGCGTAGATTATGACAGATGTGATTGTTGTTTTTGTTAATATGTTGCATGATGCAGTTACCTCTGCGTATTGATTGTCGTTTGGTGTGAGCTGTCTATAACACACCCTCACAATGTGTTGTTGATTTCATATGGTCCTGCAACTGTTCCTGATTTCAACCTTTTCACTTCTCAAGCAATCCAATGTACACATTGGGTCTTTTCTTCTTCGTCTCTTCCATTCCTTATCTATTTTTCTTCCTATGCCGTCCCCATTAACGGAGGTTGGCGACCACATTTTTAAAGGCTTCTCTATCTTTTGCAACGTGAAATAATTCGTCTACAGTCATGTTTGTCCAGTCTCGAATATTTCGCAGCCATGACTTCCTCTTTCTACCTATTCCCTTTTTGCCATCGACTCTACCCTGCATGATGACCTGCAGAAGACTATATTTATTATTTCTTAGTATGTGTCCAAGGTATGCAGTCTTGCGTACTTTTATCGTTCTCAACAATTTTTTGTCTCGACCCATTCTTCTCAGCACTTCCTCATTGGTGACCCTGGCAGTCCATGGGATTCTCAACATTCTCCGGTATATCCAAAGTTCAAAGGCTTCAATCTTTTTAACTATTTGCGCTTTTAGTGTCCATGTTTCTACCCCGTACAATAGTTGCGACCAGACGTAACATTCAACAAACCTCAGTCTCAGCGCAATATTCAGATTTTTGTCACAGAACAATTGTTTGAATTTAAAGAACGCTGCCCTTGCCATTTCTATTCGTACCCGGATCTCTTGGTCTGGATCTAATTCTGTGTTGATGTAAGCTCCCAGATATTTATATTTTGTCACTCTCTCTATTTGCTGTCCACCAAGAGTTAGTTGTTCATTATTTATTGGACTCCTTGATACTATCATAAATTTGGTCTTATCTGTGTTGATGTCAAGTCCCATTTGAATGCATTCACTATTTATTGCATCTAGTAAAGTTTGTAGATCTTCTATACTCTCAGCCATAATTACCGTGTCATCTGCAAATCTCATGGTGTTTATGATTTCTCCACCAATTCGTATTCCCTCTTTTCTTTCCCATAAGGCTTTTCTGAATATGACCTGTGAGTACACGTTGAAAAGCGTCGGAGACAAGACGCATCCTTGCCTAACCCCTCTCGCAATCGGTATATTATTTGTTTCTATATCGTTCACCTTTACTACTGCTTTCTGGTTCCAGTATATAGCCTTAATAAACTCAATGTCTTTTTTGTCTAAATTGATGTTTTTTAATTCATTTATTAACTTCATATGCTGCACTCGGTCAAAGGCCTTCCTAAAGTCTATGAAGCATACATATGCACTCTTGTTATATTCCCGACATTTCTGCAAGAGTACCGTCAACGCAAATAATGCCTCTCTTGTACCCATGCCTCCTCTGAAGCCAAACTGAGTTTCATCTATCTGCTCCTCACATTTCTTATAAATTCGGTTTTGAACAATTTTCAAGAGAATCTTTAAAGGGTGGCACATTAGGCTTATCAATCTATAGTCATTAAATGATTTGGGATTGTTGTTTTTTGGTAGAGGTAAAAATATCGATTTAAGCCATTCTTCCGGGATGTTGCCCTCTACATATATGTGGTTGAGAATTCGGGTGAGTCTCTTTATATTACCGTCATCTAAGGCTTTTAACAGTTTAACTGGAATTTGATCAGGACCCGGTGCTTTTCCTTGTTTAGCATTCTGTAGGGCATTCTTTACTTCTGAGGGTAAAATTTGTAGGTATTGTTTTTCTTCACCTATATCTTGTTCATTTTCTCTCTCGTCATGGAAAAGATGGATTATATATTGTTCCCATACTTCCTTTATTTTGATCTCTTCAGTAAGTATTTCTCCATTATTATCTCTTGTTATGAGTGTTCTTCTTTGTCTGGTGTTGCCTGTAAGTTCTTTCATTTTTTTATGTAAGTTTGAGGTGTCATGTTTGTTGCTGAGTTCTTCCAATTCCTGGCATTCTTTGTTCATCCATTCCTCCTTAGCATTTCTGATTTCATATTTGATTTTATTCTTGATGGTTTTATATTTATTTTCATCTTTATTTTTGTATTTTCTTTTTTCAGTTATTAGCTCAACTATTTCCGGTGTCATCCAGTCTTTTTTAGTTATTTTCTCTTCTTCGCCTAGGACCTCCTTTCCCGCTTTTAGTATGGCTTTTTTCATATCTGCCCATTCAACGCTTCCTTCAGTTAATTTATTTATCTCTGCATTTAATTGCTGTTGGCAGTTGTCGTCTATTAGGTTTTTGATGTTAATTTTGGTGATTTTAACTTTTTTCTCCGGTTTCCTGAGTTTAATGTTGACGTTTGCTAGTAATAGATTATGATCCGTATCTGCATCTGCGCTTGGATAGGTTTTTGCACTTTGTACTCCATTATTGTACTCCATTCCTTATCTATACTTCCCCAATATTCCAGTTTTGTTTGATTTTGTACAAGTTAGATAAATGCTTTTTCCAATTTATCTTTACTGATTTTAAGTCTTCCTTTTGATTTATTGCGGTCACATCTTTTTTAGCATATTTGTATAGTTTCTTGTTGTTTTTGTTATTTGCCTCCATTGCTTCCATTTTTACTTCAATCAATTATGTATTTTTTTATATATTTTTGCCGCCTTCGGTTTTTTCCGTTTATCTTAATTTAATGTGGTAGTGATTGATAATACTTTAATAAAGCTAAAAGAAAACAACTGCATAAAAAGACGTTAAATGTTACCATATGTAGCCGCTGCTTAAACAGACATAGCTTTTCCTGTTCACTCTGTGCTCACACACGAAACGAATAAAAATGTCCATATCTGTCGACACTTCCTCCTAGTCGGGTGCAAAATTATTTTTTTTATTGTAGAGATGTTAAAAACAAACGTTTTTTGGTTAATTTTTTTTTTATTTTGTCGTCAATCGAGGTTACCACATACGTTTAATTCGTTAACAGGGAAGTTCCTAATTACTGTGCTCCAGAAGCGATTAACGCTGTTGCAACAGAAATATTTCCATCACTGACTAGATTCAATTCACGTCTAGTGATAGAAATATAATTACCTACCTAATCTTATCATTTTTATTGTGCTCTGTGCTATGCAGACGATATAATATAGTAGATATAGGTAACCATAGCGGTATTACTGGTGATTGTATGCAAGGTCCCTTAAACTTAGTAACGACCTAGTGTTCAAAAGACTACAGTAAATAATAATAAAACCAAACCACGGTATTTTGGCATCCGACCATGAATCAAAGAATACGGTCATTATTAGAAGAGGTTAAGTATTTCCGAGTAATCCTAGATCGGCAACTTACATAGAATGCTCACCTCTCAAACAACGCCACTAAATGACCAAGGGCTCTTTGGACGTTCCGTCGACTTTATGGAAAAACATGGTGTGTGAAACCTAAAATAAAACTGATTTGTTGGTCATATATAACCGTTTTCGGACCCAAAGTCACTTACGCTACGTTGGTTTGGTGAAACAAAACAACGCAGCAAAGGCATTAATAAAGTTGAAAAAAATTCAGATACCTATTTTTAGAAATCATAGGTAATCCAAGAGGAAGTAGGAATTGGGTGTGCTGGTTCTAATACCAGACAATCAATAGCTCTTGAAAATATTGCTTCAACATTTTAAGCAGTCAGTAGCAATCAATATTTGCACTTCAAGAGTGCTTGAAAAACACCTCATTACAATCAAAATATTTGTTGCTTCAGACGGTCAAGCTGCATTAAAGGCTCTTAAGTCTAAAACTTATGAGTAAATGACAGCTTGAAACTGCAAATTATTCCCCTAAGCCACTTACTGAGCGCAACAAAATAACTTTGCTGTTTGTGCTGGGACATAAAAGAATTGTTGTTAATGAGATTGCTAATTAATAGTGCAGCTAAAGAAGAGGCAAATACTTCTTTTGTCAGAACAGACCCATTTTGCCATGTACTAAAACCCCGCATAGTCAAGGATGTCCAAAAAATAGAAAAGGAACTTAGTGTAGCCTATTGGGAAAACCTGTTATGCCAAAGACAAGCAAACAGGTTACCACAGCTTTCTCCTAACTAATCAAAAATACTTTTGAAACTTCAAAAATCGGGTAATTACGTATATTCATTGCTCACTGAGATACCACCTCTGTACAATGGGTAAAGTTTACTGAGTAAGATGTATATTCTGCTAAAATGCAAAAGAAACGGCCAAACAAGTATTTCTCCTAAACAGAAAAAATTAATAGAAGAAATCTGTAAGAATGTTATTTGGAGAAGCCGATCTAATTTGGAATTGTACGAGAAGTATAAATTAATAGTAAAGATGAAATATCCTTCATAAAAATAGGAAGGCTTAGATGAGCTGGACATGTGTATAGAACAAATGTAAATTGCTTACCTAGAAGAACCCTATTAGCGGTGCCAGTAGGAAATAGCAGTAGAGGTAGACCAAGACTGAGATGGAGGGACTGTATAGACGTGGACGCGAGGAAGATCGGCGCAGTAAACTGGCAACGGTTGATTATAAACAGAAAATACTGGCGAAATGCACTGGGGAAGGTCAAGGCTCAACTGAAGCTGTAGTACCACTGATGATAATATAATGTCTTATGAAATTAAAGCATAATGGCTCCAGCGACACTTTTGAAAAGTACATATATATTTATTTGTCAGAAGTATACAGAATGGTACAGAAAACCAACCTCCAAATATACCCCATTCTCCTCAGTATTACAATGGGAGATCTCATTTTAATATTCTCATATATATGTTTTTACTTAAATAAAATAAGATATAGTTGAATGCTTGAATATATTAATTTTAAAAATAAAAGGCAGATATCGAGCACAATTCCGTTAATAAATCTTCCAAGATACTTTCGCTCTCAGAGAATCATAGGGCCATTTCGTCAAAAAATTGGCTATCCAGCAGACTTGGGAAGTGGTGGACTAAGGCTAAAGCGGGTCCTAGGCAACATTATAATTTCGAGCCTATTTTTCAGTCATGACGCATACTTTGCTTTTCGTAGTATAATTTCAAAGCATATAGTATGTAATTCTATTGAGTTATCGGATTCCAAGCAAGAAAAATAATATACATATATAAAAATTAAAGAAACATAATTTATTAAAACAAATAATAATACTTAAACAAATACACCCAGATTGATTAGTTATAAGTATTGTCTTTTTTCTTACTTTTAATTCTGCAAACTCGTCAATTAGTTTGTCATAATTTATTAATAGAGTTATTTAATAACTCGTTTTTTAATTTTTCTATTCTGCCCATTACTGAGAATGATCTTCCATCTCTTGCATTGCTTATTGTAAAAGTGTAATAAATTCTCAGAATTGTATTTAAATTTGGGAATGTTGCAATAATATAAGATATAAGACAAACAATTTTTGAAAGAAATTTTACAGACTGTAGAATGTGACGCAATCCCGGTTACTTTCTTTAGAGTAGGCGAAGTTGGTAATAAATATCCTAGAATTATCAAAATGGTCATTAATAATGAGTATGAAGCTAAACAAATTCTGCGAAATAAAAAGAAAGTCTTAGAAAAGGCAAAAACAAAAAATGTATCGATTGTTGATGATAAGACACCAATTCAAGTAAACTTTTTAAAAGATTTGCGATCTGAGTTAGAGATTAGAAAAGAAAACGGCGAACAAAATTTAATAATAAAATACATACGTGGTATACCAAAAATTACAATTTTCGACAGTAATATTAGAAAAACTGACTTTTGCGACTGGCTCTGCTTTTATACAAATTTGGCTACACTACATTCTAAATTTAATGAACTTTTATGTTACATTCAGGATTTAAAACCTAAAATAATACATAACCGAGACTTGGCTAACACAAAATGATTCTGACAATATTTATATACTATAGATGGATACTCTCTTTACAGATTTCATCGCAACAGTCGAAGAGGGGGAGGACTGTGCATATACCTGTCTTTAGAAATTTCTGAAACTTTTCTGTTGCTCATCTGAATATTGTTGTACCTAACATTGAATTTTTATGTTTAAAAATTTCTCTTAATTCACTTGTTATTCATTTGGCGTGCCTATATCGTCCAGGTAGTACTGTCCTAGAAGATGACCAATTCTTGATCGAAAAAATGGAACTCCTTTCAAACCTTGAAAACCTTGTTTTATTTGGTGACTTAAATTTTTCTGATATCTCTTGGCCTTTGCCAGTTGTAAGCAATGACCTAACAAATGCGAGAAACATTTTTATAAACTTTGTTCAAAGTTCGAATCTATACCAATTGATTATGAATCCAACTCGGTTCAGAATAAACAATTTGCCATCAACGTTAGATTTGGTTTTTACAAATGATGACCGTTTGCTTACAGAACCGGTGATATGCACTCCTGTGGGCAATTCTGATCATGTACTTATCACAACAAACATACAGTTTATTACTGAATATAATCATCTTGGTGAAAATACAGTTATACATGAAATAACAAATTTTCGAAAACCTCTCTCTCCAATAGCGTGATGTTAATTGGCCGTTACTACTGTGAATTCTAGAATATCCGGAAGAAGTTTGGTAATTTTATAAGCATCATTGACAATTACAAAAGACACAATACTACAAGAAAAACTTGCTATAGCAACAAACTTAATCCGTGGATTAACGATGAATTGATATCTCTTATAAGACACAAAAGAAAATTATGGCGAAAATATAAACGCACAGGTGATACACGTGATTTGCAAACTCACAAACACTACACAGTAATACTAAAAAAGTACATCAATGAAGCCACAATGGCATATGAAGAATCTATTGTAAGTTGCAAAGACTCTAAAAAACTGTATAAATATGTTAGGTCTGCTATGTCTTCTAAAGTATCCATTCCATTAATATAATTATAGACCAATAAGCCTTACACCTGTTATTTGTAAAGTTATGGAATCAATTATCACAGAGGCTCCTTCAGAATTTTTTATTCGAGAAAAAATTATTCCTCTACAACAACATGGATTTGTGAAAAAAATCGATCAACCATGACTAATTTACTGTAGTTTGTTAATGAATGGACAGCAGCATTGGATAAAAAACGACCTATAGATGTTATATATTTAGACTTTGCAAAAGCATTTGATCGGGTACCAAGAAGAAAATTGATGTATAAAATAGAACACTTTGGCATTCGCGGACATCTGGAGTTTTGTGTTAGAGTTGGCGAATCGCTGTCATCTAAAAAACCAGTTTTAAGTGGTGTGCTATAAGGATCTGTTTTAGGTCCACTACTATTTGTGTTGTATGCTAGTGATCTTGATTCTCATATCATATCTAGGAAAGCTTTCTACGCAGACGAAACAAAAATATTTACTGACCCACTTTTGAATGGACAATACTTACAAAGTGACTTAGACTCGATCTTCAAGTGGTGTTCGGATTGGATGTTACCTCTAAATAGAGATAAATGTGTAGTTTTACATTTGGGAAAATATAACCCGCGTTTGTCTTATTCGATAGACGGGCATTTACTGGATACCGTGGGATCACATTGTGACCTTAGTGTTACAATTACTGAAAAGTTGAGTTGGTCGGAGCATATTTCAAACATCACTAAAAAAGCGAATATAAAATTATACCTACTTAATAAGACTTTTACAAAAATATCCTTTTCGGGTTCAATTTGTTTGTATAAAACGTATGTCCGACCCCTACTGGAGTATTGTGGAACAGTTTGGTGCCCAGAATTAGTGAGCGATAGAACTCTTCTCAAAAATGTCCAAAAGAAAGCCACCAGATTATCTTTCAAATGAAGAAAGCCAGATTACCCACAAAGACTTTCTTTAGCAGGGTTGCCAACTTTAGAAGCTCGTCGACTCCGTGGTGACTTAATTATCACCTTCCGAATTTTAAAGTTTGGATATGGAAATCTGCAGCATTTGTTTATTTTAGATCATTACAGCAGACTACGTGGACACATTTTGAAACTGAAGAAAGAATCCTGTTCATGGACAAGGAGCCAACATTTTCTGTGTAATCGTATTTTTATATAAGAAGTATATGGACCAGTCTTCCAACAGAAATTATAAACCATTTTATAAATTTAAAAGAAAAACCCCTCTCTCGGGGGAACCTGTAACCCTAGAGAGCGCGTCCCCAGGTGGCGGATAGGGGAATGCCCTCACCGGCCTGTTTGCAGCTAGGCCGGCGGGTAGGTGGGAAATAAAATACCACCCGCGGACCAACAGGTGGGGTAGATAGGACTCCTAAGCCGTAGAGAAAGCAACTTATCTAACAGAAGGATACTCTGATTTAAAAAACTGGTCCTCCAAGTTGGGGGTTGAGGCATCGGGCCAACTCCTCGATACTCGGAAAAAATGATCAAAGTTAAAAATTTCAGCAAAAAGCCTTGGAATTCGGACGGATTAAACTATAAACGAAATTCGCAAAGAAAATTGATTATGAATTTGGGTGCTTGGAACATACAAGGAATAAGGACAAAACAGGAGGAGGTCTTCCGTGAACTGAGTAAAATGAAACTAGACATCTGTGTATTAACTGAAGTAAAGAAAAAAGGAAGAGGAAATGAAAAGATAAACGAATACCTGCATTTCTATAGTGGCGTAAAAAAGAGCGAACGAACTAAAAGGGGAGTGTCTATAGCAATACATCAGAAACTGAAAAAATGTATTAAATCATGGCAAGAAATAGATGAAAGAATTATCCTCGTGGAAATTAAGAAAAATGGCCATGAAATAGTGGTAATTGGAACATATGCACCGACGGATGACTCAAGGGTTGACAGCAAGGAAGAGTACTTTAACAAGTTAACAACTGTTCTAGCCACAATTAATAAGAAGAAAGAAATTTGGATCTTAGGTGATCTTAATGCAAGAACCGGAAAGAGCTCCAACAGTGAAATAATAGGGAGATATGGAGAAGACATTCTGAACGACAATGGTCAAAGATTAATAGATTTTTGCGAGGCACATTCTTTGAAAATATTAAATGGTTTCTTCCCCCATAAGAATATACATAAATTTACATGGACGCAGCCTACCAGGAATTTAAAATCAATAATTGACTATTTCATTCATCGTAAAGATTCTAAACTAAAAACGAAGGACGTGAAGGTGTTTAGAGGGCCAGAATGTGGAAGTGACCACCATATGATTATTGCAAAAGTAATGGTGACATTTAAGAGAGAACAATCAAGTCACAAAAATGATGAAGTAACAGACATAGGAACAACCATAGAAAACATAAAATATAACCTGGAAAGCTTTAAACAAGATTCGACAAAGTTCTTATATAAAATTAGAATAGCTCAGAAAATAAAAAATATAGAAACAAAGGACTTAGACCCTGAAAGTCTGTATGAGGTAATTAAAAAATATATTCATGAAGCGGCAAATGAAGCACTGGGAAAAGTTGAAAATCGGAAAAAAGGAAAACCTGAATGGTTGTCAACGGAACTAGAAGAGAAAGTTCTCAAGAAAAAACAAGCATATCACATATGGCTTCAATCCAAAGATCCTCAAGACAGAGAAATATACGCTAAATGGAATAGAGAAGTTAAAAAAGACGTGGATAAGGCGAAAAATATAAACTGGGAGGCTAAGTGTGATGAACTGGACAGATTTATGGGTGGAACAAAAGTGGCGCAAGCTTGGAAAACATTAAAACAGTTTAGGAAAAATGAGAAAAATGAAGACAACATTTCTCTCATAAAGTTAAATGAATGGGAAGAATATTATACGAAACTGCTGAAAGAGGATAGAGTAGAGTACAGATGGGAAAAGATAAGGAAATTAATAGACAACAGAGACGAAAGACAGGAAATCCCTATAATAACATTATCTGAATTGACGGAAACCTTAAAAGAGGTTAAAAACGGAAAAGCCGCAGGGCCTGGAGACATTCCCATAGAGCTGGTTAAATATGGGCCGACTGCACTTTTAGAATTAATAGTAGACCTTTTCAATAAATGTATGTGTGGAGACCAGGAAATTCCTAGAGATTGGAATAAATCTTATATAAGCTCCATATATAAGAGAGGGAATAAAAGAGACTGTTCCAATTATAGAGGTATTAGTGTGACGAGCTCTGTGGGCCGGTTGTACGGCAGAATATTAAAGAAGAGGGTTGAAAGACAGATACAAGATATTGAAGAACAAAGCGGCTTTCGTACCGGGAGATCCTGCCTTGATAATATATTTATCCTACGACAAATAATTGAAAAGCGTGTCGAAAGAAGTAGAGAGACCCATTTGGTATTTATAGACCTTGAGAAAGCATATGATAGTGTCCCGTTAAAGAAAATGTTTGAGGTCCTCAAAAGGTCCGGATTGGATTCGACGTATATCCGAGCGATATATAAATTGTACGAAAATGCAGTTAGTTGTGTAAAAATTGGAACCAGAACCTCAAATGAATTTAAAGTCACTAAAGGCCTAAAGCAAGGATGCTGTTTGTCACCGACACTCTTTAAAATATACATCCAAGAAGCATTGAGGAATTGGAGAAATAAATGTAGATTTATGGGCATCGAAGTGGGACAAGAAACTCTGTATACATTGTTGTTTGCAGATGATCAGGTGGTGGTTGCAACCGATAAGGAAGATATAAATTATATGAATCGAAAATTATTTGAGGAATATGCCAAATGGGGGCTTACTGTAAACATAAGCAAAACAGAATATTTAAAAATTGGAGGAAATACCACAGATCTGAGGCTTGAAAACGCAGTCATAAAAGGCTGCAACCAGTATAAATATCTAGGAAGCATCATATCAGCAGATGGCAGAGTTAAGATAGATGTACAAAACCGAATAACCCAAGGGAAAAAATGCATCCGAATACTGAATTCCTTATTGTGGTCTAATAAAATAAAGATGCATACCAAACTTCGCGTATACAGAGCAATTGTAGAACCAATTACCACATATGGTGCCGAATGTTGGACCATTACAAAGAATGAACGAGATAAAGTAGACGTTGTGGAAATGGATTATCTTAGAAGGTCATGTCGAGTATCGAGAATGGAAAGAATCAGGAATGAGGAAATACGAAACCGTACAGGAATTAGAGATACTCTTTCAGATAGAATACAAGGAAGGCAATTACAATGGTATGGTCACGTGATGAGAATGGAGGAGGAGCGGTGGCCAAAGAAAGCCTTAATGTATGTTCCGCCAGAAAGAAGGAAAAGGGGAAGACCACCAAATTCCTGGAGAAGAGAAATTACAAAAACAATGCAATCTAGAGGCTTAGAAGAGGGAGATTGGAGAGATAGGAAAAGATGGAGGCTGAAATGCGGGAAGCGGCAATCGCCGTAGGACCCCCGTTATATGATGATGATGAAAAGAAAAACCCATCCCAAGGTTTTCATTACTCTGTCTATCGAAAACCCACACATACCAATCGTTACTTGCATGCCAACTCTCACCATCCACCTTCACAAATTAATTCAGTCATTAATACCCTTGTCTCCAGATCAATACGCCTTTCCGATGATGCAAGTAGATCCGCTGAGCTCCCTTGTTTAAAACAAACCCTTATCCAAAACGGTTACCGCGGAAATCACATCAATAGGAGCATCCACAGACATCAATCTCTCACTCAATCTCAATCCAAAGACTCAGACCCTTATCATACGAAAGCTTTTCTTTCTTACATCAAAGGTGTCACTGACAAAATCGACAAAATTCTTAAACCAAGAGGAATAAAAACAATATTTACCCCCCAACAAAAACTTTCATCTTTTGTCCGTTCAATCAAAGACAATATTTCAAATAACTTGTAGTAAGTAATCCTTGTACAGACTGCGCCCGATCCTATATAGGCCAAACAAATCGTAGAATTCAAAATAGGATTTATGAACATTCCATTTCTGTTCGCAATTCCGATTCAATTTCAGCTCTCGGTCAACACCATCTTCATACAGGTCAAAAAATTGATTTTGAAAACTCCAGAACCATAGCCCCCATCCGCTTCTATAAACCAAGAATTATCCGAGAAGCCATAGAAATAGAAAAAAGACCAAATTGCCTTAATAAAAGAGATGACGCCATACGGTTACCTTCTACATAGAGACCTCTCGCGCCAACTCTCGCGCCAATCCCCACCCTAACCCCCACCTAGACCACGTCACCATCGACGGTATAAATAAACCGTCTACTGGTCTCAGTCGTAGTAGTGAACTAGTGAGTGAACTAGAAGTGACTAGTGAGTGTAGTAGTGTCTGGAGGCTCAGGAGACTGAGACCTAGGAAGCCCCGAAGAAGACATCAGAGAGGATGTCGAAAGCTCGGCCCAATGTATATCGACGCGGTTCAACCAGGAAGACTGGTTTCGTTATTTATGTAAGTGTATTTAAATGTTTAGGATATTCCTAAATGTGCTGGAGATAGCCATAGATATTTTTTGACGAATACCCCTGAAGATGTTCTGAGAGCGGAAGTACTTATGCAAGAATAAATAAAAAAGTGTGCTCGATATCTGCCCTTTATTTGTAAAACCTACTTAAATATTTTAAAATGTAAGCCACTTGTATATGTTTTTGCGTAGGCGGAAGTATTTAAAATAAAAAATAAGTTTTAAACTTACTTTGAAACGGTATAAAACTTAGTAGAAAAACGCATCCAATCAATCCGGTTGGTCCAACATAAAAATATAGCAAAATCATAACAATGATCGTTTCACAAGGTGCTAGCCATACGTTATGGATGTGTTGACCTGAAAAGTCAAACCTCCCCACGTCATTAGATAACAGATTTACCATTTGTCCAATTGTCGTTTCCGCTAATGCTGTTTTACTTAGTTTTAAAGCTTTTCTATAGATCAACGCACATGATGCAACTCTAACTTTCATTCCCAAGGACATGACTAACATCTGGTAGTTGTGGACGGACGTGACTTGGATAAGACTTGCTATGATTATTAAAAATGCGTTGATGTAAATTTCTGTTTTGTTTATAGTGGCACCAGGTTGGAAATATGACACTAATCTGGAGATCAACATTGGTTGTGCAATTCTATAAAAAGAACATGTATTTTTTTAATTAAATGGATTCTCAAGACTAGGAAATAATGGTGATAATTAGACTTCGGCAAATATGCAAATAAAAATGTAGAAAATATGCGCATAAATATGCACGTGTTTACCCGAAAATATGCATACAAATAAATAAAAAATCGTAAAATAGTAACAATTTTATTTAAAAAAAAAGTGTACATAACTAAATATTTCCTACTATTCATTAAGATTTACATTTATTTTAAGTAACTACATCATTTTTAAGTATGAATAAACTTATTTAGAATTATGGTAACAATAAATGACCAAGTGGTGTTCAAAATTTTCTAACAAAAACTTGTGGCTTCTGTCTGAGTACATATATTTATATATGGAAAAACTTCGTTCAACATCAACTGATGTAACGGGAGCATTTTTCAAACTAACCAAAACATTTGGTTCTAAATTAATTGTTTCCGAAATATTTCTAGCTAAAACACTGACTACTTCAGAAAGAATATGGTAACCTTTATTTTTTTCCATAGTAGCTTCAAATTTTTTTAAAATATCTTTTCCAATATTACCTCTAGCGTTCCGACAACATGACGCAAATTCTTTTATTAATGCTGTACTTTCGAACAATGACAGTTTTGGTGATTCTAACTGAGTAATTGTTTTTTGAACAAAACTAAAATTTGATTTTATAAATGAAAGTTCTTGTTGAAGCAAGTTACTCTGAAAAGTTTGTTTAGAATCCAAAAGAGATTGGGAACTTTCATCTGTTAACGTATCAATTATGTTCTTTATTTTAACAAAATGATCTGCATAAAAATTAGCTGCTTCTAACCATGTTCCCCATCGCGTTAAAATAGGTTGTGGTGGAAGAGGAATGTTAGGTAGCATTTCTTTATAAAGTTGAATTCTTATAGGAGATTTAAGAAATATTTTTTTGACACTGGATATCATGGTATTTACAAGAGGAAACTTTTTTCGTATTTCCTCTGCAACTCTATTTAATCCATGCGCTACACAAGTAACATGTATTAAGTCTGGGAAAAATATTTTTAAATTTTGTCCTGCTTTCACCATATAAGGAGCAGCATCCGATAAAATAAGCAGTAATTTATTAGAAGGAATAGTTGTCGGAAGAAAAAAAGTTGCTAATGTTTCTTGTATAAAACGCGAAATTGTTAAAGCATTTGTTTTCTCAAGTTGCTGGCATGAAATAAGATGAGATTTTGGTAAGGTATCTTCTTTAAGAACACCAATCAATAAATGAGCAATATACTTTCCTGAGGAATCAGTGGTTTCGTCTACAGATATGTAAAAATAATTATCTGCAATTTCTTCCTTAATATTAATTAACACCGACGAGTATAGCCCGTTCACATTATTTCTTCTTAGAGACCGATCACTTGGAACATTAAGTTTGCAATATTTTTTTAGAAACGAACTAAAATTTACATTTGCTAATTTTGAAAGCGGTATGTTTGCAGACACTAATGCGCGACACAAGTCTTCATTAAAAGTTTCTTGCTCATCTAATTTTTTGGAAGTAGATTGGAAACATTTAGCCATTGAAGTTTGATGTTTTCCTCCTATTTTTCCTTTTTTTGCAATGTGTGAAGCAGTTCTCACATGTTGGTCTATCTGAAATTTCTTCTCACATGCTATCTATAAATAAAAATAAAAACCTTTATTTTAACCCAACCTTTAAAATATAAAAATATACAAGGTGTTTTTGGTTAATCAAATAACTGGTTTGGAAAAAAAAACACTCGCTAAGTGTTTTAAATGCAGTATTAATCCACAAATTAGTTTTTGTTACTAACCATTAGTACATGATATAACTTATTTTAAAATTCAACAAAAGTTTTTTTTTGTTAATTCAATTACAATAAAAATAATTGTGTTTTAGAATAGCTGACTTCATAAAAAAAAGTAAAGGTGAAAAATTTTTCTAAATACACACCATTGTATTGTACCATGGACAATTTTTTCTCACTAAAGGAAGCTATTTTTCATTTAAAAACAACCTATGAGTACTAAATTTCAAGTAAATACGTTTATTGGTTTTAAAGTTATTGTTGTTATTAACCAAAAGAATTTAATTTGTTTTAATTTTAACACCCTGTATCTCGAAAAGTAAATAAGTTTGACCCCTTATTAACTATATCGTTTTGTTCAATTTTTCGAGAAGTATCTACAGTCAAACGTTGTAAGTGTCATTTGGAAACACCCTGTATGTATGAAATATTAGATATTTAATAGAAAATATTAGATACTTACAATTTTGCCACAGACTGAACAGTAGATTTTTCCCATATCCATAGACAGCTCTTTATAAGGTTTAATCCAAGTTGAAGCACTGGTTGTTTTAGGCATTATAAAATCACAATCTTCCTTTTTGTTACGCACAACGAGTGTTTACGCTTTGAATATCAAAACAAAAATGATTTACAAATCTGAGCATCAAATTAGAAATGTTTAGGTACCTAATTCAATAAACTGGGAGATTTTGAAAAATCCCTAAATTAGGAACAAAAGTATTAGCCGTTTACCTGCTGTTAAGATACAATAAATTGTAGATAGATTTGGGGATTAGATCATAAAATGCAAATGAGCGAACCCTTAGCGATTATCCAATAACTGAATGCCTCAGTGACCGAGACTTTCTAAGAATGTTGAGGGCTACTTAAATTGATCTTCTTTGAAATTGTAAATGTTTTGTACCTGTAGAGATTACGTACTTAGATCATTTCTTGATTAAAATGACTACAAAATTTTATACAAGAATTGAAATAAATTGGTATGTTTAAAAATTTTCAAATACAGTATAAAAATCTGAACTTTTATGCACTTTATGCAAACTTTTATACAAATATGCCAAAATATGAAATATTTGCATAAAATATGCACAATATGCAAAATATGCAATATGCATATTTGCCGAAGTCTAGTGATAATACTGTTTTATACATAATAAGCAAAACTTACTTTATAAAATCTGAAAACATATTAAAAAAGGCATAATAAAATAGGTCTAGCCTAAATACTACAAAAAGGGCCCATAAAAAAGATGGCTTTGGTTTTTTAAGTTCATTTTTCCAAGCTACTACTAATTGATCTGCTAAATATCTGGATTGTTGGGAATGTCGAGTTTGGTACATATCATTTTCGTCTAAATCTTTCTTTAATCCTTTAGAAAGAAATCCTGGAAACCAACTAAAAAGAAAAAGAAAATATTAATATTGCTCGGAAAATCTATTTTTGATATTATATATAGAGTACATTAATTTAAAGAAGAGTCGCGGCAGCTCTAAACGTTAGAAAAAGATGGCTAGACGGATGGATTAATAATTAAACCCTGACAATAAATTTGGGAGGGTGACTCATAAATGTAACATTATATAGGTACTAATTGTACAAGGTGCAAATCAAAAACACACTTATCTAAAAATAAAATCAAAATAATATCGGTTCACAACATTTTGATAGCTCTCCGTACATTTTAATAGGTTATATGCGGTCCTTTACAGTGAGCCAGCTCTAACCACCAACGGGCAAATAGAGATTGGAAGATCAGAAATTTAACAGCAATCACTTAATTTGGAAATCAGACTACGTATCATTCGATGTTATCACCATCATCATCATCACCTTTGTCTCGACAATCCTCTGTAGATCCTGGCCTGCTCCAAGATTCGTCGCCATTCTGTTCGGTTTCTGAGGACGTGTTGCAATCTTCTGATTTTTAGTATCCCTTAAGTCGGTCTCAACTCCATCTATCCACCTTATTCGAGGTCGGCCCTGCTTCGTCTTCCTATCTATGTTCCTATCCTTAGCTTTTCTGGCATTCGTGTTATGTGTCCAGCCCATCTTAATCGCTGTGTTTTAATGAACGTCTTTAATCCTTCTGCATTAGAGTCCATGTTTCCGCCCCGTATATGTAAACGGGCCTAACAGTGTTTTGTATATAACAATTTTAGGTCTTCTTTGCATATTTCTTTAGTGGAAAGTCGTTTAATTTCTTCACTATCTTATTCCACACGATGTTTCAAAGTTAGGATAAAACACCACCTTTTGATTAACCCCGTATTATAAGTTAGTTTTAAGCAGTGGGTTTATCCATAATGAGTTTTACCCTGAAGGACTGAAAAACATTAGTAAATACTTAAATGTGAATAGACAATTGTTTCCCGGTATTTGTAGATGTTATATTTTAAAAGCCTTTGGTTTTGTTTCGCTGGAAAGGCCAAAGCCACCAGGTAGTTATTGTATTTAGAAAGTATAAGATAAAACCGTTATCATTTTTAAAGAAAGTTGTTTAGAAGCGATGCTTGGGTTTTTCTGATGTAAAATAAGAGGAGGAATATAGAAATTTTCTGATTGGTTAGCGAGTTTGGAATGGGGATGAAAGAGAGTGAATGTTTTGAAAATTTGGAGTAGAAAAGATTATTATGTGATTGTCATCCAAAAGAAGCAGTTGAAGTTTTGTGTAGTCAATTAAGAAGCAATTGCCAGTGGTGTTAATAGTTGGAAGTGGGTGGCTGAAAGGTGGAACGAGAGGTCATAGTTGAGAAGTCGAACACCTCCTTGATTCTATAAAGTCCAGGTGAGTAAGTCACAAGAACTATAACTATTAAAAATATTTGCAACACCAAGTAAAAAAAATACTTGGGTCTCAGGAGATTGTTAGTATATGAAAGAGAGGAGAGAATGTTGGAGTTTGCTGAATGAGTACTGGTAAAAGAGGCCTGCTCGTGTTTTGGAGAAAGAGTTGCTTGCATGCTGACAGGTTGATATTTAGAAATTAGAAGGCTTTGATTGGTAGCCTAACATAATCAACAAGGGAGAGCTGATTTGGTCGAAAGGAAATATCGTCGTATGTGAATTAAAAGGTCAGTCAATAATTTTTGTGACAGAATTTTTTTTGTATGTTTCAAATAAAAGACCATCTTCCAGACCAGACTTCTATACCATCAGAAAGTCAAAAATTATCGCTATTTTGAAATACCATAAATTTTATAAAAGTTTTAATTTAAGAAAAATAAATTAAAGTTTTCTGAATCACATTGCAAATATCAGATAGTTTTTTTAACGTCAAAGGATAATTATTAAAATTGCTTAATAAATTTAAAAAGTTTCTTTTTATAATATTCAGAATATTATTTTTTGTTATTACAAAAACATATGAACAAAGATTCCAATATTTCAAAATTTTCATCTTTTTCATGTGCCGAGCTCGATTATCGAGCGTTGGCTATCAAATTGGCTATAGTAATTTTGTTGACGGCAGCTCGGAAAAGAGATGCAGAGGATCTGTTAAACCAATCTCTCAGGTTTCTAAGCCATGATGTTCTTCTTCGACCTGGCCCACTTCTTCAAAATTTTCATAGGAAGTATAATTATTTTACGAATATCCAAATTTCTTGTTTATGTTGTTTTATCAATGTTATAAAAAAAAAACAAACCGATAAATATTTATGTGGTACAATTTTCATTGTGGACAGTTAAGCCCATGGAATTTATTCATAAATTTTCATATTATTTCTTTTGATAATAAAAGATATTTGTATTTGTTTATTTATGTTATTTCTATTTATTTCCTTTTCCTATTTTATCCCGATAAGGAACAACTAAGAGATACTGGAAGCCACGAGAAAAGATAAGTATAACCTAAGCTGATTTATTTTTTTTTGTATAATAAAATGGCACCCTGAGATTAAGTGATAACTGATAAGTGAAATGTAAAGTGGAGAATGCTTTCATCCAGTGTCTGTTTTTATCATATTGAAACCCAAACTTTCCAGAAATAAAATAATCACTTTTTTAAATTGCAAAAGTAATCTTATCGTCATTTCTACACTTACTCGTTATAAAATTTAAACAGGAAGTATTTCAAGTATTTATGTTGAATTTAAACATTTTAAACAAATTCTATAATAATTATCTTCGCTATGTTGTGTAACATGCTAAATAACAATACTTTTTTTAAATCAACTCTTTCCCTGAAGCGTAAAATTTACCAAACTCTTATTCATGGGTGAATTACTAAAAATAGGTATTTCTGGGCACAAGTTTAATAATATATATTATTATTTTTATAGAACCATAGCTTAATTTATAGTTTTTAAAGAAAATATTAGTATATTAGGTAACGTAAATGGTGAAGACTCTAATATGCAAAAGTGCAAAGCAAGCAAGCTGCGCAAATTATAGTAAAAATATCTTGATCACACGTACCAAAGTCGACTCCAGGGATATTTGGCTACTTAAAATCTAGCACTTTCTGATGGACTAAATACGTGCTTATTAGAAGGACAGTGACCCTGAGAGCACTTGTATCTATCTCAAAGATAAGATAAATGAGGTTGCTAAAGACTGTGAGACCGTGGTTTATCCGCGTGGATGTCCCATAATAAAGAAGGTAATCTAAAGACCGATACTCACAAAATATTGAAAACATTACGAAACTACTGTGGCGAGCTATATAAAAATAACGAGGTACCAGCAGAAAATCAGTGGCCCTCTGACTACCCTAGAGAACCTACTGTCTTACTCGCTGAAGTCAAAGATGCAATTAAATCGCTAAAGAGAAATAAATTCCCAGGCATTGATTCAATACCAGGTGAAATACTACAGTTACTAGGTAATAAACGATTACATATCATCCATTCTATCTGTGTTGCTGTTTAGAATTCAGGAAAATGGCTATCTGATTGGCGTACTTTGAATTATATCTCGCTACAAAAAAAGGAACTACTACCAGATGTGAAAACTACCTCACACTGTCACTAATGCTAATAACACATGCTAGTAAAATCTTGTTGCATATCATCAAAAACAGATTAAAAACCTATCTACCTTACCAAATACCACAGGAACAAGCGGAAATTGTAAAGGGTAAAGGTACACGGGAACAAATCCTGAACCTGAGACAACTCTTTGAAAAGTCTAGAGAATTTCAAGTACCTATGATTATATGCTTCGTTGACTACCAAAAGGCATTTGATTGTGTATTTGGATAAATATTTTGTCTATTTTAATAGAAATAGGCTCACCAATGCACCTGGTGACACTTATTAAAAATCTGTGTCAGTCCAATATAGCAACAGTACGACTAGATTAGAAGTTCTCAAACCAATTTAAGACCAAGAGAGGTGTTAGGTAAGGATGCGTGTTATCACCTGACTTTAGATCAATGGACCGGTGGAGTAACAGCAGCTGGTAGGAAAATCTTTAATTTAAGATTTGCTGATAACACTATAGTTATAGCAGCAAATGAGCAAGAAATGTTTAATCTCCTGCGAAGAGTTGAGTACTAAAGCAGTAATGGTGGTCTGAAAATCGATAAAGCTAAAACAAAAATAATGGTGGTCTACAAATTCCACACTATTCAACTGACTAACATGTTATAGGAATAGGATACCAGATAGTGGACAGTTTTGTCTATCTCGGGTCTAGTATAGCTAACGATGGTAACTGTGACGCAGAAGTTCGGAGACGTATTAGTATGGCAAAAATGCGATCAGTTGCATAACTTAAGTTTGGAATGATTGATATATCTCTCAAAATATCAAAATGAGACTGGTAAATGCCCTTGTATTCTCAATATTTCTATACGGGGCAGAGACTTTGACTCTTCGCGGACGCGAGTCCCAAAAAAATTGATGCTTTTGAGATGTGGTGCTGGAGAAGAATGGTACGCATACCTTGGACAGCTCATAGGACAAACGTTTCCATTCTAAACCAACTCGAGGTTAAAAAAAGGCTGTTCACAATATGTCTGCGACATATTCTGCAATTTTTCGGTAACGTGGTTCGCAGAGGTAACGATAGTTTGTAGAGATAAATTGTTCCTGGAAACTTTCCGGGAAAAAGATCAAGAGGATGATCAACAACTAGGTGGTCCGACCAAATTAAGAATTCAGCTGGAAACTCATTCTGCGTCGCTCTCAGAGCAGCTTAAGATAGACACCAATGGAGAAAAATTGTTAGGAATATTGGAAGAAATCACGATCCTCAGTAATGGAGAAACGACAAGAGAAAGATGACAGATAAAAATATTTCACGATAAAAAAATGTAATATTTTTTTTCCTTTACTCCTTTTTTATTATACAGGGTGGGCGGATGAAAACCAAACAGGGGCATTATCAGGAATTGCGACATTTTTTAAAAATCGAGCGATAGCTTAATTTAGGATGTCAATAGTTTAGATTTTAATTTATTTATTCGTCTAGCTTTTATTTATTTTTCTTTTTACATATTTGTCATACTAAGTAGGTAAATAATATGATATAAACACATGAAAAACGTGCAAAAAAAAAGGATTCTCTTATGAATATCAGTTGTAAACATTAATTTGTAGTCTTTGAAAATTTAGTACCACGATTTATTCTATGTTAATAAGGGTAGATAGAAGACGTGATGAATTCTACATTGATTGATATTGTTGACAATGATCAACAATATAATGAAGATCATTTGATTTTTCCACATTACAGTGCTCCCCTGCGTTATGCTTTACTTGTTTGTTAATATTTAGAACAAAATTTTCTATGGCATTGTATTGGGAGGAGAAGCAGCATCGAACGACCTTCTGGGCCACCAAATTTGTCTCTCCTGGATTTTTTTGTGGGGACACCTAAAAAGTAAAATCTATAGAACACCACTCGTATCTTTCGAAGTCTCTCGAATCTCAACGAATTGTCAACAAATACCTACTAATCACTCCGCAAATGCTTTGGAATAAGGAAGAACGTTTCGAACAAATCTTTATCATTGTATAGACGCCGGATATCACCAGTTTCACCATTTGGTCAACTAAGAAATATTAATAAATTAATAAAATATTAATTTTAATTTTTTGTTTCTCATAAATCAAATAAAGTACTGGACCTAATTTAACAATTTAAAGACTAATGTAGAGGGAAGCACAAGTGCTTTAAAGCGATATCTTATTTGACCTACATTGCCATTAAAATATATTGGGGTGATTCTTATTCTGACTTAAAGATGAAAGTAAAATAACCGAAAATACTGGAAAAATCTGTCCCCTTTAATCAAAAATGGACTTCTCACCGGGTTTTTTAAAAGTGTTGTAGTTCCTGATAATGCCTGTACTTTGTTTGCGTCCGGCCACCCTGTTTCTTTGGATTCAACTATTAGGTCAGGAAAATAAGCAAAAAAAGTACCCTATTTGTTACATAAACCGGCCAGGCAAACGACAGTTATTTTGAGTAGTATGGACCTCTATATCAAAAAATTTTTAAGCAAATTTGAGAGTAAGAAACTTATATGTCATATAAAAACCTTCAAAATGGCGTTTTTTTAATGTTCCTATCCGTATTTGTTGCTTAGAAAGTTACAGAAAGAAAGTCAAAAATTTCGGTTTTTATAAATGTTAATACCTTTTTTAAAAATAAAAAGTATAATATTTATAATTTGTTTCGAAACTATTTTACGGATTTTTCTATCAGATGTCGCTATTGCGTCCATAACGAAGCCATTTTATTGTTGCTTCTAAAGACAGAGAAGATTTATTTTTCACGTTGAGAACGTCTATGAATAACTGTTCTGATGAGACTTATTAAGTCGAAATACGTATCAACAGATACATAGACGCTTTGTGCGTCAAATGAAATCTTTGCTGTCTTTTTCATTTTATTAGTATAATATATTACATATAATGTTGGGTCTTGTTTAAGTTACAATATGTTAAAATTTAATTAAAATAAAAATAATTTTATATATACACATCGGTTTAGAACGTCTTTCGACGTTGTCCGATACCTAAACACCATCTCTTCCTATCTTCGCAGTCGTTTGTTGTTAAATTTCTTTCGCTCATGGACTTGTTTACGCCGTGTTGCCATTCTAATCTGGGTCTTCCTCTTTTCCGTCGACCTATCGGTTGCCATTCTATTACTTTTTTGGGGAGTCTTGTTTCAGCTCCATAAAGAAGATATATATATTAAATGGTATATAGTAAAAGAAGATATATATATTAAATATTAAATATGGTCTCATATATATTAAATTTCCTTCCTTTCGTTATCTCTTTACTCCACAGTATACCATTGAGACATCCTAAGACTTTCTTTGCTTGAGTGATTCGTTTTTATATTTCCCGTATATCAGTTCCTGTATTGTCAAAGGCAACACCCAAGTAGTCATAGCTCTGAAAGCAGGAAATATGTTGTCCGTTTTCGAGGTCTATGTTATCTGACTCGTTTCCAATACAAAGATATTTGGTTTTTGTTCTATTGACATTCATTCCCCAGTCGTTATATTCTTCTATCAGTTTTCTTAGCATGTACTGCATGTCTTCCCTGTCGGTCGCTAGCACTACCTGGTCATCAGCAAACTGGAGTGTATATATACATTTATTGCTAAGCTCTATACCCATCCTATGTACCTTTCTTTTCCATCTTTCCAATGCCGCTGCAACATATATCTTGAATAAGGTTGGTGAGATACAGCATCCCTGTCGCAAGCCTTTTGTAACCAGGAATTCTTCCGTTAGATATTTTCCTGTTTTTATCTGTGCCTTTGAGTCTCTATATAGTTCTTGTACAGCATTTATCAATGTGTGGTTGATGTTAGATCTTTTCAACGTTGTCCACAGTTTTGTTAAGGGGATGTTGTCATATGCTTTTTGCAGGTCTACTAAAGTAATATGAGTTTCAAGATTCTTGGCCTATCTTTTTTCTTAAATGGAACGCGAGATGCTTAGGAATGGAACTCATAAACTATTTGAAATATTAACTTATGTGATCAATCAGTGTCTAAATGGACACCCAGTACCAGAACAATGGAGAACGGCATACATGTCCTCAATACACAAAAAGGGGGACAAAAGGAATTGTAATAGTTATAGAGGCATATCGGTAACCAGCACCCTGAGCAGACTGTATGGACGAATTTTGATAAATATGATCGAGGAAGAATATAAGCACAATGAAGAGGAAGAACAAAGCGGGTTCCGTGCAGGAAGATCGTGCACCGATAACGTATTTTGTCATAAAAATAATTTTAAATATTGAAAAATAATTTTGCAAAAACATGTCGATTTTTTGCTTATTAACAATTAGAATAACTTTTTAACCAAAAAAGAGCCTGCATTTTTTTACAACTTTAAAAGAAAAAAAGTTGACCTGGGACAATTTGTGATGAAGTTAGTCCCATTTTGTTTTTAATTGATAGCAACTTTGTTTATAACTAAGAATAACTTAGAGATCTTATTAGGGTCATCCGAAAAAACATACTTTTAAAGTATTAATGTGAAAAATTCGAAAAAGATTGTTTTATACTGAAATCGTCCACGGAGCTTTAAAAATGTGGTACTCAAAATCGGCCGGCTTTGAAACTCGTTGGAGCGTTGGATTCTAGTTTATGGATTTCGACGTATCTTTTTTTTTTAATTTGTATGTATTTTTTGCCTACATTATGAATATGTATTATTTAAATATTTCAATTGTTAAATAAATTATCTTACTTGTTTAAACAATTTCTTTTCAGTTTTTCATTTTTTTTTATTAATATTTGAGGTAGTTTTTATTGTAAATCATAAATATTTATGATTACACTTACATACTTCTAATAAACTTCGTAAATAATTTATTTATAACAGGTTTTATAAAAAAAAACGGATTATCCAATTAAATTATTTCTAAAAATAATACTTGTTAAAGTAATGCTTTGGAAATTAATAATCCCAAATAAACTAGGTTTTATTTATTATTATACAATAAATTTGAGCAGGGGTCGCAAAACCCATATGCCCATGTGTATACAATGTTATATAGTATGCAATTAAATGGTTACATTAAAATAGTTACATATTAAGCACTAACTAATTAAATAATTATATAAAAAGATATGTAATAATAACTGTTTAGTACAAATTACATGTTCAACTATGGAGCAGATGGTTATCCAGTTTATTTTTGAAAATATTGACAGATGGAGCATCTATGATCTCAGCCGGAAGGCTATTCCATATCGAGAACACTCGATTACAGAGAAAAAATTGTCTAGTTGTTGTTAAAAAAGTTTCTTTTCTAAACTTAAGTTTGTGTCCACGAAGACGATTGTCATTGTCTTTCATACGATTGGCCATATTCAGTCTTTCTGTATACGTAGGTCTTGAGCGACCAAAACACATCCTAGTGCACTGCCGCTGTACGTTTTCGAGAATATTACGATCGCGCACTAATACCGGACACCAAACAGTTCCGCAATATTCCAGAACTGGACGAATGTACAGTTTATACAGATGAACTGAGCTCATAAATGACACTTTCGCAAACGTTTTATTTAGTAGATATAATTTACTGTTGGCTTTTTTAGAAATATGCAAAATATGTTCCGACCAACTTAGATTGTTATTAATTATAACACCTAGATCGTTATGTGATTTCACTGTTTTTAACACGCGCCTATTAATAGAGTAAGAAAGACACGGATTATTTTTACCCATGTGAAGAACCACACATTTGTCCACATTAAGAGGCAGCATCCAAGTAGAGCTCAATTCCGATATGCAATCAAGGTCATGTTGTAGTAACTGGAAATTTACGGAGGGATCGGAAAATAGCTTCGTGTCATCTGCATAGAAAGCTTTGCTGCATTTAATGTTAAATTGTAGATCACTTGAGTATGCTATGAATAAAAGTGGGCCCAAAACTGATCCTTGCGGTACCCCACTTAAAACCATTATCTCAACTCAGAAAGAGTCCCCAACTCTAACATAAAACTTTCTATCTATTAAATACGCGTCGATCCATCGCAGTAATTGACCACGGATACCAAGGTGTTCCAATTTATGTCATAGTCTTCGCTTTGGAACTCATTCAAAAGCTTTAGCAAAATCGAGGTAAATAATGTCTACCGGGGCTTTTCTGTCTAATGCTTTTGACCATTCATTGACACACCAGAGAAGATTTGTCATTGTAGAACGTCCTTTGACAAAACCATGCTGCTGTTCTGATATAACCAGTTTATTTTGCATAAAATCAGAAATTGTCTCGGCAATAATAGATTCCATTATCTTAGATATTATAGGTGTTAAGCTGATAGGACGATAGTTATTAGGATTCAATTTGTTCCCTTTTTTAAAAATAGGTGCTATAAATGTAGTTTTCCATATAGGAGGCAAAATATGTGTGGTGAATGATAAGGACATAATCACATATAGTGGGTAAGCTAAAGCATCAGAACGGTTCTTTAAAAATAGATACATATAGATAGAACATAAGAAGATATTAAGTCGAGACCAGGAGACGAATTATTTTTTAGGCTTTCAAGATGATGTTTAACTTTTTCAGGGGTAATGATTATATTTTCAAGGGAAGAAGAAACTCGTGACGAAGTAATATTAGGCAACTGATGATTAGTGGGTTCCACAGAGAAAACCTTAGAGAAAGTACTGGCGAGGACTTCGGCATTCTGATAGTTACTTTGGGATATATCCCCATTATCATTTTCCATTAAACTTTCTGTTGTCAACGAAGATCTAATATACTTGTACAATTTTTTACAATTATTACTAATGGCTATACTCTCTTCGTAGGCAACACGAGCTTCATGTAGAGATTTCTTTAAATCTTTGGCAAAATCTCGATGAATTAGTAAATCCTCTATGCTTTCTTTTATACTTAATCAGATATATTAATTCCCCATTAATCCATGGTTTTATGTTATTTTTGTATATGGATTTTTTTAAGGTATTTTGGTTTTTGCAGAAATTAACAACGTGCAAGAACTTATCCCAGAATACAACTGGATTCCTTATGTTGTCGAAAACATCATTCCAATTAATATCAGCCAGTTGGCGATTTGCATTTTCAAAATCAATTATTTCATATACCGTTTTATTAACATTAGGATTAGGAGTACAGTACTGTAAGTTAAACTGAATATGAAACGTTATGACTGCATGATCTGAGTTACCTACTGGAGAGCTTATTATGGGATTTTTTAATAAATGGGGATCATTAGAGAATACCAAGTCCAAAATAGATGGTAAACTATTGATTCTGAAACGAGTCAGCTCCGTTATGAATTGATGTAAATTAGAATTTAATACACAATCTGTAAATACATTTTTGGAAGTTGTTAAGCCACTAGGTGGATCAGTTATAGGCTACGAAATGTCTCTAAAATTAAAGTCTCCAATGACAATCAGATTCTCTAGCCTAGACAGTTCATCAAGTGATGCGATAAGGGACTCATCATCCGCTAATCTAGAATCACCAGGCCGATAAACACATACTAGGTGAAAAACAAAAGAGTTTTTATGACATATTTTTAAGCCAAGAAGTTCCATATTATGGACAGTAATATAAAGAGATGTAACAGAGAAATTATTAGTAATTTCTGAAGACAAGTAGATACAAGTTCCTCCTCCACGTCGATTTCGACGATCACACCTATAAAGGAAATAATTATTAATGTTATAAAGAGAGTCAAGATCATTTGGTGTTAACCATGTTTCAGTGATAAGAATTATTTGAGGATTTAGGTTTTGAATATTGCATAAAAATTTATTAAATTTGGAATTTAAAGTAGCTAGAGTAGTATAGAAACAGAGCCAATTATGAAAACCTGAAATATAAGAATTAGTGAAGAAAGTTTACAATTTTCGGGACACCTTGTATATATTTTATGGTTAAATTTTCCTCTCCATTCGATTTTCTCTGTTCCAATCCCACTCGAAGTTCTTTTAGGCATTCTATTTGATTCGGAGTCTTATCGTCGATAATGGAAACGTTTTTTAAAGAGATGTTTTGCGAAAAATGCTAGGCGGGTGGTTTTTATCGAAAACCGATTTCATACCCACATGCTGAAATTTGTTTTTCCGTCGACCATCCATTTATGATTAATTTTAACATCCTCAAAATCATTGATTAATGACCCCTATTAATGAATGATTTTCTATTAATGAACGATTTTATTATAGGCAACACAACATACATTGCTTGTATAATAATCAGAAATATATCTCTGATAATAATTTAACCACATTTAACGCTCTGTGATTTTCAGTGACCTGTGGTGTAGGCAACCAAACATATAGGTACCTATTTATATTCCCACTAAAAAATTATTTAAAATGACATAGCCGCTGTAAGTACTGTCTGTCATTGTATGTCATTATTTATCGTTAAGTAAATAAACATTTAAACTAAGATATTTTTATTTCTGAAAAGTACGGTCGACGGAAAAGTTTTGTAACGAACTCGTGAATTAAAATGGCGATTAACAATTTCGAACATTAACGCGTGAGCGAAGCGAGCGAAAATATCTCAATTGTTAATCGCCCTTATTAATACACTTGTTGGTTAAATAACTATTAATGGGTATTATTTCAATACCAATATGCTATGCTCAACAATTTACCGAAAATTTTCCATGGTAATATACTTATGTATAAAAATTTTTAAACAAATTATAAAAAATTGCTTTTTTTAATAATAAGTTGAGTTATTTCAAGAAAAAAATTATTCTTATAATTTTGAGGAAAATGCTTACTTTAAGTGTAAATTGCAAATAAACAAATAAAATAGCCAAAAACGCCGCAAAAATTTTTAGCCCTTTTCGATGACATTTTTTAGTAGGTTGGTCAGATGTAAGAAAACAAAAAATACAAGAAGGTAAGCTTAAGTCAAGTCGTTTAAAAATGCTCAATTTCATTTTGATTTTATATTGCAAAAGTCAGTATATGATTTATAAGTTTCTTATTCTCAAATTTGATTCAAATGCTTCACTTTGTGCTGATAGACATAAAAAAAGCGAAAATTGATCGTTTTTTGACTTTAATTTGTTAATAACTAATTAAGTCCAAAAATTGGACTGCAAGAAACATATATAGTTCGTCCCAAACCCTTCTTTCAATGCGTCATAGTTGATTAGAGTCTGTGATTATTATACATAGAACTTAGAAAATTATGTATCGTTTACGGGTACTTGTATATTAAAGCGAATTCTACTTACGGATGTATAATTGGTTAGAGTTTATAATACGCTAAATCAGTGGCGGCTTTTGTTTTGGGGGTAGGCAGGTTAGATTTTATAATACGCTAAATCGGTGGCGGCTTTTGGGGGTAGGCAGGATAGGCCGGGCCTACCCAATAATTTTAAGAGCTTTAAAATTGAAAAACATATATTCAAAAATTATGTTAATGCATGTAAATAACTTTTAAATGTACTAAATCACTCAATATATTAGCGTCCGTTAAAACAACTATGTTATTATATTACCACAGAAAGCATCGAATCGCATTCAGGCGTTTTAAATATCATTAATAGGCCCGATCGGAAGTGGCCGACCCAGCTCACATAAGATCCCCGTACAAAAAGCGTTTAAAGTTAAGCAGCTTACCGGACAACGATTTATATTGTCGTGTTTATGCTTGCTGTTTAGGCACCAGACGATCGGGCCTACGTCCACCATCGTTGTCACTTGTAACGTAATTATCGAATTGTAATATAAATTTCCTTTTAAATTATGATAAAAAAATATGTAACATAATATATAATTGTAACATATTTTTAAACAAACCTTAGAAACAAACAACACAATTGCAACTCTCACACAAAAAAAAATATGTATTACACACACTGGCGGCTACAGAAATTTTTTTGGGGAGGTCATGGATCTTGAGGGTGATTACTTTTCTCTGATGCGAGGTCACTTTTAATCTTACCACCAATAGGATAAGTGGGTTTTCAAATATGTTTAATGGGAGGGGGATGGTCATGACCCATGACCCCTCCCTCTGGATCCGCCACTGATTACACATAGCTATATGTAATTTGCTGGCTTGGCCTACCCAAAATTTTACCACACCAGCCGGCACTGCGCTAAATAGATATCCAATCAATGATGCGCATAAATATAATTTGACGCAGAAGGTCTCGATCTTGACAGTACTTTCACAATGTCAACTGATAAAATGATAATTGTCATTCCAGGTTAGTATTTTCAGACATTTTACAGTGAAAATTTAATTTAGTATTTATTGTCATAAAAATATTTTAAATATGCCGAGATATACCGATAAGGAACAAGGACTAATATTAAAATTATTAAATTATTTTCAATTAGAAAAAGAAGCTGGGACAAATTTATTACCAGTTTCTGCCGTTCATTAACCAATAACTATCTGCCATAACCTACTGAAATATCACTAGGGTCTTTAAATTTTTTCTTGTTAATTTTAGGCCAACATCCTTCATACCAAAAATACCAAATTCAAGTTGGACTAAACACTCTTTAGTAGAATGTTTAAAAGGGAGACATATACTTGTTTCAACAACCATGATGAAACTTGAATTATTGGAGATGGTAAATCTTAGCTAATTAAGCACTTTCCTTGGAATGTATAGAATAGGAATTATGACAAACTGCCGTTCCAATATAATGCGCAATAAAAATTTATATACAGGACGGGACCTTTAATATGTAAATTAAAAAACAATTTTGAATTGTTAAAGTTTTTATTCTATATTTAAAAAAAATAACCTTTTCACATTTAACCGATTGCGATCCTGCAACTGTCAAATTTAACTAAAATGTCATGCAATAATTCTCGACATTCTTAAAATCCTATATGACGTCAAAATTAGTGACGCACTGAAAGAAGGGTTTGGGACAGACTGTAGGTTCTGATTATAGAGGTCCATACTACTCAAAACAACTGCCTGGCCAGACGACTATCACGAAAAAAAGCTTATTGCCCTGGTCTGTATACCTACTATTCTTTAGCTACAAGTAAATTTTGGGCGAAAGTAAACGTTCGAAGACAGAGAATATTGTACCCAGTCATAATAATTTAACGCAGTCAAATATCCTGTGTTAAACTTAACAATATTGTCTTGATACAAATACTGAAATCTCATAGTTATGAAGATATTTTTCGTGAATAGTAACAGTAGTAATTTCATAATTTTAGCACGTCCCTAAAATATTTTCTCTTTATTGTATAAATAGTATTTTAAATATTGTAAATATAACAATAAAAATTAAATTACTCTGCAATTGGCAGCTGCAACTTAGCACTTACCAGAAAAATATTTGTGAAAATAAATTAATTCTCTTCAATGGATGTGGTTTCTTTTCTATTCGATGCTTCTTAACTTCCTCCATTATCTCTTTTGTATTTTAACCTGAAACAAAATGTAACTATTAGTTATGCAGATCAAAAGAACATTACCTTTATAAAGGTAATAAAAACATCCAAGATTTTGTATGGAAAATGATATTAAATTTAGAAATAAACGTGAAAAAAACGCAATATATGGTAATCAGATCACACGAGCAGGACTTACAATTAAATAATGGCACAAATACTAAACACACGTCATAATACAAGAACTTAGGTGTCGCAATTACATCGGATGGAAGAGATGAAAACAACATTCAAAAGAAAGTAACCAGACGAAAAATAGTGATGACAATTGCATCCAATACTGTGGAACGAGTATTGCAACTCTCAAAGTCGGAAGCATGACAGGTAAACAAAGAGACATCCCCGATTTCAAGCACAGGAGAAAGATTGGTGTACTTTGTGTGCAGGAACCTCATTAGAAAGAGTAACTTGGAGATAGATGCAAGTTAATATACAGTTATTCGAACAGTCTTGGCAGAAATGAAGTAAGTGTTATTTTGAACGAAGAGTGTAAGGGTATTTTATTTTATTTTTTATTTTATTATTACAACTTACAAACACCACCTAGGTAGTAATTACATGTAAGAGTGCTCATTACTTGGTATAAAAATATACACACAAAAACTGCAATATACACACAAGTACAAAATAAAAACACAGAAAGTAAAACACATTAAAAAAAAAGACACAAGTTAATAAAATTTTAAAATTCAGTCCATTACTTATCTATTCATAACATTTTTTAATATCCCTTACACTACAGGTAAAGAGGTCTATATCACAGATCTTTATTAACTCATTACACTGATATTGCATATAGTTTATTATTGCACAAGAATTATATGGACTACAAGAAAATAGGTCATTACTGTTTACCCTTAGGTTGACCTTTGGCACATGAAACCTAATAAAGTTGATCAAACCACATGTCTTATATTTAACATTGTTAATGATATTATGAATAAACACAACACAATGCATGTTTCTTCTTTGCTTTAATGACTGCAAGCGAAATATTTGAAGCAACTCTTTTGATGGCGTAAGGTGAGTATACACATTATATTTCTTAAGGTATAAATACCTTAGAAATCTTTTTTGTACCTTTTCTATATGATTAATATGAACTTTGGCTTCAGGAGTCCATACCACTGATGCATATTCCAAGTTTGGTCTGACTAAAGGGTTATATAGTCTAATGGTTGTGTTTATACTAAAGTGTTTGGAATTTCTTATTACAAATCCCAATATTTTGTAGGCCTTATTAACAATATTTATATAGTGTTCATTAAATTTCATGTTAGCCTGTAAGTATATTCCCAGATCTTTACATTTGGTTTTCCTAGATACTACACAATTGTCAATTCTATAATTATTTTGAATGTAGTCGATTTTGCGAGTAAAAGATATGACTCTACACTTCTTAATATTCAAGATCATATTGTTGTCCCTAAACCATTCCACAACTGAGGTCAGGTCCTCCTGTAGTAACTGACAATCATTTGAAGTATGTATAGTCTTAAAAAGCTTAAAATCATCAGCATAGATCAAACTAGAAGAAAATTTAAGAGATTGTGGTAGTGAGTTGACAAGCATTAAGAAAAACAAAGGCCCTAAGTTACTTCCTTGGGGGACACCAGATGTAGCCTGAAATTTATCTGATAAACACCTACCAATTTTGACTCGTTGAAACCTTGAATCCACATACGATTTTATAAATGTACAAGCATCATGCGAAAAACCAAACTCATTCAATCTCGATAAAAGAATGCCATGGTCAACCATATCAAAGGCCTTTGAGCAGTCAGTCATTATTAAATCTAATTGGAGTTTATTATTTATTGCCTCACTAGCAAAATTAGACAGAATGCACAGATTACTAGTTGTGGATAACCCAGGCAAGAAACCATGTTGTTCTGGAGCAAATTCATTTTCAAAATTTTTCAGTATATTCATATAGAGAATAGATTCAAATATTTTAGCCAGGGAATTAAGGATACTTATAGGACGATAGTCTTCTATATTGTTTCTATTACCTGATTTAAAAACTGGAGTAATGGTAGCCTCTTTGAGTTTGTCTGGAAAGGTGTTAGTTTTAAGAGATAGATTAAATAGATACTCACTTCTGGGTAACCAGAAGTGAGTATCTAACTGACTACAAACAATACCAATGTGTGACATCGTATATACCTACGCCCTACAGGTAGTGTACAAAGAACAGGAAAAGAAAAAAATTTTGAGTCCCTTGATTAAAACATGCTCGAGACTAAATCTAGGGTCGAAAACCATTTACCACCTAATAAATTGTTTATTGTATCATCTATTCGTGGTAATGGATAACTGTGCTTTTGTGTGACCTGGTTTAATCTTCTATAGTCTACACAAAAGCGAGTAAATTCATGTTTCTTACTTACTAAGACTATTGGTGAACACCAGAAGCCCGAAGGTTCTTCAACGATATCGGCATTTATCATGTCTTGTATTATGTTTTTAACTTCAAAAGTATCTTTTCAATGGTCTATTATATCGGAAGTAGGAGTCCCGATGGAGTATGTACAATTCAACAAGTGGTATTGTAAAAATCACACATTAAAAGTGTAATGCAAGAACTTCATAGCAGTCTTTTGGGAGGACATTTTGGTGTCAAGAGAACACTGGCCAGAGTTCGAGACAGATTTTACTGGATCAATAATCGCAAAAATGTAGAAGATTATTGTAAGAAATGCAACTTATATAACGATCAAATAAGTACGTTAAAATTAAAACAAAACAATAACTATGGAACGTCTCTCTAAACTAGAGAATTCTACATGAGGCTATGAGAAAATAAAAATAAAAGAAAAGCTTATAAAGCTAGTAAGAATGATGCTTAGGAATACGAAAAATAAGGTAACAATAAATGAAATGAATGAATACAACATATCTATTTACAATTTGCATATTTCAAACAGGCGTTTGATGGAGTAAATCGACAAAAGATGTTAAAGCAACTATCTATGTTAGGGATACCCAATAAGTTGGTTAAACGAATGACTATGGAGGGTCCCAAAGCTATGCTAAGGATAGATGGAGATATGACGCAGGCCTTTGATATTGAAAATGGAGTTAGACAAGGTGATGCCTTATCAACAACACTTTTTAATCTAACTTTAGAAGCTTTTGTTAAACTGTTGAACTGAATATAAACGGCTGTATTAATACAAGATCAATGCAAATATGCGCATATGCGAATGATGTTGCCATAATAAGCCGCAATAAAAGGGTATTAAGCGAAAAAGTTATAAAACAAACGAGAAGCTGCTATGTTTGGTCTATATATAAATGAAAGCAAAATAAAATATATGGAGTGTTCAAAATCGAATCAACATGAGAATCTGAAGGTAGATAACCATACCTACAAATATGCCTCCACGTTTCCCAACCTAGACTCAATAATAAATGACAACAACAACATCAGCCAAGAAAAACAAGCACGGACTCTTAGCGGTAATAAGTGCTTTTATGCATACAAAGACTTAATGAAAAGTAATTTACTGAATCGTGAGTCTAAGCTTAGAATCTACAAAACAGTAATTAGACCAGTGGTCACATATGGATGTGAAACGTGGATCACGTAACCACTGATGAAAATCAACTGACAATATTTGGGCGCAAAATACTAAGGAAGATATTTGGATGAACCCAATGCAGCGATGGTTCGTGGAGAATTAAAATGAACCACGAGCTGGATGAACTAATGCAGAGCGCAGATATTGTTAGATTTGTAAAGTCACAAAGACTAAACTGGCTTGTTTACCTAGAAAGAATGCCAGATAATCAAGCTGTAAAAGTAGTCCAGAGATGGAAGCCCCAAGGAAACAGAACAAGAGGAAGGTGCCGTAAAAGATGGATAGACAACGTAGAGAGGGATCTTAAAACCATGAACATCATGGCAGTGGCAAAGGAAAGTATCCGACAGGGCAGAATGGAAGAACATTGTTAAGCATACCAAGACTGTGATGGGCTTCTGGATAGACGACCTTCTAGCCTCATTCTTTGGATGTTCTCTCCGTGTTTGGGATCGGCTTCTGCATCTGTTTTGAAAATGTCCTATTCTCCCGCAGTTAAAACATCTTCTGTTTTCATTTCGAGGTTTTTGTTGAAGATTTTGCAGTATGTTTAAAATTTGGGATAAAATAGGTTGTTGGTTATCTGCGGTTGTGATTTCTTCATTTTCTTGAAATCTTATTTCTCTTAATTTTGGGCGAGATCTGGAAATGCTTTTTGCCGCTTCATACTCCTGGGCTGAGACTAGTGCTCCATTTAGCGATTTGTGATGTTGTAATCGGAGAGCTTGTTGCATTTTAACATCCTATAGTCCATCTATGAATGCCTGTATTCCAATTTGTTCCAGAAAATCTTTAGGTGCCTGAGGGTATGCCAAGTGCAATAGTCTTTTAATGTCGGCTTCAAATTCTTGCAGGCTTTCGTTATGTTTTTGATATCGAATTTTTAGCTGACTTTGGAAAACCTGCTTTAGATGCTGTTGGCCATATCTTGTCTCTAAAGCTTCAACGAGAGAGGTATAACTGGGTGCATCTTGGGGAAGGAATTGCAAAACGATTACTGCCTGTCCTCGAAGTGACACCACCAAAGAAGCTGCCATTTCTTTTTCATTCCAGCCATTTGCTCTAGCTGCAGCTTCAAATTGTAAACTATAAGTTTCCCATACTGTCTGACCATCGAATGAGGGTGGTTTTAAAAATTTACTAGTTCTAATTGTGCCTGGTTCAATTATGGAAGGTGATGAAGCTGCTTGTTTAGATTCGACGTTAGTTACTGAAACATTAGATAAAGAAGCTTGTGTATTAATTTTTTTTCTAACTCAACTATTTGTATTTGTAAATTAGATTTCAAATCATTTTGTTGTTGTTCTATTTTGTTTTCAAAATTGTTTCGTTTTTCTTCTAATTTATCTATTTTACTAATGATTTGACTTATCTCTAACTGAAAACTTTTGTGAATTTGGGATAAACCTTCTATGATTTCTACCTCTATTTTTTTACGCCTCTCCTTTTCCTCTTCTACTTCTTGTCTACGCTTCTCTTTATCTTCTTTCATTTTTAAAAACCATGCAGGTCCGGACGTATCAATTTCTTTGTCAAACTCAGTGGATCTTGTATATACCATTAACAACTGCTAAATATTTCTTTATCCCACCGCTATCACCAATGTTACACTTCTTGAAAATTAAGTTTATTCAACACCAACAATATTACAATACAATAAAACTAACTGACAGCTATATAATTATATATTTTCTGGCGTTTCAAACTTCACTATCTTTTTCGTCAATGGACTGTTCCTATGTGGGATAAATCTTTGGTAACAATATATATATATATATATATATATATATATATATATATATATATATATATATATATATTAATATATATATATATATATATATATATATATATATATATATATATATATATATATCAGTGCAGTAGTGTCTAGGGGCTCGGGAGACTAAGACCTAGGAAGCCCTGAAGAACACATCAGAGAGGATGTCGAAAGCTCGGCGCAAATAAAATCAACGTGGTCCAACCCGGAAGACTGGTCAGTTTAATATTAATTTTTATAATAGTATTAATCTTAGTTCTAGATTTAATATATATTTATATATACAGTGTAGGTTAAAGTTTATGGTCGGTATGGTAAAATTTAACAGCATATCTAGCACAGATATAAAATCATATTTTCAGCGAATACGACAAAGATAACAATCATATTTCCCCTTGGTCTCCCCTCCATATTTGACGCCCAATACCCATTGGTGAGACGATTAGTTCCGATCAGAGATATTTTACATATCTCTGGTTCCGATCCTAATATAAGAAACTAGAGGTGGGTCGTTGACATTTTAAATATACAAATAGTACTTACATTTACATTACACATTATTAAATCGCGAATCGTCTAAATTGACATTTAACTTTAAATGTCATTTAAAAAGTTTTTCCACTTTTCTTGTTAGCCGTGTTCTTCTTTTATTTAAAATTAAACCAGATTTTGAACATGTGTTCACAAGGAACAGATTTTGTTACAATACTACAATATTTTATGAATGTAGTGGTTAAGTTAAGATACACATGGCGATGGTTTTTCCACCACTGTAATGGACAGTTCCAATCTCTGTTCGAATTTTTTTGTGGGTATATATCATCAGACAAATACATGCCGACTTCTTTTATATCTCTCAATACAGGTGTATGTTTAGATGAGTCATGTCCAATTCATCAAAAATATACCATAGATTCATCTTTATCAGTTTCTTTTTCTTGTACTGGTTGATTTTCAATAGTACAATCTTCTTTTTCTTTTTTTATAGAAGTAACCAGCTTCTTAACTCTTTCTTTTGTTTTTTTACCTTCATTTTTATCAGAAAATCCCTGCATTTTAAATCATTATTTGTCATTTTTGAATCTACGGTTTCTCACTGGTAAGCCAACTAGTTGATGGTTGATTCAAAAAAACTACGTTTTGTGTAGACGTAAAGAGAGGAGCAACGAACACTTTACGTCGACGAGGACGATTAGTTGATCTGAGAGACTACTACAAAACTAAAAAACTCTTTCGGGACAGTGGACAGTCGGGCTATCGGTTAACGTTGAAAATAAAATAACTAGGTATTCGGATTAATGAATGAGTTTCGATTTACGATTGATCTGCATTTTCGAAGGTGATGGATACTTCCATTAGTTTAGAGTAAAAGAAACAAATAGATGTGGATTTACTAAACCTATGCAAAGACTCGTTTCATCCGTTTTCCATAGTTGAAGAACGAGCTTTTAAAAAGTTTGCAGGGTGGATTCCTGGATATAAACCACCAACAAGAAAAACTTTGTCAGGTTCATTACTTTAGGAATGTTATATCAAAACGGAGCAAATTATTAGATCACAAGTTGTTAAAGAAGTAGAAAATATCTGTATGACTACTGGCATCTGGACATCTGGAGTAAGTGAGAGTTACATCGCATTAACAGGATAATATTTAACCGAAAATTTAGAATTTAAAACGGTTTTATTAGGTTGCTGCCATTATTCAGAATTCAGAAAACATCGCATTTGAAATTAGTGAAATTATTAATCAGTGGGGTCTAAAACCAAAAGTACATTTTGCAGTAACTGATAATGCCTCAAATATGGTCAAAGCTATTAAATATGTTTTGGAATGAAAACATTTAAATTGTTTTGCTCATACGTTAAATTTATTGGTGGAAGACGCACTTAAATGCTGTCGTATACAAATAGATAAAATAAAAAGTCTTTTTTCGACAATTCGGCAAAAAAACATTTCAAAAAAAGTACCTTATCTTAAGAAATGCATTTAAATATCAATTACAACATAACAAAGTTCCCAAACGGCCAATCCAATACGTGGAAACTAGGTAGAACTTCACCTATTACATGTTAAAAAGAATGACCGAGTTAGAAGAGGCAATCCGTTCCACATTGGTATTAGTTAATACAGACTTAGACTTAGACCAAATCTAAATAATGAAGACTGGATTATTTGTTCTCAACTTTCCCAAATTTTACGTCCTTTTAAAGAAATAACAAGTACAATGAGTGGCCCAAAATACTTGAAGAGTAGTTCAGTGATTGTTATGGTACGCTGCCTGCAAGAATCTTGTAATAAAATTTTAGCAAACGATAACCTTACATCCATAGTATCCGACGTAGTACAATTACTATCGGGTTTAGCAAAAAGATTTAGAGGGATAGAACAGAGTGGCACATTGTCATTATATACATTTATGGATTCACGATTTAAAGTGCAGGGATTTTCTGATAAAAATGAAGCTAAAAAACAAAAGAAAGAGTTAAGAAGCTGGTTACTTCGATAATTAAAGAACAAGAAGATTTTACTAATGAAAATCAACCAGTACAAGAAAAAGAAACCGATAAGGATGACGTAAGTATTTTTGATCAATTAATTGTACATGACTCATCTAAACGTACACCTGTATCGAGAGTCCATTACAATGGTGGAAAAACCATCGCCATGTATATCCTAACTTAACCACTAAATTCATAAAATATTGTAAAAAATGTTCAAAATTTGATTTAATTTTAAATAAAAGAAGAACACGGTTAACAAGAAGTAAAGTAGAAAACTTATGTTTTTAAATGTCAATTTAGACGATTCGCGATTTAATAACAACGTGTAATGTAATTGTACGATTTACTATTTGTATTATTTAGTTTATTTTTCAAGTTATAATAAATATATCCTTCATTAGTTTCTTTCACTTCAATAAATATACACATAAACGATAATATCCATTATGTTTGTTTATTTGAAACTACTGGTAACAATCAACTAGTTACTTGTTTACGAAAAACGATTCAGTTTCGTTAACGATAAAAATGTCAACGTCCCACCTCTAGTTTCTTATTTATCGCATGTGAGCTATTGCTGTTGCAACGCGACGTTGCCAAATAATTTTGTATGAAGCTTGTTTATTGTTGGCGTTATAATACAGTTTATTATTTTATTGGAAATAAGGCACAATGTGACTTTAAAATAAACTTATTTTTTGATGTTTAGATTTTTAATTCGGAAATCGTACTTAAAATATGAAACATTAATAAATTTTATTTATATAAAACGATTTCCGAAGTGGAAATCAAAATGTTAAATAACACTTATTGTAAAGTAAAATTGTGGCATATTTCCAATAAAAAACAGTAAGCTGCAAGATTTAAATCCATTTCGCCCAAATTTGATTATCTTAGAACATTGTTCAAATGCTAAAAAGACAACAGGTCAAATAAAACCAATAAGTTTGGCAACGTTGAATTTCCCCTTTTTTTATTATTTCCACTTATGTATTTTCACCGATATTTAAAGGGCGGACCTAATATACCTCTCTTTTTAAACAGGTGTTTCTCACTCCATCTCACATAAGGTCCATACCGACCATAAACTTTTACCTACACTGTATATATTAATATATGTATATACAAGAGCGCTATAATATAATTAAATAAATATAGTTTCTTTTTTAAAACATACTTTGTAATTTCAAACCGTTTGTTTTTAAAAATGTACCTTGTAATAACTATTATTAGATCACGTTTAATTACCCATATCAGCCTTATATTTAGTGTTGGTATTTAATTTTACTTCGTACTCGTCGCATGCTTTCACTACTCAGTCTAAAAGATAACTATAAGTTGTTGTCGCTATTAATTAATAATTAGTATCGTTCGCTTAGTACAACTACAAGTTACAATGAATACAGTTAATTTGTTTTCCAACGAGATTATTAAAATATTTTTCCGAGTAAATGTTACAATACAAACGAGTAATTAGTAATATCTATAATAGATATTTTGATATCTTTGTAGTCAATATTCGTAGCTTTCAGTAGTTTTATCGTTGTTTTGCGAATAACTTTATCAAACGTCATATCAGACAACGACTTCCTGTTTTTTTTTAGCGAATTTGTGACTATCCTTACTTCGTGTCGTTGGATTTCTATTTCGTGTCTTAATTTATGCACGTTTTTGTGTTAATTATTGTTTTCCTTCCTTTTAAATAGTGCCGTAAGTATCTTTCCCATTTGTTTAGCGGTATGTTAATATTTTTCTTTACTTCTGCCATTTTTTTTTCCGTTGATTCTTTATAATAATAATAATAATAGTCTCCCGTTTTATTCTTTATAAATCTCTATATTTGTTTTTGTGCATCGTAGAAGACGCTTTCCATTCTTTTTGTCAACAAATAAAATTGCGAGCTTTAAGAAATGCTCGCTAAGGCCTAAAAAATGTAAAATTTCGATGGACTATTGTTAATTTGCTAAATTTTACTAGAATTGTTGGTTGACAGATCGTCATCCTAGAGTTACACTATTGTATGTCGCAATTTTTTCATTTCCGAGATATTAGTGTAACAATGTTGTATGTTCATTAAACTTTATTTTTCTAAAGTTACAGAGATGTATCTTAACTATGGCGATGTAGACAACCAGAAATACAAGAGTGCATGGAAGTGAAACTGTGTTTTTGCAGTTGCGTAGTTGTATGTGTCACTTACACTCTTGTGTCACGCAGCATTTGTGCAACATAAGTGTATGGGTCACATACAACTTTGTGATATTAAAAATATTTATGTTTTTGAAGCTTATAGTTTTACTAAGGTAAGTTTTCTATAAAACTCTAAGTGTTGTAGAAAGCAATTATAAATGAAATTATACAAACCTTCTCTAACGAATCCCTATAAACATAATATAAATGCTGTGTGATATACCTACGCATGCATTTCATTGCATTTTGTATAATATTCGAGTATTCAAAAAGTGAGGTTATTTTTCTTTGTGCTAACAATTATTTATGTTATTTATGTATTTATGTTTTGCAGATTCCAGTTATTATAAAATAATGATGGATACTATCGACTATGAAAATGACACACTGGCGAATTTAAGGTATATTTTTAATAAATCAATTATCTATTTAAATTGTAAATAAACTAATTTTCAGAGAAAACGTCTAAATGAGCACCATGTTAATGATTGCCTAGAACTATTTTTTTTAATAGATATAATTTTCTAATAGGAAAATGATATCAAAGAATAAACCCAGTAATGATTTACGAATTTAGTTCTGATTATATCTTTTATCTTTTTAGAAATGCCCAACCACCATTTTTTTATTCGGATGAGTACGATTCTGACAAAGAAAAAGAATACAAGCCTTCAAGTTCAAGTGAAGAGTCGAGTGATGAGGCGCATGAAAATATAGATCACGTTACTGCTGAGACTGAAGACAACAAAATACCACAAATCTCTAAAACATTGACAAGAAAACGGCAAAGACGTCCAGCTTCCTGGAAGTGCAACATTAGAAAGGCAGCCCATGAAGCCGGAAAGGAGTACTTGTCAGTAAGGAATAAAATTGTTCCAGCCAAATGAATTAAAACCACGAAAGATTGTCTAAATAGATGTTTATATAACTGTCAAAAAGTGATATCTGAAAGTGAGAGACGAAGCCTTTTTGACCGTTATTATACTTTAAATGAATCTGAGAAGAGGTTGTTTATATTAACCACAACGAAAATATACAGTGTTGAGCGTCACAGAAAGAACAAAAGCAAAGAAAACAGTAGAAGAAAACACACATTTACTTATCATTTCCAAGTCGGTAGTCAACTAATTCAGGTGTGCAAGACTTTTTACCTAACTACCCTAGCCATAAGTCAAACACCTATATACACCGCACATGAGAAAAAAGATATATCCAATATACCCCAAAGATATATCCAATATAATGTGGAGGTCCTGCATAGAATGGGGAAAGAATGTGAAATTCTCATGACCGTCAAAACTAAAAAGTTAGAATATCTAGGACATGTAATGAGAAATCAAGAACGTTACGGCCTTCTCCAGCTGATTCTCCAAGGGAAAGTAAATGGTAAGAGAGGACCGGGAAGAAGACGCATTTCCTGGCTTCAAAATTTACGAAAGTGGTATAACACGACTACCACTGAACTGTTCCGCGCTGCAATAAATAAAGTAAAGATAGCCGTGTTGATCGCCAACATCCGGAACGGATAGGCACTTTAAGAAGAAGAATATACCCCATGTCCCGGCACAAGGTAAACATACAAAATTCAGGGTCCCTGAAGAAGACGTTAATTTTGTAAAGATGCATATCGAGTCGTTCCCACATGTAGAATCACATTACTGTAGAGCAAACTCACAACGTCAGTATTTAGACTCCTCACTTACTATTAAAAAAATGTATGAACTCTACAGTGGAGTCTGTATATCTTCCAGTAAGCAACCAGTTAAGGAATCATTTTATCGCAGTACATTTTCTAATCAATATAACTTACACTTTCACGTCCCTAAAAAAGATCGGTGTGATCTGTGTGAGGAGGTGAAGGTTAAGACGCAAAATGATACTTTAACGGAGGAGAAGAAATCGGCGTTTGAGAGGCACATTCAAAATAAAATTGCGTGCCGTGAGAATAAAAACAAGGATAGAGAGACTCAGACTACATTTCTAGTTTTTGATCTGCAAAATGTGTTAAGTTGTCCACATGCTGAAGTCAGCAACTTCTACTATAAAAGCAAACTCAACGTTTACAACCTGACAGAAATACTATCAAGCACAAAGCAGGTATATTGTTCTTTGTGGCACGAGGGTTTAATGGGAAGAACTGGTAACGATCTGGCAAGTGCTCTGATAAAAATTTTGGAAGCAGTATTTTTAGATAATCCAAATTTAACTTCTTTGTTGTTGTGGAGCGATAGCTGCGTCCCCCAGAACAGGAATTCAATCATGTCTGTTGCAATTTCTCTTTTTATCCAAGATCATCCCAACATAGATACAATTACAATGAAATTTTCAACGCCCGGCCATTCATGCAACCAAGAAATAGATTCTGTGTACAGTTATATAGAACGGGTTTTAAAAAGATCAGAGTATTATTCGCCAGTATCTCTATTACGAATTCTCTTAAAAGTAAATTCAAAAAAGCAGTATAAAATACTGCAATTAAAAAACAATGATTTCAAAGATTATAAAACATGTGCTGCTACATATAATTACAAATCAATTCCCTTTAGTCAGGTTGTTGCCTTGAAATTTACACAATCTGTGTTTGAGGTAAAATATAAAATTAGTTATTTACATGAAAATTGGGAGGAAGTTGTTATTCGTGATTCTCGTCCTACAAGAGCTGCAGCTGGTAGTATTAATATGCAACCCCCATCTCGGTTATAAAAGCTATAAAAAACAAGCTTTTATACAAGCTATAAAAAGTATGTTTAGATGGATGCCTCAAGTTGATAAAGATTATTACATGACTATCTTTCCAAAATAATTGTTTATTATTACTTGTTTATAGTGTTATAATGTTATAATATATTTTTGAGGAACTTTAATTTATTTATTTGCAATAAATAGAATTAAAATTTTCTTTTTTTTAAAAAGTTTGAAAATACAAAGTTGTATGTAATAAACATTACAGCAATAAACTTTGTCAGTAGTATAACATAGTTGTATGTTTTTTTTTTTTCAATATCCACATTTTTGGAGAAAACCCTAATTTTCAGTATGGCCCTGCTTAAAACCTTGACACATTGTAGCCAAATTTTACGTCTGTACTTATCTTAAATATTTATTTTTACAAGGGCCAGATTTACAACCATCAAAATTTTGTATTCCGTTTTTCTCAAAACTAGATTTACTACACATACAACAGTGTAACTCTAGGGCAACGAGATGACATTGGCAAAGGCTTGTTCAGAACGTGTCAAAATGAATTGAGATAAGTCGGTTATAAATTGGAAAATAATCATAATAACATGTATTCAGGAAATTGTGAAAAATATCGGTAAACTATATTTTATTGTAATTTAAATGATGCTCCAAACCTCAATGCACAAATTAATAGACTCGAAACTCACCAGTAATTCCACAAAAGCGAATTCCTTAGTTGATAGAAAAAACTATTTTTAACACCAATATTTAAATTGCACTTAAATGAAATGATTAAACGACACCAACCATACATAAATAATATAGTATATACAGTATGACACTAACAAGATCATAGTTAATATAAATTTGACATATTACTTCAAAATTGTAATCATATTTCTTTAAATCCCCGCTATACAATACTAAAATAATATAGGGGAAAAATAGAATTGAAAAAGAAATGGTTATTTCAAGTTAGAAACTGTTGGTTTAACAGGAATTTGTCACAATAATTAGATAACTGGAAGAGACTGTCTGAACTTGCCAATTCCTCAGAAAAGCTTAAGAATAATAATTAAGTGGCTGAGAGGAAAAGTATTACAAGTGACATTTAGATAGTTTTTGAGAAAACGAGAGTTTAAGTGTAAGTAATGGCACCAAAACACCAAACAATTTTTTTTATTGTTACATTGCATATTTACAATATACTCTATACACATAGTAATAAGTAAATAGTCTGTTAGTAAATTAACGTGAGGTAGGTACCGTCCATTTACGGTTCTCTAAGTATTATTGCGGTAGGTCTTCTGGCCATACCCTCTTCAATCTTCTTTCGGCAAGTGGTTGGGTGAATTAATTATTTATCAGCGCATTGTTGTGATCAGTGATTAGTGATTCTTTATTATGTCCTTAAGTAATGGGATATCCAGATCATTGTGAAGTGTTTGGTTAGATACATACCACGGAGCTTTACTTATAATACGGAGTATTTTGGATTGGAATGTTTGAAGTATCTTCATATTTGAAGGTTTACTACAGCCCCATAGTTCTATTCCATATGTCCAAACTGGTATAAGTATTAGCTTTGTACAGAAGCAGTTTATTTTCAAGAAATAACTGAGACCTTTTGTTAAATAACCAGTTCATATTTTTTAGTTTAAGATCTAGTTGTTTCCGTTTAGTTTTAATGTGCGTTGTCGATGTAAGTTTTTCATCCAGGTGCAATCCCAAGTATTAGATAACTGGTTTTATAGGAATGGGAGTATTATTAATATAAACTTGTGACATGTAGATTGTCTTGTTGTAAAAGTAATTTATACTGATTTGCTAGCATTAACACTGATCTTCCATCGCTTAAGCCAATTTTGTAATTCTTCTAAATGATTATGTACTTTTTGTGAATCTACATTAGGGTCGATATCCACTGCCAAGATTCCAGTGTCATGCAAATGTAGCTAAGAAGGTATCACTGCTGGTTGGAACGTCTGCTGTAAATATCAGATACAGAAATGGGCCCAAAACGCTACCCTGAGGTACGCCAGATTGAATGATGTGCTAATTTGAGTAGCTGTGTTAAAGTTTGACTTGGAAGTAACGGTCAGTAAGATATGATTTTAGTATAAGGTATAGTTGGTCTGTTAGGTGTAATTTCAGTTTGTAGAGGATCAAATGCCTGTTGTATATCTAGAAACACTCCTTTTTTTTTTTCACTCAAACACTCAACACTCAAACACCACTGCTTTTCTCGGTAGCTTCTGAAGTAATTTCCCTGATATCAAATAATCATACACAGGAGCTTTCTTAGGATTTAGCATTTTTATTTGTTGTCGAACCTCTGTCGGAGTAAATGTTGTCAGAGGAAGAGATAGTTGACATGGAGTTTCGAGGTATATTCTTATATCATCATCTTCATCGTTATTAGTATCTGGTGCTGCGAATACAGTTGCAAGATGCTCTACGAATACTGTTGTTTTTTCTGCGTTTTTCTTAAAGGTGAATTTGTTATTGTCGGTCGCTTAATTTTTTTTGTAGCTTTCCATATAGAGTGGTCTTCATGTGAGAGGTTCGAAACATAAGACTGAAAAAGAGTATTCTTCATGTAATGCTCTATTTAGTCTATGACTAAATGGTTGCTTCCCATCCTGTTGTTTGTAAAACTGTTGTTAAATAGTCTACTGCTTTCTTTACATCTTGGTTTTCTTTAATCCTAATATCTAGTCTAATCTTTGTATTTACAGAATTTTGGAAAACATCCCAGTTTGTTTCTTTAGTTGTGAGTTTGGGAAGTGGTGTTCTCCATATTATGTTTGTACTTGAAGTTATTATTATTGTACTGTGATCTGATGTTAAATCGAAGTTTGACTCTATTGCACTATGGATGTCATATATCCCTTTTGTTATAGCAAAATCTACCAAATCTGGAATGTTGATGACATCCGTAGGCCAGTATGTGGGTTCTCCCGTAGATAATGATCTTAAGTTATTTTGTTGGATGATATTCATCCTTAGGCGTGATTAATCTGAAACCCCATGTGGTGTGTTTGGCACTCCAATCTCCTGCTACTATGAATTTGGATCCAAGAGTTCGTATGAAATCATGATACTCTTCGCTTGAAATTGGATATTTAGGTGGGCTCTAGACTGATGATACAGTGAGGGAGGTGTTTGTTTCGATTTTAATGATTGCTGCTTGATTTTTTTCCGTAATATAAGGTTGGACTGCATAGTGTTTAATTTTTGATTTAATAATAACGGCAGAACCTGCATGTGCTCCTCCGTCTGGATGGTTTGCATAATACACAGTATAGTAAGGTATTTGAATAACCGTTCTTTGTGTGGCATGGCTTTCAGATATTAATAGAACGTCTATATTATACATTTTAAAAAACAGTAATATCTCTATTATATGATTTGAAATGCCATTAGCATTTCACGACGACGCAATTCATAGTGACTTGAAAGCTATTTTATTATTTTGTTAATGACTGTAGTTCAGTGATTCCCAACCTGGGGGCGATCGCTCCCTGGGGGGCGATTTGAGATATTCAGGGGGGCGATAGAGCGAAGGGGGCGATATGGGGGGCGACAGAGAAAAGGGGGCGATAAGGGGGGCGTTTAGCATCCGGAAAACGAGAAATGGGTAATTGAGAAAAATAAAAAAGAGACAAAAAATACAATACTTTCGATCGGATATCCATAGCATAATAAAAAGTAAATACATGTATACCAATGCAGGTAATAATAACACAAACATCTCGTCTAGTCACAGATCTTATCGAACACGAGGCGTAACAATATTAGAATCATTATAAGTCGCAATGTTAGAATTCGGACAGAGACGTCGACGCGTGGCAATATAATTATTTATTGAGATTTGCGAGATAGTGTTTTTATTCTTTGCCTTCTCAATAAGTTGTAATTAATTACTCTTTTGTTTTGCTCTCAAAATGTCAGCACCTAAAAAAAGTGCCGGCAGTACTCAAGGGAGTATTTGAAATATGGATTCATTGAATTGACAGGAAAAAGAATCTACCATTGTGTCTCATTTGTGCAAAATCTTTGTCAAACGAATCAATGAAGCCTCCTCGTCTTATGGATCACTTAAAGAGGATTCATCCAGAGAAGTCAGACAGACGCGTCCAATATTTTGCGGTGAGTAAAAGTCTTTTGTTTGTAGGATGTAATTTTTCCATGCACAGTTACAATCATTGAATAGTTTACAGACTTACGTATCTAGGAGCCTATTTTTTAAATTTTTACCCCGTTTAAACGCACCTTTTACGTCAAAAGTATTACAATGTAAAAATTAAAGTGTAAACTATTTAGTGATCGTAACTGTACCTAGGTATCAACATATTATAATTATTTTTACTTTCTATTACCAAAAGTCAGACTGAAAGAAAACCTTTTTTAAACTTTATTACCATTACTTATAATAATTAAAGTGAATGTGTATTTCTTTCGTTTACAGGAGCTCAAGGCAAAGTATGAAAGGCGAGTTACTGTTGGGTCATTAATTGCAAAAGCTACCAAGAAAAACGACAAGGGTTTACTTGCTTCCTACAAGGTATCATTCTTAATAGCAAAAAGTGGCAAGCTGCACACGATTGGAGAAGAACTCATCCTCCCAGCTGTAAAAGAGATAGTTGATACTATGTTGGGACCCAGTCAGGCCAGCCAAGTAACAGATGCAGTTCCTCTCAGCAATAATACTGTCTCCAGAAGGATTGATGAAATGGGAGCGAATGTCGAAGATGTTCTCTGCAACAAATTGAAAAGCAGAGAGTTTACTATGCAACTTGATGAGAGTACCCTGAGTGACAGCACAGCTTTGCTGCTGTCATATGTCCAATTCATTGACGACAATGGAGAAATGGCCGACGAAATGCTATTTGTTAGAAGTCTGATTACTGATACAAAAGGATCTTCCATATTTGAGGTCATTAAGAGATTTTTTGAGGAAAAAGAGATTCCCTTATTAAATATGATTGCCTGTGCTACTGACGGTGCAGCAGCAATGACAGGACGCCATTGGGGATTTATTGCACATCTGACACAAGCAGTACCTGGAATTTTGTGTGTTCACTGCATCATTCACAGAGAGCATTTGGCTATCAAGAATTTGAGTGGGAGGTTGCACGATTCTCTTCGACTTGTCATAGATGCGGTAAATAAAATTAAAGCAAAACCAAAGAATGATCGAATATTTCGTACACTTTGTGAAGAAAATGATGAGATATTTAATACATTGCTACTACATACGGAAGTCCGCTGGCTTTCTAAAAGCAATTGCTTTAGGCGGTCCTTCAGTCTCATGGATACTGTTATTGCATTTCTTAATACTACTGACCCCACACTGAGTACATAACTACAAGAGAAGCGAAATGACATCGCTTACTTATCAGATACTTTTCAAAAATTAAATGAAATGAACCTGCAACTACAGAGGAAGAACATAAATATAACCAAAGCGAAGGGAGTGGTCGGAGCATTCATTGACAAACTATCTATTTTTGAAGAAAATATGCAGAAAAGAGAGAGAAGAAAATATGCAAGAAGATCTGCAGTCCCGATTCCAAGATTTGACTAGTCTGAAAGTGCCAACTTGGTTTATCAATCCTTTCAGCGTGGAAGTTTCAACGGTATGTTCTTAGTTCTTCTCTTCAAGAAAACTTGATTGATTTGAGACATGATGTTGAAATTGAAAGTTTGTTTCGGGAGTGTGGGTACGAAAGATTTTGGCCGCGGATAAAAGAAGTGTATCCAATCTTGTGGAATGCAATAAAATTATTATTATTGGCATTCCCTACAACATATCTAGTGGATAAAGGTTTTAGTTCTGTGTGTATATTGAAAAACAGACAAAGAAATAGGCTCGACATAATAGAAAGAGGGGATTTGAGGTTTGAAGTAGCCAAGAAAGCCATTAACAATTCTTTTACACACATAACCATTTATCATTTTACGAAATGTAAAAATAAATAAATATGGATACTTACCTTTTGTATAGATTCATTATTTGTTTCAATTTAATTGGGTGGGGGGGGGGGGATTGTAGTATTCATAACTGGTGAAACCTGTCTAAGGGGGCGATCATGGGAAAAAGGTTGGGAACCACTGCTGTAGTTAACATGGTTAAAATCATGCTATTTTGGTTTAAGAGTTTTGAGAGAACAGATTTTTGAATTCGTTTAGGAAATTTGATAGTTTATCTGCTAAATCATTGTTGTTATTTTTGTTATCTGTAAACAAAATTTTAAAATCTAATCAAGTTATTATTATTATTAAGCTTTTACTATTTGCATGTGAAATTTTTACAATCATATACATTTCATTTTTTTGAAAGCTTTTGTACAAAATGTATATGTGCCATTTTAGTTGTTTAGAGTAAAAATGGTACAAGTAAATATTACTACCAGTAAATAAATAAATAATATCTTTTATAAAAGAAATACACATAATTTTTTGAAAATTTGTTTAAGTAACTACATGAGATACGAAAACAATATTTATATTGAGTAAAACTACATGAACAAAACATACATAAAAAATAACGAAATGATATTATATAAACTTGCTAGCAACTGAGCTAGATATCTTCCTCATCATCATAGTCACACAAAAGTATTTTGTCATTGTCGTTTAGCTCTACATCATATTCATTGTCCCTCTCTTTATTTTCTTCAGGTTAAATTGGCTTCTTCTTCTGACCTTGTTTTCTCTTCTTTGCAGTATGATTGAGCTGATTGTAAAATTGATAGTAAATTGGTGGCGCAAAGCATAGTAGGTCTTTAAATTCCTCCATTTTTCATACCTCAGAGTCATGTGTAAACTGTACAGTTGGCTAGGACTAATATTCTGAGGGGTTCTTCCACGCATCTTCTTCATACAGTTAACTGTACTATAGTTGTACTATACTTGTTAGTAACCTGAAAATTCAACCGTTTTCGGGATTAATGCATTTATAAGTCACCTGCACAATAATTCTTAGTTTGATATTTGTGCGGTAAAGCACTGAATACCTGTAGAGAAGCATAATTCATAGTTTATTCTTATTAAAACAACTAAAAGATGAGAATGTAACATCACAAAATGTTTTGTTATGGGTGCTTAATGTCTTATTGGAGAAAAGATATTTCATCTTCTTCTTTGAGTGCCGTGTCCGTATTCAGACGTTGGCCGTCATCATGCTTACAATTTCCCTTTGCTATCGCTTCTTAAGTTTCTATAATGGCGTTGTATTACTTTTTCTCTATTGTAAAATGCTAAAAACCCAAAATATGTGGTTTATGCAAGATGGCACACCACCACATTCTAGAGAGAAGGCAGTTAGAACATACTTAAATACACTTTTTCTGAACGTTGGATTGGTCGTGGTAGTCATATTCCTTGGCAATATGGTGAGATATTGATATAATTATTTACTTCATAAAAAATCCGAAAAGAATACCTTTTGTTCATTACGTAAATTGTTTACCCATTTTTATTAGGACAAATAGAAACTAGAGCACAGGTATTGAATAACACATATGTGTCCTGTTTCATAATACTTTTGCTAGAAATCTAACCTTGCAGACTCAGCATTTTTACAAAAACATCATCGTTGTCCTAATAACCGATATTGTTATAAATATAGTAAACACACAGGCAATTTAGTTCAACATAATATTAGTTCGTTAGTAAATCATAATAGTCCATTTGTTCGAGATGTAATTATAGTTACTCGTAAGCTGTAACGTAATCATATAAATAAGTAATGTCATCGATAGGTTATTCCGTGTGTATATAAGTAACCAATGAACGAGATACATTACAGTTTAATAAATTATTTAACTTCTGCGACAAATAAGATGTTGTTCCATAATATACCATAAGATTTGGATATGTATCCAAAATATTATATTCATCCATTATACATTATAGCCACCACGTAGCCCCGAATTTAATTCGCTTGATTTTGGTGTATGGGGCGCATTAAAACAACGTGTCTATAAGAATCCTATAAACATTCACAACCAACTATGGGAAGAAATAAATACTGCAGCAGTTTCTTTAGAACCAATGATGATATTTAATATGAGACGATCTTTTATGGAATATATTGACAAATGAATTAAAGAAAATGGTGGACATATCGAACACTTACTTTGACAAAAAGTTGTTATTTAGTTTAACTTTTTCCTAATTTTTTTTGTAAACAAAATGTTTTGATTATGACTTTAATTTAACATAAAACGTAAAATGTTTGATGTAAAATCCTATTATTCTGTTATTTTGTCAAATTATCCTGCTGATATATTTATTTTATTTAATATTTCGTTAACTATGAACTTTAGTTAAAGGTATTTTATACCAAAATTCAGAAGTATTAATGTTTTTGTCTATTTTTTCTTCGTTGTCTGGAGTAATTGCCTTAGATCAGAATTATGCAGCTGATTTTTAAAATGCGATTATCTCGAAAACTGATGAGTTCTGAAATTATTAACGAGTATACCTTTTTTTTTAAACTAATGTGTATATAATATTTTTTATCCCAAATAGAAGAGCAAATACAATACAAAGAGCAAAAAAGTTAAGTGCAAATTTATAACACATATGTGGCATAAGTGGCGCCCTCTATCCTATGGCATAAGTGTGCATAAAATTATAATTTCTCATATTTAATAGTACCCAGTTGTAAATTTTTATACATAAATGTTTTAGCGAAAAATAAAATTTTATTTTTGCACTTTAACACCCTGTATCTTTCTTAATATCAACATTGTATTAAAGCAGTTTGGCTTAAATCGTAATATTTTTAAGTATAGAATATACTGTTTCTTTTTGTACAATTTTGTACAATCTTAATTAATAAATTATTTTTTATAAACAATTGATTATTATCAGATTTTAATAATAGCACGTGCTTTTGCAGACTCCTCGTGTCAGTGGCACATCCATGGAGGGCGATGGGGGCGATCGGCCGTCCTTTTAAACCAAGTGATTATTTTTTTTAAATACGTATAAAGATTATAAAAATTCAGTTTTTTGTTTCAAACCACAATATATCGTTTTCTATTTCTTACTCTTTTTATGTAGACATGACCCTGTCTGTTTTTTAATTTGCCTCCAGTAAGTTGTCGTTTCATCGTTTTCGTGGTCTTCCTACTGATCGTCTTCCTATTCGGGAACCGTCTTTTGCCGTCTTTACTACTCTTTTTGTTGCCATTCGGTTTATATGATCTTTCCATTCTACTCTTCTATTTCTTACCGAGTTCTTGATGATCTCCACCTTGCATCTACGTAGTATATCTTTACTTCTAGCTCTGTATCATGGTGTCTTACCATCAATTTTTTTAAGTGCTGTCATCTCTGCTGTTTCTAACATCCTTTTTGTCCTCTCTGTGTCAGGTATATGCTTCTGCCACATATGTCTCTTTTGTGAATTCTGCCTTTTATTATTTTTATTTCTCCATATTGTTTAATTCAGGCAACCTGCGGCTCTATTTGCTTTATTCAGTTGATCTTCCACTTCAGTTTTGAGCTTTCCGTAGCTAGATAATGTGATGCCTAGATATTTATGCATTTTGTCTTTTCGGGGAACTTAACATGTTAAATTTTCTGGTGGTTATAATAAATTAGTGCAGCATACGTTGTAAATCATCTTCACTTTGAGAGAGTAGTATTGCGTCGTCTGCATAGCAGATTATTTGAACTTGTTTTTTTTTCTCATTTGGTATCCGTTTTTACCTCTTACTCTCTTATTTATTTCCACCATAATCAGGTTGGACAATAGAGGACTCAGGGAATCTCCCTGTCTTATCCCATTGTCAGCTTTAATAGGGTAGGTTAGTTCTTCTTCTACTTTCACTTTTATTGTGTTGTTTTGGTAGATATTTTCAATCATTTTAATTATTCGTAGAGCTATCTCTCTTACGTACAATAAGTGGATAACGCCCTTTAATTTGAACCGGTCAGATGCCTTCTTAAGGTCCACAAAATATAGATAAGCCTGGTTTTTGTATTCTAATTATTTCTCTTACACTTGCCTCATTATAAATATAGCGTGGGTGCATGATCTTTCCGACCTAAAACCTTGTTGGTCTTCTGCTAGTGTAATAATTTCATTCAGTTTATTTGTTATCACTTTGGTTGTTAATTTTAGTGTTGTGTTTAATAAATTAGTTCCTCTGTAATTTTCCGGGTCCGATTTGACTCCCTTTTTGAAGATAGGTATAAGGATGCTTGATCTTCATTCTTGAGGAATTCTGTTCTGTTCCATTATTTTTTGCATTAGTTTTAATAGTTGTTTGGTCAAATCTAGTCCTCCATACTTTAGGAGTTCGTTCGGTATTCTGTCCTCTCCTGGTGATTTTCTATTTTTTGATTTCCTTAATGCTTTCTTTACCTCTTCCTCCTCAATATTTATTTCTTTGTTTGTCGTCACATCTGGTGTTGGTGGTTCATTATCGTCACCTTTAGCAAATAGGGATCGAAAGTAGGTCTACCCCTAGTTCCTTCTGAATGTGTTTTGTTTTTATTAGTCAATCATCTCTTTTCTTTGTCCTCTGATCATTCTTCATATTTCTTTTTGTGTTCCATAGAAGTCGTGTTCCATCTGTTTTGAGAAACTCTGCCAGTGTTTCCTTTTTAGTTGTCTAACTAAAGTATTCGTTTCATTTTTGATTCATTTATAATGGTTATATGCCTGTCGTATTTGTTGTGTTTTGTATTGTAAAAAAACCTTTCTTCTTTTCTTCACAATTTCTCTTCACTTCCATGGTGTTTTATTTTTTGATATGTTAGTATTCGTTAATGACAATATATGAATCATGTAAATATATTTTATTAGTACATGAATTTTCCCGATGGGTCGGTAGGCTAAAACAGGTCGGTATAGTAGATGGCCGACATACAGAGCTATCTTTAAAAATGCTGGATCCGCCGCTACCTCGTGTTTTACTTAAAGAACATTTGAATTGGTCTAATTTCAATATTTTAGAATACAATCACTGTACTTACAATTTTTGTAAGTAGTTAGTACACAATTATTTTTTAATGAATATATTAATATGATTAAATTATAAAATTGAAATAAGTTAAGTAAAACGTTATTAAAAAGACGAGCTACTCAAAATAGCTTATTATTTACCAAAAATCTGATAATATTTAATTATTTACTCTTCTTCTAAGCGCGCCTCATCCATTAAGAACATTGGCGATCATCACGGCCCATTTTCTCCTGTCTGCAGCAGTTTTAAAGAGTTATATTGTTGTTTTTGAAGATACCTGTATGAAGATACACTAACCAGACATATACCTACAAGACTTTACAGATGATATCGTCCTTGCAGATTGTATGGATGATGCAATAATAATGGTTCACGATTCCTTGGGGGGGGGGGGTCGGACTAAAGATTAGTCTGAACAAGACGCAAATGATGACTAATCTGGTGCTAAATCGAAAAATTGCTGTTGATGGAAGGGGTATTGTGCAGATTACATCGTATAAGTATCTAGGACATGAAATTTGGTTGGGCAGAGATAACCAGACATGTGAGCTTTCAAGTCGTATAGGATTAGCCTGAGCAGCGTTTGGTAAATTAAACTATGTATTTAAATCGGACCTTTGGTCCGGTCCTTCGGGAAATCTTTGACCAATGTGTGTTACCTGTACTCACTTATGGAGCAAAAACATTAACACTCACAAAAAAGGTAGTGAATAAGATTCGCGTGGCTCACAGGGCTATGGGGAGCCAGAGCCACACGATTTTTTTGTCCGCGTCTGTTATTTTTGTTCTACGACGTATTTCTTCGTTGGTGATTCGGTCTGTCAGAGAGACACCCATGCAAGCCGCACAAAACAGAGATAGGTGAAAAGAGCTGATGATAATGATGATAATGTATGTATGTACAGCGTTAACAGGCCTTTTAGGCCAATTGCTGGATGGATAATTTCCATCTTTTTCTATTCTTAGCTAACAGCTTCCAATCTTTGATTCCCATCTCTCGGACATCTTCCATCACTGCATCCCTCCATTTCTTTCTTGGTCTTCCTCTCTTTTTTTTGCCCTCAGGTACTCTCCAAACAATATTCTTGACTAGTCTATTACCTTGCATTCTTTCTAGATAACCAAGTCATTCTAGTCTACGCTTTTTCACCACTTTTGTTATTGTAGGGTTAGCATACAACTGATACACTTCTGCATTAGTTCGTCTTCTCCATTCTCCCTCTACTATTTTTCCACCAAATATTCTGCGAAGTATCTTTCTTTCCCATGCTTCCAATGTGTTCTGTACGGTTTTGTTCATAGTCCATGTCTCGGCAGCGTATAGCATTGTGGGTCTAATTATAGTTTTGTATACTCTTATTTTTGTATTACGAGATATATCTTTGGCCCTAATTATTTTGCTCATGGCTCCAGCACACCTGTTGCTCTTGGTCAGTCTCAGGTTGATTTCAGTTTCTTCTTTACATGTCTGATCAATAAGAGTACCTAAGTACATATACATCCACCTTCTCGAATTCTACAACTGATCCATTCTCCACCTCCAATTTAAAGGATCCCCTGGTGCTTATTCCTTTTTTGCTCGAGATCTCCATGTACTTCGATTTATTAATATTAACTTTCAGTCCCATTTTAGAGCTTTCCCGAATCAGTCTTTTTGTTATATTTGATAGTTCTTTTCCATTTCTTGCATTGAGAACCACATCATCAGCGTATGCTAAGCATTGGTGCTCCTTGTATAAAATAGTACCGTACCTATTTATCCCACTAATCCTTACAATTTTTTCTAGAACTATATTGAATAGAAATGTAGACAACGGGTCTCTTTGGCGAACACCTTTTTTCACTTCGAATTCTTCTGCGACTGTACCGTTGCATCTCACAGCACAAATGGTTTGTCTAATTGTCATTTTTACCAATCTTATTATTTTTTCTGGCACTTGGAATTCTTTTAGTGTTTCTATTAACTTGTTTCTGTTTATTGTATCGTAGGCAGCTTTGTAATCAATGAAAAGTACTTGTGCTGAAATGTTGTATTCATAACAATTGGTCAGGATTTGTTTTAGCATAAAAATTTGATCGGTTGTTGATCTTCCTTTCCGAAATCCTCCCTGGTATTCTCCTAGATTCTTCTCTATATATATTTCTAATCGTTTTTTAATTAGTATGGCGAGTACTTTATACATTACTTCTAATAAGGATATTCCTCTATAGTTTGTGCATTCAGTTCTATCTCCCTTTTTGTGTATAGGAATTATAATCGACTTATTCCATTCTTGAGGCATTTCTTCGGCATCCCATACTTCTAGTATTAGCTCACCAAGTTTGTTTATTAAGACCTCTCCTCCATATTTTATGTTCTCTGCCACAATGCCGCTCTCCCCGGGACTTTTTTGGTTTTTCATATCTTTTATTATTTCTTCAATTTCTTCTCTTGTGGGCTTTGGTATTTCTTCTATTACCATTTGAGGTCTAGGAACATAACAATTTTCTTCAGTAGTCACTTCGTCATTTAGTATCTCTTCGAAATATTCTTTCCACCTTTCACATATTTGGTCTTCATCCACTATCAGGTTTCCTTGCTTATCTTTTACATTCATCGTTCTTCCCTGGTACCCAGTTTTAATGTATTTTACTTCTTTATAAAAAAAAATTATTTCATTTTTCTTGTAATTTTCTTCAATGCGCTTAATTTTTACGTTTTTCGTACGTTATATATATATTTATCGTACTCTTTACTTTTTTTCGTTGTACGGCATACCTTTCTAGGTGGTCTTGTTTTTGCGAACGTAAACTTTTTAATCTCAAATCTGATCTTTTTTTTTAACTCTGTTCTGTATTCGTCATTGAACCAGTGGTTTTTTCTAAATCTTTTTGCTCTTGGTATATTCTTCGACGTAGCTTCCTTTATAGTGTTTGTCCAATGATGATAATACTCCATTTTAAAAAAGTTTTAATGCTGATAAAAAAGACAGAGTCATTGTTTTAGTTTCTTCTAAAATAAAAAAAAAGTTTCAAATTTACATCTCATAAAATTGTCGTCTTATAGGGTTTTTTTAATCATTATAACGCAATTAGTGTACCTCAGATAATTTAACATTTTTCAATCTATATTGGACTAAATTGGACTAAATCTATATTGGTCCAAGATATTCTAAACTAGAATATTTTGGACATATAATCGGAGGACCAAGATATGAGTTCCTTCGGCTAATTCTCAACGGTAAAATCGAAGGAAAGAAGTGGATAGGACGGAAGAAACTCTCTTGGTTGAGGAATTTGCGGCAGTGGACAGGTTTGACAGCGGACCAATTGCTACACGTAGCACAAAACCGAGATTAGTATAACAATATTATAAGCATGGTAGTCGCCGACGTTCCATAGGGATATGGCACTCTAAGAAGAAGAATCTATATTGATAACCCATTGTATGTCATTAAGAGGTGTTCTTAATTATTGACCCCAAAGCGGCTAAAAAAAGATGAATATGAATATAATAAGAGTATTGTATAATATAGTAAGGGTAAATTGATGTGACGTATTTGGATTAAACAAGTATCTAAGATTAGAAAAATCACATACGATTACAACATTATTTTTTAAATATTTCATTGAATTTATGTAATCTGTAATCTGATAATTATGTAATAATACCAATTTAGATAATATAGATACTTGAACTTGACTAGACCAAACTTAAAATCGCTATAAATTATGTAAAGTATAAATAAATTAATATTTTTTACATTTCAGATGTATCTACTGATAAACCACACAAACAAATCAGCCGTGATAAGAGAGATATGAAAGAAGTCTTACGTTTCCAATTTCCTTTAAGGAAAATCCGATATTATTAGTAATAATATTTTTTTAATATCTTTCAGAATATTTAAAGGAGTCAGTGTAAAAAGTCACATTTCTATGTTTCTGAGTTATAGTTGTTTGACAGTTTTAAGTGGTTCCCACATCTAGATTTTTAAAAACCAACTTGTGTAGTTTTTTTTTTAAGAAAATACACCTTTAAGTTGTATAATATCAGACACGGCATAATTGGAAATTTATTTATTTATGAGAAAAAATGTTTTTAAGTACGGACTTGAATACTTTTTGTGAAAAAAAGCAGATAAAAATTAAAAAGTGGAATTATGTCAAAAATATATTACTAAAAATTTTAAGGATAAATCAAATTTTGTAGACCATAAAAATTTATGTAATTTTAAGTGTATACAAATTAAAATACATAAACAATTGACCGAGATAATTGCAAGAAACCATTATTTTTGCAGTAATTTATAAATGTTAATAACTTTGTTCTTTGCATAACGACATGTAATATAGCTATCTAAAATTATGGAAATTAATGATTTATTAAAGTCTGGTAAATATCACCCAGATAGAGCAAACAGTTTATAAGTTATTCAATTAGTTTATCCCGAAGAGAGATTATTTAAACAACTATACTTACCCAAAACGTGCCTCTACAGGTCGTAGAGTCACTTACTTGTAAATTGCAATATATTCTTTGAAGCTGTAGTTTTAGGGTGTTTTTCAACTTTTTGTTATAATAAAATGTTGAAATTTTCAAAATTTCAACATTTTATTAAATTATTTATTAAAAATCAGTTTGAAAAAAGGCTGACTTTTTAGCTTATAAATATTTATTATAACTTTGAGATTGTTTATACGCTTATATGTAGATCAATCAAGAGCTGGTGAAAAAGACACTTTTCAAAAAACAACAAAACTTTCTATGGCCAATACAAACCAAGATAACATTTTATTCTTAAAATCATACTTCCATTATTTATTAACATTAAGAGCTCAAAATTAAAAGGATTCTAAATGAAGATCAAAATTTTCTGATACATGTTATAGATGGCAAATATAGTGAAAAAGTCAAAAGTTATAACCTGTTAAAAGAGTGGTACTCGTAAAATACCGCCACGGAAAAGTGAAGGGGAGAGCTGTCGAGCTCCGATTTTTTTTAGATTGGAACTTCCAGTTTAAGCGCCTTGGTAATATTTAAATATATTGGCTTCTATCGCACGTAGAACCTTCATTTTTTTTTTTAACTGAAAATCCCGAAAGTTGATTAAATTTTTTCATAAAAACGTTATCGAATTCAGGAGCTTGAAAGCGTAAAGGCGAACTGCAAAAACACGTTTCTGGAAAACAGAGTATAAAGTTTAAAAACATTTTAGAATAGTAAGGGCGAACAAGTTTTATCTTATTAACAAAACTTAAAAAAGAATAAGTTCTCAAGCTATTTATTTCTGGAATGTTTGATAAATGTATAGTTTGATGGGATTCAGCCGCAATTGGCTGTAATGATAATTACATTTTTTTTGTTTTTGTTTTTAAATATAATTATCATTATAACCAATTGTGGCTTAATCCCATAAAACTATACCGTTATTTAAAGAGATTTTTGCAAGATTTGCAAGACTTTTATAAAATGAAAAGAAAAGGGGTTTAATATTTTTTATTCTACAAAAATAAAAATAAAATTCTACATAAAATAAATAAATAAAATAAAAGCTAAAGCTAATAGCAGTAAAATAATTTGCAAAATTCACAAATAATGCTTCAATTAAACTCAATTTGATTTTCATCGTCTGCAGTTTCTTCGACTTCAGTTGTACTAATTCCTCCAATAATAGTTTCTTGTAAAGCACGCTTGTGAGGCATGAGGCTTGTGATACATAATCAAGAAGATCTTGTAAGTCTTTTTTCTTTTCTCCTGTAAGCTTGAGAGCACCCTGGTATTTGAAAGTTCTATACTATCTAAGTTAAAATTTATTACATCGTGAAGTTTCTTTCGTCCCTTTTGGAGTGTGACATTTGTAGGAATATCCGTATTATATGCGATTTGAATTTTAAAGCCCATCTTAAAATCTTTTGAAAATTCGAATATTCTGCAATCCAACATTTGAAATTTAGTAAGAATTTAGGAAGAATACTGAAATCCTTAACCAATCCCCTCGTGACATTACCAGCTTGGAATTTGTTCTTTTTTTTAGTGTAACGTATGGTCCTAAAGTTTTGGGAAAAATTTCGCCTGGTCTGATTGAGAAGCAAAATGCATTTAACAAAGAAGGCCATGGAATTGAAATGTCATCAGTTATTGACATTTATTAAACAAAGCAGAATATTTTGGTTTGTGCTCTGCAAAATGTCTTATAAAATTGATATTCGTCGAGGTGTTTATAATATGGTTGGGCGAATGTCGAAACGAGATATTGTTAATATTTATCGAGATCAAAACATAAGCAAATCGACAATTTATCGCACAATCAGAGAATGTGAAGAAGGGATACCATGTGTTAACTTGCGTAAAAGTGGCCGACCGCGGATTTTGAACCATATAAGAGAGGCAAGACTGATTGAAGCAGCTAAGAACAAAATTGGGGTCTCACAGCGAAAACTGGGCAGAAGATTTTATGTTGGAAAGACTACAGTATACAGGACCCTATCGAGTAACAATATTATCTACCGGAAAAGAAGGAAAGTCAACAAGTTGATCGTGATGGACGATGAAAAATATTTTACTTTGTCCAACTCTGAGATGAAGGGTAACGATGGGTTTTACACGAACGATTACGAAAATGTACCTGATGAAATAAAATTCAAAAGTAAGAAAAAATTTGAGGACAAAATTTTGGTATGGTGTGCAATTTCTGAGGCTGGCTTTATCTCACAGTCCTACATTGGTGTTGTTCGAGGTGAAGCCTTAAACGCAAATATTTATATTCAAAGATGTCTTTTTAAATTGCTTCAGTTTGTGAACACACATCATGCAAATGATCAAATAGTCTTTTGGCCAGATCTTGCTTCATGTCATTACGCGAGGATCACAAGGGACTGGTACGAAACTAACAACATTACCTTTGTACCGAAAGCAGACAATCCCCCCAACCTACCTCAGGCTCGTCCAATTGAAGAGTTCTGGGCAATATTAAGTCGGAAAGTCTATAATAACGGATGGGAAGCACAAAATCAGGAACAGTTAAGACGCCGCATATATACAAAAATTAGAGAAATTGACGCCGAGGTCGTCCAAAGGATGATGCAACGTGTCAGGGGAATTATTAGGCAAATCGAAAATAATGGTCCCTTGTCTGTCATTTGAATTTTGATTTATAATAAGGATAGTTCATTCTCTGTTAATTTGAATTCCGGCTTCAACATCCTCTACTGCTTCTTGAAAGATTTCCTCAGAGTATATGTTTAACAGCAAGGGTGATAATATATATCCTTGTCGGACCCCACGTTTGATTTTGATATCATCGGATTCTCCTGCCTCTGTACGGATATACGATGTTTGATTTCAGTAAGGATTTCTAATAATTCTTAGATCACAAGTATTTATTCCAATGTTAATATCTCTATCAGCTTGTCGTATTTTACTGCATCGAACGCTTCATGGTTATCAATGAATCATACATACAAATCGCAATTCACATCTTTACATTGTTGAAATAGCACTTGTATGCTAAAGAAAGCCTCTCTCGTACCCACTGCGTTCCGAAAAACAAACTGTCTATCCTTTGATGTAGGATTTTTAGAAATAAACTTTGAACGTTGCTCATTTAGTTGATGGTCCGGAAATCATTGCAGGATACGGATTTTGTTTTCTTTGGTAGAGCAATAACCGTTAACTTCAGCCATGATCTTATATTACTCAGTTGAAATATATGTCATTGAATGTTTTTGTTAGTCGTTGAATCGTACCGTCGGTGTTAAATAGCTTTTTGAGTTCAGCATATGCAGTATCAGGTCCAAGAGCTTTACCATATTTTAGTTGTGATATTGCTTTTTCCACTTCATCTGATGTGATTGCTATATGGTCATTACATATATGTATGACGGAGGTTGTTAGGACCTATTATCATCAAGCACTTCTTGTATATTTGGCCCATATGCATATTTCTTAGCTTTTATCAGTGATGATGTTCCCCTATTGATCTTGCAATTTGCTAGCTGTGTTGGATTTTTGAAGACCAGCTGCTAGTTTTACCTTTTTATGCATATTAAATGTATCGTGTTTTTGTTTCAACAACTCTATCTTTTCACACTGTGCTTTTAAATAATTTTCTGTGGCCTTTCGTATTTCGGTTCTTATTTGTCTCTGAATATTTTTGTACATTCCTTTGCTATTCTTTATGAAACTTTATTTTTTATTATTTATGAAACTTGATGAAGAAGCCAAATTAAAATTTTAGAAGATTGTTACAAGAGACCCATATTAATTTACAAAAATATGGTACACATTTTTTGAATCTCTATAATTTTATTAGAGGCCCACTTTTTAATGCATTTTATAAGTTTCCTTGTGGAATATTTCTTCTTAAAATTTACCAATAATCAATCCTCATTAAAGTACTTGTTTTAGACATGGTTTAAATTTCAATTTTTTAAAATCTATGTTTTAAAAATAACTCGATTTCTATCGATTAAAATTTTCGGGTCCTAATTTCCAATCTGTGTTTATTAATAAAAACAAGTAAAAGCAATACTTTTATAGATTATATTATGGTATTTTTACAAGCATTTCTGTGTATTACCACATTCTTTTCGTATTCAATATCAGCTAACAGTGAAGGTCATGGAACTGTTCATATTATGTTATATAAGATATTAAGGATTATAATTACACATAAAACATTTGCAATTTTTTTCAATCGTAAAATACATGGTACTTCACAGTGCTATTTATAAATGCCGTAAACGCCGTAATAAATCCATAGAGTGGATGTGATACGAGGTTTGTTCAATTGAAATCCATCTTTGGTCTAGAAAAAATGCAAGATTACAGTAGAATTTCAAATAATTTGTTTCAAATATTTTTAATAAAAAGTTATAAACAAATGTCCCGAATATAAAATAAATTTTTTTTCTTAGAATTATCGCAATAGCTCTTAGGAAAATTAAAAGAGAACTATATAAGTCAAAAAATGGTAATGAAAAAAAGATAAAAAAACTAATTTGTTGCCCCTCAGCTCCCAACAAAGTAGTCTTTAGGTTAAGTTAGTATAGTGTATGACCTTCACGGTTGTTGATTACTGTCCTACATCTGTAGGGCAAACTCATGATCAGATGGTCAATGTCTTGCTGCGGTATTCTGTTCCACTGCATTGAAAGGCCCTCAAACAGTTGCTGTCTTGTATTGAACGCAATATTTTGTTGTAAAATGCGTCTGCCCAATATTGTAGCATTTGCAAATTCCTTGGTATATGTTGAAATTCCTTCGTATATGTATTAGAACACCAAAGAATATTTTTAGTGTATTTCATTTCCTATTCGTACGTATTAACATACCGAATTCTTTCAATTTCTCTTAGCGTCGCCGAGTTAAATTAAACCATTTTAGAGTTTGTTTATTATTTCACAGATGGTTATTTCCTCGGTATTCTTTAATCGTTAAGCCGCTCGATACTGCGTTTTAAATAAATATTCCCGAAAAATTATTCTACGGCATTTTATACTTCTTCGTTTGACTGAAAACGAACATTTTGTTCGTTGAAGGTTTTATTTCACTACTTTTGCAACGTGAGACTGAGCCTCATGCAGAGGGATGATAGTACGTGGGAGCTTCTCTAGAAGTTTGATCTTATTGCTTGATGTAACTTGTTTCATGTTGTAAAGTTGCAACTTCTTGTAAGTTGTAACTTGTTGCTTGATGTAAAGTTTCATCGGTAGCAACCGATGCTATTAACAAGTCCTCACAGATACTTTGACTAAGGACTAGCAATTCCAGTGGATTCCAGCATTACCATGTAGCTAATTTCATTCATAACTTAAACATCTTAGTTTTTTAACTTCAAAGGTGTAATTTAATGTCAATTTCACTACATTTAAAGAGTTTTTACCCACGTATTCAGTTGCTTTAAACATGTAAATCCAGATAGCACTCATGATCGTGCCAAATATCGAAGGCCCAAAACTTAGAGGAGGAGGGCCCTTCATTCTGTTGTGCAATCGATCGTCCTCTACGCTGCGCCTGTCTGGAGTACTGCAGTTTTAACAAAGTCGTACAGAAAGCAGCTCACCCGAGCAGATAGGAAGAGTCTATTGATAGTGGCGTGTGCGTACAGAACAATCTCTGCTGAGGCGTTGTGAGTTGTGTGAAGTGAAGTGAGTGCTAGTGAAGGAAAGAGGAAGAATATACGAGAGAAGAAATGAAGACATAGCAACAGAACGTTTAAAAAAAAAAGAAAGTGAGAGGTCCATAATGATGTGGCAAGAGGAATGGGACGAGACAAGAAGGGTGGCGCAGTGGACGAAGTCGCTGATTCCTAATCTGAGAAAATATATAGACTGCCGGCACCGACGTTTGGATTACTTCCTGACGCAGATGTTCACAGGACATGGTTGCTTTAGGACATACATTTAGAGATTTGGAAAGGCAGAAAATGGCAAATGCCTGTAATGTGAAATATCCACCCTCCTCGTAAAAAACGAAAAAAAGATAACAACACTGATGACGGAATATCATCAGTGGATGGATAGAATATCATCATAACACTGTTTTTATATTAATATACTGTTTATAAAGGATTTTTTAAAATTTTTTGCAATTCATGGTATACAGTCAACTACAAGAATTCAGTTTCCTTGTGGAAATTAATGCTTACTTAAAAGATTTAAGATTAAGATTAAAAAACAGATGATACTAGAACTGATTATTCTTTCTGAAAAACTACAAAAAATTAAAAAAAAAAGTAATTATCCACTCTCCACTCATTAGACTAGAGAATGGTAATAGGGCAAGGAACACTGAGCAAAAAGCAGACAGATTTGCTAAACATCTTGTAAACATATTCAAACCCAATAAAAGAGAAGACGTTAATAAAGTTGGGAAGAACCAGTTCAAGTGAAAAAAGTAATACGAACAACATCTGAAGAAGTAATGACTGAAATAATAAAAAACATCAATCCAAAAAAGCTCCTGCCTATGATTTAATAAATAATGAGGTACTAAAAAATCAACTTCATAGAAGCTACGGTGTAACTTACTAATCTTATTAATGTTGCAAATCTCTATTAGTTACATAGTAGGAAAATATTAATTTTGTTTAGCAACTAAAAGTAAGGCATTTTGTTTTTAGATACCTTACAAAAACAGTCACAAAACGATTTCTGTCGAAAAGTCCCGATTTTTTCTTTTGACATTTAAGCTTTCAAGAGCTAGAGGTATTAGAATTTCTAAAATCTTGGAACGAGACGATGTACCTAAGGAAAGACGAGGGGGAGATAAAGTATCAAATTCAAAAAAAATATCAAAAGTTAGCTTCAAGCAGAGAAGAAGTAACTGTAACCTAACAATCAAAAAATTGTTTCGTCTATACCGCTCAGCTGCCAAAATTAAAATTGTCTCATTTTCAACATTTCAAAGAATTTTCGCAAAAGAGTTCAACATTGGGTTTAAATCTTCGTCAGCTGATATATGCAGCTTATGTGAAAGATTTAAGAATACTCTTAAACGAGAAGCAAATCCTGTTAATAAAATTGCTCTACAGACTGAGAAAAGAATTCATAAACTGCGAGCTAACCAGTTCTACAAGTTAATGAAGGAAATACCGGAAAACTTTTTGGCTTACTGCTTCTATCTACAACAAGTCCAACCCTTGCCCAAAACAGCTATTTCGAATGATTTCTTCTTAAGGCAAATAAGTTATTATAACTTTGGAATTATACTAGTGCACCCAGGTGTCGCAAACTTTTTTTCATAGACAGAAGATCAAGCCAGAAGATGCTGCGTAGAAGCAGCATCTGCACTTTTAAATTTTCTAAACTCTCTGGAAATCTTACCGAAAATAAATGCTATTACTTTATTTTGTGATAGGTGTGGTGGACAAAATAAAAAAACAAACTCTTTATCCATATGCTAATGTATTGGTTAACCAATACTGCCACATCTATAACTATGGTTAAAATATTATTTCCAGTAAGAGGACATAGCTTTCCTCCAGCCGACAGGGCATTTGGAAGGGTCAAAAAGTTATTGAGGAAAGAGCCATTTATCAAGACAAAAGAACAATACGATAAAATTTATAAAGAAGTGGGAAAAGTCTATGTTTTGGAGAAAGATTGGAAACTTAGTAATAAAAAAGTCTGTAAAAATCCTTTAAAAAAATTACAGGAATAAGTGACATGAAAAGAATAATTGATAAAAAACTTAATAAGTTCATAAGATTCAAGCAAAAGTTGTTAATTGCTAAAATTAATATGATTTTTTAGGGCTGTTATAGCATAATTTACCGCTAATTATTATATGAGCTAAGTAAAGTAATAAACATTTACCCATTTAATAGGTATTTATCCGCATAAAAAATTCAGTTGCTTTAAACTCTTCAACGAGACAATAAAAAAAGAACTAGTTTTTTAAAATTGGTTAAATTGGACTTTTCACTTGCTTTCTTGTTTTACTTTTACCACACATTCAAAGTGATTTTCAAAATATTGTCAGTAGATATTCTTACACACGTACTGAGTACTGTAACAAATTGAGTAAAAATTATCGAAATTACCCACTTAGGACTTCAACACTTTTGAGAAATTTTTTTTAATAAAATAATAAGTTTTCATAAGCATAATCCAAAATTTATTTCGCTTTAAAAATCGAACACAACAGTGAAATGAAATTTAAATTATAACCGATTAGCAATCCTTATACCGGTTGGAAATGCATTAATTTGTATTTCGATTCGATTTCCTAAAATACTTGACCTCCTAATAAGCATTCGCACATGCTCACTCTTCTATTTACAGCCGCGTCACTAAATAATCAATGAATTACATACCGTATACATAACCAAGTAAAATACTTACATAAAATAAGTAGCTAAACAGCTGACCACTCTTTCGTGACACCACTCTTTCCACAGATCACTTACAAGTTCAAAGTCATTTGTTAAACTATTCAGTAACAAAGTTTTTAATTATTTTTAGCGGAAATTATCACGACAGTGTTTCGCGTTCGTAGGTATCTTTGTTAAAAACGCGAAAGAGATAATAAAACAATGATATTCAAGTATCTGTGCTGAAACTGTAACTAACTTACTATGACGTAGTGAAAATGCTTTCAGTTTTATATTTTTTATCGTTACGTTAGTTGATGTACGATAAATGTTTGGTATTGAATTAAAATGATTAAATCGTAATTCAGTGATTATATATAAGTGAATACAGGATGATAAAACTGTTGATTTTTAGATTTCTGTTTGCTTAAGTTTTATTTTTACAATTGGCAATTATTCTTTTTATTTGTAAACATCTATACCTACACAATGTACTTATTTAATCCAATTGCAAACTGCAGTATTAGCAATTTTAAAATAACTAGATTACATAGTTAATATAACAAAACACTATAACACTACATACATATAATATATATATATATATATATATATATATATATATATATATATATATACATATATATATATACACATATATATATATATATATATATATATATATATATATATATATATATATATATATATAGATGGGGGGTGTTGGAGAAAAGTGGTATAAGTCTAAATTTTAAGTTTCGAGAAAAACGCAATTATATTTTCGTTAAACAATTTTTGGAAATGGCTTTGAATTTGTTGGATTAAAATAGATCTACTAGTAAAAAGGACCTAGTTGTACAATTTTTTAAAAAAAATATGACTTATATCACTTTTCACTATTTATTTTCATTATTTATTAAAGAACAAAAGCCCTTCCGGAAGATATAGTAACAAATCTAATTATTAATTATAAATAAAAAAATGTGAAACTGAAAAGTTTTATGTTTACTTAAGGGGGTACATTTATAGTCAAATTCAACGTAAAAGTTTATTTAATTTTTTAAAATTTCAATTTCTGTGTGTACACTCTCCTCGTCACTACTATTTTCATCCTCGGGTAACGTATTTGGTATATCCTCCTTCGTAGTTAAATTTCTATAAAAATCATGAAATGTTTCTGAAATATAAGGCAATAGCTCTATTAAGTTCTTTTTTTTATAGATGTTTATTGGATTGGGACCTTTATATGACAGAGGAGTTTTTATGTTTTTAGGCCACGTATTACCTTTTCTTAAAAAACATACCTACGCTTTTAAATGGTTCGTCTACATTTAAGCTACTTTTGTATTCAAGGACACCAGGATTCTGTGAAAATCTCAACCATTTCATTTGTTTCCACATGACTTTTTTTAAGTTGTTAATTTTTCTTTGTTGAAGGACATTCTTATACAAAGAAGAAAACTCAAGAAAATCCGATCTGCACATTTCAGTAACTAAAAAAGTTCGCTTATTTCCACACAGTCTTACCAAATTCATCCAGTCTCTTCGGTGTTCTATCGAACATGGATACCTTTTCTTTTTTTTTTTTCTCTATCATTGCGTGATCTGAATCACACTTCATGTGGGTGTGACCAGGAACAAGAAATTTGTGGTTAATGTATGATAGATTGGGATTCTCTTTTAAAACCATCATGAACATTGCAGGTAGAAAAGAGTTCTTGTTTTGTCCTGCACACGTATCAGAATATAAGGTGATCTCTGTTATTTCAGGTGAAATATGTGAAATCTGCTTGTATAAGCATGACGCAATCTGATTTGCACCCCGTCCAGCTACTCCCTCATGTCACATAAAACACATTGCTTGATTATCATTAAATCTATGTAATGTTAAATTAAAGGTCCACAACTGCCTTTTATAGAATGCTATTGAAGTCTGAAGATCAGGTGTGGGGAGACACTGTTGCAAATCATACGTATAAATGATTTTTGATTCATTTTCTAACGCAGCATTTTTATCTATACGCTTAGCCTCATAAGCGTTTGATGCTTCTTGTTGGTGATTATCAAGAAGATTTTAAATTTCTTGCATTTTTTGTGCATCTTTAGTTGTTTTCAGGAGCATATGATATTTATCGCATGTAGCGCAGGTATCCTTTTTAGGCTGTTTGATTTTTATTTCCATGGAATGGAATACTTCTTGATATTTGAATTTCGATACTGGGGTTTTCTCGTGAGGTAGCCATTTTTTTTTTTTCATACATTCTTGTTAAGGTATAGTAATGAGGAAGATATATCTTTGATGAGTCAAGACGACAATAGTGACTCTCATACGTTGGGATTGATCCAATGTGAGCTCTTACTAATTGAATATCTTGTTCGGGAGTTTTGTTAGATGGTGTTATTGTTTTAATTTTCAAAATTATTTTGGTCTAACGGTAGGTTACTATGATTTGCTGCGAAATGATATTGCAAAATGTGGTTTAAGTATTTATCGAATTATAAAATTATTTCGAAATTAAGTTTTATTTATAACTTATGAGTTAATAACTAAAAAACGCTCTCGAAGATAAAGTACAATTTTATTGTCTTGTAGGTACAATAAATAACTATTATTCTTCTTGATTTCATCTTTTAGTACTCTCAAAGGCTTAAGGTATAAAATCATGGTTGAACTTCAGCAGTAATCTGACGGACTGTAAGCGTAAATAAATATAAATCCAACAAACCTAAATTATCACTAAACTAATGATAGATAAATTAATTTAAACAAAAAAATATAAAAGCTACATTATCAAATCCTTAATTATCTCAATAACCTTATCAATTAAGGCCTGCACATCGACAAATACTAGATTTGTTCTTAATTGTCTTTGGTTTGGAACAATTAAGACCTTTATTATTTTTATGTCATTGGTTATTCAGTTGATTGGATAATAGATTATTCAATAACGGAATAGATAGTGATAGGAAATTGAGTAATATGTAAATATATTGTAAATTTAAAAATAAGATAATAAACGATTGATATTAGATTACTTATATTTAATTACTCAATAAGCAATTTATTTCAATACTTTGATTACGATACGAGAATGTAAATCATTAGAATATTCCCAAACATTCATTTGCTATCGAAGATCGAAGCCGTAGTCTTTAATCATTTTGATTTCACAGAAACTTGCTTACGTCTTACTTCTTTAAGGGAAGTGGAAATTGATATACTTTATATATCTATATACACTGACCGGCAAAAAAAAGTGGCCACCCTATAAATTTCCGAAAATAAAAATTCATTGGAAGTTTTATGCACTGTAAATGGCCATTACTGCTTGAATTCTTATCATAATTTATTTAATTAGAAGGCTACAAAAGAAAATATTGTAATATTGACACGAATTACAAACAATAAAATTATGAGTGGACTTAAACAAAATTGTCTAATATCGGGTCTTCTTCTTAGAGTGCCATATCCCTACGGAACGTCGGCGACTACCATGCTTATAATATTTTTATACTGATCTCGGTCTTGCGCTACGTGGAGCAATTGGTCCGCTGTCAAACCTGTCCACTGTCCTCAACCAAGAGAGTTTCTTCCGTCCTATCCATTTATTTCCTTCGATTTTACCGTTGAGAATTAGCCGAAGGAACTCATATCTTGGTCCTCTGATTATATGTCCAAGATATTCTAGTTTACGCCTCTTAATAATATTTAATAGAGTTCGTTGATGTCCCATTCTTCGAAGAACTTCTTCGGGTAATATCGGGTAATAAGCTCTAAAACATCAATAACCGTTTGCATACGATTTGGAAGGGAAAGGAACAAATTTTGAACAAAAACTTGAGGAATACGTTCATATTCTTCACGAAGCATGTTTTGACGGTCTGCAAGAATTTCTGGCTAACCTGTTTGACTCCTAACTTACGATGAAGTTCATCCCCAAGGTGGTAGATGATATTCAGATTTTGGGCTGCAGGCTTGCCATTTTAGATTATTAATTTCTACACCCTCCAAGTATTTTGTTACAATTCTTGCAGTATGCGGCCGTTCATTTTCATGCAAACAGACGAAATTGTTTCCAATAAATGGACCAAATGGAAATAGTGCTTCTACCAAAACATCCTCTTTATACCGGTGAGCATTCAGGACGCCAATGATAAAAATAAGTTTAATTCGACCTTCAAATAAGATTCCATTCCAAATCATGACACCACCACCGCCAAACTTTCTTCTCTGGGACATACAAGCATATCTTTCATTTCTCTGTCTCCAAACCCTCTCGGCCATCGCCAGACTTCAAACAGAACCGCGATTCATCAGTAGGGAGAATTTGGTTCCAATCCTGTATATCCCAGTGTTAATGTTGTCAAGCAAATATTAATCGATTCCTACAGTGTCTGGGTTGTAATGCGGGAACAATAGCCTTCTTGCCATAAGTCCTTTTTCATTCAGGCGTCTTTTAATCGTTCTCTCACTTACACTCACATTTCGAACCTCCTGCAGACGGTTTTTTGCAGCAGTTGCAGTGGAATGGCGAATTCTTAAAAGTTCGATCACAATGAAACGATCATCTCTTTGCGATGTTAGTCTTCCCCGACCGGAACCAGGTCGACGTGAGTATGTACCAGTTTCTTTAAAGCAATAGAAAGGTCTTCGTACTGTAGTTCTCGGAACACCTAATGTTTCGGATACATAAATTTGACTTCTTCCATCTTCTTGCATCTAGCAATCTAGCAATGCAATAATTCGAGCAACATCTACTGCCGTATTTTAATGATTCAATTTGGTTGAAATCCACGTTTGAAAAGATAAATTACTGTTTAATTAAATTTTTTCGAAAGATAAACAGCAACTACAGAAAATAACAACATAAACGTCAAAATTGTCAAAAACAAGCGTACATAATCGCAATAAATATTTAAATTGTGACGCAATAGGAAACTCTCTCTCTCTCTCTCTTTATCTCCCTATTTTGGTAATAGTGGTAAAGTAAGTGGCAGATTGGTAAGGTCACGCGTTCCCACTGGGTACAGTCATGAACGACATACAACAAAAGAAGTCAAAAAACAATTATTCTATATTATACACTGAACGGCAAAAAAAGTGGCCACCCTATAACTTTTTGAAAATAAACATTCATCGGAAGTTTTATGCACTGTTTTATGCAATAACAACGTTTTTCCTTCAGTTAAAGCATTATAAGGTCTTGAAAAGAACCTCTCGTGTTTAGTTGCTGTTTAGTTTATTATAGTCTATAGTAGTTTTTTGTAAAACTTGTAAATCTTCCCTCTGCTGTGTTGTTACATTTTTGAATGTTTGTTATAATAGAAAGACGCTATTAGATTTAATGTCAATGCAGGGCATCTGCCATCCGCTTATACATATTTTAACATCATAAGGTATCATCAGAGCGACATATGCAGAGACTCTTGGAACATTATGTATCAGACCTTCATGGTGTTCATTGTACCATGGTACATCCCCTTGTCTGAAACCGATTTTTAGTTTTATTTCACTTAATTCCTTATTATTGTAATATATTTTAATATGAAATAACATTTCAAGATATCTTTTGTATCATATTTAGTATCGTTGGAAATAAACTACGTACCTAAAATATTATAATAAATAAGTACCTTATTTGACTTTTGATTAAACAAACTATTATATTTTATGACGTTGGAAATAGAACAATCAAATTCCTTTGAATAAAATTAAGATAATTTAAACTTATCTGCTTTAAATTGCATTAAGTTTTCACACGACCTTAAATATTCTAAAATTATTCAAAAATAATACTACTATTGGTATTCAAAACTATTTTGCTATTCAAAACTATTTTACTCTATATAGTGAGCATTTTTGAAATGCGTTAAATGGCGTACTTTTTTTTAGACGCATCATCATTCCCTTTTCCTTTGCCAAATGCAGCGTAGACTAAATGATATTTCCTCCACAAGTTGCTATCTTCGTTTACACCAATATAACCTGGTTTAGAAAAGAAATAAAAGAGAAATGTAAAGAGGAATGAGAGGACTACACGAAGTACAAAACATCAAATACCCCAGAATCTCGAGACACCTATTGTTTTGTATAAAACTTAATGAGGTCGCTGGTTAAATGATATTCGATAAATAATAATAACGAAAAAATGAAGTAATTTGTTTGTAAATCAATTAGCGAAAAATAGCAAATATAACTGTCAATAAATTAGGAAATTAACTGGTCTTACTCATTATTGATGTTTGTACAAAGAATATAGACTTACTCTACGCCATACAACGATGGCGAAAACCTATCACACTAAGAGTAAAAAGAAATAGTATATACTTTCCCAAACACCTATAGAAGAATACGAAATGAAACAAAGTAGTTGGTAAGAAGAACACAAAATGAACACTGGGAACAGTTTACAAAAAGGATAGAAAGCGACTTCTATGGTACACAAAAACAAATATAGAGATTCATAAGAAACCTACGGAAAGAAATGGCAGAATTGAAGGAATACAATAACATACCAGCAAACGAATGGGAAAGATACCTGACAGAATTGTGTAAAGAAAAGGAAAATAATAATCAACACAATAACGTACCTGAATTAAGACACGAAATAGAAATCAGTTTTCAGGAAGTAGAAATAGCCAGAAATTCACTCAAAAATAGAAAGTGACCAGGACCAGATGGAATAACCAACGACAACAAGTATAACCCTAGAGATGACAAAATTTATACAAAAACTAATATTGCACTGCAAGATATCAGAAGCATGGAGAAATAGCATAATGATACCAATGTTCAAGAAATGAGATAAAGAAGACCCCAACGTTTATAGAGGTATAAATATATTGAACACCGCACTTAAGCTTACCACAAAAGTCCTAACCAGCAAAATCAATAAACTTACAACTTTATCAGATGAACAACAAGGATTCAGATCCGGAAGATTCTGCGTAGACGCCGTATTTGTACTAAGACAAATCACAGAAAAGGCCATCGAGTACAATAAACCAGTATATCTATGTTTTATAGACCTGAAAAAGGCTTTCGATCGCATCCAAGTCGAAGACGTCTTACACCTACTGTATAAAAGAAACATACCAATTAATATTATACACACCATCGAAAACATCTACTTCCATAATGGAATACAGGCAAAGGTAAATGGAAAACTGACACAGTGTATACTAGTACAAAGCGGAGTCAGGCAGGGTGACTAGTTAAGCCCACTTCTCGTTAATATAATAATGGACGAAATAATACAAGCAGTACGTAAAGGTCATGGTTAAAGAATAGGGAACAAAGAAATCCAAATATTATGTTATGCAGACGACGCCGCATTAATCGCCGAGATAAGAGACGAACTCCAAAGATTAACACACATCTTCAATACAACAGCCAAGAAATACAATATGATAATATCAGCAGAAAAAACCAACTGTATGACAACATCTAAATACCCAATACGATGTAAAATCGAAATGGATGGGAAGATAATAAAGCAGGAAGCAAGGTTTAGATATCTGGGAATAGATATAACTACTTACGGAGATGTTGAAGAAGAAGTACGACAACAAAGCTTAAAAGCAAGTAAAGCGGCGGGATCTCTTAATGACACAATCTGGAAGAACAAACACTTAAGACAAGACACAAAAACAAAAATCTATAAAGCAGCAATTAGACCTATATTAACATACACGGCGGAGACAAGACCTGACACATCTAAAACTAGACGACTACTAGAAACAACAGAGATGAAAATACTCCGACGAATATCAGGGAAAAGTCTGTTGGATAGGGAAAGAAGCGAAAACATAAAAAGAGCATGCAATGTAGAAGACATAAACGGATGGGTGAAAAAACGGAAACAGGAGTGGAACGAACACATTAGTAGAATGGCAGAGGATAGGATAGTACAAATAGCACGAGATAAGTCACCAAATAGACGAAGAAGAAGTATTGGCAGACCAAGAAAAAGATGGTGCGACAATTTAAACAATTTAGGATGGTAATATTGAAGAAGAAACAGGCTTTAAAGCCTACATACAAGAAGGAAGAAGTTCACACCAATATTAATCCCTTTTACGAGAAGTACTGAAAACCATGGGGAAAACATCTGTATAATAATATCAAAGAAAACAATAATAAACAAGGTTGTAGAAATAAGTAACAGACTTACTCACGATCTATATATCTTTAGCTTGCGACCACTCCTCAAGATAAATCCCTAAGAGGTCGATGTATAATAATCTGAATGCCCATATATTAAACTTTAGCATAAATGAGCGTCCTAAATACGCCATCTTCACAACACACCTTGTACCGGAATGTAAGTATTATTTACTTTATTTTTTTCCATAGATAATGTTAAAGTGTTGCTATAACAACTGTTTTGAGTACATAAAGTATCATTTTAACCGCAAGGGTAGATAAAATGACCCTTTAACAGCAAGAGTAGATAAAATGTTTTAACTTTTTTTTGTGCAATAAAATTTACAAATTCAAACACATTAAGGATTCAAAACAACTGAAATTTTATAATTAACATTATAAGAAATATCTATTTTTGGAGCATCAAACGTACACGTTTGCTTAAACACTTGCTTCGGGGTACTGGATTGATTTTCTGGTCCGCCAAGTATACACTTGGATACAGCAATCTTATTGCTTATTGACTCTTCAATGTAAGATTCTGCAACAGATGACGATTTCCATCCACCTAAACATTTAACTTTTACTAGATCAGCTCCAGAATTTGCGAACATAGTAGCTAAAGAACGACGGAAACAATGCCCCGTGTACATTTCTGAATTTGCAAGTTTCAAAAAATCTGCAATCTTCTTGGGAATATTATATATAGTGTTAATCTCCACAGCAGCTAAACAGGCCGGTCGGAAGAAGAAGAAGGGGGCGACCTAAATTCAGATATCTGAGGATGTACGGGAAGATCTGAGGGAGATTGGAGTGAGGGGCTGGAGAAGACAGACACTCGATAGGGAAGGATGGAAGAATGTTTTGAAGCAGGCCAAGGCTCACGAAGGGCTGTAACGCCAACTGATGATGATGTTAATCTCCAACAGTCGAGTAGTGCACTTTTGCTGTCGGTAATTTACAAAAAACTTACTGTAAGGCACGTTTTTGGGGCGCAAGGCAATATACTTTCTCACAATTTCCAAGAAACTCGGTCCACTTTTCTTGTCAGTAATACAAAATGACCTTTCCTGCTTGGTTTTAGTAACAGATAATGAAACGATTATCACCGATTTTCTGTCGTCCACGTTAAACACTTCTAACTTGTACAATTCATCGGACCTAGTCGCTCAATGCACACCAAAAATAGCAATAACCTTCATCAACAAATAGACGTCATCAGGAGCTTCTGTTAGACATTTAATAATGTCATCGACTCCAGGATTTTGGACTTTTTAGCTTTGTATCCTCCACTCAGATTTTTTAGTAAGGTGGTTAACTTGCTGAATTTAGAAATGTCACAATTTTCATTCACCAACAACATACGCTTCAGCATCGAATAATACGACCATAATGACGAAGGCATCGCTTTCTTCGACTCTTCAGAAAAATACGCCAGAAGTATTTTTTCACTTGCGCCATTGATATTCTTAATGCTTTTCCACTTTTTAAAAAAATGGTATTTTTTCTCATACATCGTCCTAGATTTTTGTGGCAACAATAAACTTTCTGCTTCCAACGCTGCATTTTCTACATCTAATGGCAGGTTTTCCTTTTCTTGTGTCAATTCTTTTCCGTCCATTTCGTATTTATTCACTTTGTACCCAAAACGCAACAATATTCTCCTCAAAAACCAAAACGTAACATTTATTTGACATTTGTTGACAGAGTAATTCATATCCCTAGCAACGGAGCAACACAATTGCGATTTTTGTGCTAAAAATTACAATTTTCTTTGAAATTCTATTTTTTACCTGAACTTGAAGTCTTGCTATAGAAAAAAATATTGTATTGCATACGACGATAAAATCGCATTATCTTCTCGAGCATAATTAGCGTCTCGAATGACATCTCGACGCTAAAAAACGCTATCGCTAAAAGATAAAGTACAATTTTATCGTCTTGTACAATAAATAACTATTAATTTACTATTCCTTAAAAAAAGTTTCCCCTATTAGCAAATACTCCAGTCGTCAGTTACGCGCTCGACATCAATGTTCAATAAAATTTGTATGAGCTTGGCAGTAAAAATTCGATATCTTTTGATACAAGGGTACCATCGACAAAAATCAAGGTGCATTTTAAAGGTAAAGAGTCCAGTTTTTGTTATTTTGCTTGCTAACAAAGGAATAAACGGACATTTATTTAACAAATTAGGATGGCGATCTTGCTACCTTTTAGAGCGTACTAAGTCTTGTAATTGCTTCCAACTTTAAGGACCACCCACTGGCGTGGGAAATAAGAACACAAGCAGTTAAAACAATACGTAGTACAACTAAATTAATGTCTAGCCAAAGTTTTGACGCAAAATCTTTTATTGAAAACAGCCGATCACTGTCCATACACTAGTCGGTGACACGCTACACTAGCACTGATACAGATTAAAATGTTACTAATAACTATCACTTCAACTAAGGACGTTTTCTTCTATATGAATATACTTGACTAATAATGAGCGTTTAGCTTTTAACTATAAGCTATGTAATGATAACTAAAATGCGAGAAATAAAACTCTAAAACAAGAAGCGACCAGCTCAGCTGGGATACAATTTGATACTGACTAAAATTCCGATTTTCAATACCTGACTATTGCAAGGGATTTGCGAGGGTCGGGGGGACAACTTCGATATTTCTATAAAGAGGTAGGTAAAACCAACCTTTTGAATTTTTGTCTAACAGGGAAATTTTTGGAATTGGTCGGAGAAAGTTAATCTATAGGTAAAAATATCTTTTGAATAAATTTTCGGCTTTTATGAGAATTTGCTGGAGAATTTACTTAAGTATAATTTAAGAAGTGTAAGTTAATTGCTACCAGTGGCGTAGCAACACTTGGATACATTTCTTACAGAAATGTATCCATCGCCAAAAATAAAGCAACGGCGAAGATTTTACAGGAATGTAAATTATTCGTTTGGGATGAATGTATATTGGTCCACAAGAGGTCATTACAGGGACTGGGCAGAAGTTTGAAAGATATTCGTGACAATCAAAAACACTGTAAATTAGCGGTGCTCAAAGAATCGATCGCGATCGACCGGTCGATCGCCAAAGTTTTTGAAGTCGATCGCGACTCACGGGGAAAATACGGAGACTTTTCTGACTCACGACACGTACATGATCGAAATAATTGTGATGCTGTCTCTTCACCCGACAGTTGCGATAATGCCGATTCGGCATATCAACATTTACAGATAAATTATGGCACATTCGTTCAGAAAATTCCCAACTTTTCCAGGATTTAAACAACTTTTCATCGTTGAAAAAAAGATAGGCGCTCATTTGAATTCTATTTATTACGAGACGGAGCTGCAAGTACTTCATAGCGAGTTTGAAAGACGCTTAGCTGATTTAAAAAAACTGACGGATAGTGTAACATTCATGTCTAATCCATTTTCATGTCAAGACGTGGAAAAAATAGCCACTGAAATATCCGTTACGTTCATTATGAAGATTTCCGTCCAAAATGAGGTACTGAAAATAATTTCGGATATACACCTTAAATCCAGAGCGACCGATACGAAATTTTGGTCTTTCATATCGTTTGAGAAATATCCGTCTTTGAGACAAGTAGCTCTGCAGCTCACAGCATTCTTTGGATCAACACACTTGTGTGAGTCTGCATTTTTCCAAATGAAGATAGTGAAATTAAAATATCGTAATCGGCTAACTGACGAACATCTCTCTTCATGCTTGCGTTTGGCCCTCGATAATTACGTACCATCATATGAATCCATTTAAAATGAGATATTGGTGTACAAACGGCAAAAAGCTTTGCAATATTATTGTTTTGATGTCATTTTCCCTAGCTACCTCTGGATTTAACGTAATTATGAAAAAATCAACGTATGTTGACATACGTGAATGCAAAGCTAGGGTTTAGTGAATTTTTTTTATTATTTAAAATAAATAAAAAAACCATAAGGGTAATGTTTTTAATAATAATAGTCTCCCGTTTTATACCGCTTCGCGGCTTTGGGAGTATAGCAGGGTAGTCTGCTATATCTAGGGCCTACGGTATACAAGGAAGGTAACATGGCCAGTGCTACACTTCAACCGCCTATTATTACCCCTGGTTTTACCCAAGGTACTCATTTTATTCAGGCTGAGTCGACCTGGGGCCTATAGACATTTTTAAAAATGTCTAGTTGTTCTTTGCCGGCGGTAGGATTCGAACTCCGGACCACCGGCGTGCGAGGCAAGCATCCGACCGCTTGCGCTATGCAGGCCCTAATGTTTTTAATACATATTAATAAAATTGCCACATTAATTAATATGGGAACTTATATATAAATACTTGTGGATGATATGCAGTGCCATGCATTAACATCCCAATAAAATTAATAAGAAAAACGTGACTTTAATTACAACTCTCTGTAATTACAACTTTATATCAACTAGAAACGTGCAATAAAGTTTTTTTATTTTCAAAAATTGTTTTGGTTTACTATGCTTTGTTTCTAAACCAGGAGGAGTAAACTAAAGAGACAGATTCACACCCAAGAAAGTTACTAGAGAAGTTACCAAATACATCTTCTTTTTTGGTTGATCATATCGGCCTTCGACGGTAATCCAAAAAAATTATATTATACTACTACGTCGCTAAAGAGTTCCAAAAACAACTGTTTTTATATAAAAGCAGACTGAAAATCTAAAAATTAAAATAATAACGCAGAAAACACAAAAAATCACCGATATAACTTAATTAACCTATGAAATGCCATTAGTGTCAAAATTTCATAACAGTGGAGTAATCTTGCCTGAGGTTGGACCAATTACAAACAAACATTGCGGCGCGGTACATTTGAATAATTACTCCTCCTGGTTTAAAAACAAGGTATAGCAGTCGATCTCCGGACGTTTGCAGTTTATGTGGTAGATCCCATGCAGTATAAGTCTCAGCACCACTGCTGTAAATGGAGCCATGATTCTATTTTCAGACTGTTCCTTATTTAATAATCATCCCTCAACTGCTGCGGATAAACTAAACGCATGCCTAACATCATCCAATTTGCAGTGGCATATAAAGACGCCCGAATTGACAAATAACATGTGAGTGTTTTGCAATAAGATCAAAGTGAAATTATGTTTTCGAAGCAAATGTTACATATTGCAAATGGTAAAGCCGCTTTTGCCACCTCAACCGGATTCATTTGATTACCCAGAGATTTTTATTACTTAACGGACTCGAAAGAGGAGCTTATTGGACGTTGATACATTATTTAAATAACTAGTTATAACAAACTGTCAGACATGACTTTGCAAAAATGTTCTGAATTTATAAAACTCGTCCATCTCTATCTTTTACTTCCTTTTCCATCATTGCGCACCTCGCGGCTCTTCGCTATTATGGTCTGGTGTAGTCTAGTATAGTTACTAGTAACAACATTGAGAAAAACACCTTGAAAGAAAAAACACTTATCTTTAGATACTAGCCTTACATAGCTTTGCCAATTTGTAAATTTTCCAAATCTGCTAGACAAATTTACATTATCTGTTATAATTACAAAATCTGAACAAACATTTCTATCAGAAACCTGATAAATATCAGATACGCCAGACTTAAAATGTATTCAAGGATTTATATTATCTTATCTTGATTTACTTTTAAAGTGATGGTCTTACTATTGAATACCAATTTATTGCATTAAAAATTGTCTATTGTATTTAGGAAGATCTTCCTTTCTTTATTAAGATTGTTGTATTTCTTCAAACAATGGTACCTACGTATCTTATCATAAAAAGGATATTGTTATTTTAATGGAATTTGTTCTTTGTTAAATACTATGTTTACTATGTGACACTTGTTTTTTAATTCGAAAGAGAAATTCAGGATTAACAATATGTATTTGCTGTCAAAATATTTAAATATTTTAAATTTACAGAGTTACCTGTGTCTTTATCTAGTCCAGCGGTGCTCAAAGAGTCGATCGCGATCGACCGGTCGATCGCCAAAGTTTTTGAAGTCGATCGCGATTCACGGAGAAAATACGAGAACTGTATTAGACGCAAATATTAGAAAATGGGAAAATATAAATTGAAAATCCCAAGAATAAAAAGAAGATAATAGTCCACATAAACGAAACTATTATAAAATAATGCTTAATATCCTGACTTACCACACGTGCATGATCGAAATAATTATGATGCTATCTCTTCACCCGAAAGTTGCGATAATGCTGATTCGGCATATCAGCATTCACACATAAATTAAAACTGGGAGTGTGCTGTATCGGCATTGTATTGCTGTTAGTCAAGCATTAATCATTCATTAGTAATTGTAATATATTTATTATTTACATTAATATTTGAAACTCGATATGAGTGCTGCGAAAAAGAGTAAAACATATATAAACAAAATATAAAATACATAATACAATTAGCAGTGATAAATTACATCTCATGTAAATTACTTTTTTGTAACTTTTCAAACAAATTAATTTCGAGAATTGATGCAGATTAAAATATTTCAAGCTAATATACAGAATTTATTTCCAGATTTAGTCTATTCACGATTTTCACGTCTATTCACAAATGCAAAAGTGTTAAGAAGGTTACAATGTTACAAAAGGATTGCGAGGTGATAAAGAACATCAACACAAGAAAGCTGGAATATTTAGGTCACATTACCGAAGGTGCGAAAGATGAGATATTAGGCTCAAACTACAAGGTAAAATTAAGGGTAAAAGATCCATAGGTAGAAGAAGAATTTCTTGGCTGAAAAACTTAAGAGAGTGATATAGATGCAGCTCAATAGATCTTTTCAGAGCAGCCGCCAATAAAGTACGGATAGCTGTGGTGATGGCCAACCTTCGATAGGAGAAGGAACTTCGACAAGAAGAAGAGGATATAAATTTTGTTCTGATAGTAACATTGTACTATAAAAAATTGACAATTTATCTAGAAATGGCAATATAGAAGTCAATTATATTCTGTACAAAATAAGAGATTGTATAGAGGTGAACTAAAATAAATATGATTTACTGTTCGATCGAATCTTCTTCGTCTGATGGCGCTACAACCCTTTGTGAGTCTTGGCCTGCTTAACAATGTTCTTCCATTCTGCCCTGTCGGATACTTTCCTTCGCCACTGCCTGATGTTCATGGTTTTAAGATCCCTCTCTACGTCGTCTATTCATCTTTTACGGGGCCTTCCTCTTGTTCTGTTTCCTTGGGGCTTCCATCTCTGGACTACTTTTACAGCTCGATTATCTGGCATTCTTTCTAGGTGACCAAGCCAGTTTAGTCTTTGTGACTTTACAAATCTGACAATATCTGCGCTCTGGATTAGTTCATCCAACTCGTGGTTCATTTTAATTCTCCACGAACTATCGAATACTTTTTACATTTAAAAATTTTCTGAGGACTATCTGGAATTACGTCATCGAGGTTTTAAAAGCAAGTAGTATTGAGTACCAAATGCAATTTTAACTTTGACAAAATACCACAAAATACCAACGTTAAAAATGAATAATGCAAGTGCTTATCTTGATTAAATGACAGGGAATTTCCAACATATAAATAGTTGAGGGCCATCTGACTAGGAACAATAGGTAAAAGCTGATAAACGGACAGGATTAGAAAGTTTAAAGCATAACTAATTAGTTCATATTTCAAAACAAAGTAAATAAATATATTTGAATGTCAATTCTTTTCAAACTAAGATTGTAAAATAAAATTTTAGGAAAAAAAATATTTATTATTTCTTGTTCTCAAGAAGTACTTTCATTATTGACAATATCGAAACAATTTATTATTAAAAGTCGAGAACAATTAAAAACCACGTTCATATTTATATGAAAGTGCTATAAAAATAAAGGTATATTACTCTTGAGAAGAATTAATATTCTTTAACAAACTTTTTATACGACTCATAATATTTGACATCTGATTCTTTCATTTTGAGTTTTAGGACATGCAAGTTTTTATCAATAATACACTTTTCCCTAAACCGAATAAAAAAGTTTTCCATATGATTCCAAGGTTTTAAGATATACTGATATTATAAAATACTTGTTGTGTGTGCTGTTGATTTCTTTTGACTGTGAAATACTTGTTAATATCTTATATTATATCTTGTTAATATCTTATTGTAGATAAAACACATACTTTTGATCTAGCATCATTCTCTTCCACGCATAAAACTAAAGAAAAATCAGCTATAATTAAGTAAAAACACATGTTATTTTTATGAACACCCTATACTCAGTACATTGATATAGTTTAGATTTACATGTATCAAAGATATAGTTAGAAAAAAGACGTTTTCATATTTATTTTAAGTACAATTTGTGATGTTTCTGGTTTGTTTACTTTTGTGGCTGTCAGTCTGTTGAATTTTTTGATGTTTATTTGTCAAATTTTTACATTTTGAAGTTTATTTACCTTTACTTTTATCGAAAATAAGTAATTTTCTGTGAATCTTTTCCCTTTTAGTTTTTTGTTTACTTTCATTAACGTTATACCACTGACAAGTTTTTAAAAGTTTGATTTTTACCAAGAATTTTATAATTTTTCTTTTATGGTCTTCACAGCTTTCAAGTAGTTAATAAAATATGCTTAGTCACATAGGTTTCAATTTTTTCAAAAACTGTATTATCTACTTTAAATAAATCAAAAGCCTCGTCAAACTTTTCTAACAATATTGTAGTAATAGTAACAAACAAACCTGATGGCATCTGAAGAAACTTTATTTCTTCGTTTGCGCCATAATCTCTGAAATGTAACATTAGTTCGTGTTTCTGTAATAGAATTTTATTGTCTTTTAGCAAATCTTCCTGGCATTTAATACAATTCAAACTCTTTATAATCTTATAGTAAATATAACCAGCGACATATGTAACAGCACACGTTTCTAAATTTGTTATGCTAGATTTGCTGGAATTTGCCGTGCTTAAAAGTTGGTTGTCATTATTTTCCTTTTGCTTGTCTAAAGATTTTTCTACATGAACTGTTTGGATTTCAATGGACTTGTCAGACATTTCGACGCTGGTTACTTCGTGGGTTAAATCTAAATTATCAGTTTGTGCTATTTCACAATTTCCATTGTCTAAAGCAATTTTTAGTTTAATATTTGTGTTATGCTTAATGGCAATTCTTAACTGACTAACACTAGGTGTTGGATTGTAACCACCCCTATTGCGGACAATCGAGAAAAAATTTTCTAGAGGATCTTGGTTTAGAAAAGATGTTAAAAGATATGACACATTATATTTTTGAAGTTCCTCCCACAAACATAAAACTGACAAAATTGTCCACTGAAAGCCGTGTAGACAGTGAATATTATTTCTCTCTTTCTGATTTTCAAAAACTTTAATTTTTTTAAAATATTCTAAACCTGCTTTGAAGTTTTGAGTTTACTTGCTTAAAGTTGACATTGGCTTTCTGTTTGGATTACTATCACTACAATATTTGCTGTTAAGACCATCAAAAATATTATTTATAATTTTCAAAAATTCAGCAGTATGAGGAGCCGTTTTGGTGTGTAACTGCCCTACAGCTATAGCTGTTGATATTGCTGAGGCAACTGAGTTGGAAAAAATTTGTGCTGCTAATTTTACACGCATTTTTTGAAAATTATTAGGGTTTATATGAACGTCTGTTATTTTCACCATGCATCGTGCTCTCACATTGGTTCTATCGATATTGTATGTGTATTCAATATCTTGCCACGATATTTGTTTAGAATCGGCAAAAACGTCAACTTTTTGTTAAGAAAATTATTTCTTAGACTTTTTAATAAGTGGGGTGTATCAAATACAGTGAAAATCCTCTGATTTCCTAGTTCTATTGCAGGCTGATCCTTACATGCGCCTAACAGCTTAAATAAATCTCTATTATTAGATGCTTGATCACACACTAACACTTTTGGTATATACCCAATGATGATGATGATGATGATGATACTAACAACGCATTCATATTAAAAAAATCTCTTTTGATTTAATTGTATAAAAAATATATAAATCACTCAATATCAACTGATTTTATATAAAATATATTTTAACAGTATTATTCTCATTGACAAAGCGCATTTGGCAAACATAAAAATATTTCCAAAGTTGAGTACTCACCTAAATCAGTTGCTAACTGTATAAATTTTAGAGGAACTGCATTTTTCCTTAATAATTTTCTTTGGCCACTTTGGTAAATATGTTCCACTGCAAAATGATGCTGGCAAATTACCCTCTGTTTCAGGTCACTGATATCCATCAATAAAATATCAATATTCCCGCAATTTCTTTGCCAAATTTTTGTGCGCTCTACGTCTTTCAGGGGAAATTTAAAGAAAGATATATTATTATTTGTTCCATCGTTTCTTTCAAAACATCCCACGTAAACACACTTATGCATTACAGAGGCCATTTTATTTAAAATCCTTTTTTTGATAAAATTCCGCTATAACTTCTCACAACACTAATCAAAGATAATACACCTATAGGGTAAGTTCGGCCCTGACACTAATCCCATCTCCTCGCAAGTCAGAGAGAGAATGAGAAATCTCGATACGGTTTTCGAATGGCGCCATCTAGTTGTTGATACGTCTTTCGGTTACCACGAGGTGAGCTATCTAGGGTGTGGTTTATAATCAATGATTGAGGTAAGTTATTTTTTAGCAAAATATAGGACCAAATTGTTAATTGGAATTTTAATATTAATTTCACAAGAAAATATTCAAAACCACTATACTGACAGTGGCTAAGCTTATTATTAAAACGTCTGTCGAATTTTTTTTTAAAATATTGTCAATATAGTGTTTTTAAATATTTCTTCAGTATCATATTATAGCATGTTGAACGATAAAACTTTATTTTACGTCATATAAAATTACAGTTAACATTAAAACTAATATTTACATACTCTTAAGTACAATAACTTAAGCAAGTAAACTAAATTTGCGTAAGTGACCAACTATCACGTAAGTCACTTGATTGCATTGCTATTTCTGACGACGTTGATGGAAATGATGCTGTTGCAGTAGTACGCCACTGTTCGTTGTGCATTTTCAGTTCCATCTCTGTTACTATTTTTCAAACTTGTAGCCTAGTTTCAGCAATAATATGTGGTGGAAAGTTTGAAACAGTATCAGCCATGGACTCGAAAAATTTATGAATAGCAGATTTTTCTGGTAGTTTCTGTCTGCGTTAAAAATTTTTGAAACAACTGATCATTTACTTGCTGCCTCTTTTCCAAAATACTGATCAAATTTTCATGAGACGTTTTTAACTTTTTTCTTGAGGGAGTGAAAGCTTGTTGATTATCTAATCGAGAAGTTTGAGCAAGTTTTTGATCACCGTCTGTACTTTTTTGAGTCTCTAATAGATCTGGAGACTCCTCTACATTGTCTTCCGTCCTCGGTGTACCTTCTCCAGTCTCTGGTTCTTTTAAATTGGTGTTCAAATCTGCAGGAAGTTCTACGCTTGCTTCTTCTTCTTCGTTGGTTACAGTTCTTCTATGTGATTGAATTTGGGTAAGAAATGTTAATTGGGACATATACTCCCATGTACGGTTGTTTCTTGCCTGGTCTGTACCAGTGTCAGTCTTTTTTTTTCATGTAATGGTCCCTAATATGCTTCCATCTTTTTTTGACATCTGCAACTAAAGACATATCTATACTAAGTGACATAGAAATCCGAACACCCAGTTTAAATGATTTTATTTCAATAAAATTTGGTGTAATTTATTTATCTTACTGAAAAAAACAAGTGATAAAGTTTTTAGCCTTATCAGTTGGAGATTCCGGTTTTTATACTTTTTGTTTTTAAATTCACTAACAATCGAAAAATGAATATTTCAGCCGCAGTAAATATCCAAATTTGGCGGATTGTGGTTCTTGACATTCTTTACGATTGGTTACGATGCCTAGAGTACAGAGACCTGTACGATTTCGTCAACTTAGTGAGTTTGATAGGGGCCGTATAATGGGACTTCGGGAAGCTAGACTTTCTTTTCGGTAAGTTGCAGTTACAGTGCAAAGAAGTGTAGACACCGTGGTTAGGTGTTGTCAGGCATGGCTTCAAGAAGGCCGTACGCAAAGAGCAAGGGGCACTGGACGCCGCCGTAGAATAACAGACCGTGAAGATCGCCGCCTAAGATTATTGGCCTTAAGAGACCGTTTCTCCACTACCAGCTCCATTGCAAATGAATGGTTGCAGAACACGGAAGACCTATTGGCATGCGAAGTGTTTACCGTCGAATGAGAAGTTTTGGCCTGTTTTCATACCGACCACACTGGGTCCTCCCTTTAATTCCAGAACACCGCCGTAATCGCCTTCAGCGGTGCAGAGAACGGTCACTCTGGAATCAGGAATGGAACAGTATTATCTTTAGTGACGAGTCTCGATTTTGTTTAGGCATGCACGATGGTCGAGCGAGGGTTAGAAGGCGACGTGGTGAAAGGAGGAATCCACAGTTTTTTGTTGAAAGACATGTTCATCACACTGTTGGAGTTATGGTTTGGGGTGCTATAGCTTATGGTTCCAGGTCACCTTTAATCTTCATCAGAGGTAACATGAACGCGCAGCGTTATATCCAAGATGTTCTAGAACCCCACCTTTTACCCTATCTTGACACCCTGGCAAATCCAACTTTTCAACAAGATAATGCCCGACCACATGTTGCAAGAGTCACAATAGACTTCTTTCAACATAATGATGTCACATTGTTAGCATGGCCAACAAGATCTCCCGACTTATCCCCAATTGAGCACGTGTGGGATATGATGGGTAGGAGATTGCTCAATTTGCAACGTCCTCCTCATACTCTACAAGCACTAGAGGAGTTGGTGGTTGCCTGGAATGAGATACCACAAGAGGACATTGACCACCTGGTCAGAAGCATGCCTAGGAGCGTTGGAGAATGCGTAACACATCGGAGTGCATCCACACATTATTAAAGGTAAAAGGGCTTTAAAGCAATGCAATCATTTTGAAATTTTAATAATTTACTTATTATGCTTCATTAAGTACTTATACAAAATTTTATTAAAATAAAATCATTTAAACTGGGTGTTCGGATTTCTATGTCACTTAGTATATATAGTGTTATGATTTGAAATAAATTATGGATTAGTTTCTAAATTTAGTTTTTTTACAGGTTTTTGACCACTGGAGAAAGTCTTCGATCACTAGCATTTCAGTTTCGTATCTCTCACTGTCACATATCAAAAATATTGGAAAACACATTAAAAGCGATTTGTAAACACATGAAACCTCTACATTTACCAAAATTAACAAGAAGCAAATTGGAAGTTGTTGCCAAAGAGTTTTTAGGTAAATGGAATTTTCCCGTCGTATAAAACGTCCATCAAACAGTGAATCCTTATTCTACAATTACAAACAGTTTTTTTCCATTGTTTTGTTAGCCTTAGTAGATGCAAATTGTAAATTTTGTTATGTTGATATTGGATCTTATGGAAAAGAGGGAGATAGTGGTATTTTTTCTAAATCAAAATTAGGAAAACAGATTGAAAATGGGATATTTCCCTTTACGAATGATGCAAAATTGTCCGGATCAAACATCTTTCTTCCACATTTTCTAATAGGAGACGGAGGATTCAATTTGTTACCTCGCCTTATGAAACCGTATCCTAACGCTCAAAGTGAAATAGATACAGACAAACGACAATACAACTACCGGTTGAGTAGGGCCCGAAGAAAAGTCGAAAGTGCGTTTGAAATGCTATCAAACACTTTTCGAGTATTCCATACGCCGATAATGCTTAAAACAAGCACAATTGATTATATGATACTTGCTACTTGCTATTTGCATAATATGTTAATAGATGACAAAACCGAAAACATTCATATTAACAGCAATACCAATAACGGCGTTCCCAATCATTTAATTTCTTTGGAAAGGAATGGTGGAACTGCTGTTGTAGCAGCAATGCACTTAAGAAACGAATTCAAAGACTACTTTTGTTTGCCATCTGGAAGGGTCATTTGGCAGTCTCACGTTGTATAATTGTTATAATTAAAAATTATGTTTACATTAATTATTACATTATTTGTATGTATACCTATGTAATACAAATATATATTTTTGTAACATAAAATAATAAAAAAACACTTACCTGGAATTTTAAGTATCTGAGCAATCTCCTCCCAAACTTTATGTTTTAAAATATTATTTTTATAATTAACATGAGTGGCATCATACAAAATTGAATGGCTTCGCACCAATTCAATTAACAAATCATCTTGTTCTTTTATGGATTAAGTCCACAGTCAAAAGAAACCAACAGCACACACACATCTTGTTCTTTTTTCATTTTGCTTTCGTCCGTCATAACGTCCACCCGCTGCAATTCTTCAAAACCATATGAACCGACACACACAGCGGGTAGACGCCAACCGTCGACGCTAGCCGTGACCGCTGGCGTGTCTGAGAAACCAAGTGCATACACTTTTAGGCGTAGCATTTAAACGTTGACGGCAGCCGTTGTCCGTCGCCGCTGACGTGTGTTCAGAGAAACCAGCGCCTTAGTAGTATCTTTTAATATAATTTAACTAATTCATTTAACCATAATTATTTTTCTTTTATATTTGACAATTTGCTATTTTCTATTTAATATTGTAATTATTTTCAATCTCCATATAGCAAGAAAATATTTAAAAACATATGCAGTCGCTAACTCAAGATTTATTATTTTAGCTTTTTTGGCCTGAATAAATTTTTCCTGTTCCCCTTGTTGAGTGGAACTTTCTAAAAACTCAATGGTGCAACACAGTTGGATGACAACTGTAGCAGCATAGCAGCTATGCAGAAGTAGTAGCCGCTTAGGACCGTAAAGGGCTCGATCCCGGCATCTCCACAGACCTAAAGACTCCTCATTAGCAAGTTATCCTGTGAAGCCAACATCAGAAGCTATAAGCAAGTCAACCATACGAAGCTATTAAGCTATAAAATTTTATATTTTTTAGACGAGGCTTAACAATTGGCTCCCAAAGAAAGTTGTGAGTTTTATTGTTCTACATAGGCTCCCAACTTTCGGAGGTAGTTATATTGTTACAAACCAACTCGTGGTAGCCAAGCGTTAATTGCAATGTTGCTTTTTATCAACGATGTCGGTTCTTTTAGCATTACAAAGCAGAATTCGCTAAACTTTGGATTGTTTGCTCACTAAACGGACAAAGAATGTGAATTAGACTTTTATCATCAATAGAAGAGGAATTACTGGTTCAAACATTCGGTTTTTTATCGAAAGCTGGTTCTTTAATTAAAATTTTTCTCCAGCGTGCACTCTCAAATTACCGGCTATAGAAAACTTCTTGAAACATATTTCACACTTGTAAGGTTTTTCCCCAGTGTGCAGTCTCAAATGTAATTCATTAACATCTTCAAACAAATTTCACACTTGTAGGGTTTTTCCTCAGTGTTCACTCTCAAATGTTTTTTTCAAATTATCAGATGTAGACAACTACTTAAAACAAATTTCACTTTTTTTCAGGGTGCATTCTCAAATGTGTTTTCAAATTACCTACTGTAGAAAACTTCTTAAAACAAATTTCACACTGGTGAAGTTTTTCTCCTGTATGTATTCTTAAATGTCTTTTCAAAACCCCTATTTCAATAAAACTTTTCAAACAAATTTCACACTTGTAAGGTTTTTCCCCAGTGTGTACCATCAGATGTATTTTCAATTTAGATTTTTGAGAAAACGTCTTGAAGCAAATTTCACACAGGTAAGGCTTTTCTTCATCGTGCACTCTCAAATGTGTTTTCAAATTACCGGCTATAGAAAACTTCTTGAAACATATTTCACACTTGTAAGGTTTTTCTCCTGTATGTATTCTCGAATGTCTTTTCAAAACCCCAATGTCACTAAAACTCTTCAAACAAATTTCACACTTGTAAGGTTTTTCCCTAGTATGCACTCTCAAGTGTGTTTTCAAATTACCTGCTATAGAAAACTCCTTCAAACAAATTTTACACTTGTAAGGTTTTTCCTTATTGTGCAGTATCAAATGTTTTTTCAAATTACCTGCTGAAGACAACTGCTTAAAACAAATTTCACACTTCTTGTAAGGCTTTTCTTCAGCGTGTACTCTCAAGTGCGTTTTCAAATTACCTGCTATAGAAAATTTCTTAAAGCAAATTTCACACTTGTAAAGCTTTTCTTCAGTGTGCACTCTCAAATGATTTTTCAAATTAAATGCCGTAGAAAACTGTTTACAACAAATTTCACACTTGAAAGGCTTTTCTTCAGCGTGAACTCTCAAGTGTGTTTTCAAATTACCTGCTAAAGAAAACTTCTTAAAACAAATTTCACACGTGTACGGTTTTTCTCCCGTATGTTTTCTGAAATGTTTTTTCAAATCCCCTCTGTAGATAAATCCTTTCAAACAAATTTCACACTTGTACGGTTTTTCTCCGGTGTGTAACATTAAATGTCTTTTGAATTTAAATTTTTGAGAAAATTTTTTTAAACAAATTTCACAATTGTAAGGTTCCTGTTTAGTCTGAACTTTTATATTTTTATTTGCGGTTTTTTCTTTAGCGTGTCGACTCATATAGTGTTCTTTATATGATGAATGTTCCAAAAAAGTCTCCATAATTTTCGTTTTGTTCTCATCCTGAGTAAAACCTAAAATACAAACCATTTTTTAAAAGAGAAAAATGAATTCAAACACAACATAAAAACAAAGTAAAGTAGAATACAAAAACTCCTGTTGCAGGAAGCAAAATTCTACCCAATAATATACTAATTATGTCTTAGGCGTCTGCGTTTCTGTCTTGTAGATGCATAAGTCGCACCTTTGTTTTAAGTAAGGCTTTGGAAATCAGTAAAATATACAATAATCACAGCTATCAAATGACACAATATACCTTCTTTAATATCAATAATCACATCAACATCATTGTTGCTACGGCAGAAGTTGTACATGGATATTTGGGTATATTCCTTTACAAGGTCGAGTGGCTCAGTTCCATACTTGCCTAAGCTGCATTTTCATTATAAATCAGAAAGTAGATGTAAAGTAAATTGGCGATAATAAAAAGCACTCGAAGTAGAAACATCTTAATATATTTTGTAAATGAACAAGATATTACTTTAACTACAAGTTATGCAAAGAAAAATTAAACATGAACTCGTGAATCATACTTTTGATAAGAACTTGTATGCTACTTTGGCTATAACATCAGACTAATTTTAAAATAAGTAATACAGTTGTTGGATAGGAAACGATAAAATAGGTTGATAAATTATTTTATTACTCATTTTCAACGTCAGACTCAATTGAATCTCCAGTTGGTTCTTCAATGGTCCCTGATTGAAGCGATCTATAAAAATTGTGATGTTCTGGAGGTATATATTTAAGGAGATCGATTAAATCTTTCTTTTTTTTGTAATAGGTCGTCCATGGGGAAACAACCATGGTAGTTTAACAGGAAATCTTAGCCCACCTGCAACATCCACAGACAATGTAAGTCCAACTGCAGCATCACCGGAATATCTAAATCCGCCAGCAGCATCTCCGGAAAATCCACGTCCCTCTACTTCTGAACTACAAGGAAGATTTCAACATCTATCGTCCTCAGAATCCGACCCGTTTGAGGATTCTGAAGAGTCCTATAGGCCTTCAGATGATCAGGATGTGATGAAAAATGCTCTTTCTGATAATAACAGTTCTGACGATTACTCTAGTGACAACAGTTTGGCGAGCGATGCAGGCGTACAAGAAACAGTAAATCCTGTCAAATGGGGACCATTTACAGACTTACCTCTAAATTTTCAGTTCTTCGGACAAACCGGTTTGAAAGTTAACAATTTAGATTTATCTCAACCTTACGCTATCTACTAACAGTTTATTACTATATCATTGACATCATTGTAGAGGAAACTAACAGATACGCATATCAGATCATTCAATCTACGACTGCGACCACGGTCTCTGTTGAAAACTTGGACAGATACTAACAGAGCAGAAATGAAAAAATTTCTAGCTATCTTGCTAATAATGGGGATTAATCAGCTACCAAAAATGCGCCTCTATTGGTCAAATGATGAAATGTATGCTTCTTCTTCTTCTTAAGGTGCCATGCATTTCTGCGTAGGCGTCCACCGTACATCGTCTTGTCAGGTGAGATGTTAAATAGTCAGGATTAAATAATTCTGTTTTTAGCAGCATTGCGAAGCATTTCATAGCTGTGGATTCCTGTCCATTGTCGAATATTGCGCAGCCATGACATTTTTTTACGTCCGAGACCTCTCCTACCCTCTATTTTCCCTTCGAGTATCAGTTGCTGAAAAGTGTATCGTTCTCCTCGTATAATGTGCCCCAAGTATGCTAATGTATGCTAATAAGCGAATAAAAGAAATTATGAATCGCAACAGATTGACCAGTTATTGAAATGCTTGCATTTTTGTAATAATAACGATCCACTAGCTGGCCTAGAGAGACTCTCGAAAATAAAAGATGTTGTAAATCTTATTTGTCAACAGTTTAAGAAGACACTTGTTCCCGATCAGAAAGTCGTGATTGATGAGAGCATGGTACCTTAGAGAGGCAGGTTGGTGTTCCGTCAATACTTACCAGCAAAAACACACAAATACGGAGTGAAACTCTATAAAATATGTACGACTGAAGGTTATACGTCCGATTGATTTGCGTATTTATGCAGGAAAAAATGATGTCACTATAGCAACGAACACTCAGGGGCATACATATAATATATGCATGGAGTTAAAGCAGGATCTTAAACATTTGGGAAGAATTTTGTTTATAGATAACTTCTATACAAGTGTCAAACTATGCGAGGACCTGTTAACCGAAGGAACATATTTCTGTGGCACTTTACGGAGTAATAGGAAGGGGAATCCTAAAGATGTATGCGCTAAAAAGCTGAAAAAGGGACATATTTACGGCGAGCAGAACGAAAATGGGGTTCGTGTCTTGAAATGGGTAGATAAGCGGCAAGTACTAATGATAAGTACTGTACCACATCACACTGATCAACAGATTATGAGTGGACGTAAAGACCTACAAGGTGAAGAAGTACTAAAATCCCCCGCTATCATTGATTACAATCAAACCAAAAAGGAAGTGAACTTTTTCAGATCAGATGTCTTCTTATTACACATGCCTCCGAAAAACTCTGAAGTGGTATAAGAAGGTTATTTTTGAGATTAGTCTCGGAACATGTGTTGTTAATACATAGCTCTCACAACCAAACTAAAAACAAACTTGACATGCAACGATTTAGAGAAAAACTTATACAAGGATTGCTATCCGATACAGAAGAAAATGCTACTGAAGAAATAAGAGTAGTGCATGATGTTCCGTGTAATATGAGTCCGAGAAAACGAAGTAGAAGTAGCCATAGGCTAGGACAATATTAAGGAAATGCGAGAAAAAGCAGAAAACGATGTTCTAATTGCTACAAAACGCTTAAAGATGAGAAAGGTAGGAAAGTGGCATCGGCAAAAGCAAGTAAGATACTTACATTTTGCGAAGACTGCAATGGACAGCCGGCATTATGTATTCCGTGTTTTAAGAAAATCCACGAATGGGCTAAGTAATCTGTGTCAATAATGTTAGTAGAATTATTTGTTATTTTTTGAGATGTTACCACATCCACGGTAAGATGTAATGTGTTTTATTGCCTAAACATTATGTTATCTACTACCTTCATTTAAAAATAAATTATGTTTTGTAATATAAATTTAAGTTTAGTCACTAGTATTTTTCCCTTTACTTATATCATTGTTTTTGGAGAGAAAAACAAGACGTCCTAATGTTTAAGTTAAGTTTTTAAATCATTTTGATACTTAAAATATACTTTTTTAGACTTCCAAGTGTTTTTAGTGCTTACTCAATTCCTTTTCGAAAACCACGGTGAATCTAGACATATATATCATTCCTGCAGCCGTAACTGCAGTATTATATTCCCCAGAATAAACTGAACAATTTTAGGTTGAATAAGATATGTACTAGACCGTGACCCACGGGTGGGCGCGCACGGCTCTTGGCAAGAAACGGCGTGACCCACTGGTGGTTCACATTGCCACCAAGGTGTTAAGTGTACAATAAATTGCAAAAAACTCGAAAACGAAGTATTTTTCGAAAATCTACGAAGAGAGAAAAAGTATTTACTTCGATGAGATACGTCTAAAAATATTTTGTTCGTAGCAATTCGGGAAATTGTTTTTTTGTTATGTTATTTGTTAAAAAAAAATCAATTTCCGGCCCACTTGGAAAAATTAAAAACAAACTACATTTGAACTTGAAAAAATATATAAAATCGAATAAAAAAGGTTTGGTGGGGTAGAAATTAAAAAAAAATTAGTCGGCATATTCCGTTTCTAAGCGTCTTTTTGGGGGTAATCCGCTCGCCTATTAAGCTTACTTCTTCATTCCATTATTACTTATAGCTAGGTAGTAGCTCTAGTAAACAGTAAATAGGAAGCCACTTTGGTCCACTGTGACTTTTGACCCAATTTTTTGGTGAAGGCTTGTATTATGTCATGTTTTATATCAGATGTAACGTTTTATGTCATATATTGTTACATAATATGTCACACATTGTTACTTATGTCATGTTTTATGTCAAATGTCACGTTTTATGTCAAATGTCATGTTTTATGTCGAATGTCATGTATTGTCAAATATCACGTTTTATGTCACGTGACGTATGACTGATAAATGACATAACACTTATCAGCCTCATGGCCCTAGACTTCTCCTGTCCCACTTTGCTAAGTTTGGCTATAAAAGGCTAGCCAGCAATTTCATACATAATTTTTGGTACAGAAGATCATTTTCCTTCTGTAGAAGTATTGCATAAGTCCCGTCCGGACCCGGTGACTTATATGGCTCAAATGAGTTTATTGCCCACTTGATTTTGTCCTGGTTCATCAATTCTTAGTATCCAGTCCAATTGTCTGCCATGTGTCTAGTGGCATCAGTTTAGTTTGAGACTCGGGAAAGTGCACCCTAAAAAGTTCTTTCACTATTCTGAATATATTAATCCGACTATTATCTGAGGGTCTTTAGAGAGAACTTTATAGAGCCTGGACATTTCTACAGTCTCTTCTATCTCCTCGCAATGCATTCTCCTTTATTCTCTTTTTACCCTTCTCAGTTCCCTATTATATTCAGTCAGAGCTTTGCAATAGTCGCCCCACTCATCTGATCTTACCAAGAAATTAAATTTTCTCTTTTACTTGATTTCTCTCCTTTGATTTGCAAGGTTGTCATTCCACCAGGGTACCTTCCTGATAGAATTCCTTATTATCTCCAGATCTTCGAAAGCTGACATGATAAAGTCATGAAATTGCTCGGCAGCCATGTCTAGGTCCAAGGTCTGCTTGATATGCTTCCCAGTTTGCTTTAATTTGGATAAGTTTGCATAAGTTTCTTTGATAAGCTCATTGTCTGTTTTAGTAGTTATGTCTAAATCATAACAATCTGCAGTAATGGATCACCTCTTTCGCTGGTGTTTGTACTACCCAGGTCAGATGCGCATTCGAATCACAGTCAATGATTAAAAGTAGTTCATGTTTTGTACAATCCCTTCCAATTTTCCAACTCCCTTGATGATGATTTTTTTTCACATTGTAGGCCTATTTGTAAGTAATTACTGTATTGATGTTTTCTGAGAAATGTCACGTTTTACCCATATACTTGGTGTAAAAATAAAGTTGTGTTTTTTTTTGTTATTTTGCAACACCTTGTGGAATTTATTAGAATTAAACGCTATATCTTATTAATATTGCAAGATAGCTTCATATTTTCTCAACATTTTCGTAAAAAAATCATCTAAATATCTCTATTATTAAAAAAGAGAAGCACATTCAAAGCATAACATGTTTTTCTACAAAAAAGCTTTCTTCTGCAAAATAAGATGAAAAACATAACTTCATTTTTACACCCTGTATATGGGTCAAACGTTGACATTTCTCAGAAAACATTAATACAGTAATTCCATAAAAATAGACCTATAATATGAGAAAAAAATCATTGAAATCCAATCAATGGTTCAGAATAAAAATAGCTTCAAACTTATGGTACATTTAAGATAGCGTATTGTTCCATCTTCCTATTTCCTTGGGATTACCATCTCTGGATTACTTTTACAGTTCAATTATCTGGCATTATTTTTAAGTGACCATGTCAGATTAGTCTTTGTGACTTTGCAACTCAGTGCTCTGCATTAATTCATCCAGCTCACAGTTCATTTTTATTCTCCACAAACCATCGCTACAATGTGTTGGTCCAAATATCTTTCTTAATATTTTGCACTCAAATAATCTTAATTGATTTTCATCAGTGCTTGAAAGGGTCGTTTCACATCCATATGTGACCACTGGTCTAATTACTGTTTTGTTTTGTAGATTCTAAGCTTAGACTCATGATTCAGTAACTTACTTTTATTACTAGACATTAAGTCTTTGTATGCATAAAAGTACTGATTACCTCTAAGAATCCATGCTTGTATTTCTTGACTGACATTCTTGCTGTCATTTATTATTGAACCTAGGTAGGGAAAGGTGGAGGCATATTTATAAGTATGGTTGTCTACCTGCAGATTCTCATGTTCATTCGACTTTGTACACTATATAATATTTTGTTTTTCTTTTATTTATATTTAGACCAAATGCAGTGGCTTTCTGTTTCATATCTATAGCTTTTTCGCTTAATACTATTGCGACTTATGGCAATATAATCAGCATATACACATATTTGAGTGGATCTTGTATTAATACAGCTGTTCATATCTAGTTTTCTGATAATAGCTTCAAAATTCAGATTAAAAAGTGTTGTTGACAATGCATCGCCTTGCCTAACTCCATTTTCAACATCAAATGCCTCTGTCATATCTCTTTCTATTCTCACCATGGTTTAAGAATCCTCCAAAGTCATTTGTATAAGTTTAACTAACTTTTTCAGTATTCCTAACATGGATAGTTGTTCTAATTACCTGAAAGCCAGAGATATAGTCACTGCAATATAAAATTAAACACCTGTGGTGGCAGGACATTTAGCCACAGCAAATGAAAGTTACCCTACTCGACATATTTTATTAACCAAACCTGAGGGAACTAGAGGAATCAGCTTGGAAAGGTCAGCATCCTTTATTGGGACATTTATTTTTTTTTAAAGAAAAATTTAAAACGGAAAATCCCAGTGATTGGCTGGATACTATAATTTTAAAAAACTTACTGTAAAGTAAAAACTTTTTCAGTAAAATGGTATAAAATTTATTATATTTATTTTTAATAAATTTTATACCATTTTACTTAACAAGTTTTTACTCCATAGTACGATTTTTTAAAGACTTCTCCCAAAATAATAATATTTTGGCATGAAGGCAGTCTTGAATACAGTCTTGTATATGTGTCACCAATAGTGGCTAGAAAATATATTATATGCACCTTTGTAAACTGGATTTAGTATAATGATCTACTTCTCGATTTTGTAACAGTTAGCCACAATGATCTCAAATTTTATTAGACAACTATTTAAAGGATGACTATTGTTATGAGTTCGTGTTGTATTATATACTCAAGTAATGGAATAAAACATTATGCAAAGTATACATAAAAGTGTAAATAAATCATTCTGTGAGTTTATTTATTGAACATGAATAATATACTAGGAATATAATAGTATAAACTTACAACATACAATAGAACATAAAAGAGAAGGTATTCAGTATTGAAAAATAGTTGTTATTTTAATTAATTTACCTGGTATTTACACAAAAATGTTTTGGTTTATTTCCTATTATAGGAATGATTACAATGAGCAAAGATCCTGGGGATCTACTGCATATTCACTTACCTTCTTTTGTTTTTTGTTTTTCTTTAAGACAGGTAAATTTATTTCCATCTTGTTCTATTTCAGTCTTTATTGGAAATTCCTTCAAACCTAAACAATCAAAAGTATAATCTGTATTTTCTAAATTGGATTCTTCCTTAATTTCATATTTAAAGCTATCCAAAAGAGCATTATCCAACTCATTATTCTCTATTTTTACTTCACATGTCTCCTCACCGATTTCTTGTTTTATTACTTCCATTTAGGTAAACTTGATTTTCTGTATGTAATTCAATAATAATTTTACCATTACAGCTTAATCTAACCTAGAAGCAGATTACTATTGTGGTCTATTTGAGGGAAGCAAAGTAATCAATGCACTCTTGGCTACTTTAACATTGTGTAGTAAGACGGAACGATGTCTGCGGAGATGAAATTTATATCAATGCATTCTGCTTCACTTACTGATGATTGTACAATGATTTTTATTCTCTGGAAAACGGTCTTTTTTAAGTAATTTCCATTTAAAATATGTCTTATTTTTAAAAGGCACCGCCATTATCCACCATCATTTATCATAATAAAAATAAAACAAGAACAGAACAAGAAGAAATGACAGGAATGACAAATGACAACTGTTTCTTATTTCTTATGGTCAAGAACACAGATCACGTCAAGAAGGGTAATTGTAACCAGTGTTGCCATAATTATATAAAATGTGTTTTCGTATGAAAAATAAAAATTTTGATTTATTATTATATAACATTTTATTCTTACCTACTTTAACCAGAAAATTACTGCTTTTGTACAAGAGTTAGGTTAGATTTGGTTAGGTTTGGTTACGTAAGGTTAGGTTCAGTATTATTGGATTACATTTTTAATTATAAAATGTAAAGAAAAATATGAATCTTTTCAAATAAAAATTGTGAGCTTCCCAGTCTGGTTTTAAGTTATGTTGGGTTATATTGGTTATGTTGTTTTGGTTATGGTTATGTTGGTTTACATTTTTTAATTGTAAAACATCGAGGAAAATATTAAATTATAAGTAATAAATATTGTGGGATTCCCAGAGCAACTTATGTACATATTATAATAGGTATACTTAAATAATTTAAATAAATCAATACTGTGGGATTCCCAGACAGAATTTAACCGTTGGTACAGAAACTAGAAATTTAATATGCTCTGTGAACGTATATTTGTGTAATGCGCAATGTCAAATCGAATATACCCGAAATAAATTGAAATTTCCGTACGGCTGCGATGCCGTGTAGACGATAAAAGACAATTTCATATGAAAATACATAAAGATAACTAAGTGTACTATAGATTTGCAACATTTCTGCAAACATCTAAATTTAGCAATTTGTGTTTGAGATATTGGTGTGGAATAGAATTTTCAACAACCCGTTTCTTGTTTCATTGTTTGTTCGTCACCAAAGAAAGCTGTAACAGATGCGAGACTCGAAATATCAAATCATACATATCGTCCTTTCAATTAGCAATACTCGTAGCTTCATTTCAAATATGACTTTGTTGTACCAAATTGTAGTAAAATTATTCTCCTTTAGCCTAGAAACCCTCGTATAGCAGGCGATTATGTTAAACTTTTTAAAACTCTTATTATAGAAAACCTCTTGACTCCACTATCTATTAATTTGAATTGGCATGGCAACACTGGAAGTGGTGTATGTAGGTGGCGCTGACGTCACGGTTGGGTACATCGAGTTGTTGTTATACTGTGGATTGGTATTAAAACATAACCAAACATAACCTTATTTTATTTTGGTATTTATTTACATTTTTTGGTTCTCGTTTCCTAGTTGTTATGCAGTTTTATGAGTGATTTAAGTTTTCATAAGTTATTTAGAACATTTTAATTGTTTCGACACTTGTACTCGTAACTCCATCAAATCAGTTTTCATTTCATTGTAATGTCAACACGTGGTTGTGCGTTTTTATTGTCAGTTATTTTTATTTACTAAATTAAAACAGCTCCCAAGGTTCTTTATCACATAGTTCTTATTAAGTAAGTATCAAACTATAATTTCATAGTATTAAGGATTGCCACTTAGATTTCTCATCCCTGTGCCATCCTGGCATCCAAAATCTATGGCATTTGAAAAAATTAAATCTATCCTACTTACCGATTTAAAACTTTGTGTATAAAAGCCGTACTGTGTCAATGTATTATTTACCCAAGTTATAAATGCCATACAAAAAAACTTACCCCCTTGAGTAGTAAGTTTATTTTACCTGTGACTCACATGTATGGATAAGAATTGAGGGCATAAATTCTAAAGTTGTTATTACTAATAGTTATTGTAGTACTTGTTTTATATGCGATTCATGCTAGGACAAATGACCCATTAAAAATCTCCCATGAGCTATAAGTATTTTCACCATGATTTCTTCAAATGTTACATGTGTAAATAATAACAAAGCTATGCTTCCCCTCCTGGGTTACATCCCGTTTTTTGTTTTTTTAATCCATTATAATGAAATATACCTAATAATAATCAAAATGAAGTAATTTAACATGAATACATGATAATAATAATACATGAAAATGTAAATGGTGAATAAATTATAATATATTATACTATATTTAACAAATTTTGAAAATTACTAAAATTAATAAACAAACTCACAAGATCCCTAGCTATGTTTAAATAAGATATTAGTTACAAAATTTGATTAAGTGGTCTATAGTAATACCGAAAGGTTTTTTTCCATTAATTCCAACTGTCTTCATATTAGTGGGTAGCTTTTATATAAGATCAGGTCATTTGAGTATATGCTTCTATGTGCATGAGAAGTTCACTTTCTTCCTGTATGAAAAGTACCCCTTTGCCTAGTATGGTAGTCATGTACATCTTCAGACACTGTTAAGGCAATATTTGTAAGTACTTGGGAAAGCTTACATTTATGAATAAATACACAAACCTGTATAATAAACATTGAATCAATATTGAATATTCTTCTTGAACAGTCCAGATCTTCTGTTGGATGAAGGCATGGCAGTTGAAAATTTTTTGGTAGTTTTTTAGTATTTAGTAGCCCTCTTCTGTAAAACTCTAAGAGGATGAAGCTGATTGTGATTCATATTGCCCCATATGATGGTTCAATGAGACAGATGTGAGTTTATTAGAGGATAATACACCATTTTACAATGAGGGAGACTTGTAAATTTAGCAATTCTTCCTAGCATGCCCACTGTTGGAGCTATTTTATGACAGATCTGAAATATATGTTGTTCCCAAGTAAGTTGTTTATCTATATTCAGTCCAAGATACTTGATTATTTCCTTTTTATTAAATTTGAATTTTCCAAATGTCAACTGCCTCTCCCTATGTGCATTTACATTTGAAATTATCATATAACTGCACTTATTCATATCAAGTGAGAGTTTGTGATTTTTAAGCCACTCATCTATTTCTATTAACTCCTTTCTTACATCAGTTTCTAATTTTCTGGGAAGAATTATACAATTTGGTTATTTACACATGATTCCAAGATCTTTGACATAGCTGTTAAAAGAGATATTGGCCGATAACTTTCAGGTTGCTTTGAGTCCCTTCCTTTATACAATGTTACCACTATTGGCATTTTCAAAGAGTTTGGGATCAATCCAGTGTTAAGAGTGAGGTTAATTTAGTTATAATCAATAGCAGCTCCCCTGCAAACTAGTTAATAATATTCACACAATCACAGTCTGGAGATTTTCCTTTTTTTAGTTTTCTTATGATCTCTCTAATATGGTTTTCTGACACTTGTTGCCATTTAAGTATGTGTTTTTCTGGCTCTCTATTTACTGCAGGTTTTGTATGTAATATATGTATATATGTAATATATTGAACAAAATTTATAAATATTTAAAACAGCCTTTCTTTTATTGTTATTTTTTACATTTGGAGTAATTTTACTTGTTTTATCTTATTACTGTAACGAACCAGCTTAAGGCAGTTTAATATTAATATGCAATATTTTACATATTTTAATGTCAGTTTTTATTTGTGAAATCTTATTTCTGTAAGTGCTTTTAACCCTTAACTGGTGAGGTCCATAATATGTTGCGTACTTGGTGACGTGGTGAACCCATTTTTAAAATAATGTTTATCAGATTATTTTTTTATAAATTGAATAATTGATTACATATTGTGTATTTACATATTACTTTAAACTACAAATACAAAAATATTACATTTTAAAGAGCTAACTTGATTATTACATGATTATTTAACACATTCTGAATAAAACCCTTTATTTTGACAAACATATACTTTATTACTAACGAAAACAAATTTGTTGAAAATTTTAACAGCTTAACTTCAAAAATTAAAAAATGAAAGTATATTCGTATAAAAAAGTTAAAAACAATTATAAAAAATAATATTTATTAAGAAATGACACTTGATTTATTGAACCAAATTTATTGTTCACAACAATCCTTACATATTTTTTCTGTACATTCCGCACATATTGACGTATTACAAAATTTACAAGAGAATATAGTTTTCTTGTCTTTGGACCTGGGACACTTTCCACAGCGTTTTCTTTTGTTTAAAATGTTTTCATTCATAGCAATGGACAACGGAATTTGCAAGATTTTTCCTATGGAAATTCGGAGTTCTCGTGACACCCGTATGTTCTCGATTCTTCTAAAAAGTTTAGGTTTTACGAGGGAAAATGCAAGATCTTTGATAAACTGAAATCTAGATTTGTTTTCAGTATTTTTTGTGCATGTATATAAAACATATGAATTCACCGAAGAACTGTTCAGGAGCTGCAAAAAAATCGCCATTGGCCACCTTCGAGTTCGTCTGCTTATCGAAAAAGTAGCACATTTTTGGTCCAGACTGTCAACCCCACCTTTAGTGGAGTTATAAAAGGACAATATTTCTTCTTTTCCAGTGTCAGCATCAGTAGCCATGTTTCTATGCATGAAAGAAATCATTATAACTGCCTTTTTCTTTTTTGGAACATAAGACAAAAGTGTTTTATTAGATGTAAATCCATATAAGGATGAGTTTTCAGCTCTACGGCAAGAATTCAATAGGTATCTCCCTTTTATTCTTTTTTAGCGTTCCAACGTAAGTTAACTTTTTCTATAATAATTTATCAACAACTTAAATGGAGCTGAACCAGTTATCTGCAGTTATATTTCGATTAGAACCATAGATCGGTTTACATAGGTAACTGCAAAACAGCTTGAGTTGGAACTGATAATTTCTTTTCATCTATTGTTAGTTCTTGACCATCACTACCGCTTCCCGAATAAATATACGCGTTGAATAGATATGATGTACAAGCGTCACACAAGGCAATAATTTTGAAGCCATATTTATTAGACTTATTGGGCATGTATACTTTAAATCTACATCTGCCTCGAAAGCCAATAAGCATTTCGTCAATACAAGCCAAATCATTAGTTTTCTTTAGAGTTTTCAACAATTCTACTGAAAATCCATGATATTGCTGCTGTCTTATCTGTCTTCTCTCTTTCTTTTTGACTATCAGCACAGTTGAATCCTAAACATGTCAACAAAACTTGAACCCATTTTTGTGCAATTGTACACCGAAGAATGTCCCTCCCAGTTCCGTCTGTGGCATAAAGACTATCAAGGTCTTCGTGGTTCAATTTAAAAATAGATGAAAAAAACAAAATGTCAAAGAACGCTTTTAGTTCTACCATGTCAACATCAACTAATTCAGTTTTTTGTTGGTCCTTGTATTTTATTCCTGCAAGTGCCAGTTTTTCATTTGTCCTTCTCATTATTTCAAAGAGAACATCATCTGTAAAGATACACTGCTAAAGAGGTAGTGGTGTTGGATTTTCTAAAACCCTCGCACTACCTTTGAGACTAGCAAGTTGCCTGACTAGATTTGCAGCAGGAGTTTTTGTATGAGTTCTCTGAGCAGGTTCCCTTGTCCATTTGTATCTGTTCCTCCGATAAAAGGCTCTTCTTTCATTAGTTACTTGTTCTGCTTCACTACTCTCAGAAGAAGTCTGTTCCATCACTGTTATATCCTCATTATTACTTCCTTCGCTTTGCTCTGTGTCGGAATTAGAGTCGTATAATTCTGCTACATTATTTGTTTTCTCTTCTGTATCGCTAAATCACTTCATAACAGTCTCCTCAAAGTTGGGATCGTTGTAGGTACTTTTTTTGACGACTCACTAGCCATTTTCTACAAAAACAGTAATTATATAATTATCTACAAAATAAAAAAATTACACTTACGGTGATGTGGTGCCTTCACGTACCCCAGCAAATATTTAACACGAAATAAAAGTAAAATAATAATTCACAAGACGCTCTTCTTGCAACAGTTCTCATAAAACTGCTTGAACGAAGTATTCTTAAACGCGTCTGGCGATAGATAACCGTAACCTTGAGATATCACTAATATTTGGTAGAGGTGGGGTCGTGAATGGCACCACCTCACCAGTTCAGGGTTAAATCTATTTGTACCTATGTCATTTGTTTGTAATGTTAAAATTGTTTTACAGTTTACTCCTAAGGAAGCTATTAAATAAATAGCGAAATATTGAGTTCTTGGAAAAAACAAAGAGTTTTATTACAGACCACTACCTGATAATTCCTACGTATTTATAAATTGATTTTTGGGTCGAAATAATCACTTTTAATATACAATATCGCTATCGCTTTCATGTATAACTTTACCATTGAGATATGTTTTAACACTGGTTTCAGTAATTAAATTACTTAGGCAAAAACTTAATGTTTTGGCTCTAATATTAATTTATAAGCTCTTCAGTTTCATTGCACTAAGATCTTAAGTCATTGTTTTTCTCTTATGGGCATATCTAGTACTTGTCCTAGATTGGATTTATATCTGAAAGTATCATATAAGATTAAGTTGTTTTAGAATGATGATCACTTGATTTGATAAAGTTAATTTTATTTTATTTCTTGTTCTATTGATTCCCAACTTAATTGTTTTTTATTGGTTTTAGTTATGGGAAGAACATTACGACAAAGATTAAAAAAGCAAAGCGCAAAAGTAGATGCACACTACAACAACACAATAGTTAATCTTCAAAAATGGATGTCTACAAAAGGTTGGAAAAACAAAACAAAATTAAGAATAAAAGCGTTTCCACAGACAGGTAGGGGAATAAGTTCTGGAACAAAAATAGCCTCGGATGGAGTATTGATTTCTATTCCATTGGATGCAATGATTACTTATGATACATTGGCATCTGAGATACTAATTAACGAAAAATTAACAATACATGAATACCTGGCGCTGTTTTTGGCTATCGAAACAAATAAGGGAAGTGATTCAAAATGGTTCCACTATATTAAAAGTTTACCAGAAGATACTCCTTCACTGCCTTGGTTGGCGATGTCTGATGAAATTCAACTATTTCCAGTGGATTTTCAAACAGATATTGATAAGAATATTACAATGTTTAATACTTTTTGCTGTAGAGTACAAAATATAAGATTTAATGAATGCAGTTGTATCATCCTTGAAACAAGTTTGTTAAAATGGGCATTCATTATGGTTAATACAAGAGCAGTTCATGTTGATCCCAATGTAATATCTAACAACTGTTTAAATTTTTTGCTAGATGAACCTTCTATGGCTTTGTGCCCATTTCTTGATATGTTTAATCACCACTATTTAGCAAAAACTGAAGCTAATATTAGATCTGATGTGAATTGCCAAACATATGAACTGAGAACATCTGCTGAACATAAAAGACATGACCAAATATTTATTTCGTATGGTTCCCATGATAATTTTAAATTACTTTCAGAATATGGATTTTTTATTCCAAAAAATCAGTATGACGTGGTGAAGTTCTCTTTAAGAGAAGTCATAGATATACTAAAGTTTCACCTAGATGAAAGGAAGTACAAATTTATTAAAAATCATAATCTTCAAGAAAATCTCTACATCGGATATGATGGAGTATCATTTAACCTTAAGGCAGTGTTTTTTGTTGGTTCTATTTTCAACTATAACAACCTAAATTCGATAGTTTTTAGCGATAGTTATCCAGAACAGTTTTTAAACGAAAGTGTGCCTCTATTTGTAGGAATATTAATAGATTTTACATTTGAAACATTCAGTTATGATTTCAATAGATTAAAAGATGCTGAAATATTTAGTGATAGCGCCAAAATGGTGAAGGAGTTTTTACATTATAGGCTCAGCTTTTTGGATGACTTAAGAAAAATATATGTGGAAACATGAGGCTGACAAAATGTTCAGGTGACAAATGGGATAATAGACAAGTTTGAAAACAAAAAGTTTATTAATATTCAATAAAAATAATGAGAAAAGGAGCTGAAATTTATTAAAAGAAGGTAAGCAAACATATTTTTGGCAATGTTATAAAAAATTATGTTTTTTATAAAGTACAAACTACTTTTGTTTTGTTTGGTTTGATTTACTTTACTATCACCTAACTTGAAATCTAAAATCTATTTTGAAGCGTTTTGTCTTTTAATACCTGATTGTAATATTTTTTATTTTAGAAGATAGAGCCACTTTTTATAACTCTTGACACCTATTTAATTGACTTAGACTTTTTTTATGTTGCTTTAATGCAGGTTGTGATAGACAAATGAAATTTGGTGGTTTTTAAAAGTACTAGAGAATCTGAGCCTATCCGGTCCAAGTTAACACATTATAATTTGTTCGAAATAGTCCAACCTTCAGAAGAATTACCGGATTTTTCCAATCGTTACAAACTATAGTAGAAACCCTCAATTCAGAAGAGTGATTTCATAGTTTAAACGCCGAATATCCTCAAATTTAAATGTACACAGCGGCCCTCGAAAACTGCCTGTTTTCTCGATTGCAATTTGCGTTTCTCATAAGAAATTACAGAATATATAAAGTAGTATATTTATTTGTGCTTGTCTATAGTAGACTTGACCAGAAGTTGTGGTACAGTGTAGCCAATTCTTGTTCACAAGTAGTAATTATGGTCATACAAAACCTGTATTCTTCCACGCAGCGATTATTACCGTCATAAAAAATACAAAAAACATGATTTTTTCAATAGTAAAAATTAAGCACAAAATTGTAATGAAATAAATTTGTTACATATTTAAATTTATAAAATAAAAATCGATATTTTAAAACATTATTTTTCAATCGTTTGGCAATGTTGGAATTAGCGAGGAAATTCCGTTTTACAATTCAGACCCAGACATGCCATAAAACTAGTTTTTATTATTTTTTCGCCGGAGGAATGGTTCTTTTACATGGCGTTTCTATGGGTAGTGTATTTTGTGAGTATATTTTATGTGATAAGTATGTAAAATGTTGTAAATTGTTGTCAATACTGTTTTAACAATACTGTATTGTAGTATTTATAAAACGTGTTATTGATAATAAGAGTGTTATAGTTTGTCGTTTTATAGTAAATTTTTAGTTATATTCTTATACAGAATTGTTGAAATTATTGTATATATAGTATATACACAGATTATTGAAATACAATGGACGAAAAACCGAGTTGTTCCAAGAGAAGACAGCAAAATTCTGATGTTGATTCCAAAAATGAAAAGCCGCAAAAGAGACGGAAAATGTTAACGTCCGAAGAGAAGGTAATGATACGAAACGTTTATGAAGGAATTGTCGGCATAAAAATGGCATTAAATGTTAGCCAAGCGGTCGACATTTGTAGCAGTTAACAAAAGTATCCGTTAGCTGTATTTATCGTGTACTTAAAAATACATCGGAAAATAAATAGCAACAAAAAAGGTAAAACTAGAGGTAGGAAAAGCATTGTTTTCGATGACGAGACAAGGAATATTATACGTCGAAAATTGATTCATTTTATTTTCGGAGTGAAATTCCAACACTGAAAAAAATTTCTCAAGAGCTCAAAACGATGACTCTTTACCCAAGATATCTCATAGGGTCTTAATCAGAACCATGCGCGAAATGAACTTTCGATATGTAAAACGAAACAGAAAAAGTATGCTATTAGAAAAAATGAAATTATTCTGTGGAGAAGAAAATATTTAGAAGAAATACGAAAAATTCGCAGCACTGGATGCAAAATATATTATTTGATGAAACCTGGATTAACGAAGGTCATACATTTGAAAAGTTTGCAAGATTTAAATGTCAAAAGTAAACGCGAAGCATTTATAGAAGGCTGGTCTACAGGATTAAAAGCTCCATCAGGAAAGGGACGGCGTTTAATCATCACCCATATAGGAAGTGATACAGGGTTCTTTGCTGATAGTTTGCTTCAATTTGAGTCGAAAAAAACAGGTGATTATCATAAAGAAATGACTTCCGAAGTATTTGAGCGCTGGTTTAAGAGAATCTTACCAAAATTGGAATCTGGGTCTGTGGTTGTTATGGACAATGCGCCATATCATAGCCGCAGACTAGAACAATTACCGACGACGGCATGGCGGAAAGGGGAGAATTCAAGAATGGCTTACAGAAAAGGGGATTGCATACGAAGAATCAATGCTCAAAATTCAACTACTTGACATTGCACGGTTAAGGAAAAGTGAATATCTTAAATATATTGTGGATGAAACTGCAAAAGATTATGGTGTCAAAGTTCTACGTCTACCACCTTATCATTGCGAACTTAATCCCACTGAACTTATCTGGGCGCAAGTGAAAGGAAAAGTAGCACGCAATAACAAAACGCTCACATTAAACGAAGTTAAGGAACTTTTGATTCAAGCAATCCTCCATGTAACTCCAGAGAAATGGGCTAAATGTATAGGCCACATAATTAAAGAAGAATATCGTATGTGGGAACTTGACACTCATGTCAAAGTTTTACAGAGCCAATTATAATTACACCAGGTGAAGATAATCACAGCGATAGCAGCACTGCATCTTCAGATTTAGACAGCGAATAATATTTTCTAATAGTTTAGTAGGCATCAGCATAAAAAAAACCAAAAAGCAAAAAAAAAACGAGAAGAACATAGTAAGTGTGTATAGTGTTTGTGTTTAAATAGAATAGTTACAATGTTTTGTTACATCCAAAATTATTTTTATTTTGTTTTTATAGAATTTTATTTTATTTATAGGATTTTATTTTGTTTTGTTTTATACTGTTTAAGTGTTTTGTTTATTTTATTTAATGGGACAATATGCCTCTTGGCGAACACCCATTTAAAAAAAAGTGACGCGCCACAAGACATACTCTCGGGTGGTGTGGAAACTGTCTTAAAATTTGTTTTAAAAAAAATTTCATTGTGTAACTCTTTAAGAACGGGTCACGTCAAAAGACGTTTAGCGTAACTTCCGCGACAGCCTGGTGGCATCAGTAAGCTTTCTGCAAACTTACTTGTTTTTTATAGCTTTTTGTTTGTGCCATTCTGTATTTTTAGGAGACTGTATGGAATAAGCACAAAATATTTATTTAGGGGTTTATTTACTGATTTTTCGATCTCTATATAAAGACATCGTTTTCAAATATACAAGTGATAGTATATTTATTTTTCTATGGCTTTTTGCTTGCCGTTCTGTATATTTAGAAATAATGTTGGGAATAAGTAACAATATATTTAATTGAAATGTTTAATTTACTGACGTTTCGATCTCTATATAAAGAGATCGTTTTCAAATATACAAATGATAGCAATATTTATTTTTCTGTGGCTTTTTGCTTGTGGCATTCCGTATTTTTAGGGAGAATGTTGGAAATAAGCTACAATACATCTATTTACATGTTTATTTTACTGACGTTTCGATCTCTAGTACAGAGACCGTTTTTAAAGTTAAGAAAAAAAAGAAAATAATATAAGAATATATAATAATAAACAAATAAAATAAATATAACTATAATTTATATCTTTGAAAACGGTCTTTGGATATAGAGATGGAAACTTCAGTAAAAACTTGCAGATAAATATATTGTGGCCTATTTGGAACAATAATATTTAAACAATATAATATAATTAACGTTGAAATAAAAGTGAGTGTACGCACTGGATTTTCATACGTCTTTCCCCACTTCTACGCCTTCAAACGATGACTCACTCTCCCAAATAGTGAAATTAGAGTTTACACAGAATTCGACAACATGCCATCCTCCTCCTAGCAGCGCCTATTCACTAATAATAACATTCAACCCCGAGTCTGTCACAGCGGTATCCGTACATACCACCGTTGACTTCACATTATCCGCTAATCCTTATCAACAACTAAAATAACCATTCAATCAAAATCAGGCCATATTGTAAACCTTACAATTTTCTTGGCTAATAATAAAAGCATAGACTTAACATGTCTTGTTACATACTTGATAGTATAACTACCCCACTACCGCAGACGCACATACCCCTAGAAGTGCTCGGAATATCACACAACATTTCCCTAGCCGAAAATGAGTTCTTCTTAACTTCAATTATTGACATTTTTATAGGCGCTGACAAATACTATGAACTCATTACCGATGGCATCGTAAGATAAGGAAAAATCGCCCTGTACTTCAAAACATATTTTTTGGTTGGATTGTCTTAGGTAGTGTACCTCATAATCATCCACAAAATAAAAGAGTATCCTTATTTACTCAAACTTCTAATCTTATCTCCGAAAACAGTTCTTCGCTTTACTGACACTTCCCAAATTCTGGAAAATGAAGAAAATACCCACTAAAAAACTTCTCACCCCGACTGAAGAAATTGCTGAACTTGACTTCAAGAAAAACTTTAAAATTTTAAAGAACAGACGATTCCAACGCAATCTCTCTTTAAATGCCCCTCAGAGCATACCAAACTATTTTTGGTATTCTCTAACCTATTTGCTAATGCTATTTTCTAACCAATTATCTTGCGTAAAAATCTGTTCAAAAGCTTAAATTGTTTGGAAACATTCTGTATTTTTTTATAAATTATTATTCTAATATACTTCTTTGTTTAGATTGATTTGATGATATATTTTCTGAGTTATTTAACTCCATCGATGAGTTGGAACATCCCTCGGGAGCTTAAAAAACATTAAAAGGATATGGACACGATTTTTAGTACTTTTAGGAAATAGTTATTTTGTATATATTAGTATAAGATTAGTAATAATTTGTAGTTAGTTTCAAAAATAAATTTATCTTTCTACGTCTCTATTTTATTTATTAATTAAGTAGGAATAATGTAAATTGGTTTCAATAGTTAAAATCATATTGTAGTTAACTATTTTAAATGGAAAATAAGTCACTATTTCATTTAAAATAGTTAACTATATTAAGATGCCACAAGAAATAATTTCAAACATTATTAAAATCATATCGTAGTTAACTGTTTAAATGGAAAATAAGTCAGAATTTCATTTAAAATAGTTAACTATATTAAGACTAGCGGAGGACCAACTCGACATCGAGTTTTTTAAATGAAATTTTTGATATATATATATATATATATATATATATATTCAACTCTACGTTGAATTCTCTATTGATTTGACTAATAAAAACGAAACCGGAAGTCGACCTTAAAACCGGAATGCAATTTTTAGTTCATCAAATGTCGACATGGATATCATTTAGCAGTTAATTTTGCATGCTCATCACGAATCCGGTGTCAGATTTGCTCTATCTTGACGTTTTATGCGCGTTTCGGGTCACTTCCGGTGTCGGATCGCAACCGGAAGTACATATTTAGATTCGTCTCGACGAGACCTTTCGATCCATATATACATTGTGGGGTCTAAAACTTAAAGTAAATTTTAACTTCCGTTCATCTCAAAACCGGAAGTGAATTTTTGTACCAAAAGTATATCTTGACAATCGCATACGTAATACTAATAATATTTAATAAAAATATTTTAATTATCTAATATGGTTTTTGAGTAAAGTGGTGGACAAGAAAAGGGCTTAGCGTTTTAGTATATAAGATGTCGCAAGAAAATAGTTTCAAAACATTATTAAAATCATATTGATTGAATAAATCATATATGTTTAGAAGAAACTCTGCTGAAGCGTGAATAGTTGTGATAATTATATTACCAAACTTGTTTCATTCAGAGACAAATACATATAGCATTTGAGATACGCATAAATCAATCTCAGTTTATACAGGGTGGAGAGGGAAAAGAAAAAAAGAAACAATATGTATCACCGATTTTAATAATTTTCTTGTAACGTGTAAGTAATTATAATTAATTTAAGGTACAATTTGTATAGATTATTTTCAGACTATAAAATTATTACAAGAATCAATATGTACTATCGATTTTAATAATTTTCCTGTAACGTGTAATAATTACTTTAATAAAATAATGGTGAATATATTATTTTATGGAATATTTTATTTTTTTATGGATTATTTTAAGGTGTTGGTGGTATAGGATTACGTCAAAAATCGGAATAACTTTTCTAACCGGAATAACTAAAGGAAAAAGGTTAACGGTTAAAGGTTAATGTTCAGGTTCAGATCAAATAACCGGTTTCTCTCACCACAATTTGCACCAGGATTGGTATAGATCCATGGTACAATGAATACACAAGGTATGATACATAATATTCCAAAATCGGTTCGCTTTCGAGCATGACGTAGTCAAGAACGCTTATTCCAGCAACATTTGAATGTAGTTGTATAGGAAAGACTTTTAATTTTAAGTTTTTTTTTATATAATTTGGCTAATTTAATTATAGTAATTATAAAGAGATGATAAAATTATGTTATTATAATATTTAAGCATAAATAAAATTTTGAAGTTAATTTAAGTTTATTGATTTTTGGTACATTTATTTTGTTAACAAAGATATCCTTTATAAAACTAGTTTTAATTATCTTTTATTACACGTAGGTACAGGTTAATTAAATATACTTCAGAGTTCGATATTTCAGATATTCAACACAAAATCAAAATAAATAATGATAAAGTCAACTTTATTTATATCGAATGAGCTAGCTGGCATGAGTGTAGTGAGGTCACACAATATTGCATATTTTAAATGACATCTTTTGTAATATTCACACATAAAATTATCTTGGTATTGTTTATAATAATGATAACAGTATATATTTTAATAATGATAATATGATTTAACAAAGAAAAATATGTTATTTTGGAAGATAAGATGCTAAATTGATTTCCTCCGAAACAGTTCTTATTGCAAATTGCATAGCAGGCTGAGGCTAATTTCTTACTTAACAAATCGATATGAAAAAACCATTTAAGGTTTCATGACTAATAATTAATAAAAATAAAGATTTAGACTTACGTCGTTGACCTAGAAGTAGTAAGAAGCTGCTCAACATACTTTTTGGACTCTCTGTGTTCGGCTCTTTGTACGCGTTTCTTTTGGTTGGTTAAAAGGGTAGCCGATTTTGATTTAGGCAAATAAAGACTAGGTACTGCCTCAGGTTTGAGTTTTAGACCCTTTTTAGAAACGTAATTTAAAAGTTCCTGTTGTAGATTTCTTTGGTAATCTTCAGTTTTAAAATGTGTATAACAAATTCTTGCAGTATTACAATTAAAATTATCCTATCTACAACAAGATATAATCCACAGTTTTCTGGTCACGCTATCTTTAGGAAATGTATGAAACCTAAAGATTTTATCTTCATTGTCACTATTGCAACAAGCAATTGCACAGCGTACTTTGAAAAAGGTACAAAACCAGATATACAATGGCAAATAAAAACTTTCAGTTTTACAAAAAAATACTATACAGTATAAATAAATAGTAACTAAACACCATTTGTATAAAGACACATATATAAGCATATATCTAAATTATTTTTCTATTATAAAATAGATGACTCAGTCAGTATTGAGATACTTTAAAATATATTTATTATCTCATTTTAACTTGCAATTTGCAATAGTCACCATTGATAACCGATATTATTGTTGAACTTTTGTTTTTATACAAGCTTTCTGTCTTGCCGGTGTAAAGTCGTCTGAAGTCGATATTTATTGTGTTTTGCGTTTGAACTAATTCGTGTCTTATTTTCATATTATTATATTGTTTGATAAGTAAATTTTGCATATAATAATCGGTAGGTTATAGTTATGTGTATATTTTTTATTTTACTAAATTTCATTATAACTCATCTAAAATACCATATTGAATTGTAAAACAGATTTTTCTCTATTGTACTCTATTTTGTTTTTATTTCAGTAAAACTGCTTGGAAGTGAGTGGCAGTGAATCAGAATAAGCAAATCTACTACTATTTACCTATTCACAGTATTTCCTCTGCAGAAAATTTTTAAATTTCAAGGGATTTGCATACAAAAAGAGTACTTATATTATTAGTATATGTATGAAAACAAAAATAAATATTTTGCCTGAATCTCTAGGAGAAGTAAAGGTTTTACGCTACTGAAAATATATTTTTTATTCAATTATATCCAAAACAAAACATTTAAAAAAAAAATTAGATCACTTTTTAACCATAATTTCAAAATTAATGTGTACGTTAATCTGTAATAATGGGTTCGAGGTGGTTCAGGCGATCTTAACTACGTCACACTCCTGGGCCAGCTGTCAAATGTCATGCGCAATATCATACCTATGGGCGCGCCTTACTGGTAATTTTTTACGGGCCCGTCTGGGATACGGTCGCCGGTTAAATTTTACCTATCAAATTTTTTAAGCCCTTACGAAGTGGATATTTGTATAAAGACACATATGTAAGCATATATCTAAATTATTTTTCTATTATAAAATAGATGACTCAGTCAGTATTGAGTTACTTTAAAATATATTTATTATCTCATAACTTGCAATTTGCAATAGTCACCATTGATAACCGATATTATTGTTGAACTTTTTTGTTTATACAAGCCTTCTGTCTTGCCGGTGTAAAGTCGTCTGAAGTCGATATTTATTGTGTTTTGCGTTTGAACTAATTTGTGTCGTATTTTCATATTATTATATTGTTTGATAAGTAAATTTTTCATATAATAATCGGTAGGTTATAGTAATGTGTATATTTTTTATTTTACTAAATTTCAGTATAACTCATCTAAAATACCATATTGAATTGTAAAACAGATTTTTCTTTATTGTAATTTATTTTGTTTTTATTTTAGTAAAACTGCTTGGAAGTGAGTGACAGTGAGTCAGAATAAGAAAATCTACTACTATTTACCTATTCACAGTATTTCTTCTGCAGAAAATTTTTAAATTTCAACGGATTTGCATACAAAAAGAGTGCTTATATTAAAAATGTATGAAAACAAAAATAAATATTTCGCCTGAATCCCTAGGAGAAGTAAAGGTTTGACGCTACTGAAAATATATTTTTTATTCAATTATAACCAAAACAAAACATTTAAAAAAAAATTAGATCATTTTTTGACCATAATTTCAAAATTAATGTGTACGTTAAGCTGTAATAATGGGTTCGAGGTGGTTCGAGCGGTCTTGACTACGTCACACTCCTGGGCCAGCTGTCAAATGTCATGCGCAATATCATACCTTGTGTATTCATTGTACCATGGTATAGATCTGCTTAAGTGACTCTTATCGCTAAAAAACGATTCGAAGGCTTGGAAAAGAAATTTCAATTAAATCACTCTATATTTCTTGAATACAAAAGTTTTATCGATGAATACATTACACTTAATCACGCACGATATATTCCACTCACACTATACAATAACTTATCCGAACACAAATATTTTTGCCCCATCATTTGTTATAAAGTGCAGTACTATCACTCGATTACGCTTTGTTTTTGATGCATTTTGTAAATCTTTCTCTGGAACCTCTTTAATGACAATATCGAGGGGTTCGAGCGAAAACCCGATAAATGACAAAATTATGAAATCCGGTATTTTTATTTCTTCTGTATTAAAAACACGTCTTGTATCACTGAAAAAATTTTTTAAATTGATATTAACATTTTTAAGCACAATAATTGATAAAAACCAAACATGGTAAAAACCGTTAACTCATATTTTTAAATAACACCAACCCGAAATATAACTTTACTAATAAAAATACTTTGAAGTAAACATATTTATAATATGAGAATCTGGTAGAATCATTTATCTTCTTTTCCTGTGTAAAGTTACTAATTTTATTAGAAATATTTCTGAGTTAAAAACAGATAATTAATTTTATCTGAAATTGAAATTCATAATAAATGTCTGAACTATAAAATCAGTTCTAGGAAAAATAAGCTAGAACAACTTAACTGCTTTCTTTTTAAAAGTAATTCACAAGTTAAGATTTTAAAAATATATAAATACATTTATCGGATATGAAGATTACAAAGCTGTTAATTTTAACAAAATATGTTCATGCGAAAATCCAATAAAGAATTTTATACTATGATACTTTATTAAATTTCAGCACATTTTTGTCGAAAACCCAGTAAATCAATTTTAGGTTACACGAAGTACAATGATTTACCTTTTTGGGTCGGTAGTTCTGATTAGTTCACTCATGTCTGGACATGATTACGGACGTTCCGTTCTCTAACAAAAGTATAGTTTGATTTAAGTTAACGATACTACTTCTTTATTTGGAGGTGATTATTCTGACGTGGATCCAAACTACTGCACAGAGTCATTTTTGGATTCTGAAGATATTGGTGTATCTGAAAATGATCTCGTAAACCAAAAAAAGTTCAACGTAAGAAAATTTTATACTCTGAGACGTCTACATCTTTAGTGACATTAATAATTGAAGGTATTTTAGAAACAGTACTGCGTAAGGTAACAAAGCCAAAAAGGTGGCGTAAAAGTAATCCCGCTGAATGGAAATTGAATATTGCGAAAAAAAGACGGTCAGAAGGGAGCACATATATAACGAAAAACAAAATTAGAGCTCCCAAGGTACCCCAGCAAGTCAATTGTGATAAATGTAAATTTAAGTGTACTGAAAAGTTTTCTGAAGATTACAGAAACAAACTCTGTAGAAATTACTGGAGTCTAGATTTTAAATATAGAAAAAATTTTATTTTGCACAATATAACTGTAAAACAAAATTAGACTTGTCCTTAAAACTTCCAAAAGAAAGGAACGAAAATTTAGCAAGAAATGTTTCTTTCCACTAGCTAACAACGAACGGATTCCAGTGTGCCAAAAGTTTTTTACAAAAACGCTGTGTATATCCCCAGATGTTATAATAAATGCTGTAGCTAACAGTGATTCTACTGGTTGCTATTCTAAAGAAGACAATCGCGGAAAACAGGAACCAGTTAACAAAACAAAGGCTGAAGATGTTCTATTTGTTAAAAGTCATATTGAATCCTTTCCGGTTATGGAATCTCATTATACTCGAAAGGATACCATTAGAAAATACTTTAGAGATCCCACTCTAAATATCAAAAAAATGTACCAGCTTTACTTAGATATCTGCATCGAAAATAATAGAGACCCTGTTGCTTTACGTAAATATCGATCTATTTTTTGTGAAGAGTATAATCTAAGTTTTTTCACGCCCAAAAAGGACCAGTGTCTTATCTGTGCCAAATATGCTAAGACTGATCTAGAGCAGAGAAAAAAAAACTTGAAATAATCTACGAAGAACATAGAAAAAGAAACGAAATTTGTCAGGTTGCTAAAAGAATAGATAAAGAAAAAGCAAATAAAGAAAGACATTTATGTCTGTAACATTGGATTTACAAGCAATTTTACAAATACCCAAAGGATCTATTAGTCAATTATACTATCGTAGAAAATTGGTAGTATACAATCTTACTATTTGGGAATCACCGTTACCCAATAACGCATATTGCTTGTGCTGGAATGAAATCAATGGCAAAAAGGGTAGTTCTGAAATCGGAACTTGTATGTATTACTATTTAAGTGAATACTTAAGACCTGAGGTTAAGCATGTAAAAAAATTTTCAGATACTTGTGGCGGTCAAAACCGTAATCAGTTTATAGCCGTACTGCTGTTGTGGATCGTACAAAATATTGACCAATTGGAAATTATAGAACAAAAGTTCTTAGAAGCAGGACATACTTATATGGAAGTGGATTCTATGCACTCGGCAATAGAATATGCAAGTAATCATATAAATGTAACTTGCATGAATGACTGGAAAAATATATTTCAAACAGCAAGAAAACAGAAAATGAAGACAGTAGACAATGTGAAACATAATATAGGCCCATACAAGGTAAAAGAAATAAAATATAATGAATTTTTAGATTTAAAGTCACTTGCAGCAAATATATTGCAAAACAGCACAGTAGATTCTGACGGTAATACTCTGCAGTGGTTAAAAATCAAGAGACTAAAATATATTAAAGGTGAAAGAAGGAAAATTTTTTTCAACTACGATCTCTCAGAAGAATTAAAGTGTTTAAACATATCAGAAGATATGGGTTTGAATTCAAAAAAAAACTCCTACTCCACGGTCTAAAAGGCCAAAACAAATTTTATCCCAAAAAGCAACCCTAGACTTACCAACTCCGGTTAATTTACCAAAGTTATACAAAAGTACTCTTCCAATAAGCGAACCAAAAAAAAGGATTTAATGAAGATGTGCCCAGAAAACATTTTTCCGGAAGAGCTGCATGCTTGGATATCAAGTTTAAAAATAGAGAATAATGTCGTAGATCGAATTCCAGACATAATGATGGGAGAAGAATCGGAAGAAGAAGATATTACCTTTTAATTTCCTAAAAAAAATGTAGATTATTATTTGTTTTATTTGAATAAAATACAGTTTATTTTTATTTTATAATTAACAAAATTAAAAATAAAAACCAATAAAATCAAATGTTGTACTCACTCAGCGAGGAAAAACCCGATAAATATCATGTTTAATTTTTTTTTGTAAATACCGTTTAATAAGATAAACTAAAAATTAATTATTCTAACTAAACATTAAATTTTCTACTGTTTGGCTTTAACTAATATTTGAAACAACTTCCTATGACGATTTTAAAGCCCCTTCAATGTTACGAAAATCTTTAATCGCGATTATCTCCGAACAATGATTTTGTTAGTTATCGGGTTTTCGCTCGAACCCCTCGATATGCTCCCAGAGGTCCACAAATACAACCTGATCTATTGGACATTCTTTGCCGTTTTAGAATATCCCAATTTGTTTGTATTGCTGATATTCAAAATATGTAGCGTTAAATAAATATCAACCCAAATCAAACCTTTCTGCAAAATATACTGTGGAAAGATGATCCCTACAAACCCCTTGAATGTAATGCACTTACTAGCGTAACGTGCGGCCTCAGATCTTTAAGTTTCGTAGCTATTCGGGCTATAAAAAAAGCTTGCATACACTAATATACAAAAATACTCCCTCGCTTGTGAAGCTTTACTTACGAAAAACTTAATGCAGAAGACATCCTTTGTGGTGCCGAAACTGAAACTGACCTAGAAAACACATATCACGAATTAAATACCGTTCTAGGCAGTGCTTGCATTTCAACTCACAAATGGGTTTCCAGTCCCCCAAGGTTCACTGAAAAAAATATTGTAACTAAAAATAAATCGAAAATACCTCTAATACAGTTTTAGGACTTTCATGGAACCCTTCTCCAGACGCATTCTCAATTTCACTACCTGAAGCCCCAACTGACACACACGTTACAAAAAGAATTGCCTTTAGACACTTTAGCCAAAATGGATGACCCCTTAGGGTTGATAACTCCGATGATTCTACATGGAAAGTTATTTATTAAGAAACTTTTCGTCGAATGAATGGACTGGGGCGATATCTTGCCCTCCTCTTTTGAAGAAGAAGGGGCACATACAAATTCATGGCTTTGCTGACAGCAGCGAAAGGGCTTATGCAGCAATCATTTACTTTCATGCTGTATACTCTGATAACAGAGTTTCCTGCATGCTGGTTACAGGAAAATCTCGGGTAATCCCTATCAGGACAACTATCCTACTTAGACTCGAACTCTGTGCCATGTTACTCCTCTCAAAACTCACCAAAAGAATCATATCAATATATGAAAATAAACTGTTATTCTCTAAATCCGTAAACTAATTTTTCGAAACCAAATTCAGATTTCTGCTTTAATCTGTGCCTTCTAAGAATTGCAAGGCAAAACAGACGTTGATAAAGATGTTATTAGAGACATGGGGAATCTAAAATTGCATTCCGCAACATATCTCCTCAACTAAGTAAAAATCCTTAGCGAATTCTTATTCTCGAATGTTATTCTCTAGTGTCAATTTGTGGAGCGATTCAAGGGTAGCACTATTGGGGATACAATCTCACGCATCCCGATGGAATTCCTTTGTTTCCAATCTCAAAATTGTTGGTGAAATTACTGAATTGACAAATGCTTTTCACTGGCGCCACAAAAAATCTACAGAAAATGCTGCTGACTCCCCATCTCGAGGAGTACTATCCCAAAACATTTTAAAATTAGATTTATGGGGGTCAACATGGGCCCACAGTCAAACATGGTCTCACTAAGCACATTTATAAATCACTCTGGTTTTTTATGTGTCGGTGGACGCTTAAAAAATGCAGACATTCTAGAATATCACAAACACCCTATTTTACTTCCCTCTAAATCACATGTAGACACTTTATTACTTTCACACGCACATACTAGACTTGGTCATGTCGGACCACAAGCCTTAATTTGCAACGTCAGACAAAGATGTTGGACCTTGAATGGCCTTGAGAAAATTAAGAAAATTATTCGAAATTGCTCTACTTGCTTTAGATTTCGCGCTCAACCTGCACAGCAAATTATTATTATGTATATGGCTATAATCCACCAACCTGGCTCAGTGCGGATTGGTAGGCGACATAAATTATCTTCGAATTTTTAGTTCTAATACATAATTTTCTCACAATGTTTTCATTCACCGTTTTGTGTAGCAGCGGGTTGAAATAAATCTGGGGTGGGGGTACATTACAGGTTATTGTTTTAAAATATTTTAATTTTTATATTTGTATAATGTGTAAATTGTAGTACCTTTATGTATAGTATTTTTTTTATTATTTTAGGTTACATTTTAAACATAGTAGTCTGGCATGCGATAAACTTGGATCCGTTCAAGAACAGATTTGATTACCTGATCTAAAGATAAAACATGAGGTCGTTGCAAGATAGAATTCTTGTTTCCATATGCTACAAAGACTTTTGGACATAAAGAATCCATTGTGTGTTACAGTAGCAAACTTGTATAAAACACCAGAATTTCTTAATTCAGACGACTGAGACGTTATTATTGACTGTACAACGGTGTTAAAACGAGCAGATGATATAACAAGACTATTATCTGGTGAGAATTACCCAGTGTCCTTGTTAATATTGATAATTCGAGGAATACAATTTGCGTTACAAAATACTACGACGTAAACAAATGTTCGATTAAAATTCTCTTAAAATAAAATTGTTACAAACATTCCACCAACGTTTGGGTAGTTTTGAGTTAAGTAAAACTATTGCCAAAGCTAGATTTCTTGATCCAAGATTTAAAAAATTGCATTCGGCAATGAAGAGAACACAAAAACTGCAGAAAAGTGGGTGACCGACGAAATTAAATTAATATTGAGTCAAAAAACAGAGACGACTGCTTCGCCTCAGTTGAAAATAAACTCTGATTAGATAAATCAACCCTGTACAGAAAACTTGAATACATGGGCCTATTTTGACAGAAAGATATCAGAAAAACAACATTTTTCAAATTTAACTACCACTGTTTACATTATGATTAGGCAGTATTTAGAATTGATATTACTAGAAAAGAACAAAAACACTTTAGAATTTTGGACAAAACATCAAATACTTTTACCAGAATTGAATGAGTTACCATTGAAATATTTGTGCATTAACAGAATCTCTGTACCTTCTGAACGACTCTTTTCAAAAACAGGATAATTCTCAAACTTGAGAAGAAGTAGACTTTCCTCTACAAATTTGGATCAAATATATTTCTTTCATTCTTACTGTTAATTGATTTTTATATTTTTCGTATCTAAAAATACGTTTTTTTTTTAAGTTCACAGTATGAAAATTATTCTTGTGTTTACTATTATTTGGTTTATGAAGTTTATGCAATTTATTTTATTACTGTTTTTTTTTCGAATCTCGTAACACCAATCGCCCCAAAGGTACGAAAAAACATTCGCTAACGATAGTAACAAAGATCGCTGAGGAACGCTGAACGGCTTTCTCGCTGAGAAATAATGCTGTTCCGATAGCTAACTCAGGATGTTTCTATAAGATTGGGATTAATTTAAGTTTACCGATCTTGTAAGCTAATAATATAATGTTTTATCGCATCCTGAAAAAGCATGGAGAATCAGCAAATTCTCTGCAATGACGGCCATATTATAAAACTTGAAGGACAGTATAATTAATGCGACTTATACCCTTTTGTAGGTTTAAAAAAATTGGACACACAACATTGGACTGCTCCCTTCAGCGAGCAAGACAAAATCAATGTCCTCTGGTATTATCAAATATCACAATTGCACAATTTAAATGCACAGAGCTTGTTAAACAAAATGGATCAAATCCAGTTAAGTCTGCTGTGTTATTGTCCTAAAATAATAGTAGTTAGTGACGCTCGAGTTACGAAGCTCAAATATCACAATTGCACAATTTAAATGCACAGAGCTTGTTAAACAAAATGGATCAAATCAAGTTAAGTCTGCTGTATTATTGTCCTAAAATAATAGTAGTTAGCGAAGCTCGAGTTACAAGTGAAATTGAAGATTCTGAAATTGCTTTGTGTGGGTATAAGGTGATACGCTGCAATTCATCTAAACGATCTACAGGGGTTGTTGTACTATATGTTCAGGTTAACCTTAAGTGTACTGCCTCTAAAACTTTTGTTAAAGAAGATAATTTTTGGTGTAAATGTATTAAAGTAGATATTGGTTCTTACAAGATTGTTTTGGGTGGCATGTATCATTCACCTTCTAGTTCTGATGCAGTATTTTTAGAGAACTTCAGAACAATATTTTTGATGAATTATTTAAAAGTAATGTCAATTGTATTTTACTTGGTGATTTTAATTTGGATTTTTTAAGTACTAGCTTCTACACCCAGAAAATTAAAGCAATGATTTTACAATGTGGCATTAAGCAGTTAGTAACGGAACCTACTAGAATTACGAATTTTAGTGAAACCTTAATTGATTATGTTCTTGTTAATAATGATCTGGTTAGTTGTTTTGTTCATTCAACTACCAAGTTGAGTGATCATTCAATAATATCGGTCAGTTTTAGTAATAGTTTTTCAAAATTTTAATGTCTCGAGTAAACGTTATAGATGTCTTAACGAGGAAAAAATATATCAAATCCAAATAAATTTACTTTCTTGTGATTGGGATTTAGATTGTACTGATGTCAATACTATTTGCAATGAAATTTTATCAAACAGTCAGTATGTCATAAATAAAATAGCACCTATTCAAACATGTGAGATCAAAAGTAACATACCATGGTTTGATAATGAAGTTAATATGTTAAAAACAAAAAAAAAACAATATTATTTTGATAAAATCGATAGGTATAAAAATAACTATTATGTGGAAAACGCTAAAAACATTAATTAACAATGTCAATTATTCAACAAGTGTCAAAAATTCCCTTATCGCATTGAATTTAAGGTTCAGAATCAGTTATGTATTCTGAGCACAATTCACCTACCTCTGTGATTCTGAGTGACAAAGCTGAAATGGTGCGTCAGTTTGGTGAGTATTTCGTCTCTAGTATTCAGTAAACTGTCGAAACTATCGACTCTAAAGAATTATGGAGTTATGATAATCAGAATTTGTATCCCAGTATTCATGAATTTCGGTTACTATCACTGAGTGACTTGGTAGTCATGGTTAAGTCGTTAGATAATAGGAGTAACATTAATGAACACTAAACTTCAAAATATTAAAAGAGTTTTTTGTAACTCGTGGTCACATTATCTTAAATTTTGTAAATACTTCTCTTAGATCATCAAAAATTCCAGATTTATTAAAAATCAGTACAGTTCTTCCAATACCAAAAGTTAATAATACTATTAAGGCGGATGAATTTAGACCTATAAATATACTTCCGCCCATTGAGAAATTATTAGAATTGGTAGTATATGATCAAGTCATGGATCACATTGATAAAAATGAAATCTTAATGAATACTCAGTCAGGTTTTCGTAAAAAGTATTCATGCGAAACTGCACTGCAACTTTCACTTTGCAAATTCAGGTCTGAATTGGACAATAATAATTATTTAGTAGTAGTATTCCTTGATTTAAAAAGAACTTTTAAAACTATTGATCGTAATATACTTCTCACTAAATTAGAAGGCTATGGTATTGGAGGAAATGTTCTTGAATGGTTTAAAGATTACTTATTGGATAGAAAGCAACAAGTGAAGATTGATGATATTACTTCTTCTGCAATTAGTGTTAATATTGGGGTACCTCAAGGTAGTGTCTTAGGACCCCTTATGTTCATATTGTATTTAAATTATATAAACTTGCATGCAGGCAGCATTGTAGTCTGTTAATAAATATTTAAAGATCAACAAACTAAAGTTAAATGTGTTAAAGACGAAGGCTATGATAATAACTAAATACAAATACTCAAATATTGATACATATTTATATATATATAATATATTGATAAAATAGAAATCATCACAACAATTAAGTACCTTGGTTTTCAATCGGATAATTTATTGTCTTCTAATGACCATTTTAATATATATATATATACACCGGTATTTAGGCGGTACGCCCTTCCGGTAGGGATCTATGGAGGGTTAAGTATCACCGAGCCGCAAGCCCTTATCTCTTGCCGTACTGCTCCACCATAGACCGATCAGACCCCAGCATATTCTAGTCTAAGCCGCAGATTCATTTAGAATTTTAAACTGCTGCGTTAGCCTTTTGTTTTCTGTACACCGAGCTGGGGATCCAACTCATATCCACTGAACCACTCGCAGTGAAGCGAATGAGAACCGGCCGCACAGCCCGCTTGGTTATCTAACCATTTTAATTACATATTAAAAAATTTCTAAAAAATTATACTTTTTATCAAGAATATCTAAAAATTTGTCAACTTCAACTAAAAGTACAGTTTTTAATGCAATTATTCAAACTTACTTCGATTTTTGCTCATCGGTTATTTTTCTCATTTAATTTAAATCAATCGGCCCAGTTGCAAAAATTTCAACATCTTGGAATAAGAATCATTCTTGGTGGAAGCAGATATACACCTATAGCAACAATGCTTAGCATGCTGCAGTGGGTTTTAGTTCAACAAAGGGTCTTTTACCTTACAATGGTGTTTATAAAATTTTAAATAACTTGGCCCCTGCTTACTTTTGTGAGTTTATTACGCGGAATTGTGATATTCATAATTGCCCTACTCGAGGTAATTTCAATTTACACATTGTAAAAACAAAAAGGACGGCTTCAAGAAACTCTTTTTTGTTTAAGGGTTTTGATCTTTTTAATAAGCTTCCTCAAACAGTTAAAAGTTGTTCATCTATACAAATGTTTAAAAGCAAATTAATGGAATATATTAAAAGCACCAATAGTTAGGTAGTTATTTTGTAGTGATGTTTTATGTTATATTATTATTGTTTTATATTTTAATAAGTGTAGGTACTATTTTTTAAGTGTAATTGTTATTTTTCTCTTATTGTGTATTAATGTTAAAAATTGATTACTTTTGTATGTCTTAGGGCTTTCCCTATTTTTTGAATAAATAAACTTCTAAACTTCATTATTTTCAACAGAATTATAGATGTAGCTTGTTTCTTTTATATTAGTAAATTCTTCATAGTGCATGGACTCATTACTACTTTCTGAGATATCAGTTTGAACCCGGTCCTTACCTTTAACGGAGTCGTCTTCGGCTTCACCCTACAAATATTTATTACTTATTGTTTTTGAAACTAAGTGAGGTTATAAATAATATTGTAGGTACTTACATCATTCAATGCAAGTTGTACCAGTTTTAAGGATCAGGAACTCATATTTTTCCTATTAAACTTCAAACAATAAAAGTGTAAAATCAAACTCAGCAGTGGATTATTTTCTGGAAAAAGTGCCAATAATGAATTTTAACGTATATCTCAACAATTTATTCGTATGTAAAAAGTTATTAAGTTACTTAGGTATTTTTGGCTGCTTAGTATTTTCTATATTAACGGGGTAGTGATTTTTTAACACAGAAAAATAGCCATTTATTAACACATTCAGCAAGTAGTGACTTTTTAAAATAGAAAGATATAATTAATTTCATTCGATTGGCTAAGTTAATGAGTTTTTTCACAAAATGTCAGTTAGTGACTTTTCGCCGGGATATGACGCATTATTCTTATGTTTTAAAATAATATTTTAGAGGTATTATTAAATGGTTTATTATTTTATAATATAATACTGTAATATTTATTTATATTTTCTATTTTTTAATTAATAGTTTATCCTTATTTTTACAACTGTGTTTCTTTTGTTTATTCTAATATTTTCTTCTCAAATAGGATTGTACAAAATATTGTGGTGATATAACTAAATACACGAGTCAGATCGATTGGAAGATCGAAGAGTTGAGTCTATCGGTGCAAACTGAAATAGCATCAGTTCAAGTGTTACTATAGTTCCAGCCATCTGAAAATTAGTTTGTTATTTAAACATTAATTTGGATATGACTTATCATAGTAAAAAAAGCTAAATAAAGAAGAAATTCAATAGGATTGTCAGTTTCTTAAGTCATTTGGCGGAGAGCTGCTATTATCACACAAATTCGCTTCCCAATTAACATGTTTGCTCTAGTATCTGTAGCTCGCCATGTTGTAAAATTTATTTACTATAACGTGCAGCTTAAGTATCGAGGGTTTATCCATATTAGCACAATCAAGACGTACGTAAATGACACAGGATTAACAGCAATAGCATTATCTTCTTTTATAGTAGTGATAACAACTTTATAACCTCGAATACAAACAAACAATTATCAATTCCAGAGCTATTAGGTCGAAATCCATTTTATTTCGATATTAAGTGATTAGTGTGTTTATCATCCACATCAGTCTATGGTTTACCATTTTCTCCATTAACTTGCTTGTAGAACATGTAAGGCTGATTGATTGGCCTATAAGAGTCAGATTCTAAACTTGGTTTTTGTGATTTCAAAAAAGGTAAGATGATTTAGCCAAAGGGGGAATTTGTTGTTTAGCCAAATTAGCCAGGCTTTCCACATATTTTTCTAGTTCTTCGCCATTCTAGTCCGTCTTGTTAAAACTCCACGCGACACTGGTAATGTACGAAACCCACTACGAAATGTTATCCGGTTCTTTGAAGAAACAGTCAGTACTTGGCGGTTTATAGATGGATGTTACCGTACCTGAGTTTAACTTCACTGTGAGAATCTCGGTTTGTTAAAGTTGTAGAAGCTACATCGATATCTGGTCTGACAATGACTACGCTATTATATCGATAGTGTGATCTTTCCAATAAAAGCTTCATACCACCAATCTTTATCAATATCCACAAAGCCACATGGCAATCACCAGACGGTCAAACAAAAAACCAAATTGACCATGTACTAATTGATAGTCGACATTTCTCGTACATACTAGATGTAAGAGCATGTAGTATCGTATATCAGGTCTCGTATAACAAACGCTAAGAAGGGCCAGAGCACAAAATCTACGAAATATCATACTGATGTGCTAAAATCTGAAGACGCTAGGGATAACTAAAGGAAAATTTTAAATGAAGAACTGACAAGAATTGTCGAAAATTTAAGTATAGAAGAACACTGAACCAAATGCAAGAAAGCTATCCATATAGCGGGTAAAGGCTTTTTAAAACCTAACCAGGCTAAAATAAACGAAGATTGGTTTGACGAAGAATGTAGATCCATTAACCAACAGAAAAATAAAGCATATAAGAGACTTCAGCAGCGCAGAACGGGATCAAACTTGGAAGGCTATGGAAATCGTAGACGAGAAGAAAAAAGGACGTTTAGAAGGAAAAAGAAAGAGCCATACGAAAACGCTCTAAACGAGATTGTTAACCACCACAATAGAAAAGACTCGCGAAAATTCTAGCAGAAGATAAGTAGCCGCAGAAAAGAATTCAAACCCAGAATAACAGCATGTAAAGACAGAGATGGTTCCATAATTAGTGACAAAGAACAGATACTAAACAGGTGGGCGAATCATTTTGAAGAACTGCTTAGCGACAGTCGTGAAGAAGCCCAAATAGAAATTACTTTGTCTGAAATGGATGAAAACGCTCAAGAGCCGCCCCCACCGAAGAAGAAATTAGAGAAGCCATTTCAAAACTGAAAAATAACAAAGCCCCCCGTTTGGAAAATCTTCCTGCCGAACTCATTAAAAATGGTGGTGACACCCTTTTTAAACACATGAATAAATTAGTAACCGAAATCTGGCAACGGAAGGAAACGTCCGCGGACTGGAAATTGGGTGTAATGCACCCTCTTCACAAAAAGGGAGATATGATGGTGTGTGATAATTATAAAGGTATCACCCTACTTAACGTGGCATATAAAGTATTGTATAACGTAATGTACAGAATATTGATCCCCTATGCTGAAAAAATAGTTGGGAACTACCAGTGCGGTTTCCGACCCAATAAATCAACAACGGATCAAATCTTCACAGTCAGGCAGATTCTTGAGAAAACGTTTGAGTTCGGAGTCGACACCCACGACATATTCGTGGATTTCAAAGCCGCATACGACTCAGTCAACAGACAAAAACTTCTACAGGCTATGGTGGAATTTCAAATGCCGCTTCATCTTGTTCAACTAATGGAACTTACACTTACAGGCGTAGAGAGTGTAGTCAGAATCCAAAACGACTTTTCAAGACCCTTCCATTGTAAAAATGGACTGAGTCAGGGAGATGGACTGTCGTGTCTCTTATTTAACCTTGCACTAGAAAAAGTAATTCGAGAGTGCCATATTAATACGAATGGCACCATCTTTAATAAATCTGTATAAGTGGTCGGATATGCAGATGACATAGACATTATTGCTTGGTCCACAGAATCTCTGATCGAAGCATTTCGATCACTAAGGGCGTCTGCACTGAGAATGGGATTAAAAATAAACGCACAGAAAACCAAGTATATGTATTGTACTAGATCAGGCAACTAGATACCTAGACTATTAATTGATGATCTGGAACTGGAAGGTGTGGACACAAAAGAAGAATAGTGCTTGCCAATAAATGCTATTATGGCTTGAGGAAACAGATGGCCCCAAAAAAATTAAAGTTACCATACTTATATAAAACACTAATAAGGCCGGTGTTAACATACGGGTCAGAAACGTGGTCACTTACACAGAACGACCAAGAATTGCTTAAACGTTTCGAGAGAAAAATCTAAGGAAAATATATGGAGGAGTCCAAGAATAGGATTTGTAGCGTAGGCGCTACAACTTTGAGTTTTACAGAAGTTTTGGGGAACCTGACGTTGTAAAATGTATTAAATTAGCACGCCTTCGATGGATAGGACATGTAATTAGACGAGATGAAGATGCAACGATCAGAAAAATTTTCGACCGAAGAGGACTAGTGGGAAGACGAGCCAGAGGAAGACCAAAATTTAGGTATTAAGATAAAATAGAGGATGATCTAAAATCCATCTGAGTTAAAGCATGGAGAAGAGTTGATAGAGACAGGGGCGAATGGAAGATTGTTTTGAAGAAGGTTTGGCTCATAACGAGCTGTAATGCCACTGATGATGACCACCAATCTTTGATCTGTGGCATGCAGTACCTCGATGGATTTATTGAAGCAGTAGGACATCGACACCATGGTCTCTGCACAAACCAGACAACAAACCTTCTTTATCTGCTGATAGGTCTTAAATATTAATTGAAATAGTGATCAAAGAAAGTCTTAATAAAGACCGTTTTGAATGAGTTTGCATCTGTGTTGGTGCACCGTTATTGAAAGGACTAGCCGACACTACTCGTTTCCAGGGGACGCCCAATTGTTTTCTCTAGTGAACACAATTTATATGGAGGCTCCTTTCATGTCCCCTAATAGACAGTTACTGTGTGACATAATCTACATAGATACTGTAACTATTTTATACCAACCTGTAACATAAAATTTCTAGTGACCATGAAAAATCTTAATCCGGTTATACCAATAGGACTTATGTAGATCTGTTCTATTAATCTTCCAATCTGCAATAAATACAAAAGAAATGAATAGAAGATCTGTACCTTTTAAAAAATGTAAATTACGTGTTAAAGAAAGTGTGATATTTGTCAGTAAACTTATTCTTAATAGTGAATATTGACCTTTCCATTTGTAATCTGCTTTTGATGCGTGGCTCATGAAAGAGTAAAAGGAATACAATGCGAAAACAGATTAATTAAAATCAAGAAAATGTTGGGACGTGATGGAATATGAGGAAAACTCATAAAGTAAGGGATCAGAAATTAATCAAAAAGAATTGTGGTCTCTTACAAAATGTATCTCATAAACAACTAAGTAGTGCAGAAGAATGGAAGAATGAAACATTGTATTAAGATTTAATTTACTGGAAAACAATAGTAAGAATGATATTAATAGAATATGCGGCTGATAACCATATTACAACTGAGAAAAGAACATCTAACTAATATTCCAAAAAATTGCCAATACTAAGTCGAGAGAGTAATACAGTAAAAAAAACTTTTACGTGCACTAGAGACGATGCGTGCTTTGAATAAAGAAGAATGGTAGAAAGTTCTTGAGCAAGCCAGGATCCACAAAGAACTGCAATTATGCAGAAGTTGCGAGAACTAAAAGTAACTGAGAAAAAGAAAATATCTTTATTAAACACATTCTTTGCCGCTAACGTACCTTGCGCGTTGTCGGGACTATCCGCCATGTGCCACCAACGCGCCTGGCGCGTTTTCGAGAGTCTTATGTTCATTGGTCATCATATTATTCATTTGGCTTCACGATTGCAACGAATTTTATTGTGTCGGATGTTTAGTATATGTTAGTATGTGGACGAGAGAAGGTTGGTTCCGAATGAGTGTGTGTGTGCTTACGTAATTCAGGTGACTCGTTTGAAGGAAGGATATTGCAAAATCTATTTGGACTTTAGAAAAGTTAACTATTATAGTCTTGTTTCATTATTTCCTTATATAGTAGCATTTTTGAACTGTATTTGGAGCTAAAATCACATAAAGTAGTAATTTGAATGTAATGTAAACGTGCCAGGTGCGTTCATTGGCTCCTGACGAGAATTTGTTTTAGTATAAAATAGTTATTTGTTGCAGCTAACAGCTGCAATAAAAAAAATAGAACTGGCTCACGGCTATAATTCTCCCGTCCAAGTTGGCAAGGAATGTGTTAAGTAGTAAATAGGAAACAGTGACAAACATTAAACTAGATGCATATAGCCAGGGGAAGTATAGACGTTAAATATAACCAAAATGTAAGAATGAAAATTTGTAAAATAATATTAAGACCAATAGCAAGATATGCTTCAGACACAAAAATTTCCATAGCAAAACAAAGACGCACCAAAAATAGAAATATTATGAAGGTAAGAAATATACAACCCAAGAATGGGGTGAGAAAACAGCCATGATGCATGACATACGGGAATAAGTGAAAAGAATAATATAAACACATATTAAGCAGAGATAAAACAAGCATCTTAAGAGTGATTAAATCGCACCAGGTAAAAAATTAAGTACGAAATAGGAGATATGGTGAAGATAACAGGTGAAAAAGATAAGATAGATGAAAGCAGAGTCAAATAATGTAGAAAAAGTAATAATGTAATAAAACCATTAATATTTACCTCTGTGCAATAAAATTCTGTTGGTACATTGTATAATATTTCCATTGGTTTTTTAGCTTCTTCGTACAACCAAGCTCCGAACATAGAAACGCCAATTATTCTGGATACCAGAAATGCAAAAGAAAAAACGAAATATGTTAAATCCACAAATCCTTTTCGTTCTCTAAAACAAAATAAATTTAATGCTTAATACAAATTACCAAATGTTGCCTTACCCAAACTTTGGGCATTTAAAAATATCTGTTTCGAATAGGTGATGGCACAGAATAATAAAACAATCAGAATGCCCACTCTGCTTGGCGAAATAAGTACGCACAGTTCGTGCTGATGCAATTAGCCATGTTTTAAACAGAACTAGTGTTGTTCAGTGAATTTTTATCTCAAAAAATTTATTTAAAAATTCCTTTATAAAAGGTATATATTAAAACACAATATCGAGCTACATCACAGAACATTTTCGGAATTAATATTCCATCATCAGTGCTATTTGGATGTATAGTTTATTTCACGAAAAATGGTTGAGTGCTTAATGATTGCAATAAAACCCGACCGCAAGTACCCCAGCTTAGTCAACATTAGTTGAGCAGGTAAGTATTCAGGTAAAATTGAAGCTACTGTGGAGTGTCGTTATCTTGTTTGTATAAGAAATTCTTGGTAATATAAAAACGATTAAAAAATCGTATAAAATTATAAAAACGGTTGATATTTTAATGACCACAATAAATTTGTTGATCGTTAAGTATTTCCTGGAATAATTATACAGGTTCCCTCTATTCTGTATAATTTGTAAAAGTATATAAAACCGATGAGAAATTTTTAAATATACATTTTGTTTTATTTAGTTGAAAGTGTTACAAGTGTTACCAGTGTTATACCTATTTATACATATAAAACAGCATTATGTGGCGTCCGTGGAAAAACATTGATGGTGCTTCTTCCAGTGTTCCAGCAAAGAAAAAGCATTTATCTTCTGACGCTAGAGAAATCGTAAAAACAATATATAGTTCCTTACTTACAAGAGGACTTACTGCTAATACTGCTGCCAGTGAAATATCTGATTTACCGAAAATATCTCCAACCACAGTGAAAAAAATTACATCAAATCCAATTAAGTCAAAAAGGAAGCGTAAGGATGCCGGTTCTACCAAATGTATTGACGAAAGTGATAAGGACTTAATAAGATGAAAAATTTACACAATGTACGAAGAGCAACGGATACCTACATTAGATGCTTTAAAACAACGGCTTACTAATGATGATACACAAATAGGCAAGTGCTTATGGAGTCCCATCGTTTACAAAAGTGGCGTACTGAATATATAACTTCCATAAGAAAGTACCGTACAGAAGATCGACCAACAATTTATCTGGACGAGACATGGTTTGACACTCATGAAACACCATCCAAAGGATGGTCAGATTCTTCCAACAGGTGTCAAACAAAAGCTCCATCAAACAAAGGGAAAAGAATAACAATTTTACATGCAGGATCAGAAAATGGTTGGATCCCAAATGCCTTATGGCTTTCTGCAAAGAACATTAAAGACTCCTGCGTGGACTACCATGAGGATACAACGGCAGAGCTTTTTGAGCAATGGTTTAAGAATTGTCTTATACCTAACCTTCCTCAAAATAGTGTGATAGTAATGGACAATGCAAGTTACCACAGTCGTCAATTACATAAGTCTCCAAGTGCAAATAACAAGAAAATTGAAATTTAAAACTACCTGTTAGAAAACGATATATATTTTGAAGAAAGTTATTTAAAAAATGAACTGTTGAAAGTGTTAAAATAATTTTCTATTAAAAAAGTATATGTTTGTGACGCATTGGCCGAGGACATGGGACATACAGTCTTACGGCTTCCGCCCTACTATTGTTTATTTAATCCCATAGAGCATATGTGGCACCAACTTAAGTCAAATGTTAGGTCACAAAATGTTTCTCCGACTTTAAGTGGTAGTGTAGTCGAATTAATAAGGAAATGTGTTGATGATATCTCCCCAGAAAGTTGGAAAAATTCAGTACGCCATGTAAAGAACGTAGAAAATTCATACGTTACTTTGAATCATATAATTAAACCAATTGTTATTAATCTTGAAGAGGATAGCGACAGCGAAACAGAATTAGGTATTTAGGAATTTATAAATATATTTTAGTTATTTTGGGTATTTTTTTTTTGTAAATATTAACTTGTATATATTTTTCTATATTTTTTTTTTCAATTCATCTATTTTTTGTACATTATGTATTCGTTTGTATGTATATACTGTAAATAGAACTATTATTACTGTACATGTTTAACGATATCCGATTAGGAAGAGCAAAAACTTTTAAACACGCCAGTTTTTTGCTGACAGTCCTAAGCCTGTAAAAAGTGTGAAGGAAAGTACCTTTCTGAATTTAGATCCATATACTACAATTATTCACGTAGAACAAAAAAACTACTTTCTTCATGTTAAAAATTGTTCAATTATCAAGTATATTCACTTGAACATCCTGAAAATACCATATGAAATAATTTAATAAATTTTTATAATCGTGTATTACACAGCTACCAATGAAATATATTAAATAACAAACTTTCTGAAGTGCGACCCTGTGTACTTCGGTAGTTTATTGAGAGACTCTTGTATACACAATAGAATCAACTCAGGTAACCATTAAGCACTCAACCATTTTTCGTGAAACAAACTTTACATGTTTTGAGCCACTAAATACTTGGGTAAAAACCCGTTAAATGTTGTTAAATTGAATTTGAGTTACATTATTTGACTTTATAAACTAAGATGTTTAAGTTACAACAGGAATTGATAGCATGACAACGTAAGACTTCACTGGAGTTTGCTAGTCCTGAGACGAAGTGTCTACGAGAACTTGTTGAGTTGTTGCTATCAAACAAACTTCTTTCCTCATTGTTACCAGTTGATCTTCTAGCTCACAAACTTAAAGATTTAAGCGGTAGTTCTCATTTCTCAGACCTAAACAGTGGAAGTATAGACATCCAATATGAAAAGCTAACAAATTATTCTTTGAAAGTCAGTCAGATTACTGTTTTGCCATAACTTTTATTCAGTACTGTATTTTAGCTTGTAATAACTTTATTTTACTAAAAATGAGTATTTACTGTAATTCTTAAACTTGAAATTGTTTTAAATGCATATTTTAACTTCTAAGATCTGAATACATAAATACGAAATTGTTATTTTTCTTACCTTCGTGAATACTTCGGAAAAGTAAACAAAAACTTTCATTTCGTTTCGAACTTATTTTTTTTTTAATTTTTCTGTCTCTCTCTTCAAATCGGGCCTTGGTCTCCTCCAAACTATGCCTCCAACCTTGTCGGTCCCGCGCCGATCTTCTCCAGGTTCTCACGTCTAACAAATTTTGCGCGTCCGCTGCCACTTCATCCTCCCATCTTTTGCGTGGCCTTCCTTTTGGTGTTGCGCCCTGCATTTTACTATCTAGGTCTCTTTTCGGCAATCTTTCTGTCTCCATTCTTACTACATGACCAGCCCAGCGAAGTCTCTGAAGTATAACGAATTCTGAGATCGGTGTCGCTTTGAACAGTTGGTAGAGTTCATGGTTGTACCTGGATCTCCATATTTCGTTTTCGTTAATAGGTCCAAATATCTTTCTTAGGACTTTTCTTTCTAAGACTTCCAGTTTTCTTTTTGTCTCTTCTGTCATCACCCATGTCTCGCATGCATAACATACTATTGGTCTGATAATAGTTTTGTAGACCCTGATTTTCGATCTCCAGTGTGTGTTTTTGGAACGGAACACATGATCGGGTGAAAAATAAGCTTTGTTTCCCTTTACTATTCTTCTTTGGATTTCTGGTTCTTCTGTTCCATCCGTGTTTAATGAAACTCCTAAATATGTGAAACTTTCTACCGTTTCAATATCGTCCTCTAATTCAACTGTGCGTCTGCTTCCCTTAGCTCGTGCCTGTGTTAACTTTTTTGTCTTTTGAATATTTATTTCTAGTTCGGCCTCTTTTGCCTTTGTTTTTAATTGTGAATATATTTCTGCCGCCTCTTCTGTTCTGCGAGACATGATGCTGATATCATCGGCATAGGCGGCAATCTGTATTGATTTATTTGGTAGGAGATTATCTCTTCCTATATTCGGCTGTCTTATCACATATTCCAAGGTTAGGTTGAATAGTGTCGGTGCCAGCCCGTCTCCTTGCTTTAATCCTTGGATTATTGTAAAGTTTTCAGTGAGCTCATTTTGGACTCTGACAGTTGCTATTGACGAATTAATTGTTGTTTTTACCAGTCGGATGTATTTTTGGGGGATATTAAAGCTCTGCAATATTTGATAGAACTTGTTAATATTAATTATTGAGTCGTAGGCTTGTTTGAAATCAAATAATATGTTGTGGACGCAATGTCGTATTCCCACGATTTGTTAAAAATTTGTTTCACTGTGAATAGTTGGTGAGTTATAGATCTTCCTTGTCGGAAACCGGTTTGATATTCCCCGACAATATTTTCAGTTAGATGTTGGAGTCGTTTGTTTAGTATGTAAGTAAAAATTTTGTACGCCGTGCACAAGAGGGTTATGCCGCGATAATTTTCGCATTTCAGTTTATCCCCTTTTTATAGATTGGGCATATAATCCCGGTTTTCCAATCATTAGGGATCTTTTCATCATTCCAAATCTTGTTCATGAGCATATGCATTTGTCCTACTAGGTGATCGCCACCTAATTTATATAGCTCAGGGTGGACGTTGTCAATACCTCGAGCCTTATTGTTCTTTTGTGCTCATATTGCCTGTTTTACCTCTTCCATCGTTAGGGGTTCTATATTTTCGGTGTCTAGCTCATTGTGGTGCATGTCCATATGCTCTTCATTTTCTTGTGTCCCTAAAAGAGTTTGGAAATAGGTTTTCCAGACTGATTTTATTTCTTTTGGATCACTGGTTATTTGCCCTTCTTGATTTCTGTATAGATCTGTTCGGGGTTTGTATCCTTCTCTTAAATTGCGTAGATATCTGTACGCCTGTCTTAATTGTTGCTTTGCAGATTTTCTTCCATTTTATATATTTTGCTGTTTTCGTATTTTCTTTTCTCTGTTCGGCATATTTTATCGGCCCTCCGTCTTGCATCTTGGTAACTTGCCCTTCTTTCTCTGGTTCTTCTTTCCATATAATTATTGTGTTGTTCATTTCTTTTCTGTATGGCATTATTACCTATTTACAATTTTTACCGGGATATAAAGTATCCACAACTTTTTTTCCACGTGTTTTCATTTTACTTCTAAAATAGTCCAAAAAAACGTGCCATTAACACAAAATACTCACGAGTATCTTCTATCTAATTAGCCTTCTTCGGTCCATCTTTGAACATAGGCCTCCCCAATCCTTTTTCATTCTTCTCTGTCTGTCGCTACAGTCATCCACCTAGATGCCACGTGCTTCTTGATATCATCTGCCCGTCTTATTTGGGGCCTTCCTCTGCTTCGTTTATATTCCCAGGGCCTCCAACTTATAAGAATTTTGTTTTATCGGTTTTCTTTTTGTCATATATTGTGTCCGGCAAATCTCCATTTCAATTTTGCAAGTTCTTGTCTAAAATCCCTCACTTTTGTTTTCTCTCTTATCCACTCGTTTCTCTTTTTATCCATTAGTCTTATGTGCCACATTTGTCTTTCCATTGCTCTTTGGGTTTTTATGATTTTGTCCATGTTTGCTTTTGTAAATGTCCACGTTTGGAAACCATAAGTGAGATCAGGGAGTACGCATTGATTGTATACTTTGGTCTTAAGATGCTGTGGATATCTTTTGTTTTTAAAAATGTAGCTTAGTTTGCCAAATGCCGCCCATGCCAGTCTAACTCGTCTTTTTATCTTTGCTGTTTGGTTTTCTTTGTTAAGTTTTATAGTTTGACCCAGATATATATATATATATATATATATATATATATATATATATATATATATATATAATCCTGAACTTGTTCTATTTTATCTTGTCCGATCCTCATTGTGATGTCTTCATCTGTATTTGTTATGATTTTGGTCTTGCTGTAATTCATATTAAGGCCTATCTTTCCAGCTTCTACGTCCAGTTCTTTCATCATTTCAAATAATTCTTCTTTTTTATCGGTTATCAATGCGATGTCATCAGCGTTTTAGTATCTTATTCTTTGTATTTCGTTAATAGTTATGTAAAAATTAAAAATAAACCATTTATAAATGACATTTGTTTTTTATTTCTAGTAACTTCCCACTTAACTAATAAATTCCATTATCAGTTGTTTATTGATTTTACAGCTGAGAATTACTTATATTTGTATTTCCAATTTAAAGGCATGTCAGCGTAATTATGTTTAATGGAAGAGAATGTTGTCACGTAACCGCAAGCTTGCATATTATCATGTTCACGTCACACTATCAAAAATATTTGGACTATGTATACTACGGAAATAATTCTAATCCATCCTTATGAATGTATCTATTTCTAAAACTGTTTGTAACTTTCAGAAACTGTTCTTTTTTTCTATCCTATATTTTAATTCAGTAGGCACATTCCAATTATAATATGTTAATAATCCAGGAATAGAAAAACTTTCCCGGTTTAATTTATTTGTGGCAACCATAGACATAATATGCAATATTTTATGTCGTACTTTTAGTTGAAGAATTTAGCTTGTCACAAATTTCTCAATCCGAGCCTGTTTTCCATTTTTAATATGGCAATCGCGTGCTGACACACTTCAAATGCGGCATCTGAGAGTGAGCAGTCTGATTATTATTTCTGTGGTGATGATATTAGTTCGGTATCTACTTTACATGTTTTGTTAGTCGTTTCTTGTAAATGTATAAAAGTGACGATTATACCTACTTACTTACTGCGTAAAAATTAAACTTAGACTTTGTACAAGAATAATGAATTCGTAAATTTTTTTACATAATTATAAAGTACCCCTACCGTCCACCGCTGTTGATGGAATGACTTTGTGCCATGACATATGCGGCGGTTTTGACCGAAGCGTTTCCCGAAAGTAAAATCGAATCGGAAGGTTATGTTGAGTAAATAAGTAGTGACAGACCAAGCGGTGTGCCCCGCCTGACGGTTTTTAAACCGAGTCGGTTGGGATTACTTCCCGGTTCGTTTTTCAAAACAATCTTTTATAGTAATAGTTGCGTTTTATTGCATCACCACTGTCAATTTTCTGAAAGCAGTTTGCTAACAATTGTTGAATTTTTGTTTGTTTTTTCTTCAATATTTTTGTCTGAAAATACAAAAATATATGTTGATAAATTTATTGGGGAGGTAGAAAAGCGTCTCGCTTTGTGGGACATAAAACATCAGAACACAGTTATCGAATTATCAAAAAACTATGCCGAAGAATGTTTGCTTCTGAAGGGATGACGAAAGCAGTAAAATTAAAAAATTGCTTTTCATGATTCCTCAATTAAAAGACCAAATTATTGAAGAACCCTTTATCTTTTCCTTCCTTGAATAATTAGGTGTATCCACATCCTCCGAGTTTTCCTTCTTTTTTTCCAGCGGTAGTACAAAAGAGTCAACGTCAATACTTCTACTTTTTCATCACTCATTTCAATAAATCACAATATTTTGAAAGGGAAATATACGTGGTAAACAGCTTCGGTTAAATAGTTACGTGCGTCACTGGTCTAGAAAACCGCATCGATAAACGCTTCTGTAAAACCGCTGCGTGTGACATTGGCCTAATGTAAACAAGTCACTCGAGTCGAATCGGTATGAAAATAATCCGATCTGGATGATCGCAATAGTGCGTCGGATTTCAATGTGAAGTTCACCCACGACTGTATCCTTTATGCCTTTTGGTGTACTGAAAATGTCAAGTTGAACCAGGTTTATTTTTCTGGAAATCGAATTTTCCGAAACTTTTCCAAGGTAAAGTTTTTCGTTTTTACAACCTGTCCTTATACCTTTTTTGTAGGTTTCTTATCGTCAAAATTAACACACTTTCAAGTGGCATAAAAGAGAAAATCACGGACACTGATCTATTAACATAACATGTTTAGGTCATAATTGACACGTTTGGTGCACTATTAGTCCTAATGCCATTTTTTTTAAATAGAATTATTATTCCTCTATCAATTTGTAAAATGGCATAAGAGAAAAAATCGTCACAGCACATATTATTTTCTTTACAAAAGAAAATTAATTTTTACGCAATTTTTTCTAGGAAACTGCACAGTTTTCATCTTTCAGTGCTCTCAAAGGCATATGGAATAAAACCGTGGTTGGGTTTCTATTGAAATCCTACGGGCTATAACGTAATTGACATAATTGCTGTCGCGAGTTCCTATTTTGGACATAAATTTTGATAATAGTAAGTCTTAACTTCATAAAATATTGTTTTTCTTACCTCAGACTGTTGTAGAGTTGAAGACAAAGGAAGAAAATGTTGTGCATATACGATATTAAAACCAAAGACGAAATGTGTTTGTCGATGAGCTTACTTAGTAGATATAACTTTTGATAATCTTCTCTAAACTCTTTCCAGAATACCCTATGCATTATCTAAAATAATACATCTTAGTACCAAGATATGATTAAATAAGTAAGTTTTATTCTACCATGAGATTATTTTAACAAAACATATTAATATGTTTTATGGTTTATTAACATCTACAGTGCATTCTAGTTAAAACGTGCCGAAAACAAGTAAACTTTTGTATAGTTAAACCTCGAAGCTCAAGCGCTTCTCAGTTTGACTAGTCAATCTTCAGGTCTTAGCCAAAACCCAAATAAATGGCGGTTTTCTGCTATTGACTAAATAATTTTCTTAGGAGAAAAAACTAATTTGGTAAGGCAAAACGTCGAAACTTTATTTCATGAAATCGGGTTTGACCAGCAAAACTCCAATCCAGGTATTATGTATAAATGCAATTGTAGATGGCCAAATAATTCTACACTGGCGGACATATACGTCACGAGCACCAACTTCTATGTCAGCGCGTATACAGGGTATTTCAAAAAAAAGTAACCCCGTCTCTAGGGTAGGTAAAAAACTGAAAAATAATTGGGGTTTGCTTAGTAAAAAATTTTTGTAACGCCATCCGTTTTCAAGATACAGGTCGTTGAAAAAAAAAATTTTTAACCATTTTTTACGATTTTGCAGAAACTACTAGCATCAAATAACTAAAAATTATGAAGTAGTAATTGATGCTGGTATAAAATAGTTAGTAATTAAACAAAATTCACAAGAAGAAAATTAAATTAATGACTAAGAACATAAAATAAAGTTCAATTACAGTAAGTGTTCAAAATGCCCTCCGTTTTCGCGAATACACAAGTCTATTCTTTTTTCTAAAGATTCCATTAACCTTCTAAACGGTAGGGGATCAGCTATGATGTCATTAAATTGACGTTGAATTCTTTCTTCCAATTCTTGGTATGAATTTACCTCTGTAGCATAGACTTTTTCCTTAATATGCGACCAAACTGCGTAGTCCAAAGGGTTAAAATCGCATGACCGAGGAGGCCAATGAATCGGAGCTTCTCCACCTCTACCAATCCATCGATTCGGAAAATGATTACTCAACCAATTACGACACCTTCTATCAAAGTGTGGAGCTCCATCGTGCATAAAAAATAAAGATCTTCGCTCGATTAGCGTTAAATCTTCTAATATCTCGAATAAGGAATTGTTTAAAAAATCGAGATACATATCACCATTTAAATTTCCAGGTAGAATATGATAACCTATTAATTTGTTATAACCTATGATAAACTATTATAATATATGTAATAATTTTTTTTATACTTAAAGTTGCTGCCCAAACATTAACTTTAAATGAGTGTTGGTAATGTGATACCCTTTTGACTCGTGGATTCTCATCACACAAGTAGTGTGCATTATGGGAGTTAAACATACCTTGTCGCGTAAAGGTGGCCCCGTCCGTAAAAAGAATGCATTTTAAAAAATTAGGATTGTGGGCTGTCCTTTGCTGCAATGTTTCACAAAAATCCACTCTAACCGGTAGATCATCTGGCAAGAGCTCTTGGACTTGTCTGTAATGATAAGGATGTAATTGCTGTTCTTTCAGTATCCGCCAAGTACTTGAAGAAGAAGTATTTGTTTGTCTTTCTATATTCCTTACGCTAACTGTTGGATCTTGATCAAGTAAATTTAAAATATTATTTTCTTTATTAATTGTTCTTGTTGTTCTTGGTCTACCAGAATTTATTTTATTTGGTCTCAAATTCCCAGTTTCTCGACAACGTCGTTCAACGGCTCTAAATGTTTTTTTACTTGGTAAGTTTCTTCTAGGAAACTTTTCTGCATAACGTGTTACAGCTGTACTAGAATATCCTAAACATTTGCTTAAGGTTAATAACATGTCAGTGTATTCAATATTTGAGTAAATTTTGATTTGATTTTACAAATAACGAGGTTTCAAAACTCTAATTATTTCCAATGTCACACTTGGAGAAGATAGTAATGTCAGATTTCCATGGCACACTTGGAGAAAATAGAGGTATACCTATTAGAACTTTATCATTACTACCAGCATCAATTATTACTTCATAATTTTCAAATCAAAATATTCCGAAAACGGTACACAGTATCGAGTTTTACCAAGAACACCTTTTTCGTGTAAAATTGAATAATGTTTAAGTTTACTTGAAATTTTGATTAATAATTATACTCTTAAAAAAGTTATATTGACTAATACTTAGTACGATCCGTGTAACTAGCGCCCTCCATGAGAATCAGATATAAAAACAAATTTATGGGATGTATCAGCTTCCAAAACATATTCGTATAAAATTTCATTACAATGTTGCCAGTAGTTTCGGCAAAATCGTAAAAAATGCGTAAATTTTTTTTTCAACGCCCTGTATCTTGAAAACGGATGGCGTAACAAAAAATTTTTACTAAGCAAACCCCAATTATTTTTCAGTTTTTTACCTACCCTAGAGACGGGGTTACCTTTTTTTGAAACACCCTATATATCCGATATAAACATTGAAAATAGTAAAAATGGAGAATGCTTATATTTTCGTCACAAGAAATACAAAAAATTAAATAAATTTTTTTTATTAAAAATCCTTTATAAAAGGTATATAATAAAATACCCAAACGGGTATGTCACAATTACAAAACGTTTTCGGAATCTATATTCCATCATCAGTGTAACTAAATGTACATGTGTTGAGCCACTAAAATATTTGGGTAAAAACCCGTTAAATGTTGTTAGTTTAAATTTCTGTTACATTTTAAATCGGTATAAATATTTTAAAACAAAAGATATAGTGAGTTAATGTCATTGTATGACATTGTCATTTTCTGACATTACGGTCTGGTAATTGTCAAAATATAAACATTTGTGTGTAATATTTAACTTTCATTGTTCCTAAAAATGAAGAATTACGCTATCCATGAAAGAGTCGACATGGTACTTTGCATTGGAGAATGTTTGGAAAATTGTCTCTTAGCTTCTAAAGTTTATGCTCAAAAGTGTCTTGATAGAAGACACCCACAAAAGGAAGTTTTTGAGAGATTGCTTAATAGATTCCATGCTACTGGTAATATTGCATACGAAAAGGTAAATAAAAATAAACCAACAACGTTAACGAACTTAATGTCCTGCTTTCTGTTACGGAAACCCCAAATATTAGTACAAGAAAAATTTCGGGTGAATTAGAAATTAGTCAAACTAGTGTATGTAGAATACTTAAGACCAACCACTTTCATCCGTATCACATTCAACTTCACCAGTATTTGACACAACAAGATTATGGTAACCGTTTAAATTTTTGTTTATGGACTTTAAAGTTGGAGAAGATCCTGATTTTTTTCACACATCGATACAGACGAATTGATTTTTCATAATAATGGTCTAGTAAATAGACATAATTTTCATTATTATGACACAGAAAATAAACATTTATTTCGTACAGTTGATCGCCAACACCGATGGAGTGTTAATGTTTAGGGCGGCATTATGAGTACGTTATCGGCCCGTATTTTTTTGACGAAAATCTCAATGAACGAATTATCGTCTTATTATTTACGTGTAGGTTGATGTATCTATCGCGCTATATATAATCACAGGTAAAATATATTGCTTGAGCACTCTCCTTTTTTCAAACAAAGAGGAATGTTCAACGTAAATATGTCTCTAAGCTTCCCAAAAGCCACCCAGCCCAGAAATATCTGGCGATTTATCTCGCAAGTTTAATTATCCTTACCAGTTCTTATCTTATTGATAACGCATGAATATTCAGGGACTTCTATTTCTTCTCCATCTATCAGTGATATCGGTGGGTTATCAGTGATTAAGACAATATCATCAGCAAAGCGAAAGTGGTTCAAGCATTGGCCATCACTATTCAGAGCAATACTAGTCCACTTTAGGCTTTTAAAAGGGTGTTCTAACACTACTGTAAATAGTTTAGGAGATATGATATCTCCTTGTCCCACTGCTCTTTGTATCTGATACTTATATTTGTATTCGTGGAGTTTTACGTTTGCCATCTGCTTTGATCTAAGGATGCTAGTATTGCAGGAAGTTCAATACTGTTGAAAGCTTTTTTAAAATCGACAAACGTAAGTACAAGAGGTCTCTTATATTCCACCGATCTCTCTATTAAAGTCTTAATTGTTTGCAAATGATCGTTTGTCCAAAATCCATTTCTAAAACCAACCTGCTCACAAGATGTCAGATCTAGACTCCTAAGCAGGGATAACGTTCTAAACTAAAAGATATGCCTGCCATGGGAATATGCAACTGTCGAGGAGATATTTTTTACTGAAGTAGGTGGAGCCAAGTTGTACAGGCAGCGTAGACCCATGAAGAGAGAGAGAGAGAGAGAGAGAGAGAGAGAGAGAGAGAGAGAGAGAGAGAGGGTGGGAGGGAGAGAGCCTGCTCGCGAGATTGAAAAAGTCTAGTTTATTGTTCAGGCGTTTGATTATGATTTTACTGAATAGTTTGTAAAGTTGGGAAAGAAGAGAAATCGGCATATACGTGTGCTATTATAATGAAGAGAATAAAAATTTTCAAATTTTATGTAAAATCTTACTCTTTTTGTACTTGTATACTCATAAGATCTTAAAAAAATAAAGCCTTACCATGTTGTTTTGTATCTTTGAAGCGAGCCTACGAAATTTTGCAGTTAGTGCTATGCTTATTAAGCTGATAAACACATCTGTAAAAATCCATGTGAATGTCGATAGTACATTAGTGATCTGAAAAAAGATTAGAGAAAATTGAAAATATTTTGATCACTAATTTTGAAAATATTTTTCCTCTATGCACTAAAAACACCTTTTTTCACTAAGACAACGATTTTTATAAACAAGATGTTGGATTAACCATGGACTTTTTATTATCTCCATTGTTAACATAAATTCGTGGAAGAATTATTATTACAAAAAATGTTATTTAGAAACGTGGCCAAAAATCTACAAATTTTTCATGGAAATTAATTGTAAAGAAGAATCAATCAAATTCAACATGAAAAAGAAAAATTACAACTCCCTACCATTTTTGGGTATGTTAATTAGAAAGAAGGATATAGGATTTGTAAGTAAAATCTACAGAAAAGCAACCCACACCAACACACATTTAAATTAAAATATACAGATCACAATTTTTGGCTGTTACTTTATTCGCTCCGTGCGTGACTGACGCGACACCTACCGCCTTCATCTGACTGTTTTGGACCTACCAATTTTCAGGTTAAACATATGACATATGTTTGACATTGTTAAATACAGGCGAAATTGACAATTATTAATAATTAACCTTTTAATTATATTTTTTCAGTTTATGTACAAAATAAATGTAGTATTAAAAACTGGGTTTCCAAAATTCATCATAATATATCTTTTTAACCCCAAACGGAAAAGAAAGGGAAAAATCTAGTACTGGCAAATCAAGTTTTTCACGTGAAAGAGCATATAATTAAAAACAGTAATAGTACAAGGTATGATATAAAAGCTAAAGTCAGCAGGCACTCTGCAGTTAGCTTGAAGTCTTATAAAATATCATTTAAGGTAAATTATTTAAATATTTCCTATTTCAATTGCATAAAAATGAGGTTATGTGATATTTTTTCATATTAATAGCATGGATCCATATTTTTCTTTTCTCTAATTTATATGTAATCTTTGGGAACCTATAAAAACTACACTTACTATTTTTGCTATTATTAGCACAATTAAATACGCAACATGTATTTGCACACATTTTTGATAAAATTTATGCGTAAAAAGATTCCATGATTCCAATTTTGTCATATTTCGCCGCTACGCACGCTGGCATCGTTTCAAGGTACCCCTACCATGGTCACGCATGGAGCGAATAGATCTTAATTTTTAATCGGCAGTCTTCCTTCTATATGTACTTTATATATTGCATTAATAAAAAATTATGCCTACAAGAACGGGAATAATAATTAATAATGTGGGAATCCCATAGATTTTACAGATTAGTACCGACTACGACTATGAGTGTATACTTCATCTAATTTACTTATCGTTGCACATCATCCGCGTCATAGCCCGTGAGGTCACATGATACCAACACGAAATATTTAGGCGGTAGGTGTGTTCTTTTTTAGAATCACTTTGCCGAGTACACTGGCATTACAGCCACTAGACATATTTTATTCTATATGCGTAGAAATAATATTTAAAGATTTCTATTAATGTTAACTTAAGAAATACACAATAATATGTTTCATTTAATTTATATAAATGCATTATAAAGCGATTTTATGAAGAACATTTGTTCGGAACACACTGTTGTAATAGAACAGAACGAAGGTGATATTTTGGCATAAATTGGTAACACTTATTTGACAGTTGCGGTGTTTACACTTTTTATTTTACATAAAATAAAATAAATATCTATGTATTCCATTTTACATCTTTATACGACGCATACAAGCGGCTCAAATTGTTTTTAACAAGATTATTTTTTAACTCTTGTTTTGTTTCTATTTATTTACATTAAATGTTAATTTGTTTTGTTGTATAATCCACTTTTGCAATAATTATGTGACCTATTTGATTTGATTTAAAATGTTTTACATGTTTCAATGGGGAATTCCCTGAGCTGCGATAAAATTAACGAAATAATATAAATATATTGAGATCCAGTGTCACTTGGTTTCTTGTCGTATTTGTGAATAGTGCATAAAATTCTGAACATGAGTTACGTTTCATTTATATCTAGCTGAAAGCAACTGAGTTAAGATGAACTTTTACGTTTACTTGAAAGTGATGATCCAGAACTTTAAAATAAATTTATGTTGACATTTCGATGCCTTATCAACTTTCGATGGTAATTTCTGCGCATACCATGATTGTAACGGGGACTCAGGATTCGATTTTGAAGGTACTGAGAAACTGCTGACACATCCATGGAAGGCAGCAGGCGCGCAAATTACGCACTCCCAGCACGAGGAGGTAGTGACGAAAAATATCGATACGGGACTCATTTGAGGCCCCGTAGTCGGAATGAGTACACTCTAAACCCTTTAACGAGGATCAATTGGATGGCAAGTCTGATGCCAGCAGAGTGTTGCGGTTAAAAAGCTCGTAGTCGAATGTGTGCTCACGACGCCGGTTCATCGTACTGTCACCTCGGGGGAACAAATACGGGTCTAGCCACCTTCTGATATCCCCGGGTGCTCTGTAGAGGGCTTCGAATATACTGTCGAGAGCTCCTATACTTAAGTCCATTTACTGGGTATGGACTTGTAAATATTTATATCTTCGGTGTCTTGCCTTGAAAAAGGCAAGATATTTCTTACACAACAAATTCCTCGTCGAAAATGGTACATTAGGTTGTGGTCTTCCGATGACTTGTCTTGAGAAAGACAAGATATTTTCTTACATGACAAAGGATTGTCGAAATAAAAACACCAAGTTAAAGTTGCAAATAACTCTCAACCACAGAGTATCGAAAATAGAAGAGGAGCAGAGCCCCGAGAGCACTAAGCTCTCGGAGAGCCCGTGAGTGACTGACCTGAAAATCGCCAATATTTATATGCGCTGTTCGAGCGATAAATAGGAATTTCCAGGTCAAGAGCCAATGCGAAAATTCGAGGCGGGGCGATGCGCATCGAAATGCGTACTAGTCAACAGACTATCGCATTCGATGACATCCCCCCTCCTCTGGAGACTCTGCGGCTGGGAAAATATTTATTGAATAAAAATACAAAAATACATGTGAAAATACACAAGAAAATAGATGCATAAAAATACAAGTAAATTAAAGAAATTGTCTATAAAACTCACACAACACTTATCTGGAACCTGGGGGCCGGATGTTACTGCATCTCCCTCTTTGGCAGGCTCCATCCACGGTCGGTGTACCATTTCTCTCAGCGGTTCGTCTTCTTCTCTGCGATCAGGTTCCCATCCACTTTATCCTGGGGTTTCGTAGGCGAGTTTGCCCGGGCCTCCGTGGTTCTCCTCCGTACATTTCGGGGAGGGCAGGAAGGGACTGTGGCTACTTCAGGATCTCCGTAGCTTCCGGGGCTTCAAGCGTTGAAGAAGGCTGACTCGTTGAGACATCTGGCACACGAAAGGCATCAGGACTGCTACAGAGCTCGATGGCGGAGTGTTAGAGTATAGCATTCTAACCTCCGTGGCTCTCCCCATTGTTCTCTTGACTTCAACCCATGTTGAAGTCAATGGTGTGTTGCGTCCTTTAAAGCGAGCTGGGTCGCAGGTTCGGAATAATCCACGTTGTCGGGCGCCATGACACCTCGGGGGAACAAATACGGGTCTAGCCACCTTCTGATATCCCCGGGTGCTCTGTAGAAGGCTTCGAATATACTGTCGAGAGCTCCTATACTTAAGTCCATTTACTGGGTATGGACTTGTAAATATTTATATCTTCGGTGTCTTGCCTTGAAAAAGGCAAGATATTTCTTACACAACAAATTCCTCGTCGAAAATGATACATTAGGTTGTGGTCTTCCGATGACTTGTCTTGAGAAAGACAAGATATTTTCTTACATGACAAAGGATTGTCGAAATAAAAACACCAAGTTAAAGTTGAAAATATCTCTCAGCCACAGAGTATGGAAAATAGAACAGGAGCAGAGCCCCGAGGGCACTAAGCTCTCGGAGAGCCCGTAAGTGACTGACCTGGCTGACCTGAAAATCGCCAATATTTATGTGCGCTGTTCGAGCGATAAATAGGGATTTCCAGGTCAAAAGCCAATGGGAAAATTCGAGGCGGGGCGATGCGCATCGAAATGCGTACTAGTCAACAGACTATCGCATTCGATGACAGTACACGGTGTCAACTGGTATCTCGTGGGACGTCCTGCCAGTAATTGCCATATGAAAATCGAAATTTCAAGATAAACTTATTTTAAAGTAAAATTGTGGCTCATTCCCAATAAAAACAGTTATTGATTTTATGGATTTAAATTAAAATTAAACTTAAAAAAATTCACAAATATTATTGATTTACTTTACATGTATTGGGATTGCAAAAAAGTTTGAAGTAAAAGTTTAAGGGGAATCTGGCGCATTTGTTTAGAGTATATTTTGGCGCCTTTTTTAAGCGGTTGGGTTGGCGACTCTTTTATGAGCCAGTCAGGCCCTGAATCGATCTGATTTTTAAAAAAAATTTACTTTAGATTGATAAATTTAATGACTAAGATGGTTTTGTAGTGCGACTAGTTTTTTGTTACTGTTATATTTTTTGGGAATAAACTACAACGGTATAATTAAACATGTCTTATGTTTGATGTCTCGATTACTAACTTGGAAATCGTTTCAGCAAACAAATATTTCCGAGTTCTTAATCTAAACGTCAAAACAATTTTAACTATAATTTATTAAATTATAAGTTCCTTACCTTAACCCAAATTCCGATCCATATATTAAATGTGACAAACGAAAAATAATTTGGAAATAATACCTCGAAAAACGTCCTCAGAGAATTTCCATCAACTGGTTTACAAGTGCGTGCATCAGAAACTCCATTTGTAATGAATAAAATATGTTCAACTAAAAAAGTAGAAAGAGAAGTAAAAAAGTTTTTTTTTATAGTTTTCACTAGACGAATATTACTCACATGTTCCCATAAGTAGCGATAACGATACCAACCAGACATAAGTTCTTTTTAAGCTGGGTTCTTGTCCATATCCAGTGATGGACATTTCAACAACAGCCCATTCTCTTAGAATATCTGTCCACTTGTGAGCTAGCTTTATTAGGTATAAAGAACACAAAAATGTAGAAAAGTAGAAAGCCATCTGTCCTAAAAATCAAGACTTAAGTTTATTAAACATAAAAGGCATAATAAAGAGGGATAGAAATCTCCGCCATTAGAAAAGAACGTACTTCCCCTCTTATGACCTTCAAGTTTTTCCAATTGATAGTTTTTATCGTTGCTACCAAAATGATACTACTCACACGTTACCTTAAGCAGAAATTACCATAAGAACCAGACATAAGCTCTTGCTGACTGAAAGAATACTAAAAGGTAAAAAAGTAGTAAGTCATCTCTCCTACAAATCAACGTTTAAGTTTATTAAACATAGAAAGTAGAGGAAAGAGAGATAGGCCCCATCGACCGGGTAATTTCGGCCATTAGAAAAAACGTACTTGACCTCTTATGACTTTCAAGTTTTTTCAGTTTGTATAACCATTAATATAACCAAGGGAAGATTTAGAAGCTTTAGGCTTCTGTATCTGTTTCAAGAACTGTGACATCTATGTTGAGGCGAGGTATGGTGGTGAAAGATTCGCAAACGGTAGCTGGAGGTAGTCTTTTAGGTTATTGGATTAGCTCGGGGAGGTTCCGTTGAGGTGCTTCTTCTGAAGCGGTCAAAAAATTAATTCGTATATGTTTCCTGGTACGGTTCTTCAAAATTATTTGAAGTATTTCAGGAGATATGATACCAAACAGGATAGTAAGAGAGAGGACTAAAACAATAGATGTCGTAGAAAAGATTGCACCAGCCAAATGGAAATGTACTATTCACAACAGCTTGCAGTGTGTAACTTAGGAATTCACGATTCCATCACAGGAAAGGGATTCATGTGTTTATGGACTGAGGACTTTGGGGGAAGGGGTGCCTTGGAAATTAGCTCCTGTTTATATACTTACCTTACTAAGGAAATTGGCAATCACGGAAAGAAAAAGCTTATTTTGTGGTCGGATAATTGTGGGGGTCAAAATAAAAATCAGTTCATGATCGCCATGTATTTGACCATACTAGCAAATAACGTTTTTGAGGAAATTATTCATAAATTTCCTGTAAAAGGACACACTTTCCTTAATTGCGACAGAGATTTCGCAATCATAGAAAAACGTAAAAAAGTGTGTAAGGCTTATACATTGATGAATGTTGTTAACATCATTACTAGTGCGGCCCAGAAAAATCCATTCTCGTGCATGGTGGTTAAGGACTTTTATGATTTCAAAACCGTTGCCTGTGATAAACTGAACAGAAAGAAGTTAGGAATTTCAACAGCTACGCAGCTTCGTCTTACAAGAGAGAAATTTGGTACGGTGATGGTGGCTAAAGGACATAGTGAGCTCGCTGGATGGAGTGAGACCAATGTACTCAAATCTGGAGTTACATTAGAAGACTTTAAAATCATAGACCTTCAAAAAACTAGAACTCACTTTGGTATCCCAGAGAAAAAAAGAACAGATATTGAAAAAATGCTCCCTTATCTTCACGATGATGCCAAGAAGTATTTTAAAGAAAAATTAGTCAACCAGGGCAAGTTTCTACTGTAGGAAACAACGGTTAAATATGTGGCACTTAAAACGTTTTGACTTGCAAACCTGATGGCACTTACAACGTTTTGACCTTGGACAGATTTTTGAATTTTTTTTTTTAAGTAAGCTTTGTTTATTGTTCCTTTGCGGTATGTTTGTATTATATAATACCTTTAAACTAATCCTTTTTCAGTATGTTACATTATAAGAAATAAACATGTTCGATAAAAAACTGTTTTTTACTCCTCCTGAAAAATTTATAATTTGGCACTTACTACGTTATGGAAATGCACGCTTCATTTATTAAAACCATCTTCTTTAGTTGTTCTTTTTCTTGTTTTGAAATTTGCATATCATTATAGCTATTTAAATTTTGGATGGAGCTGCCCAAAGTAGTTGATTGCAGCTACAGTTAAACATTCCAAGTTTCACAGCTAAATCATTTTCTTCACCTTGTACTTAGTTTTCCAACAATCTTTTCTTTGATAATATTTTAGATAAGTTGATATTTATGTTATCATATATTGTCCAGTAAAATTATACTGAATAATAAAAGTATATGGCTGTAAGGAATTATTTTATTTTTAAATTTATTACGCCTATAAGAATTTTAGAAACATTCATATAATATATTTTGTTTAATCGCATTATTTAGAACCAAAGAATCTTTCGTTTTGTTATATTCCATTCTAAATAGGGCTTCCTATTAGCTAAAATGCAGAGAAGTGGAAAAAAGATGAGATACGTACATCCAAAGAGGAATATTAATGTCAGATTAGGCAGATAAAGCTTACTAAAAATTAGTTCGTTTATTTCCTCCTACAACCAGCTCACCTGTTTTATCCACAACTATACCATCTGCTCCAAATTTAGCTAACCAAAAGCCAGAACTGAGAAGAGCCCCTAGAGCGTTAATAATAGAATATACGACCCTAATACTGGCCCATTTAAAATAAACCCTATCCCATGTTTTATTAACGTTGTGCAAAGGCATCACTCCAAACGCTTGTGCAATACTTAGAAAAAATTTGATATTATCGTGGAAGGTGTTGGATTTAATTAAAAAATTATGTTCTTGTCTTCTTTCTGACATATTTAACATCATTCTATAAAACGTTTCATAGTCCGTGACTCAAAATATGGATTTAATAAAAAAGAACATATCTCGATAAAAAGGTGAATTGTATGACATGATAAATATTTTCCTAAGCGAGGTGACAATAGTAGTAGTAAATGAAAAAGCAGAGGCGTCTCACAATACGTTTTTAATGTTTAATTTTAATGATGTTAATTTTAAGATTTTACTTCAATGGAAATTAAAATTGGACAATTACTGTTGAAGAAAAGGAGCTAATGGCAGCAAACGGAAAAGCGTTGCAGTGCAGAGCAGAAAAGGCGCAGAAAAAGTGCAGAAAAGTGGAGAGTACCAACCAAAATACAAAAAAGCATGAACGATTCTTGATTTGTTTAATTTTTTGAAAAACTGAAGAATATTTCATATAATGTTATTTATGAGTAATGTTTTTTTTTTCACCACAAATGCATATGTGATACAAATAAATTTTTTGTGTCGATAATAACTCCTTATATTAAGCCCCTTGGCCTATTATTCACCGATTTTAAGTTTGTATTCGTATTGGTGATGTTGACTGCTAGATATCTCGTCACTTTTTAAAGAGTCTTTGTAGTGGTCTCTTTCCTGGTTTTGAATATCTTGCTATTCAGGGCATTCTCTCTCTCTCTCTCTCTCTCTCTCTCTCTCTCTCTCTCTCTCTCTCTCTCTCTATCTCTCTCTCTCTCTCTCTCTCTCTCTCTCTCTCTCTGCCCTGACTCGTGACATGCTGATTCCATTCTCGTCTTCTCTGTTTTCCCAACGTAAAATGTCTTGTTTTTTGCAGAGATTTCTTATTCGGCCATTCGGAATTTCTAGGTCTTAGTGTTTTCTTAGTTATTGACCTCAACGTTTTCTGATCTTTTCAATATTCTCTTGGTTTCCGCTGTGCCGGCTTTTGTTTCTATCGCGTAAGTTGTTATCGATTTTACACACGATTTATATATACGTACTTTTCTTTTCAGACCCATATCTTTATTTCTCCAGATTACATCACTTAGGCATCAGACACGTAAGCCAGTTTTCCTGCTTTCAGACGCTCTCTTTATATCCCTCATAATCCTCATCCTATGACCTGGTCTTCAATAAAGTGCAAAGTGAAAAGTTTATCATCATCTATAGCTCGGATGACCATAACCTAAACTTACCGACGCGTATATTCGACCAACAAACTTTCAAAAAATGAAAGTGAAGTTAGCTACTCTAGTTTTAAGTGGGACAGTTGCAAGCGGTATGCAGACTTACATGACCTTAGGAGCACTACCCCTTGATGATGCAGGTACTATTGAAGTAATCAATAAGTTTGATATATTCAATTCCACCAATATATGTTACCCAAATTAACTAGCGAGATTGGACTTTTCTGTTTCTGATTGGACCTGTATTAGTAGTATTTTCTGCAGTGCCTAAAACCCTGATAGAAAAAACTAACGAATATAACCGTCCCTTGGCATTGATATTTGTAGACTTTAAAAAGGCGTTTGATACAGTGGAATTACCGTCCATCTTAAGAGCACTACAAGATTGCAGGGTCGACCACAGATATTGTAATATAGTTAAAAATATATATGAAAATGCCACAACAACCATAAGTCTACATTCAGCAACTAATAAAATAAAGATAAAAAGGGGAGTCAGGCAAGGTGATACCATGTCACCAAAGCTGTTCATTACCGTTCTTGAGTATGCATTTAAAAGACTAACATGGCAACAGAAAGGAATATCCATCGATGGAGAAAGATTAAACCAACTACGTTTTGCGGACGATATCGTGCTTCTGTCAGATAATCTGGGAGAGATCAAAGACATGCTCCAAGAACTGAATTACATACTACAAGAAACTGGGCTGGAGATAAATTTCGAGAAAACCAAAATGATGACCAATATGGTTCCCAGCGAAGAGATACAGATCAATAACAACAAGGTAGAATTAATCGATAAATACACATACTTGGGTCATGAAATCAGAATAACCAGAGACAACCAAAACTGCGAGCTAAATAGACGAATCACGTTGGGATGGGCGGCATATGGAAGGATGAGAGACATTTTTAAAACAAATACCCCAATTCACCTGAAAAGTAAGGCATTTAACCAATGCATCTTACCAGTCTTGACCTACGGAGCAGAGACCCTAACTTTAACGAAAGCTACTGCCGAAAAACTGAGGGTAACACAAAGGCGAATGGAGAGATCAATGCTGGGCCTGACCTTGAAAGATCGCGTGAGAAATGAGGAGATACGCCGACGAACTGGCGTAGACGATATTATACTGCGAATCAATAAACAAAAGTGGAGGTGGGCTGGACATCGAGGCAGACCACCCACCCGATGGACCGACGACCTAAGGAGAATAGAAACAAACTGGATTGCAGCAGCTAGAGATAGAGAGAACTGGAGACGTTTGGAGGAGGCCTATATCCAACAATGGATGTGAAAATGGGGCTGGATGATGATGATGATGAATTAGGGCCGGTTGTTCGAACACTAATGAAAACTTGATTGTAATCAAATATTTAATTACAAGCAAATACGTCACAGCAGCTGTCAAATTTATTAAAAATTGCTTATTATTATTATTGATTTGTAAATAAAAACATGAAATTAACATCAGAAAAAGTTTAATAATGGTTTATTTTAAATTAAAACGCAAAATAATAAAATTGAATAAAATAAATCAGTCAACATAACCTCAAAATGTGACGTATTTAATTACAAACAAATACAGCAGTTGTCAAAATTATTAAAAATTGCTTAGGGTATTATTATTATTGATTTGTAAATAAAAACATAAAATTAACATCAGAAAGAGCGTAGTTATGGTTTATTTTAAATTAAACGCAAAATAATAAAATTGAATAAAATAAATCAGTCAACATAACCTTAAAATGTGACGTATTTGATTTTAATTAAATATTTGATTACAATCAAGTTTTGATTAGCGTTCGAACAACCGGCCCTCAGTGTATTAAATTTCTGTATTGTTTATTCCTATACATACTTTGGTAACAAAATCTGTATATTTTTTACACAATTAATTATAAACACTAATTTAATTTTTTAATAATTTTTCTTTAGAAAACTGTAAAAAATGACACCTGTTACATTTAAACAGTCATTTCATTATTATTTTAGTTCATCAAAAAAAAAAGTTCCAATATAATAATAATTGGTATACTTTCAGTACGCCTCTGTACCTAATATGTAATTTCCAAGGCCATTTTTTGTAAGTACGAGTAACTTCCATTTAAAGCAAACTCTCGACTTTTCTTTATATCTCCTACAACAAAACTTGTAGTAGCTGTACAATCCATAAATAATGCTTACCAAATTTCATAAGAATATTCTAATGTGTTTATGTGTTAAATATTACAAAAAAAAATCTAAATGTTTGCCAATTTCTAAGCCTTATATATGTGCGTATTGTGGGAATAAGCACATATGTCACAAAAAGCCACTTTTCAGGAGGAAGTAAAAACTGGTTTATTCGGAAATAAGACAACATAAAATTAACACTCCTTCATGAACTAAACATTTTTACATTTTACATCGAATACACTAGATTAAAATAAAATAAACAGTATAAATATTGATTTTTAAGTGACTTGTTGCATTTGGCACTAGAAACAAATATATAATATTGACTTATGTGATCTGCCACACAGTAAGAAACAAAAATGCCTTCTACTTTTCTTAAAATTAACCACAAGACAAGTAAGTTATTGTACTAAGTTTATTAGTCTAATTTATTAACTTTATTTATTATAAAAATGTTCTAACACTTAGTTTATTTAAAGTCTTTGTTTGTACAATATAACTAATTTATTTCACACTAATAATTATATAATATATTTACATTTATTACAATAGGCGTTACAATTCGAAACTCGGCGCGATATTATTTTTCAGACCGCTCTCAGCAATTAAAATTCCGCTATATGTATCAAAACAGCCGTTAGTCTGGAATCTCTCGAAGCATGTGGATGTTGACCTCGAATTGTCTCGAATGAACGGGAACCCAGACTGGTTTTATAGCGGCTCGCAGCTGTGATGACCTTTCTCAGACAGGCTTTTCAGCTGAGCGGCGAACTTACTAGAAAAGAATAGAATTAGAAATAACATGTTTACAGTTTTATGAGTCATAATATTTATCGTAACATTATTTTAGTGATAAGAACTAAAACAATAAAAGACTTAACAAAAATCCCACATTTTTAATTAAGAATGTCAAAAGTTGGAGTTTTTGGAATTTTTCAATTTTGATTATTGTCAGCATCGATTTCATTCAAATCTGGATCTGTCGATACAGTTGAGTCGGATGAAGGTAAGACCAGATGGGTCAGATGCACATGATATTCTTTGTGATAAGATTTCGCCGAAAAAAGCAGACGAGAAATCATAAGATGAACTGGTAAATACAATGAAACTACATTACAAACCTGAACCGTTGGAAATAGTGGAAAATTTAAGATTTTCACAAAGAAAACAACATGAAGGGGAAAGTGCCAACGAATATTTTACAATATGTATGGTCAAACACTTTAATTAAACTTATTTTTTTATGGTTTTCCTTTTTTATTTCGTCGCCTAGGAATGTATCCCCTCTTCATCTTCTTAAAGTGCCCTCTCCTCAATGGAGGTTGGCTACTACAATTTTAAACTCTTCTCTATCTTCAGCTGTTCAAAATTTAGCCCTGTCCATTGTCGGATGTTTCTGAGCCACGATAGTCTTTTCCTTCCTAGGCCTCTCTTTCCCTCGATTTTTCCTTTCACTATAAGTTGGGCATATTGGTACTTATTATTTCTCAGTATGTGGCCTAGGTATGATGTTTTTCTAACTTTTACTGTGTTAAAAAGTTCTCTTTCCTTGCCTATTCTATGTAGCACTTCTTCGTTTGAGGTATGCGATGTCCATGAAATTTTGAGTATTCTCTGGTAGATCCACATTTCAAAGGCCTCCAATTTATTTACGGTTGATGTTTTAAGGGTCCACGTTTCAACTGCATATAGAAGAGTCGACCAGACGTAGCATTCTGATAAACGTAGTCGAATTTCGAGTTTTATTCGAGAATCACAAAGCAGTTTTTTTATTTTTTCGAAAGATTCTCTGGCCTGTTCTATTCTCGATCTTATTTCTAGATCAGGATTTAGGCTGCTATCGATCCAACATCCCAGGTACTTAAATCTATTGACCTGTTCTAAAATGTGCCCATTTATTGTGCAAGGTTGAGGTACGTTTTAGTTTTTTCGGATTGACATCACTTTGGTTTTTTTAATGTTTATTTTCATACCAAATTGCTCACAGGTCGAGTTGGTCTTGTCGATGAGTCGTTGTAGACCTAAGTCGGAATCCGCAATTAGCACTGTATAATCGGCGTATCTGATACTGTTGATATTTACGCCATTCACATTGACTCCATCCTTGGAATCCTCCAATGCTTCTTTAAATAGAAACTCGGAGTAAAGATTAAACAGCAGAGGCGACAAAACACATCCCTGTCTAACTCCCCTCCTAATTTCTACTTCTGCGGATGTGGAACCTTCGATCCTAACTCTGGCGTTTTGGTTCCAGTACAAGTTTTTTAAGAATTTAATGTCTTTTCCATCTAAACCGACTTCTTGCAAACGTTCTAATAGTAGGTCGTGTCTTACTCTATCAAATGCTTTTTCGAAGTCTATAAAGCATATAAATATATCTTTCTGTTGGTCGTAGCATTTTTGGGCGAGAACTAGTAAACTGAACAGGGCTTCTCTCGTTCCCATGCCGGCTCTGAATCCAAACTGATCGTCTCCGATGATTGTTTCGCACTTTCTATAGATACGATTATGTACGATTTTTAGTAGGACTTTTACTGCATGACTCATAAGGCTTATCAGACGGAACTCATTGCAGTGTTGTGGGTTTGGCTTTTTTGGTAGTGGGATGAATATTGACTCCAGCCAATCTTGGGGTATTTTGCCTGTATCCCCTCTAATCCCGTATAAATTACCATTCCATATTCACGGGTAATGTATTCGCGGTATATTTACGGAACATCTACCCCGCGAATAAAGAGCTTCTACTTTTAGGGTTTTCTAATAGAATAAAGCTTTAATTCATTCATATAAGAACGAACATTAATCTGGAGACAGTATTAGAACAGAAGCTAAAGAAGAGGAAAGTGATGATGGTAAATATATAGAAATCACAAAAGAAGATATAGAGTTATCTAAAATCAAAACATTTTAAAAAATAATAAAATTCTAATACCCTGTTATTTTCTTGTTCCACCACTGGTATACGATGTATATCTGTTTATTACCTTTCACCTATTGATATTTATCAAAACACATCAAGTGTCCACCAAACAGATACTGCAGCTCATTTCGTGTTTGTAAATAAAGACTGTCATTTAGATAAGTCTGAATGAAATATTTTCAATATTTAATAGTATTAATCTTTCCTGACACCTACTGTTTATTTATAATGTATGAGGTCGTCTGATCACAAACCGATTCTTACATTTCACAAATTTCATTTGTTTTATATCAGATATGAAGATTTCCTTCATGCTATATGCCTGATTTGACATTTGATAAAAATCAAATAATAAAAGGGACGTACCTTACATTGTCATCATTTCTCTTCAGAATTTTAATTTTTATTCAGTTGTCATTGAAAGAAGCCTTGAAAAAGTGAATAAAATTAAACAGGTACATTTCTAAAAATCCAAAAGCGATAACGACGACATTATCTAATAATATAAATTTAATATTTATGAATTATGTTTAATCAAGTTAGTTCATTTATAGTACGACAATAAATTGGGGAGGGTGATGCATTAATGTAACATAATCTACTAATTGAAGCGTTTATTTGAAAAACAACACATGTCCATTTTTTGCAAATTCACTTATTTACGACCCAGATACTCCAAATAAACCCTGAGAGCCGTTTCGATTTATTTTGCTTACCCTATCTCCACCCCAATAGTTTCTGTTCCCAATTTTCAACCCCCTTTAATAATACCCTATGTGGTAGGCAAAATAATTCGTTATACGATTAATAAACAGACTTCATTTTTTTGAAAATGGACCTATAGGCGATCGCTCAGCTTGGAAATAGGTTGACAGATTCAGCGGCGGCCGGCCAGGTGAAGTAGGTGAAGGTGAGGTTCACCAAAAAAATATAATTAAATTGAGACAAATAAATAAAAAATGAAAGCAACATTATTATATCTAAATTCTGAAATCAATTATTTATTCTCTTTTAATTAATCTAAAAATTAAAAAGACAACTAGCTTTATTAGCGGTACGTACTTGAAGGTCAAGTCCTGACCTGTGTCACTAGCCGTGTACTGAATCTTAGTATTCAGGAATAGGTGAATATATTATTTGGAATGCAAAATGCATGTGCATTAGCGTTGACGGTTGCCATGGCAACGTGACGTCAGCCTATCCTTAGTGATAGCTGAGAAAACTGGTGAGTGCAGTTCCGTCTATAAATATATTATTCGTCTTCACCCACTGTTGGTTGGCATTCCTATTTTTCGGAAATTTCTCTCAGCGACAATATTTTGAAATTAAGTCTATTATATAGATATTTTTTATATAGTATAGTGTATAGTATTTATTAGTGTAAAGTATTAATTTTATTTGTTTAGTGCACTTTATTAATAGGTACATTTCTCTGTGGTTTGTTTCGGATTTCGGATATAAAGTGTTCTCGTGGATTTCGATTGGACAAAAATAATTTTAGACAGACATAAATCCAAGTAATGACTTCTTCTTCTTCTTCCTATGCTGTCTCCATTAACGGAGGTTGGCGACCACATTTCTAAAAGTTTCTTTGTCTTTTGCAACGTGGAATAATTCGTCTACAGTCATGTTTATCCAGTCTCGAATATTTCGCAGCCATGATTTCCTCTTTCTACTTATTCCCTTTTTGCCATCGACTCTACCCTGCATGATGACCTGCAGAAGACTATATTAAATGGTGGGTAAATTAATGACTTGGTGTGTATTATATGAAAGACTCCGTTTAGGCATTGGAAAAATGAAGATAAAACGGATGTTCTTTTACATGGTCGACCAACCAGTATTTTAAACATCTGCGTCTGATCCAGAATAATCGGCTGCAATCATCATATGACTCAGACTGGGCGGCTGAATCGAAACTCACCAACCCGCTGAAGCAGGGAGCCGCCGCTGGACAGATTCATTGGCAGACTTCTTCGGGATTGTATACTTAGTAATTTTTGTTAAAAACTTTTCATTTGTAAATACTTTCATTTTATTTTTTATTCGCTAGACTAATAGTAGGTATGTAGATGTAGAAAGGTACCAAAAAGCAAGAACGGTTAACTAGATTTTTAATGACCAATTCTTCGTAAAAGTTTATCTTCCGTAAAAGTTTACAGAGCAATAAGGTCGATAATCGCTCGTAATCCCCACACTTACGTCACAGCCACGTGCTGCGGTAACAGACATATTTGGACGATGGAACTATCCTTCTATACTTCATCTAATTTACATTCCGTTGCACGTCATCGGCGTCATAGCCCGTGAGGTCACATGATACCAACACGAAATATTTAGGCGGTAGGTGTGTTCTTTTTCTAGAAACACTTTGCCGAGTACACTGGCATTACAGCCACTAGACATATTTTATTTATGTTATGTTAGTACATATAGAATTGTATTAGCTTTGGATATAAAATTATTTACTGGCTTTCAATCAGCCTGCATAAAAAAATGGGGTGTACCCAGTATCTCCCAATGTCTTCTCTCGGGTCTTTTTTGCTGTCGGTATAAAATTATCAAACAATAAATGAACAATAATATTACTCAAATATTGAAAGAAGCTGAAAAGAAATACTGTCCTCGTCCTGAAAACAATAACAAAAAATTAAGCCACAACACAAAACATCTTCTAGAGGAAAGAAGAAAACTTCTGTTTAGGGAAAATCAGGATCATAACCAAAATGAACTAAGAATTTTAAATAAGAAAATTAAAAAGGAAGTTAGAAAAGATCTGAGACGATACAATACGATGGAAATAACTAGAGTAATAGAAAAAAACAAAAGCTTGAAAGTACTCAGACAGAGCATGTCCATTGGAAGAAAAAACGTCCACAAATTAAGAAATGAACAGGGGCAAATCATTGAGGATAGAGTTCAAATTATGAACACGATAGGGAGTTTTTATAGACAACTATACAAAGAACAGCAATATAACCGGAGTGGATCATTACCAAAGATAATCAATCAGGGATCTGAAATTTTACCGGACGTAACACCCAATGAAGTTCGAAGGTCAGTGCAAGAAATTAAAAACAATAAGTCCCCCGGATGCGATGAAATAGTGGCAGATGCCTTGAAAGTGGCTGGAAAAAGATTATGACAGGTCCTTGCCAAACTATTCACTAGATGTTTGCAGGAAGCAATAACACCAACCCAGTGGTATACCGCAGAAATTATCATACTTCATAAAAAAGGGGATGCTACCAACCTCAGGAATTACAGGCCCATAAGTCTACTTTCACATATTTATAAACTATTTACAAAAATAATTACGAAACGACTAGAAAATAAATTGGAATTTTATCAGCCCATAGAACAGGCGGGTTTTAGAAAAGGCTATGGAACAAACGATCACCTACTGGTAATAAAAAATCTTGTAGAAAAATGCAGTGAATATAATAAACCACTAGCTTTAATATTTGTCGACTATGAAAAGGCATTCGACACCGTAAATCAACAAAAAATGTTGGAAGCCTTGACAGAATGCCGAATTGACTATCGGTATATAAATATAATTAAACACATATACCAAAACGCAACAGCCAGTGTTAGAGTGGGTGATCGTCAATTCCCGATACAACGTGGAGTACGCCAGGGGGACACCATATCGCCGAAGTTGTTCACTACGCTTTTGGAATATATATGTAAAAGGGCAAAACTGACCGACAAGGGCATAAACATAAACGGAGAAAAGCTTAGCCATCTAAGGTTTGCACTTTGCAGATGACATTGTACTAATAGCTGATAGGATAGATGAGGCCAAAGAACTTTTAAATCAGCTCTACCTTTCCTCGCTAGAAGGGGGATTGAAACTAAATATATCTAAAACCCAGATGATGTCAAATCTTGTAGTCAGCGAAGATATTGCGTAGGAACAAGATCCATAGACCAGGTAATGGCCTATAAATACCTAGGTCATGAGATCCGCATAGGAAAAGATAAACAAACCGTTGAGCTTCTCCGTCGTATAAGACTGACTTGGGCAGCCTTCGGCAAGCTGAACCATATTGTCAAATCGTCTGATATACCAATATGGCTTAAAAGAAAAACGTTTAATCAGTGTGTTTTGCCAGTGTTAACTTACGATGCGGAAACGTTGACCATGACAAGGAGAATAGTTCAAAAGATCCGTGTGTGTCAAAGGACGATGGAGCGTGCTATGTTGGGCGTTTCACTACGAGACAAGATCCCAAATCGCCAGCTACGACAAAGAACAGGAGTGGCTGATGCAGTAGAGAGAGTAGCAACACTGAAATGGAACTGGGCAGGTCACGTGGCTCGAATGACAGATAATAGATGGACAAAGCGGATACTGGAATGGAGACCAAGAGATGATGAATTCCGAAGCAGAAGTCGTCCACCAACACGTTGGACTGACGATCTAAAACGTTGTCATAGGAATTGGATGCAAGAGGCACAAGATCAAAATAGATGGAAAATTATGAGGGAGATCTATGTCCAGCAATGGATAAGCGAAGATTGAATGATGATAAAATCATCGTTGTTGCTGTTTCTACATCCATCTTCGACAAATGTAACCTCGAGCCAGAGGCCCTCGTGTTTGAACGATAGTCGCCCTCGGGCATAAACATTTACTTAATACATATACCTCATCTAATTTACTTACCTTTGCACGTTGTTTTCGCGTAATCCGCGTCATAGCCCGTGAGGTCACATGATACCAACACGAAATATTTAGGCGGTAGGTGTGTTCTTTTTTAGAATCACTTTGCCGAGTACACTGGCATTACAGCCACTAGACATATTTTATTATATACGCGTAGAAATAATATTTAAAGATTTCTATTAATAAGGAACAAGGAAAAGACAGTTAAGATTTTATTTCACGTATAGGGAGCTTGCGCATCCGTTTATACGTATTTCAGCCCAATAGGCATCATCAGAACGGCTTTCGCAAGCGCTCTGAACGTGAAATAATTCTTCTCTGTCTTAGGAAGCAACTATAACATGGCTTCGTATAGACGCAATGTAGCGACATCTGATAATAAAATCGTAGACTAATTTTCGAAACCAAATTCAAGAATTCCGCTTTAATCTGTGCCTTCTAAGAATTGCAAGGCAAAAACAGACGTTGATAAAGGTGTTAAGAGAGACATGGGGAATCTAAAACTTGCATTCCACAACATATCTTTTCAACTAAGCAAAATTCTTAGCGAATTGGTTTCTAGTACTCGTACAGAGTATATCGAAATAACAAGGAAAAGACAGTTAAGATTTTATTTCACGTATAGGGAGCTTGCGCATCCGTTTATACGTATTTCAGCCCAATAGGCATCATCAGAACGGCTTTCGCAAGCGCTCTGAACGTGAAATAATTCTTCTCTGTCTTAGGAAGCAACTATAACATGGCTTCGTATAGACGCAATGTAGCGACATCTGATAATAAAATCGTAGACTAATTTTCGAAACCAAATTCAAGAATTCCGCTTTAATCTGTGCCTTCTAAGAATTGCAAGGCAAAAACAGACGTTGATAAAGGTGTTAAGAGAGACATGGGGAATCTAAAACTTGCATTCCACAACATATCTTTTCAACTAAGCAAAATTCTTAGCGAATTGGTTTCTAGTACTCGTACAGAGTATATCGAAATAACAAGGAAAAGACAGTTAAGATTTTATTTCACGTATAGGGAGCTTCTATTAATGTTAACTTAAAAAAATACACAACAATATGTTTCATTTAATTTGTATAAATGCATTATAAAGCGTTTTTATGAAGAACATTTGTTCGGAACACACTGTAACTGTAATCGAACGAAGGTGAAATTTTGGCATAAATTGGTAACACTTATTTGACAGTTGCGGTGTTAAGACTTTAGTTTTGTTTTTATTATTTACTATTAATTAAACTATGTTGTTTTTTAAACAAGCGGCTCAAATTGTTTTTAACAAGATTATTTTTGAACTCTTGTTTTGTTTCTATTTATTTATATTAAATATTAATTTATTTAATTTATTTAATTATGTGACCTATTTGATTTAAAATGGATTCAGGAATTTTTTATACTTTGGCAACTATGTCAACTTCGATCTCTGACGTAGATAATGACGTGCAACGGTATGTAAATTAGATGAACTGTATGTTAAGCGTTCTTGACCAAAAGGGGCGAGCGGTGAACTACTGGAGAGTAAAGCAAAGGTGAGCGGGTCATCGTATCTTGCAGGTACCGCTACCGGGTTAAAACCGCTGCTTATTGTATAAAATCATTAATGACTAAAAAAGTGAACTATTTTCGGTTACGTTCGTTGAAATGAAAATATTTTAATTCATATCCACCGTCTGTACAACGATGACTCCCAATAGAAAGAAGAATATCTGACCAGTGGCGCACCCAGAGGAGGGGTTTTGGAGGTTAAATCCCCCCCAGGGCCCTATTCCGATACTGTTACACATGTTAAGGACTCAAATTGGAGGTAGGTGCGCTACTGTATCTGACAAGGTTTCATGTTTATTTGGAAATCATATGTAATAAAACACAAAACTAAATACGAAATAATTTTATTTTAAATATATACTCTGGTTTACTTACATCTACATAGCTATATGTATTTTTTTAAAAGTGAAAAATTTATAAATAAATTGTAATGCCAGCTTGCACCATAAATAGTTCATATGTAATAATTACTGCGGCCATCTACAACAAATTTTTTAAAGTTAAAACATTCAAAACTAAAATATTGCTTAATGGCACACTACAAAATGTATATGAAGCATGTTGGGAGAAAAAAGGGGATGTCAATAAATGTGTGAAATTTAGTTAAATACGTAGTCTTGTAGATTTTAACAAATACGAAAGAGAAAACGATATTTGTCCACGCGTAATTGGGTAAAAACAATGATTGCCAATTGTCACCCAAGCAATATCGCTTGCCACGCCTGCGTGTCACGTGTATATTTTTCGTGATTAGATTGGTTAGTTTGTTTACAAACAACAGAAAAGCTGATTGTTTTGTGCCAAAAATTATTATTATACAGTATTGTTCAGTGTGAGTTCAATATAATATTATCTTATAATGGCTAATAGTATATGAAGGAATCCAAGAACAGGGTTTGTGGCATAGGCGCTACAACTTTGAGTTATATAGAAGTTTTGGGGAACCTGACGTTGTAAAATGTATTAAATTAGCACGCCTTCGATGGATAGGACATATAATTAGGCGAGATGAAGATGCAACGATCAGAAAAATTTTCGACCGAAGAGGACTAGTGGAAAGACGAGCCAGAGGAAGACCAAAACTTAGGTATCAAGATAACATAGAGGAGGATCTAAAATCCATCGGAATTAAAGCATGGAGAAGAGTTGCCAGAGACAGGGGCGAATAGAAGATTGTTCTGAAGAAGGCTTTGGCTCATAACGAGCTGTAATGCTACTGATGATGTATGGCTAATAGGGAAAAGCCTGATGGAAAAAAGAAAAATGTACGAGGTTATGAAGAAAATAAGGTTACGATCCAACGGATTTCGATCGTATTCTAGATTATTTCAACTTATTATTATTGCATGACGAGCAAAATTTGTAGCTTTGTTCTTTAATAACCCTAATAAATGTACAGAAACGACTATCAAGGGCAAAAAATAAGAATGAGGCAAAGTTTCACAACTCAAGTTATCTGTGCAGAGTACGAATAAATCCTGATTGGGACGACAATGATGATTCAATAACACAAAATATCACAGAAACTCTTTGTCTTAAGTATTTGTTTTGCAGTACACGGGATTACTGCAAGTAAACTTCAACATTTACAGAAATCGTTAAAGAGGGCAGGTTTTGCACCCAAAGATAGAAATAGTGGAAACAATTATAGAAAATTAAAACCAGGTATTCTAGAGACTGTTCGTTCACATATTGAATCTTTTAAAGCGTGACAAAGTCGTTACAATCTACGTGACAATCAATCTAAGACCTATCTATCTGAAACTTTAAATATACGGAAAATGTTTTTGCTGTTTCAAGAAAAATATCCGGAAATTAAAGTTGCTTACCAGACATATCGAGACATTTTTAGAAGTGAAGTTTTGGATATCCGCGTACTGACACATGCAGTGAATCTGACAAATTCAATGCAAAAATGAAAGCTGCAGAGAATAGTGAATATAGTGATGAACTTTCTAAACTCACAATCGCTCGGTCCAAATCTTTTATGATAGGAAAATGACAGACAAAATAAGAGCACGAACAGATGCCACATTTGAGGCGACAACTTTGACAATGAGTGATAAAAACAAGGCAACACATGATCCAACCGTGAAAAGCAAGTCTACGGCGTTGAAACGAATGACAGGTAAGTACCTTTTTATAAAATATGTTTTATGATATTAAAAAAGTATTAATTTTCAGAAGAACAAAATTCTGCTTGTTCATTGGCGGATTAACACCTCTATTAAAGGTTATCACTCCATCTTTTGCGCGGTCGCCCGATACTTCTCCTGTCGATTGGTGACTTATCTCTTGCTATTTTGACGACACGGGTCTCCTCCATTCTGCTTATGTAGTTGTTCCATTATTTTTTTTTTCCATTTAGTGTCCATTGTCACTGTATATTACAAATACTCAGCGTATTTATGTAATTCTTCTGAGTACTCTCATCTCTGCCGTTTCCAGTAGCCTTTGTATTGTGGCTATCTGTCGGGTCTTGTTTCTGAAGCATATGTCATTATTGATCTTACTCTGATGGTCTCAGTGTTAATGGGTCTGTTTCGCCATATAGTGTTATTAAGGCATCATACCAGTCTACTTGATTTTTGTACTTGATCTCTCACTTCTTTGTCCAGTTCTCCATTGATGGACAGTGTAATTCCAAGGTATTTTATTTCCATTTCTTGTTCAATACTGATGCCATAAATTTCTATTTTACATTTGATTGGTTCTTTGCAGATTACTATTGTTCTAGTTTTCTGAAAAGAGATTGTCATATTAAATTCTTTTCCTCTTATTTTAAATCTGTGGACCAGTCTTTGCAGACTATCTTCATCTTGAGCTATCAATATTGAGTCTTCTGCGAAACAGAGTATTTTTATTTGTGTGTTTCCCATTCTGTATTATCTTCATTTGTTAACGCTTTTGATGATTTCATCCATTATTAAATTGAAGAGCATGGGGCTCAATGAGTCCCCTTGTTTTATTCCGCTGCCTGTTTCTATAGGTTCTGTACGTTGTCCATCTATTCTGACTTCCATTTTTGTTGTTTTAGTAGATGCTTTTAATTGTTTCTATGATATTTTGGGGAACTTCTCTATTATACAAAAGATTGATTACATTTTTGAGCCTTACTCTGTCAAAGGCTTTCTTTAAGTCAAAGACACAGGAATGCTATTCTATTATACTCAGTAATTTGCTTTTTGATGAATATTGTATCTGCGCACGATCTTCCAGTACGAAAACCTGTTATTGATCTGCAAAACTTATCCCCTGATTCTTTATTTCTCGTAAAATTGTAGTTATAAGTTTTAGGATAGTATTTAACAAGTTTATACCTCTGTAGTTTTCTGGCAGTTTATTATCTCCTTTTTTGAATAGTAGAATTAGTTTGCTCGTTATCCATTCTTCCGGTATTTTATTGTGTTTTATAATTTTGTTAATTAATGTTCTTCTAAGTTTTCTTCTAAGTCTTGTTGGAATTCATTCATTTTGAGGACTTTAGTGACATGATTTTCTTTAGGAGTCTCCTTTTAAGGACTTAAAGACGAAGTCTGACGTTTAATACTAGGAGTTAATAGTCACTTCTAACATCTGCGCCCGAGTATGTTTTACAGTTAATGGCCGAGGATTTTCATCTTTATCTTATTAGAATGTAATCTATTTGATTTCTTGTCCGTCCATTTGGGCTACGCCATGTGTACAATCTACGTGGGTTTTTCTGCCTCAGTAAATTACTGCCCAATACTCGTTCAATATTTTCATTAGATGACCCTGCTTCGGCTTTAAAATCTATTAGAATTGTGACTAGTTCATCATTGGGAATAACGCTAATAGTTTTTTCTGAACGACTATAGAACCTGTCAATGTCTTCATCATATGCAGCTGCTGTGACGACGACGTTGCCAGCAGTTATTTTAAGATAACCGTTACCTCTCCAATGAGTTTTTGAGAGTCCCAATGCCGAAAGCTTGTAATTGTTATTTTTTTCAAATATTTGTAGCTTTCCAGAGTTTTGGATTAATTCCTGAACAATAGAGACGTATGTACCCGCTATTCTAACATACTGTATAGTCCACAAGGAATCTACGTTCCTGTATTTGGCTGTATACCATATATTAAAAACATTTATTAAAATCCTTTGTAAAAGGTATATATTTTTTTTTAATATATACCTTTTACAAAGGATTTTAATAAATTTTTTTATACTGTATAGTGTATATGGTACCTAAAATGCAATGGCGATTTCGAATGACTAAAATAAGGACACTGAAATAAGAAAATTTACTAGGTACTTGATGGTTTGTCATTGTTTTTCTAGAGGCGACTCAATCTATTTGTTTTAGTATGTATGTATTTGTATGTATGTTTTAGAAACCAAGCCGACATTATTCGGCAACACATGCAGATACATTATACATAAGCCACCGAAGCCTTTCATCTAGAACCTCTCCCGACGTTATTCATCTTAGGCAATAGATTTTCCACCAATGTTCTAAACATTTCTGCAAAAAAAAGTGATGTACGATACAGAATTTCAGGTCCTACGAAATTCGAAACGCAGACGGCGTCGTAAAGAAATGGATGACGCAGCACGGACTGAAACTTGCGACAGAGAAAACCGAAGCCATCATTCTGAAGGGGACAAGGAACAGACAAAATATTGAATTAAAATGTGCGGGAGCATGTCTAACACCCAAGAAACAAGTAAAGTATCTAGGAGTGACATTGCACCAGAATGGAAAATAAAGGGAGCACGTGCGGGAGGTGGTCAGGAAGGCTGCGAATAGTGCGGCTGCGTTGGGGAGGATGATGCCGAACATTGGAGGACCCAAATCCAAAAGGATGAGGGTCTTACACGGTGTTGTACAGTCGATCGTCCTCTACGTGACACCAGTCTGGAGCAAGGCGGTAGAGATAACGGCCTATAGGAGTCTCATGACACTAGTGGACAGAACAAGTCTGTTGCGAGTGGCATGCGCCTACAGGACTGTGTCTACGGCAGCCTTATGGACCATCACTGGATGTGTTCCGTTGCATGTTTTGGCGGTGGAAAGAAAAGAGCTTTATGAGAGAAGAGACCCAAACCTTACTGTGACCGAAAGAAGACAGGAAAGGGAAAGGTCAGTTGAAAGATGGCAAGAAGAATGGAACAACACGGAAGATGTGGCACAGTGGACGAAAATGCTGATCCCTAACATAAGAGATTAGGTGGACTGTGGCCACGGCGGCTGGATTATTTCCTGACGCAGGTGCTCACAGGACACGGGTGTTTTAGGGCCTACCTCTATAGGATCGGAAAGGCTGATACAGATTAATGCCTATACTGTGGATACTCGGACACTGTGACACATACGATGTTAGATTGCAGCAGATGGATAGTGGAAAGGAACAGAATGGAGAGAGAGACAGGTGTGAATTTTGTAACAGTGAGAGAAATGATTGAGAGAATGATTGAAAATAAATTAGGTTGGACTAACATACACAGCTATATCCGTGCAGTGATCAAGAAAAAGGAAGAGGAAGAAAGACAGCTGGACCAAAGCTAAAGGTAAGAGTGAATGATGCTGAAATGTGAAGCTAGAAAAGTGGGTCACACTGTATGAGTTAGAATGCGTGAGTCAGACTGTGGGGAAGGAGGAAATGCCCATCTGGGAATGATGCCGAACTAGGAGCGATGAGTGTCTCCTAAGCGCTACCTGGAACAAGACAGGGAGCCTCCTTGCTGATGAATAGAGTGTGGATGTGTACGAATGGAGAATGAATGAATAAAGGTAGTGTTTCGGCAGTGATACCGGCCTTAAAGCGGCCATTCCGCTTCCGGATCGCTGGATGACAGAGGAGGGTCTGGTTTAGCACGTAGGCGTTCGGCGTAGACTAGGCGACGAGAGGGCATTTTAAAGTACCTCGCGAACTGTCGCCGGGAGTACGAAGAACGAATCCTGCACCAAAGTTAGTCAGGCGGCGTCCTGGACTGAGATGTCTTTTGAAGATTCCAGACCCCCCCCTCTATAAAGACGAAAAAAAAAGTCCTACGAAATTATAATAATATAGTGCTGTTTATATAATTTTTCCCGAAAAGACGGCAATTGCTTCGAAGTGCTTTTTGCATAAACAGTAGCTTTAATACTTACCTGAAATAATAGACCCCTAGTAACAATAAAATACTCCCCTCCAGATAATGAAGTATTTTGAGTATAGACTTGAAGAATAAACCTTTGTGACTAAAACATACAAAAAGTTTAGAAAAAAAGTTGATTGTATAATAAGTTAATTTTTTCAGCCCTCTAACTACACTTAAAGTCGTTAAGATAGATTGTTGATGATTGCAGTTCAAGTATAGTTTAGATTTACGTAAAGGCAAAATCATACATCATAGAAAATAGAAATATTTCGTGTAGAAAATTTTCTTTTCTACAAGAGTTTGTAGACTTCATACTGTATCGTATCTTCCCGCCTGTCAGTTTTTTTTTACATTCAACTATTCAAACCAAACTACCTTCAAAACTTCGTCTTTGTCTTCTCAAATAAACGCTATTCAAAACTCCCTCTTTGGTTTCTCAACTAAAAACAAGTAAATCCTTTTCCCGCTTCTCAAATAGAAGCAAATTTCAATTAACTTTATTTTTATTAAATAGTTCTTCTTCCCATGGCGCCGTCTCCTTTCGAAGGTTGGCGATCCAAATGGCAATTGTAGTTTTGGAAACTGCTGTGCGAAAGATTTCTGCGGATGAGCGGTCGAACCATCTCCTCAGGTCTTTCAGCCACGAGTTCTGGTGTCTTCCTACTGATCTTTTGCTCTGTACTTTTCCTTCCAGTATAACTTGAAGTAATTCATATCTTTCGCCTCTCAACACATTAAATAGTTACCTCAGTTAAATTCAGTGTAAGTGCATAATATATGTAAGTATGTACCTGCTATTACAATTTATACAAAAGAAGTCGACAATTTTCGTGCCAATATTTCGTAGATGCCGGTCCGACAAATTACAAGTTGCCGGATGTACAACTAAACTTTTTTCATCTATAAACCGTATTTATTTAGTTTTAAGAATTTAATATGAACCGTTGTGTATTCAAAAACATTTTATTTGAACATTTATTGTTTTTTATTATCATTCAATAGGGTGATTTGTTGGCAATTCCGATACTGCTATTTATATATATAAATCATAAGATAAAAATATTTTTACCGGAAATCTTATTTTAATTACTCTATTTTCAAATTTACTACACTATTAATAATCCGCAATTTTGCGACCTATTGGTTGCTGGTCCTTCGAGAGTTGTATCTATTTTATCTAAAAAAACATAGGAAGGTGAGAATATAGTTTTTAAATATTTGCTTTCAAATCATCGAACCAGCTACCTCAATATTTCCCCTACATTTCGTATAAAACCCGTCGGTCCATTATGTCTAAAAGAAGATTTACCTACCTCCAAATTAAACGCTTCATTTCTTAATGAGACCAAATAGCTTAAAGGTTTTTTAGACTCTAATTGAACCATAGAGCCATAGTAAATGACAAAGATTGTTCTTAATAATAATAATCCGAATGAGTACATGAAATAGCACTGATCTACAATAGTTCTTCTTGTTCTGAAAAATATGTAAAATGTAGTTCAATAAAAAAACTTACGGTATCCGCCTTACTAATAAACAGTACCGAAATTAAGAGCATCTAGTTCAAAACCGACAGCCATAGAATACAAGCGTGTTCAAATATTGCTTACTTACAAGTCGATATTAAGAGTAACAGCAATTTTGTTATTTTTGGATTTGTTTATTCAGTAAAAATTTAGTTTTAACAGTGCCATAAATTTGGATACCAAAAACTTTATTTGCGCTGGAAAACAAATGTTTTGTCCCATATAAAATTTCTACTATTTCTTGGGTATTTTGATGAGTAGAATTCAAATATGCAATCTAAAATAGTCTATTACCAGGCGCGAATACCGAGGGGTCTACAGGGCTTTTATCAAAATCTGACTCAGGTTTTATCAAAAAAAACAATAATATAGTAGCGAAGCTGAATCATGTGTTGTATATAGATGATTTGAAATGAATGGCTTCCACTCGAAATCACCTAGATTAGATGTTAAAAACTGTAGAAACCTTCTAGAATTGTATTAGTACGCACTTCGGTCTAGACAGGTGCCGTGTTTTTAATATAGTTAGAGAGAAGGTTTGCCCAAAGGATTCTGGGCTTATATAATATAGATATAGAAAAGCTTCAGCGGAGAGTACGAACACACCTCACGAAAGCACAAACACGTCATCATTGTAGTGTAGTTGAAATTAGACATTATGGATATTATAGACATTAACACGGTATTGAGGAGGAAGGGGACTTCTAAATGAGCGACATCAGAATGAAGTCAGCAAAGACTATGCCGACAATACGGCGTCGAACTATTGGTTGTCATCAGGAAAGATGTTCCCTAGAAGGGAACAGAAGGTTCCTTACTCAACATTCAGGAACAGGTTATTCCAACCAAAAATTACATGAAATATATCGTCAGAGACCCTTACCGGGAGACACCAGGCATTTGCTGCAATTGAATATAAGGAACGGCATAACTCAAATACGAAGACAATGGAGAATGGAAGGTATTCAGACAATCTCTATTATTTTATCCACTACTGAAGTCATTCCGAAGAACCTCCGAGAAAACAAAAAACCTGTGTCTAAATGAACATTTGTATAAGACCATGCAGAATGCTGTACTCTTCGCAACGTTCAGATGTGTACGAAAATTTTTGGGAGATACTCCAGCATACCTAGTCACCTAGAGCTCAATCATTATTATACCGTAGGAAGTGAATTTTCCCCTTAGTTAATAATAAGGGGAAAAGCTAAGGGTTGCCGAGATGAAAACCCTAAGAACAATAGTGGGCAAAACAAGAAGAGACAGGGTGAGAAATACAAACGTTAGAGAGCAGTGCAAAATTTAAGATATTGTAAGATGGGGAAGGCAGCATAAAAGGATGTGGTACAGTCATGTAAGACGAATGGATGGGAATAGACTCCCAAAAATTGCCTTAGAAAATAACCCGCCAGGTTCAAGACCTCCAGGAAGACCACCTAAAAGATGGAGGGATAATTGGCAATCTACCTCCCAGGAAATTAACCAGAGGCAGCTTCAGAATTAAACAGATCGAAAGATCTCCAAGCAGTAGAAGAAGAAGAAGTTAATAATAATATATAATAATAATAATATTTTCGGTCCCCCCGAATATAAGTCTAGCCCCCCCCTATTATGAATTTCTAGATCCGTGTCTTTCTACCACATAGAGTTTCCTTTAAAAATTCTACTTTATTTTTATTTTTATGCATTTTTAAAATTATATTAAATATTTAAAATAACACTTTACCCAAAAAATAATTGAAAAGTTTGATTACTTACACTAATCCTTTGTACAACTGAGTAACAATGAAATACATGTTAGCTCCAAAAGAAATGACAATGAGATTGCCCATTTTTCGATTAACTTTTTGACATAGTATCGCTACTTGCGAATAATCATCACGAATTTTTTGCCAAAATATTATTGAATCATACTAAAAAAAAATGAAAACTTTTATGTTTATTGTTTACAAGACATATATGCACACATTAGGCAAATAAGTAAAAAAAGGTGAAAAAAAAATGTTATCTAAAGTTTTATGACGAAAAGTGGTAGATAGGGGTATAACACACAAAATAGAAATAAATTAAACAGCTTAAAAGTTTCCGGATGATTTGGGGGTTTAAAGAAGGTTTTTTTTAATTTCCAGTGAAATTTGACATCCTATTAAAACATTTTAAATGCAAAAATTGTAGAAAATGTAAAAATCTACAACTTTTGTTATATAACATTTTTATCATAACCTCAAAATTACCAAGAAAAATAAAATTGCCTTTTTTCGATGTTTCTGGTTTTATTTTTCATTTCTGTAAAGGTTATTCAATTTTTTAAATAAAACTTGGTGAAAGTTTCTTCTTGAATATATTTTTAATTATCGCAACATTTTCTTAGAAAAATAAATCCAAAAGTTTCCGAGATCCTTGTGTTTTTTTTTAATATCTTCCTTTTTTTTTCAAAGAACAATTCCATGGTGAAATTGTTTTCTTTTTTTTTTACTTCTGCATATCTTTGTTCAAATATCTATATAAAAAATACATAGAAATTGAAAAAAAAATTACTGATTTGATTTGATTAAACTTTTAGATAAAAAAAATGTGTAAGTAAGAACATATTAAACTATATTTTACCTAATTTCATTAAAATTTAAAACATTTCACAAAAATCAAAAACAAAAAAAAGAAATCATCGAAAAAAGACCATTTTCATTTTTCTCGATAATTTTGAGGTGATTTTAAAAATGTTATAAAAAAGATTTTTATAGTAGGTATCTGCAACTTTTTTATTTGAAATTTTTTGATACGATCTGAGATTTCGCCATCTACCCCGACCCCTCCCAATTAACTCTCGGATATTTGAGAGCTGATTAATTTATTTTTGTTTTGTGCATTATACCACCACCCACCACTTTCCATCATAAAATATTAGATCATTTTTTTTTAATTAATATTAAGCTAAGTCTAGCATGAAAGAAAATGGACAATTATTATACATCAACCGGTTCCCTTAATATATGAACAAACATGTTTTGTTCTGTTACTTTTATTGATCAAAAATAGTTATTTTATATAATCTTATAATTCCTCTTATATCCTAGGTGATGGGGTTTAAATGAGGCAGTAATGCGCAAAATATGACGCTGTATCCTGTTAGCGTCACTAACTGTATACTTTCCTACTCTGTGGAAGATTATGGTAACCAACTCCAATGATACTCTGATAAATATTGTCTTCTGCAGGTCATCATGCAGGGTAGAGTCGATGGCAAAACGGGAATAGGTAGAAAGAGGAAGTAATGGCTGCGAAATATTCGAGACGGGACAAACATGACTGTAGACGAATTATTCCACGTTGCAAAACACAGAAACTTTTAGAAATGTGGACCTCCGTTAATAGAGACAGCATAGGAAGAAGAAGAAGAACTCCAATGAGAAGCAGAGTCGGAGCAAACGAGAGCGGGAGAAATGGAAATTAGGGTTTTGGGCAAAAAGGGTCCCTTTTTGGGCTTGCATGAAGGGTGAAATGATAACGGGTTGACTCTAATAAACTTTGCAAGCGCCAAAAACATGATAACAGGAGGAACAAAATTTCCCCATAACAAAATACACAAAGGAACATGGAAATCACTTGACAACAAAACCGTCAATCATATAGATCACATCCTAATAGATGCAAGGCATTCTTCCGATCTCATAGATGTCAGAAGCTACCGAGGTCCAAACATAGATAGTGACCACTTTCTTGTAATGGCAAAAATCAGAGGAAGAATTTCAAACATAAAGAAGGATAAACATATAAAACAAGACAGAATTATTAATGTTGATAGTCTGCGCATTGAAACCGTTGCGAGAGAGTATAGGAGACAACTGGATGAGGAAATAGGGAGCCTGGAAGCGGGGGAAAATGTGAAGGAATTGTGGACAAAATCTAGAAATATAATAACTGAGAAGTCATCGGAAATATTGGGGAAAATAAAACCAGTTAGACAAAATGAATGATTTGACGAGGAGTGCCAAGAAGCAACATAAAACAAAAATAGAGCATACCTAAAGATAGATCAGGCTAGATGCTGTAACGATAAGACTACCAAAGAGAATTGAAGTACTATTGTAAAAATAATACCTCAATCAACCATGGGAGCTTATCGTGTATACCTTGCCTAGCTCAGTATCTCAAGGGTGAGTTCGTCTTGTCTTCAACTAGGGATTAAACCTGAGTTCTCAGCTGATAGCAAATAAGACAAATTTTAACCAAACATATTTATTTAAAAGAATAAAAAAACAATAATTAACCCTGCCAAGGCTTAACAGTTAATAAGTGCTACTTATTGCTTCGATGGGCTGCTTGTGTGTTCTAGTTGTTAGGTCCTCCAATTAAGTTGTGGCTTCTGGAGAGCTGCAGTCACATGTGGCTGTATGTCCTGATTAGTAGTTGTTATAATTGAATATGGCCAATCAATTCGATCTGGTCAACAAATCCAAATAACCCAATAAAGTTTTGATATGCCAATAAACCCAAGAGAATTTGTAGACCATAAAAATGAGTCCTATAATAATTTTTGCCTTCTTTTAAAAATTTCAAAAAGAGGCAAAAAATAATTCCACCACCTTATAAAAGTTGTTTTGACAGAAAGTGGGAGACTAAATGAAGTTAGCACAGATGTCATAGGATGTTGCTATAGATATCATGAAACTAGCTTGTCTATCAACACGGAACAGAATAGTCTGCCGGACAAAAAGAGAGAGGGCGAATATTTATTCTACGGGACAGAAGGAGAGAGAAAATAAAGACAGAGGAAGAAGAGAAAAACAGAGGGCGCCAACTAGTTTTAAAATAAAAAATAGTGAAAATTAAACTGAAGATAAAGAAATTAATAAGCAAATTAAAATGAAATAATTATTTAAATATAAATTAATAGAGATGTGACGTTTATAACGTTACAATGCACAAGAAGAGCAAAGGAAGAATACTGGACCCTAAAAAGGGAAGAAAAAAGATTACATTTAAGAAAAAAGGCAATTTGAAGAAAAGCAGTTAGAAAACATAGAATGGCTAAGAAATCAAAACAAAACTCGTTTAACATAGAAATGTAGACAAAATGAGTAGAGAGTTTAAGCCAAGGATAGGGAGCTGAAAGGATGGAGAAGGGAATATCCTAAGTGATACGACCTTAATCTTGAACCGACGGGTTGAATTTTTCGACGCAAAATTTAACGATAAATTATATCGAAGAAGCAGATAACACCGTAGCAGATCGAAATGATTGGAATCTATTTAACTCTAACGAAACACCACCTACCACTAAAGAGGTTGCCCAAGCCATTAAAACGCTTAAAAGTATTAAAGCACCAGAAACTGATCAAATTTGCAGTGAGCTCTACAAGAATGGTGGCGACGCTCTGCTACAAGCAATGTGTAGAATTTTACTTCTTGTCTGGCAACATGAGACCATGCCCTGTAAATGGTCTCAAGGAGTGTTATACCCGTTACATAAAAAAGGCGATCAGCTTCAGTGTGACAACTACAGAGGTATCACCCTGTTAACAACTGCTTACAAAATACTAGCAAATATTCTCTACAAAAGACTACAAGCTTACACAGTTGGCATAGTTGGAAAATACCAAGCCAGATTTACTCCAGAAATATCAACAATTGACCAGATTCATTCAATCAGACAGATCCTCGAGAAAACATTGGAATTTAACGTCGAAACAGTGTCAAGAGAACAGTACTATAGCAATAAATGAGTAAGTTTGCTATACCAGAAAAACTTATCCGATTAAAGAGAATGACGATGTCTAACGTATAAGCCAGCGTTAGGATACAGGGAGAAAATTCTCAGTCCGTTGAGATAAAGGATGGACTCAGACAAGGGGATGTCCTGGCTTGCCTCCTATTTAACATTGCCTTGAAAAAGACAGTCCGAGACACGAATTAGAGATGGCGGTACTATTTACAATAGATCGATACAAATCTTAGTATACGCTGATGACATTGACATAATAGGTCGTGTCAAGCAATATGTTGAGCAATATTTCCTAGCATTGAAAACGGCGATGAAACAAGTCGATATGGTTATCAACAAAGACAAAAACAAGTACATGTTGGATACTAAGGATCCTATAGCAAATGAGAAACGAGAAACAGCATTTGGAAGTCATATCTTTGAACGTGTTGACAGCTTCACATACCTCGGCTCTCTAGTGAATACTACCAATAAAACAAGTGAAGAAATTAAAAGACGAATAAACCTGGTGGTTAGACGAAGTTGAGACCAATTAGAGATACTAGAGATCGAAGATGGCAACTCGTTGCCAGAGACTGAACAGAATGGCGACTAATCTTAGAGCAGACCAGGATCCACAGAGAATTGTCGATCCAAAGATGATGATGATATGCTAGGTGATAACTTAAAGTATCAAAGGATCTGTTATTGGTGCCATATTTGGGACTTGTTGAAAGGTTCACGATATTCCGTATCAAAGGTCCTTGATCGTGACGGAATTTTTGATGACCTTCTGTACAAGAAATTATGTATAATACTACAGGCCAGCTTGGGACTGGGGTACATACCAAAAGCATAGATGCTCATAACGGAATGTCTATTTTCTTTCTAAGCTTTAAATCAAGCTCAATTATCTTACCTTTTTATTTATGCCGAGTTTTAAATAGTAGTGAATCTGTTTAAATCTATAAGCCAAAGCAATACTCATGATCATAATAAAGCTGTCTATGAAACTCCATGAAAATACATTGCAAAGGTTGATAAACTGAAAAGTGCAAATAAATAATTAATTGTCAAACGTGCAGTTCTTTAACTTTTTTATATGGCGTAATGGAGGCCTGGGAGACTTTGGACACAAGGAGAGAATGGGCACGTTTAAATTTCACGGGAAAAATATGATTAGCGACTTCACTGAATTGCTAAAAGAATCATAGTAAATAAGGTTTCGTGTGTACCGAGTGAGAACTCTAGTAAAAACATAGTGTTAAAAATATTGAATATTTTGTGTTTGTGGTAAGTATTATGTAATTTCATATAGTACAATATGGTTGTATATACAGTGTGGAAACCACTTATGGAATAAAATTGTTTTTGTCCTTATTTTAGAAAATAATAAAAAACGTTGAGATACCTTAACTTTTAAATTTAAATGTGCGCTTTTTAAACTTAAATTTGAATGTACAGGGTGATCCACGCAAGTCTGGCATAGTCCATAATCTGTATTTTAAATGAAACACCCTGTATATTTTTATGTTTTTAAAAGCTACTTAACAACCTCATCTCAACGAACTATATCATGTAGGGTCTATTATGAATAATAAAAGGTGAAATTTTAAAATTAAGTATAATTTGGCAATAACACAGTCTCCTATAAAACTCCCGAACTTTGTTTAAAGTTTGAGGTGAAATATTCCGTATTTCTGTAGTTATCCTTTCTTTGAGGTCTTAAATGCTAGTTGGTTGTGTTGCAAATACTTTGTTCTTGAGATAACACCACAGAAAAAAATCCAAAGGCATAAGATCTGGCGACCTAGCTGGTCACTCAATAGTACCCCTTCGTCCAATCCATTTATTGAAGAAGATTTCATTCAAGTAATTTCTCACCATTAAAGCATAATGGGGTGTTGCACCGTCCTGCTGGAACCAGACAGTTTCATGCGGTAGGGTCAGATCTATTGGATTGGGATATAAGTTAGCCAACTGAGGAAGAATATCGTCTCTTAGCATGCTTAAATATTTTTCCGCTGTCAAATTACCATCTACAAATATAGGACCAATAATATGATCTCCTATATCTCCTATAATAACTGCCCAAACATTCAACTTTTCAGCAGATTCATCAGAAAAAAGAATTGGGCCAAGAGCTATTTCATTTGTGTTAATTTTATCTATCATTCTTTCGCAGAAATCTGGATCGTCTTCTGTTAGCTCCTGTACAAAGTTTGACATGTCCAAGTTCTCTGAATTGTGCATAAATTTTAGACACAGTATCTTGTGCAATATTAGACAACTGAGGATACCTCTGATTAAAAAAGTTTGCTACTTCTACTATTCTCCCCGTAACCGATCATCATTAAAATGTCAATTCGTTGAGTCTCAGTTAAATATTTAATTTTTATTTCTGCAAGAAATTAGCTTTTAATTAGGAATTTATTATTTTATAAATGTAAAATGTCAACAAACCAACAACTGATTGATAACAATCCGCATTATTTACCGATTTAGTTTAATTAGCAGACTATCTAGACAGTTTTTACCTATTCATGACAAAAAATGTTAATACGGTTACTAAACCCTATTCATTCTACAAATTCCCAATCGTCAATAGAACCACGTGTAAGCCAAACAGGGTCGTACTGATGTACGACCTATGTATCATATGATTTTTAAAAATATTTACTTTTAAAACTGTTAGTGTAAGAATTTCTTGAAACTTAATCATTATATCACAATTAAACTAAACACGAATAAAAAATAACACGACCAGTAAATACTACTACTACTACTAAGGATTTCCACAGTTTTCACTGTCTTCCTTCACTCAACCGTTTTCTCCAATTTTCCCTGTCATTCCAGTCTCCATCTCACAGGGTTCTTTTCTCCATAGCCTCGTCGATTTCATCTCTGAATGACCTTCGGGGTCTTCCTCTCTTTCTTCTTCCAATCGGGCTCCATTCTGTGATTTTGTTTATCCAGCGTCCTCTGTCCGCTCTTCTGACGTGGCTGTACCAGGATAGTCTCTTCTCCTCTATATAGTCGATTATGTCTGATTGCACTCCCATTCTCCGCTTAATCTCTGCGTTTTCAATTCTGTCTCTTTTTGTAAGTCTACAGCTTCTCCTCAGGAACTCCATTTCTACTGCTTTTATTCTACCTCTGTTTCTCTTGTTTATTGTCCAGTTTTCGGACCCATATGTTAGGATACTTCTTGTCAGGGTATTATATATTCTCTTTTTTGTCTTTATCGTAATGTTCTTATCCCACAACACTGAGTTTAGTTGTCTCATACAGTTTCTTGTTTGTCTCAGTCTGTTGTTTATATCTTCTTCTGTTGTTCCCTGGTTCGATATTATGGTTCCTAAATACTTGAATTTATCTGTTCCATTTATTTGTCTTCCCTCGTCTATCTCTAGGTTTCTCATATCCTTGTTTTCTGTTGTTAGGTATTCGGTTTTCTCTAAGTTTATTTCCATTCCGTTGTTTTTATATTCCTCTTCTAGTTTTCTGAGCATAAAGAACTTACCAATAACTATAACATAAATATAACACAATATATTAATTTAAAAATCAACACGATACAATCTGAATTTAAAATGATGGCAAGTTGGGATCTGTAACATGAGAATCTGTCTAATAAATTATATTTAATAGCCTCTTGACGAATGAGACGGCGAATATCAACACGTGCTCATGTTTACTGATGGGAATTTGGTAAATGAATAAACTTTAAACAGAAATTTTCCCCAATATACTGACACTTATAGTAGAAGTGTATTGTCTGTATTTAGCTAATTAAAAATAATACCATAACACGTGATAAATTATTAATTTCAAAATTTCACCTTGTATTATTCATTATAGACCCTACATGATATAGTTCGTTGCAATCAGGTTGTTAAGAATCTTTTAAAAACATAAAAATATACAGGGTGTTTCATTAAAAATAAGGATTATGGACTATGCCGGACCTGCGTGGATCACTCTGTACATTTAGATTTATGTTTAAAAAGCGCACATTTAAATTTAAAAGTTAACGTGTCCCAGAGTTTTTTATTATTTTCTATAATAAGGACACAAACAATTTTATTCCATAAGTGATTTCCACACTGTATGTAAGCTATGCTTCCAAGTATTTAGGTATAATCTTCTATTTTGGCGAGAGTTTGATAAACACATATACTTAGTTTCAGGTTATATCTTAATAATCGTCTATTTCTGAACACGTTCTGAACACAATTGACAGTTGTCCATAGTCTCCTAACTCTGTCCATTGTCTCCCTATGAAATAATAAATATGGCTTTTTTATTTTGTAGGATAGTCTGTTAAAAATACCAAACATTTACATCAAAAAAACTAATAGAGATTTTGACCCCTTTATTATGAAACAAGCTGTCGAGGCTGTAATAAAAGATAACTTAGTTGTCCGGAAGAGCGCTAAGCTCTATGGGGTGACCAAAAGCCGCTTAGCAAATTACGTCAAGAGCGCAAAATTAATTGGAATGGAACAAATGAACTTTAAACCAGATTTTCATAAATCACAAATTTTCACAATTAAGATGGAAACTCAATAAATTAAGTAAATAATAAATTTATTGGTACTGAAAAAAACATTTTTTTTCAATTTTATGAGTACAAAATTTAGGCTCCTTTTTCTTTGAAATGTTTATTATGTTTATTTAGTCGTCTGGCACAAATATATTTTGATGATTTTTTTTCCTTTCAATGACACCAAAATTTTGATACGAGTTGAAAAACTGTGTCCAGACACAAAAAATTTTAGATTTATTTCCTCTAAATTGCTTCTTTGCATTTCATTAACAAGACCTAAATGACTTTTATATTCCTATTTTGTCCTTCACAACTATCAGAAAATAAATTAAGGATGGATGTTGTTTCAGGCAAAAAAGAAATATACTTGATCAAACATGACATAATCTCTTGAGAACCACGCGAAACAACACTTTCGTTTCATAGAAACATATGTCCAATGTTTTCAACTTCATTATGTACATACAAATTGAAAATCCACTTTTGTCGTTTGTAATAAGCTACAGATATAGACAGAACTGGTACTGGAAAGGTTCTCTGTAGATCAAAAACTGTAACATGTTTTTCTTCTTTTTTCTTTGCTGCTTCAGTTTCTTTCTTCTTTAATTGCTTTATAACTTCTGCTTTTTTTGGTGTAGGTTCATTTCCACTTCTATCTTAGTTTTCCCTTCCCCTTCATTTAATGTTTTGAGCAGAGTTTTAAAATAGTCGCATTTTTGACATGTGTCCTTTTGTGGCCTGTAAAACGATAGATTAAAAGAAGAATTAAAAGTATCTCTAAGGACAAAAACAATGGCTTCTTTTCCACAACTTTACAAGATTTTTTATAGTCATTATATATTAAGGCCATGTTTAAATTTGGAGGCAAATATTCTTTACTTTGTGATGCCTACAATAATATGTTATTGTTTGATTAAATTTTAATTATTTTTTACTGTATTTCAAGGTAATTTGTTGTTGTTTTTATCAGGGTTGTTTCAAAATTAATCAATAAATCATTGAATTTATTTACTAAGTTGAAAAATATTTAATTTAATGTTTTATTCTTTTTTCGTTGCCAGTGATTTTATCCTGTAAAAGACTGTGACGTCCTCTCGTGGGAGTCACTATCCGGGTAGCTTTTAGACAGTCAGAGACAGAGTTCAAAATAAAAATAAAACTTTATTGTCTTCCTTAAATTAAATTGACAAAAATCTTATGTACATATTTACAATTTGGTTTAGTCTTCTCAGTACCTGGCCTATTTATTCAAATTAAGTTTGACCTTGTCATATGGAACCAGTCTTATCGGCAAGCGAATGTGCATTTGAAATTTTACGGTAACGTTGTATCGATTTAATAACAGCGGACGATAGGTACAAAGAAAGGAAAGGAACTCAACACGTCCCTTAAGTGATTCGGGTTAATAGGACACTCCTCGACAGTCTCAACACGACTGCTTCAGAGTACGGGTAGTGAAAAGCTCAACACGCTTTTCGGGTAAAGACGGTATGGGACGGAAACAACTTGTGAACTCAACACGTCCACAAGCCGGGGTAGGGAAGAAGAGAACCTTCAGTCAACACCTGTCGATTCTGTCTCTATGAGGAAATGTTGCCGTTTATATAGCGGAGCTTTGCCCTTTCTACTGTCGATACACTCCTACTTCATGGGTTGGTTCGCGCGCACGCTGGTTTAACGGTGATGGCTTGGACTCATCGTTACACCCCCTCTTCCTGGGAAAAAAAAATTTTGGAACAAAGTTTTTTTTATTTTTATTCCTTGCCAGGTAGTTGGTTACCCTAAAAAAATTTACAATACATCGAAATAAAAAATGTCCGCCCTAAAAAAAATATAAATATCGTCTTAAACAAAAAATCGTCTTCCTCTCTCTTAAAAAAAAACGTCTTCCTTCGTGGGGCTTCAATTATTGGTTTTTATCCTCAGCACCTGGTTCGGGAGTCTCAGTCTGTATTTTTTTTTCCTTTATGCTGCGGCGGAACTAGTGAGAGCAGCGGGATTGACACTGGAATTGACTGGACTTTCTGAATTTTTGTGATGCCCATGGTTGGTTCATCGAAAAGGTTCTTGAATTTGGAAATAGCCTTTATCAGGGGCTCGCAGCCTTTGCCCGGGGTGTTAGGTTTTGGTGTGTTTCCTAATGGTGATATTAATTCTGGAACGGTGTATGGTGGCGGCGTAACTGTGCCGTCCATTTCTATGTCACTGTAATATATTTCTAACGTGTCTGACATTGTATTTGAAGGTTACTGGTAAACTGTATTAAAATATACTGTCACTACTTGGTGTTGACTGTAAGTGCTTGGACTGATTAAGGAGTAGGGAAATCGGTAAATGCGGGTTTTAGGTCTTTGATATGGGCTGTTATTGTACGGTTTTTATCGTCGTGTTTTAATTTGAATATTACATTAGAACACACTTTTGTTATAGTATATGGGCCTGAAAATTTCGGTGCTAATTTGGCGTTAAAATTTTTGGCGGCATTTGAGAGTTGGTATTCCCTTTTCATGACTTTGTCGTTTATTGTGGGTTTCCACTCTCTTCGTCGTAAGTTGTAGTAATGGCTTTGAGTTGTAAAAGCTTTTGCCAGGTTTGTACGTACTAGTTCGAATGTTTCTCGTAGTTTATGCCATTTTATGTTTTGATCGGTATGTTGTGTGTCGTTTGGGGTTTTTACGACTTTACTTGGAATTTCTAGTTCGTGTCCAAAGTTCAGGAAGGCCGGGGAGAAACCCGTTGAATCGTGTTTAGCTGTATTATATGCGAATAATAGTTCTGGAAGGCTCGTGTCCCATTTCTTATGGTTATTATCGCAGAACTGAGCTATCATTGTTTTGATTACTCTGTTTGTTCTTTCTACTGGATTATTCTGGGGTGAATATGGCGGAATGTTTCTTTTAGAAATCTGGAATTCGTCTAGCAACTTTCGTACTTCCCTGTTATCGTATGTTCTTGCGTTGTCTGATATTAGCTCTTTGGGCGATCCGAATCTCATAATGATTTTATCTTTTAAGTTCTGACAGACTGATTTTGCCGTTGCTGTTCTGATCGGTATGGCTTCGACCCATTTTGAAAAGGTGTCCTGGAATGTCATTATATATTTGTTTCCTTTGCTGGATGTTGGAAGGGGTCCTATGATGTCGGTTGAAACGGTGTGCCATGGATGTGGCGGAATTTGTGTAGATTGCATGCGGCCTGGAGTTAAGCTTTGTTGCGGCTTAAATTGCTGACAGTTCTTGCAGTTCCTGACGAACTTTGCGGCGTCTTTAAACATCCCTGGCCAGTAGTATTTTCTAGCTAGGCGGGTTATTGTTTTGGCTATTCCTAGATGTCCTGCGGTCGGTTGCTCGTGGTTTTCTGCCAGGAGTTAATAAAATCTCTTAGGTACTCTGCATCATATTTATTTCTTTTATTATGTGGGGTGCATGTTTACCACGTTTATCCGAAATGGAAGTTCCCGTTTATGCTTTTCTGTTTAGAGCATTTGTTATTTTGCCATCACTAACATCTAAGACGTTTTTTTTTTAATTCTTTACATACTTTGTAGTCATTTCCATTTTCTTGTAATCTGTAACTCTCTAATCTGTTTTCTTGGTGTTTCCTTCTTTGTATATTTTCTTCTTGCAAGTTCAACAGTAATTTGATAAAAAAGAAAAGCATCTTTGGATATCCAATCTAGCGAATAAAAATATTGAAATATTTGCTGTTGACGATATTCACTTAGTTTATCCGAGCAAATTAAATAGCAAGTTCTACAGCAACTTCCTGTTTGCATACTTTTGGACAAACAGTCTTACCTTTAAATAACCTTAAACATAATTAAATCAGTTTTATTTATAAATATTTTAGGTGATGTTTGCGTTTGGAGATTGGTGTAAAGTTAAAAGATATAATAATATTAGTTTTAAATAACATTTTACATAAGATGCCGATTAACCATTTACCTACTATGTAATTACCACTAAGAATTTAAATAATACCAGATCATTTAATTTTTAACCATTAACAAAAATGTAATATATAATGACTGAAAGTATGAATTTGATGGTAATATGATCTGTCCGACACAGTACATATTTCTTTGTCGATAACAGTTTTTAGATAACATTAATCATTTTTCAATGATATTTATGTGGATGAAACCTCATTTTTTTAATAATAATATATTCTTGTAATGACATAACTTTGATTATTCGGTAAAACTACAATATACATCACAAGAAATTAAACAAAGATCATTAAACCGTGTTTGTTAATAACTTCACTGTATAAGTACCTATGATAATATTATTATATTCTGTACCATTTCGAAAACTTGTTGAGCAGCGCTGATTGACATAATAGAGCAGTCAAATGTTGTACATAAAGACGCTGTAATAGAAATCTTCGCTTACTTGGTCCACTAGTAATAAAGTTATCAGAATTAAATGGGAAACCGGTCTTCATGCATGGCCTTTACTTTACTATCATTTTCTAATAGGTTAAAAACTGTTGTACTTACAAATATTGTAAAACCAAGAACGACATGATATGCAATGTAGTCAAAAATAAAAGGAAATTCTTCACGAAAATATTGTTCCAATTGTGTTCTATTTTTTCCCAAATATGTGATCGGTTCGATATTTAAATATGTATTAGCTACAGCCAATGAATGTTCCACTAAAATATAAAATTATAGATTATTTTAACATTCTAGAAATAACAATGTGAGAAATTTGAAGTTTTATTTTTAACTTTCTTTTCTTGATACAATTTAGACATCAAACAAACTACTAGTTTAGACATCATAAAACCTACAGATGAAAGGTTAAAGCAGATATCCAAAATGCTGCCTTTTAGATTGGGAAAGTCTCACAGCGTCAATGTACTTATCTCACAATGTAAACAGAGATGTCTTTTGTTTCTCCACATTTCGTACCTCTCTCCCAGAACGCCCTCACTTGCACCACTATATCCTCCTGAGACCTGACCTGATCTTTTTTGTTTTTTTTCATTAAATAATAGAATTCGTATGGTTTTTAGTATAAAAACACATGTAAATTTTTCTAAATTTTTATTTTTTTGGTAAATGTGAAAAACATGTCCATTCAAAAGGACATCAGGATCGCATCAATACAAAATTATTGTAAATGAAATTGTTTGAAGCAATTGTTATTTCCCGTTAAATATAAAAATTTGTCACATGATTCACAATAAACTTTTGTTTTACCCTTACAACCTGGAAGCTTACATCTAACATAATTTTTTAACTCGAATGCCATTGCAGGAATTTGTTGTGTCTTTCTCTTAGTAAACGTTTGAAGTGATGTCCTAGGTTTGTAACTGTTTCAAGTTACCAGTGTTGAAATGTTATCAGAATTTTCAGAAATGTTATTTTTAAGCTAGTTTTATTAGCATCGCCAATTTTCTTATGGTCATGTCTGTATAAAATCCAAGAATCGGCAATCGCAAGGTCAAATAAGTGAAAAATGGTTGTGACTGTCCATTTCTTACTTCTAGCTTTTATTCAATAATAACTGATCATCTTGTCGATTAAATCTATTCCCCCCATGGATTCGTTGTACTTTTTAACAATGTTTGGTCTAGGTATCTCAACATATCGGGAGGCGTGTATTGATCATCACTTACATTCATCTGAAGGTTCTATTTGCCACGCAGTTGACGCTAGCATAACTGATTTTATATCATACCATTGGACTATGTTAATTTTTCCATCAGATCTTACATCTTGCTCAGACGAACCACGACCTAATCGACTCATCACCTTATCCGATGTTACATGAACTGCTTTGGGTATTCTATAAGTGCGTATGGATCAACACCTAACTTCTTAGTATCATCATCATTCCGCAGAAATGTATTTTTCCCCTAATAAATATCGAAGTCTAATATTAATCATTTGGGAGTGACGCAGACAAAAGTTTTGGATCCTTCTGGATTAGGTTTACCTCGAACAAATTGTTTCATGTTACACACGCACATAAAAGGTTTTATTTGTTCGTCCACAGCAACCTCATTGTATCTTGGAAGTGTCAAGCAACCTCTTCGTATTCTTTCAACTAAAGGCCGGATCTTAAATAATTTGTCAGCGTTTCTTTGATCTTGAGGCACATCAGCGTCAATAACTACTTTTAAATTGCTTCTGATTTGAAAATATCTATCACGTATCACGGCTTATGCAATACTGTTGACTTTTATCTTAACCCAAAACATTCTAATTTGTGGATACTGTAGAGAGGATATTAAAATAGATATTCCAAAAAAATTCCTGCAAGAATTTAATATTTGCACAATTAGAAATATTCTTAAAATCTGAATCATCAAAATACATACCGACGTTACAGTAAGACAATTCCAGTAAAGTAAACATGCTGAGGGACAAAAACACCGATTTTGTTCCATGTATTTCGGTTCTCAAGCCTTTTTTTTTTTTCATTAAGTGTCAGATTATCTAATTCATCTTCGGGCGATATTTCTGTGTCTTGTTCATCATGTGTATATTGAGCCAAACCTGATTGCTCAGGTTGATACAATTGTTAATTTGGATCAAAGCCGTCATCAGAGTTTTTCAGAATCTGATACGTCTATATCCGAATTTTCCAGACATTCAAGAAGTCTTTCATGTTCAACTTCGGGTCTTAAATATTTTTTATTACAAAAGACAGCTGAAACTTACAAGTTACTACTTACTTATTACAAAAGTCTAATATTATATTTTATATAATTTACTGTTTTATTTGGGAATTAAAGCTACAACTGTAATTTTAAATTAATTGATTGACGTTTCATGCATAATAATACATAATATTTTATGTATGTCTAAGGACTTGACGTCCATAAAAATGGACATTCTTGTTTTAGATAAAAAACAAACTCAAAATGGTTTGCTAAGACAACTACATCACATAAATATATTTATAATATCGTATGTTATTAGACTTAGCAACATTTAGGTTAATAATCTAATAAAATTAGCTACTTACCATAAATTGTTTTTCTGGAACTGCCCGCCATATTTGAAACTTGCTATTCGAGGGCTGAAAACCATAGGGTTCCAAGCGACATTTACAAAATTTTTCAGGAGACGAATTTTAAAGTTTGCTGTCAAATAAAACGGTTTTGACAATATTGTACTTTGTCAGATATTTTATATATTATTGTTTAAGGATTTGGTAATACAGTGATTCTTAAAACAATGCTGTCGTTGTGGTATAAAATGCAAATTTCATGGTTTTTTCAAAATGTTACACTTGTACTTGGAACCTTAGGGCACAGTAACAGCTGTACTTGGAACTTTGTGTCCCTAAATAAATTATAAGTTTTAAAAATGTCATATTATGTTATCATTGTATACTTTATTGCCTTTGTAGCACTGATAACAATAATAGCCTATACCATGATGTTGGAAGGATCAAAGGAAGAAGAAAATTAACGAAGAGTAGAAAATTAACTTTTATTTTTATAAACTGTTTCGTTTCAGAAATCAAACATTTCATGTAATTCTGATCTTCCAGTGGCATCCATTTATACGCAAACTCAATATGCTCAAGCTTTTTCGCAGTCAGAGATTTGGGTTTTGTGTTATCGGCCGAAGCTACTACACAGTTACAGTGGAATTATTTATGGGAACCACTCTCTGTTTCTTCCTAATACTGTTGGTAACTTTACTAACATTGACTGTAGAAAATTCGGTGCTGTGATCATTCTGCTTATACGGAACAGTAAACATGTCTCCTTGCACAAAACGTAGTTGACATACTTTAGTGTAAGGTATTTTATTATATTGGTATAATGATGCTGTTTTTTTGAAGTTTTTAAAGTGTATTGGTTTCATATTAATCACACAGAATGGCTTTCGTCTGTTGACTTTTAACAAAAGTCTAATAAACGCTAGTGGAGACCAAATATCCGTAACCTTCATAGCTTTTTCTATGCGAGAGTGGATATTATCAACAACCTGTATGCACGAATGACCAGGTATGGAGTATTTCATAGTTACCATTTGGATATTAGGATGTTTGTTCAGGAAGTCAGTGATTGCTACTGAAATCAGCGAGTTTCTGTTCTGAGGAACACAACTATCACTTCACGTGATTATCTCATTTATTTCTGGATGTTTTAAAACTACTTTCTCTAAAATTTGTATTAGGGCACTAGACAAATCATTGCCTGATCTACCACATAACGTTTCTGGCCATACTGCACAGTAAACTTCTGAATCAACAGAACTGTGAGCTGTCAGATTGTATACGTTTAATTTCTGTTTGTAAAACAGCACAGAGACTTCAGATTTAGGTAGATTTATGACATTTTCCAGATCAAAACATATAATGGCACAGTTTGAGTTCTCTGTTTTTTTGTCATTTTCACGTTCTTGGCGCATTATCAATTTCTTTCTAATATGGGAATTATATGCCTGTTGCTCTTCTGCCTGCACCCTCTTCTCTTTTTTGGCCAATCTATAGTCTTCGCAGACGTCACACCTATCCGTTTTCGGTTGCAAGAACTCTAGATTATGCTCAAAATTAAAAATGTGTCTATACAACGACAGCTTTTGTGGAGGTATATTGTTTGCATTGCACATTTCAATGTACAATTCAAACATTTTTTGTACGTTAAGTGTTGGGTCTAGATATCTTTTTTTTTTAATCTTTCCTGCAATAATGCGCTTCTACATATGGAAAAGATTGTATGTGCTGTGTTATTACTTCCTTTTCTTTGCTTGAAATGCGATCTTTGGTCCCTTTCCCTCATTTATCAGAGTGTGGTCTGCCCGAATCACACACAAATGAAAAATATTTGTAGTTTGTTTCAGTACTGCGTTTTCTTTTAACTAAAATTCTCTTTGTCACATTTAATAGAAATGCATACTTTCCATTTTGGTCTAATGAGTAATACCTGTTTTTTGTCTCCAATCTTTCTTCGGGGTTAAATTTTTCATTACAACGGAAACGACAACTTTGGTTGCAATCTGTCCGTGTATTAATTACTTTAGTCTAGCTATACCTTTAGCATTAATATAGTCTTTTTCTTGTTGATAATTCTTTTTCCGTTGTGATTTTCTCCACATCTGGGATTCCGCTTTCGTTTTCGAGACCTATTTACCTGCTTCATTGGAGTTTTTTCAGATTCTGATTCAGAACTTGAGGTGGAACTGTAGTCTACTAAGCAACAACTGGCATTATTCCTACAAAATGTGTTTGTTTAAAGGATAGTTATATATATTATTTAATTTGTCTTACGTTCTTATGGCAATAGCTTGATTGTTTGGACCAAGAATGTTAGGTATGTTATTGACTCTTTCCTTTGGACTTACTGCACTTCCATCTAAAGCTTTAAAGGACTCTCCAGTTTCGAAATTTAGCCTAAAAATCATTTGTCAGTCAAGACAATAAGAAATCTCCTTCAATAATATACATGTATGGAAGCCTCAATTATCTCGGAAACGGTGCACGATTTTTATAAATTTTGGTGTGTAAGGCTCTCGTAATACGGCCGATATTATGGTTGTATTTGCATTTTTGTCATATCTTCCGTTTTTCTGGAAATCTAATAAAATTTCGCATTTCAAATAGGACAACCTGTATATTTTTTGCGTTTTGAAGTCATTAAGAAATACTGATTATTTTTTATGTAATATTCCCGAAAAAATATATTTTTATAATTTGTTTTAATTTTTTTTTAAATAAATGTCTCCGAAATTACGGCATTTAGATATAGGGAATATTACACTAAAAATAAGCAGTATTTCTTAAGTACTTCAAAACGCAAAAAATACCATATCTTGTTCAAATGTACAAAATACATTTGAACTAAGAAAGTTCATTAGAATTCCAGAAAAACAGAACATCTGACAACGATGCAAATACCACCATAATATCGACCGTATCACAAGACGCTTATTATGCACTAAAATTTATAAAAACAGTGCAAGTCGTTTCCGAGATAATTGAGACGTTCCATGTATAAATCTCACTCTGTATTTTTTGTTTATTCGAGTATGTTTTATTTGTTATAACAGTTCGCATAAACGTGTGTCTGCCACCCTATTAAGAATATATGTATTAAAATCGTTTCATACTTTTATAAAAAAATGTATCTTCTTTTTACTGTTACTTCAGGAATAAGTACCCGTTGTTTCTCATCACAACTGGTATTCGCTGTGTCAGAATCACTAGAAATATGAACAGCCGCCAACGACCGCCTAAAAAAGTAAGGTTATATTTTTTCCGAAATGTAAAGTAGAATCAAAGAATATAGACGCTAAGCGTCTATATTCTTTGGTAGAATGTTTAATAGCTTACCATTTCTTTTCACTGCTATTTTCTGCAAGATATTCAGAACCGGAGCTACAATAATCCTCCCAAGATTCATTTTCGGACACAGAGGACATTGTAAATAAGAAAATGATAATTTTAACTGATAAAACTCACATGTAACTTTCACCAATACTCTCACTATAGTACATGGAATGGAACCATATATGGTTCTAACTTTAAAGCATTTCGTGCGCTTGGAACTAGATTTCACTGTTGATTGTGGCGCTATCTGTCAACGAATCGCAGAACTTTCAATACCATTCTATGCAGAATTCAAAGAACAATAGATTTCTGTTAAAAAACGAGTTTTGTACAAATTGTCGCTTGGAACCGTATGGTTCTCAGCCCTCGTATTAACAAGTTAACGAAGTTAAAATGTGCTCTCAGCAATACGGCGCGCTGTTGTCAGGTTCACTAATATGTACACTACGATGGACCGTGGAACTAGGCGCTGTAAATTTAGTTCTTGTCCAAAAAATGTATAATACGTAAATGTCCATTTAATTGGACATCAGGTCTCAAGAGGATAAAAGCAGAAGTGTCAAAAATGCTTGGGATAAAATACTTTTAAATATGTACACTGATAATATATACTTACACATCATGGCACCAACTAGAACTATCAGTATAATAATAAATCTTATTTGGCAATTTATGTAGTAACCATACTTCCTTATTGAATTTTCGGTTTTACAAAAATTTCGCAAGAGCTTGGGCCAAGCCATAGATAATTTAAAAAATTCAAATAGAATAAAATTGGAAGTAAGACAAAATACGAAGCTGTCTAAAAAATAAAATTAATTATTGAATGCAAAACGTATTAGTAATAATAATTAATCAGCAGAGTAAGAGGTAAGTCCGGCAGTTTCATCGTCGGAATGTATGGTATTTGTATCAGCGATTTCAATTCTACCCTGTAGCGTTTACTCTTGAGACGATGTATTTAATTTCTTATGTACAACTTCATTTCTTATTAGCTTCCTTTTTGTGAAACCTTTAACTTATCTTAGAAATCTCATATCTGCTCTCCGTATTTTATTTTCTTGCTTTTTGTAATGAGTAACGGCTAAATAAAATAAATCTGCGTTCTGGAAGCTATCTAAAATATTAAAAAATAAAAAACCAATTCCATCCTTACATGGAGAAAATGGAATTGTGAACGTAGACAAAGACAAAGCAGAAGTAATGAAAAACATGCTAGAAAGAGGATGTAGGAAAGATTTTATCCCAATGAAGATCTCGACTTCACGGAAGAAGTGGAAAGAAGGTACAGGACAATAAAAAGAAAAAGGGGACGTAGATAACCCATACCTTCCCTAAAGGGATCAGAAAATTGATCAAGCGTACTAACCACAAAAAAGCCCCAGGACTGAATCATATTACGAATAGAGCTCTGCAGAATCTGCCAGCAAAAGCAATAATATACGTAACAAATTTAATCAATCACATCCTAAGATTAAGACATTTTCGTGGCAGATGGAAGGAAGCTCACGTAATATGATCGAAAAACCAGAAAAAAATGTTACATTTCCACAGATTTATCGGCCGATAAGCTTATTACCATCAATAAGCAAAATTGCAGAGCAGGTCATACTAGCTAGACTAAAACAAGAAACAGAAGAAATCAGAACAATACCTTAAGCACAGTTCGGATTCAGATCCGAACACTCACGTGAATTTCAGGTACTGCGTCTATAGTTTATTTTTATGAACGAGAGAGTAATTAGCATAATTTTAACTGGTAGCTCCGACCACTCCATGGGCGTGCTCAAGATTAATTGAAAAATTACTTTGAATAATTGTAAAAAATAAATGAATTATTTCAGTGTTATAAAGTGTTATGTGTATGTAAACAAAAGTGACCTCTTTTATCACACACTATATTAGAACTGACTGGCCTACATTAAAAAGGGTTTTAAAAAATTCACATTTTTTTTAATTTTTAAAAATTACAAAAGAGAAAAAGAGTTTTTAAAACCGTCTAAGGTATGTTAAATAGATGAATAAAAATATTAATATAAAACTTACAGCTACTTGTTACAAATCCAAATCAGATTCAGAAGATGAACTTTCAGAACCAAGATTTATAATAACTGGCTCGATCATTTTATCAGTAATATTGTCCAGCTTCCACATTTTTTCCTCTTCTTTAATAGTGTGATTTACTGCCTTTTCCCAGTTTTCAGGTTTTACATTATTTACGGCCTCCAAAAACAACTGTTTAACATCATGAATTTTAAAAGTGGTATTTTTTCTTGAAACTTCACTCTTTATCTGTGCCCATACCAGTTCAATCGGGTTTAATTCACAATGATATGGTGGGGATCTAAGTACTGTCATTCCACGATTTTTGGCAATTTCATCAATTTCGTATTTTTTAAATTTTTCTTTATGAAGGGCACACAACGAATAAAGTTCCTTTCTTATAGATCCGGGATGGTACGTAATATTTTTTGAACTCAGCCAATTCTGCAAGTCTTTGTTTAACCACTTGGTTGTGGGCAGTCCTTCTATAAGTCTGGAGTGATAACTTGCATTATCCATTACTATTACACAGTTCTTAGGAAGAAGATCTATCATTTGTTCGAACCATTCTTGAAAGATATCAGCGTTCATGTCTTCATGGTAGTCACCGGTACGAGTTAATTCAAAAGTTAATAAACCACCTTCAACAAAACCGTCTGAACTGCCAATGTATACTATTATCAGCCTGCGTCCCTTTCCTGATGGTGGGTTTAAACCAGTAGATAAGTTATTTACAAAAGCGTACCTTTGACTTGTAACAGTTTCATCCTGCCAAAATTTATTTGGTGTATGACCCTCGTTGATCCATGTTTCATCAAGATAAAATATTTTTCTTTTTTGGTTTCTCATTTCCTTTATGGTTCTTAGAAAATGTCTTCTCCATATGACAATATCGCTTCTTTCTAATAAAATAGACTTTCTGGGATTCTTTTTCCAGCGGAAGCCTATTTCTTTTAAAAGTTTCCATAACGTACTTCGACTCATTTCTGGGTAATCCTTATCATCTCGAACTGAGACAAGAACTTTATCCAATGTTGGAAATTCTTGTCTAAAGAAGAATTCATGCACTTTCCGTCGAAGTCCTTCTTTAAAATGATATTCTATTTGAAATTTTGGTTTCCCTGGAGCATTACGTGGCATTTGAAAACTACCACATTTCTCTTCTTTAATAACTCTGTAAATCGTAAATTTCCCAACACCAAGTGTACTGCTAACTAACTTAACGGTCTCATCAACACTTTCACATAAACGTTTGTCTGTAAATGATTTAAAACAATTAAATATTAATGTGTTTTCATTAACTGTTAGAGGACCAATTTTTCGGCGTTTACACGGCACTTCCAAATTTTCCATAACACTAGTATACACAATAAACTGCACCTTGCAACTGAAGTACCTACTTTTAGTGAACTGTTAAGAATTTTGAATACGCCACTTGGACCTTCCTATATACAAAATGGAAAAACCCACTATCACATTTTCTGTGGAATAAGTTTAGAAGGTAATTATCTAGTCAATTACTGTCGTAGATTCCTGGAATTAAAGAATTAAATGTTTGATTGTTGAAACCCTTACTTCGTGGAATGCACTCATTTCAGATAAAATAAAACGTTTTACTTTATCTAAAGAATTAAACTTTATTTTGCAAATAGGCAAAGAATTAAACTTTCTTTTGCAAATAGATAAAATAAAACGTTTTATTTTATCTAAAGAATTAAACTTTATTTTGCAAATAGGTAGGTACTTATTAAACTTTTATTGGTTATATATAACCAATAAAATAAACATCTTACATTTCTTGCAAATTCATTAGTACCTGTTAACCTCCATCACTCCGACACTGGCAACCTTATTTAGGGATTAGTAATCCTCACAACTATTGTATTCTATTCAGTCCCACCTTTATACCTGGTGGTCATACTCAATTTGAAATTGTTTTCCTATATACTTCTGTAAACTTGTTGACAAATATCTGTTTTTCATTGAGTCACCCGTATCAACAGTTTAGGGATTTGCATACATAATTTATTGTTTTATTACTCTCTCATACATAAAAATACACTATAGCAGAATATATTACAAAACGGTTCAATAAAAAGAAATATACAGCAGCCGCCTTTCTAAATGTCAGTACAGTCTAGCACGAAGGCCTGCTGTAAAAAAAACAATATGATTATAGTGAGGCGACGACATGTCTTCTCTCGTCATTCCTAGGCGACAGAAGGTTCAGAGTTTGAATAGGGCCAACCCTGTCCAAAGCTGGAGCCATATAGGCTGGTGTGCCACAGGGAGCTATGTTGTCGCCGTATCTATACACCATATACACAGCAGACACCCCAACCAAACCCAGATTGTTGCTAAGTCTATACACAGATGATACAGCGATAGCTGTTAGCAATACCAACCCAGATTCAGCAATAAGACACCTACAAAGCGCACTTAACGAACTACAAGATTGCAGTGGAAGATAGCTGTCAATCCTGACAAAACACAGGCCGTCGAAGTCACCGACTTAGGTCAGTGACTCGCTGTCCGGAATACACATTTTGGGACACAAGTCCAAAGTCATGTAAAAATAAACTTTAGTCATTCATAGGGGGAAAAACTCTTCTAGCTACCCCTAAAATCAGATGGCTAAACCACATAAAGTAAAACAGAGGATATCCCATTACCCAGGCAACCAAAGTAACTTTCAGTACAAAGCCTCCTCATTCGTTATGTCCTGCGATAGGGAGGGGTGGTTGGTTATATCTTGGGGGTCAGATAGGTACCACTCCATTACGCAGTGTGACCGGTTTGATCTTCGGACATGTGGGTCCGACTACGTCAGTCGGAGCTGGGATTCTACAAAAATTGTTTTGTGTGTGATGGCTATATAGAGTTTAATTGTTGTGTATATTCTTGTTTTCTTATAGTAGTAGTAGTATACTAGTATCTTAACTCGTGTTACTTCCAAAGAACTTAAAACTGTCTCTTTCTCTATCTGTCTATTGTCGATGGTGATTTTTTCTATAAACATTATAACTTTCGTCTTTGTTAAAAGGTTTTCAGATTGCATTCAATGCAATTGCTTTTATTAAATTTTTAGAAATGCTTTTGGACAACAGACCAACATGGCGAGAATATACAAAGCAATTACAATTAAGTTGAAATAAGGAAATCAATGTTTTAAAATCACTTTAAAAGACAGATGTGACCTGCGGTATTCAAAAAACACAGTCAATTCCCCTGTCATACAGTCGTTATGATGTATGACCGTACTATTTATAGGATCGGAAGACTGTGTGATAGGTGTGTCCAAGGTTTTAGACTGTATATGAAAAGTTAGAGTTTATATTTTATTTCGCTTACTATTATTTTGTCGTCTGCAAATGGAAGAGCACTTAGTCTGTTATTTAGAATATATGCGCAGAATAGCTTAGCAACTTTTATACCAGGTATTAAGTGAACTAATTCTTCTGTAGGTTCGACAGTCACTTCCGCGTCTCTTTTTGGACAAAAAGGTGATTTTCGTCGTTTTCCTACTACTACTACTAAGGATTTCCACAGTTTTCACTGTCTTCCTTCACTCAACCGTTTTCTCCAATTTTCCCTGTCATTCCAGTCTCCATCTCGCAGGGTTCTTTTCTCCATAGCCTCGTCGATTTCATCTCTGAATGACCTTCGGGGTCTTCCTCTCTTTCTTCTTCCAATCGGGCTCCATTCTGTGATTTTATTTATCCAGCGTCCTCTGTCCGCTCTTCTGACGTGGCCGTACCAGGATAGTCTCTTCTCCTCTATATAGTCGATTATGTCTGATTGCACTCCCATTCTCCGCTTAATCTCTCCGTTTTCAATTCTGTCTCTTTTTGTAAGTCTATGTAAGTCTACAGCTTCTCCTCAGGAACTCCATTTCTACTGATCTTATTCTACCTCTATTTCTCTTGTTTATTGTCCAGTTTTCGGACCCATATGTCAGGATACTTCTTGTCAGGGTATTATATATTCTCTTTTTTGTCTTTATCGTAATGTTCTTATCCCACAACACTGAGTTTAGTTGTCTTATACAGTTTCTTGTTTGTCTCAGTCTGTTGTTTATTTCTTCTTCTGTTGTTCCCTGGTTCGATATTATGGTTCCTAAATACTTGAATTTATCTGTTCCATTTATTTGTCTTCCCTCGTCTATCTCTAGGTTTCTCATATCCTTGTTTTCTGTTGTTAGGTATTCGGTTTTCTCTAAGTTTATTTCCATTCCGTTGTTCTTATATTCTTCTTCTAGTTTTCTGAGCATAAAGCTGAGATCTTCTTCATCTTGTGCGATGACTACTTGATCGTCGGCAAAACTTAAGGTGTATAGGTATTCGTCTCTTACTGGTATGCCCATTCCTTCGCACTTTCTCCTCCATGGTTTGAGTGTCTTTTCCAAGAATATTTTAAACAGAATAGGGGACGTAGCACAGCCTTGTAGAAGTCCTTTTGTCGTCTTAAATGGATTGTAGGCTTTATTTCCACATTTAATAGCTACTTTGTTTTCTTTGTATAGTGCTTTAACTGCTTTTATTAGTGTTTGTCGGATTCCGAGATCATTCATTGCTTCCCATAATTTGACTCTAGGTATTGAGTCATATGCTTTCTTTAGATCAACAAAGGCCAGATGGACCGGTCTACCTTTTGCCATTTTCTTCTCTATCAGTTGTTCTAATGTGTACGTATGATCTAGGCATGATTTTCCTACTGTGAACCCTGCTTGGTCTTCTACAATTTTTCCTATTATTTCAGTTTCTAGTTTTTCTTTAATAATTTTCCCGTAAAGTCTACCTACCGACGATATTATACTAATTCCTCTATAGTTTTCACATTTTTTCCTGTTTCCTTTCTTATGTATGGATGTGATGTATGCTTGTGTCTATTCCGCAGGTATTTCTTCTCCATTTAGTCCTCTTTCGAACATTCTATGTAGCATGCGCAATAACTTTTCCGTTCCGTTTTTAATTAGTTCGTTTAGTATTCCTCCGGGTCCTTTGGCTTTTTTGTTCTTCAATGTCTTGATTGCTCTCTTAACTTCTGCCAGGCTTATATCTATCTGGTCGTATGCCCCATTTCCTGCATGTTCTATATTCTCTTCCTGAAATTGGGGACGGTTTTCTGTAAGTAGTTCTATGTAGTATTCTTGCCACTCGTTTTCACTAATTTTGCCGATCTGGGTTTTCTCTGTCTTATTTCGTTGAAGTGCTTTTAATATTCGCCATGATTCTGAATTTCTCGTTCCTCCGATATGTCGTTCTATCTCTGTGCATGCTTGTTCCCATCCTTCGTTCTTTTCATTTGTTACTCTTTTCTTTACCTCTCTGTTTTTCGCTCTATATAGGTCTAAGTCTTCCTTTTTTTTGGTGTTTAGGTATTTTATGTGTAGTTTTTTCTTTTCTTTTATGCATTTCAATGTGTCTTCCCTTAATTTCATATTCTGATGGGTGTTCCTTTGGTCGTCTTCTCCAAGAGCTTCTAAGGCCGCTGAAATCAGGCAGGTTTTTATTTGTTCATGCATTTCATCTAACGTGTCATATCTGAATTCTTCTAGTTTTTGGTCTAGTCTTCTTTTGTATAAATCTTTTATTGATTCTTCCTGCAATAGATGTAATTTGAGCCTCTTTTCGTTTATTGTCGTTCCCGTTGTAACAATCGATGTATGTTTTTGTTTTGTCCAGATATAGGGGAATTCCATCCATGCCACCACAAGTTTGTGATCTGTTCCACACTCTGCCCCTCTTTTCACTCTGGTGTCTTTCACTTTGATGGAGCTTTTGTGGTTCATGATAATGTAGTCAATAATAGATCTTAGTTTTCTTGTCTCTTGAGTCCATGTGTACTTATGTATATTTTTGTGTTTGTAGAATCCGTTCATAATTTTCAAATCATTTACTTCACATAGTTCTACCAATCTTTCTCCGTTGTCGTTAATTGTGTCTTCTCCAAATGGACCAACTGTTCTGTCATTGTCTTTTCTTCCGACTCTTCCATTTAGATTCCCCATTATTACTATTTCTTGTTTAGGTTTTCTCTTGTCCATTTGTTCTTGAAGTTGTTCGTCGTTTTCCATGGATTTGAAATTTTGTATGTCTATTAGCATATACTGAAACGATAGAGGAATCTTAGTGGAAAAAGTGCATTCTTATTTAATTATTTCTGCGTTTACCACATCAGTTATTCCAGCCTTTCTACTTTTAATGTCTTTAAAATTAACAAAATTGTTATAAAAAAAAAACAAATTTTTCTTACCTAGTAAATGTAATTTAAAATCTTTTGTGCACATTCTCACAAAACTGGTTATAGAAAATACACTAGTTAATATAATTGTAAAAATGGCATAGATAGTCCAAGGGCATAACCATTTGAATGAGACACTTGTATGTTGTGCATCGAGAACGTTGCATAGTGGAAACATACCAAAAACTTGTGCCACTCTTATAACGTACTTTGTATTACTATGGAGATCATCTGTTTTAATCACTTTTGGATGGACAGCTAAAAAGATACCTAAAGAATTAAATTAATCTAAAACATATACGCTAAAATATGTCAGGAAACGACCACTATTAGAAAAATATAGAGATATTGTCATCGTGTCGTTAGTACATATAAGCACTATGTTTATAAACTATTGTTATCGTTATACAGATTGAACGAATTTAAAACGGAACATACGAAATCAATGTATTTCGGCTCAACTCCGCTCTAGGTGGTTGGCCAACAAAAGGTTGTCAAATAATTATATTATAAAAATCCAATACTTCAGCGGGCTGCTGGATTCTGAATTCATTCAAGAACAAATCAAAACTCCACCCAAATAGGTTGTCTAGAATCACTGAAAAAACTAGACTACACAAGCAGTTATTATGCTGTCAAACCACTTATCGCTTCCTTATAGTCCAAGAGATAGAGCCGAAATTTTGAACTGATCAGTAATATGACATTTCTCTATTGGAATATATTCATTGTAACTGGGGTAAAAAATTGCCTTACAGGCGGACCCCCTCGTGGTACAGGGGGTGGCTATACAGGGATGAAGTTGTCATTTTTTTCGGAAAAATTAACGATCGATAATATGGCTGAAAATTTGCCCAGAGTAAAATCTTGGTATAACTAGACGAAATCCCAAAGGGCGGACGCGAGAGTGGATACATAAGGGGTGGCGGACAGGGGTGAAGTTGCAATTTTTTGGGGAAAAATTAACGATAAGTAATATGTCCGCCATTTTCATGGCTCATTATTTAGCCCCTAAAAACTCTAAATCCAAAAGGGCGGACAGCTGGGTTGGTACATAGAGCTATAAAACGGGGTCAAATGTACCACTTGCCTGCGCATTTTAGGTCTCGGTAACAATTTTCAAACTGATTTTATTATGATATTTTTATACCGATTGATTTGAAAATTTGTATGCCCACTTCTGTTACTATTCTGAGAAGCGTCAAGTAGAGTTTTCCTCAAAATTTTCCAAAAAAATTTCCGTAAATGAAAATTTTCGTAACTTTTAAAGGTAAAATCTAATTTGTAGAATCCTTTCGATTTTCTGTAAGTTATACCATGATTTTTTTCCAAAAATTTTCAAATGATTTTTCCGATAAGAAAAAAGTTTAGAAAAACTTTTCTAAAACATTTAATAAAACTCTACGTCATCGCCTGAATCTTTTATAGAATATTTTGTAGTTTTAAAATGATATGATAATGTTTTTTTTTCAAACTAAAGTCATATTTACTTTACAAATCACATTTTTTTCTTAAATATAAATATTTTACGAATTAATTTTTAATTGAATAAATGTTTGATATTTGATATTTTATTAAATTAAAGTAATTTTATAATGTTAACTATTAAATATTTTTTGTATAACAAATAGTAATTTTACTTATTTTTTATTACAATAAAAAGGTTTTTAAATTTATATTGCATAAATAATGGTTGTTCAGATATAAGAAAAATTTGATTTATTATTACATTAATAATCAAATATAAAATATATTATTTCTATTTATCAATAGGTAAAATTCAATTTGTAGAATTCCTTTAACATTTTACAAATAATTATTAATAAAAATCAATTTAATAGTGGAATTATCAATTTTTTAAGTTTTGAAATTTACTTTGTAGATATTTTCAATATTTTTTTTAACTTTTAAATTGATTGAATTTTTTTTTCATTAGTTAATTATAATTTTACAAATTCTGTTTGGACATTAATTTTGCATCATTATTATTTTAAAATATTAAAATAATAATGATGCGCGTTCCATTTAGACCAGTAATTCTAGACGCATGCGCTAAATGTAATAAGTATCAAGATGCTTTTATCCAACTTGGTGAAACTGACTTCGATTGTAATGAAGTTTTTGAAACCTTAGAAACTTTCATGTCACTTATATGGAACAGGACTGACGAGAACAAAATTCCAAAAAGAAAAGTAAACGATGTCAGATTTTCACTATTTAACCGGCAGTCTAAGTTGCATGATGTAAACGAGCCTTTTTAAAAAAAAACTAAAAAATTTCGATGCTTCAAGCTTACCACCATGTCAAGATGAATTACACCAACATCTACTGCGAGCCCATTATATTTCAAATATTTGGACAAATGCTCATAAAAAAGTACCAACAGAATTGATTGTTGAAGAACATGGTTGGGAGTTTTAAGATGAAGCATATAAATTCAAATGGTTTAGTGGACCTCAGATGCCAGAATCAGTTCGAGAAGTAGTGATTGAAAATGAAGCAGATAATGAATGTGATATTATTGAAAGTGAAAGTGACGAAGATGATGAATGTGATGACATCAATGAGAGTAAGAAAAATGGCGAAATTTTTAAAGTTTTTCTAAATTTTTTTTTCTTATCGGAAAAATCGTTTGAAAATTTTTGGAAAAAAATCATGGTATAACTGACAGAAAATCGAAAGGATTCTACAAATTAGATTTTACCTCAAAAAATTACGAAAATTTTCATTTACGGAAATTTTTTTGGAAAATTTTGAGGAAAACTCTACTTGACGCTTTTCAGAATAGTAACAGAAGTAAGCATACAAATTTTCAAATCAATCGGTATAAAAATATCATAATAAAATCAGTTTGAAAATTGTTACCGAGACCTAAAATGCGCAGGCAAGTGGTACATTTGACCCCGTTTTATGGCTCTCTGTACCAACCCAGCTGTCCGTTCTTTTGGATTTAGAGTTTTTAGGGGCTAAATAATGAGCCATGAAAATGGCGGACATATTACTTATCGTTAATTTTTCCCCAAAAAATTGCAACTTCACCCCTGTCCGCCACACCTTATGTATCTACTCTCGCGTCCGCCCTGTGGGATTTCGTCTAGTTATACCAAGATCTTACTCTGGGCAAATTTTCAGCCATATTATCGATCGTTAATTTTTTCGAAAAAAATGACAACTTCATCCCTGTATAGCCACCCCCTATACCACGAGGGGGTCCGCCTGTAAGGCAAAGTCTTAACCCAGTTACAATGAATATATTCCAATAGAGAAATGTCATATTACTGATCAGTTCAAAATTTCGGCTCTATCTCTCCGACTATTAGGCAAGCTCCTCTTTCCTTTAAAGGAGACAGATAGTTGAACGATATTTTATACAATGTCTATCACTGGGTATGGATTTATTTTTGTCCAAGTTTTATATTGGTCCACTATTTCAAATGCAGTTCAAACAGACATATATTAAATTGTATGTTCCGTTTTAAATTCGTTCAATCTGTATGTCTCTAATACATAGAGATTTTTAATCTATTATGCACATATATTTTATAACATCGTCTTTTTTATAAACCTTCTGTATGTGGTTTATCAAAGTTTTAGATTCCCAAATTATATGATCAAAAAGTTGTAGCAATAGCGCAAAAGTCCAACGAGCGAGTAGCGTACAACTTAGTTTATTCATAACTCGTGTAGGATGATATCATTTTCAAATGAATGCCTTTATGGTCTTTATCTCAATGAAGGGAAACCCCCAATCTGCACCTCGACGCGGTAGAAGACGGGCAACACTTAATTAGATAGCTTAGGTGGCTGACGCAGATGGGGACCGAGTGTTTGCCGGTATAAGTATTAAACGTTATTCTTAGGAATGACGCAAGGGCACCCTCTAGTCTTGCGGAGTAGAAATCGTCCCCGAAGGCGGATGAACGATCTCTTCGTCAACGGCATAGGATGCGAAAGGCAAGGGGGAAACCATCGTATTAAATTCCCAAGATAGTTTATATGGCAAGTCAAAATCAAAATATGGCCCCTAGTTCCCGGCTGGCGTTTAATCGTCAAGGGGTGCTAAGAATCCTTGAAAGGAAACTTAAAATTGCTAATATTGTTCTGAAGCTACTTTCTTGTGGCATTTTAAATTAATAACTATTTAAATGGGAATAAGCCACAATTAAAGGTTAAAATACGTTTATTGACGTTTCAATTTCCACTTCGGAAAGCGTTCTCAAAATACAAACATTAGTAAATTAAACAAATTTTGTTTTTTGTTACTTAGTGAAAAATTCTTCTAATAATTTAATTTTATCTGACTCATCTATATTGACAATTCAGACATGCATTATACATTTTAAAGTAGACGACTTTAAAATGATATTGCCAATATTGTTGAGTTGCGTTCCTGGGACGACTTTACTTATAAGATAGTTCATTCGATTACATGAAATCAACTTTAACTTGAGAATATCCATCAGAAAAGATCATAACATGTAATTCGTCTTTAAAAAGACAAATACATGTAATGATGACAGTAAAATTCTTCTGTTAGTGATTCCATAGTAAATTATGAGGGAAAAGCCAGGAAAAAACCTCATAATACTATCCCGACATGGTAAGTATTTGATCGTGCATTTAGTTTACCTTCAATAAACACCAAATTCCGATTTTATATGTTTGTTATTTAAAAAACATAAATGATGTATTCTCTATATGTTACTGACTTACCAATACTGGTATTTTCCTTTTAATAACTTCCTCTTTCAATATGGGTAACCAGATCCTACTACATTCTGCCGACGAATTCGCGACACAATTGGTCTCATTTAGCATAATTAGAGCCGCTTCTTTGATTTTTCTCTTTTTACCATCCGTTTCTTTTAGAACTATATTTGAATCATTCCATTGAACCCTATGTTCATTATCCCATGCGTGTTTACAGATTTGAGATCTATCAAATTCTCTATTTTTAATATAGGATTGATGTTCACTTATTCTAACATTTAATGGTCTTGATGTTTCACCTAAATAAAACTGATCGCATTCACAAGGTATTCTATAAATGCAATTCTTTGTCCTTTCTTGTTCATTGTTAGGTTTAGTTTTGGACAAAATAGATCTCAACGTGTTTGTTGTTTTGAATGTTGTTAAAATGTTGAATTTATTTCCTATCCTTTTAAGCTTTTCCGATAATCCTTTTATGTATGGTATTGTTATTTTCCTAATATTATTCCTTGCATATGCTGTAGGATCTCGTTCTAAGTTGTTTTGTTCTATTCGATCGATTGGTGAAAATTCCTTATTTATAAACGATAAAGGATAATCATTTTTTAATAAAACAGATGTTAACAAATGTTTTTCCTCCAAGAACGAATTTTCGTTAGAACAAGTAATTTTGGCTCTATCGTATAAGGATTTAATAACTCCCTTTTTAATATTAATATTGTGATTTGAAATAAATTCAACATTTCAACAACATTCAAAACAACAAACACGTTGAGATCTATTTTGTCCAAAACCAAACCTAACAATGAACAAGAAAGGACAAAGAATTGCATTTATAAAATACCTTGTGAATGCGATCAGTTTTATTTAGGTGAAACATCAAGACCATTAAATGTTAGAATAAGTGAACATCAATCCTATATTTAAAATAGAGAATTTGATAGATCTCAAATCTGTAAACACGCATGGGATAATAAACATAGGGTTCAATGGAATGATTCAAATATAGTTCTAAAAGAAACGGATGGAAAAAGAGAAAAATCAAAGAAGCGGCTCTAATTATGCTAAATGAGACCAATTGTGTCGCGAATTCGTCGGCAGAATGTAGTAGGATCTGGTTACCCATATTGAAAGAGGAAGTTATTAAAAGGAAAATACCAGTATTGGTAAGTCAGTAACATATAGAGAATACGTCATTTATGTTTTTTAAATAACAAACATATAAAATCGGAATTTGGTGTTTATTGAAGGTAAACTAAATGCACGATCAAATACTTACCATGTCGGGATAGTATTATGAGGTTTTTTCCTGGTTTTTCCCTCATCATTTACTATGGAATCACTAACAGGAGAATTTTACTGTCATCATGGCATGTATTTGTCTTTTTAAAGACGAATTACATGTTATGATCTTTTCTGACGGATATTCTCAAGTTAAAGTTGATTTCATGTAATCGAATGAACTATCTTATAAGTAAAGTCGTCCCAGGAACGCAACTCAACAATATTGGCAATATCATTTTAAAGTCGTCTACTTTAAAATGTATAAGGTATGTCTGAATTGTCAATATAGATGAGTCAGATCAAATTAAATTATTAGAAGAATTTTTCACTAAGTAACAAAAAACAAAATTTGTTTAATTTACTAATGTTTGTATTTTGAGAACGATTTCCGAAGTGGAAATTGAAACGTCAATAAACGTATTTTAACCTTTCATTGTGGCTTATTCCCATTTAAATAGTTATTAATTTAAAATTGCTACGTGGAATGTTAAAACTTTATATAGAGCAGGCAAACTAGCAAATGCTGAAAACTAGATGAGACGAATGAAGTGGGACATACTTGGTATGTGCGAGGTGAGATAGAAAGGAGAAGGATATGTGGATACAGTAAATGGCAACCGTTTCTATTATGCAGGCAAAGATGATGATGCCCAGTCAGGTGTAGGAGTGTTGGTAACAGCGTCCATGAAACAATACACAAAAAGTTTTCTACCAGTCAGCGACAGATTAATAATTATCAAATTAAATGGACAACCATTCGACATCAATATAATACGAATATACGCACCGACAGCAGATAGCCCAGACGAAGATCTTAGAGATTTTCTATTCCGATATTGAAAAGATCAAAAAGCACATAAAATCAGACGACATCAATATATTTGTGGGAGATTGGAATGCCAAAAAAGGAGCAGAAAAAGTCGAATCGATTATCGGCACATATGGTTTAGGGACCAGGAACGAACGAGGCACACGCTTTGTTGAATTTTGCCAAGAGAACAATCTGGTGGTTCTTAACACATGGTTTAAATTACCTAAAATACGTCTATATACGTGGAGGTCTCCTCAAGATTGCGAAGGAAATATTGTAAGGAACCAAATCGACTACATTACAATTAACAAAAAGTTCCGTAATGGTATTCTAAATGTAAAAACGTACTCAAGCTCTGACATAAATTAAGACCACAATCCTGTAGTTGCAACTATCCGATTAAAACTTAAAAGAGTAGACAAGGCTAAACCAGTCAGAGAATAGCATGGAGTAGTGCTAACCAAGGACAGCAACAGAAGTATGAAGACATGGCGTATGTAGACACGCAGTTAGAGTCTCTAAGACAATAGCTCCCACTAAGGAGAAGACAATAAAAGAAAACATTGAAGGCATGTGGGGGAAAATTAAAAATACTGTCTTGGAGGCAGCAGACCTTAGTATACAGAAAGAAAACCGTAAACATAGAAAACCATGGATGACAAACGAAATATTACAAATTATGGAGAGGAGACGGATGGTAAAAAACAAAAATCTAACAAGATACAAAGAACTCAACAGGGAAATTGAGAAAAAAATAAATGTAGCTAAGGAAGAGTGGATGAAAGAAAAATGTAAAGAGGTAGAAGATTTGCATATGAAACATAAAGATAGAGAACTACACAGAAAGGTTAAAGAAGTAGCTGGAATATGGAAACCCAAACACTTATCGATTGTATCATTTTGGCTTTACAACCCTGTGTGGGTCCTAGCTTCCCCAAGAATTTTTCTCCAGTCGTCCCTATCCATCGCCTTCCTCCGCCAAGCACGTATTTCCATATTTCTCATGTCTTCATCGATGTTATCTAGGAATCTTGTTCTGGGTCTTCCTCTTCTTCTTTGACCAATAGGTCTATCAAGGAGCGTTTTTCTAGCTGGGTCGGTTTGCTCCATCCGCATAACATGGCCTACCCACCTTAGACGTCCTATCTTTATGTGTTTTACGATATCTGGTTCCTGGTATATCCTATAGAGTTCGAAGTTGTATCGTCTTCTCCAGACACCATTTTCATTTACCGCTCCATAGATGCGCCTTAGTATTTTTCTTTCGAAACATCCTAACATGTTTTCATTACTTTTTGTTAAAGTCCAGGTTTCTGAACCATATGTTAGGACTGGGCGTATTATTGTTTTGTAGAGTTTTACTTTTGTATTTCTTGATATAACTGTAGATTTAAAAAGGAGATTAAGCCCAAAATAGCATCTATTAGCCGTGCAAATTCTGCGGTTTATCTCTGCGGTAGTGTCATTTTCAGTATTGACGAGCGTTCCCAGGTATACAAATTCGTTAACTGCTTCGATGACGTCATTTTCTATAACAAGTGGCCGTAGTGTTTGTGGTTGCGTACCTATTTTCATGTATTTTGTTTTGTTGGTGTTTATTATTAAACCCATTTTTGTAGCCGCTTCCTTTAATGCTACGTACGCCTCTCGTGCTGCATTTTCCGTTCTCCCAACAATATTGATATCATCAGCATATGCTAAGATTTGCACAGATTTGTTATATATTGAACCGGTAGTTGTGATTTGTGACGTACGTATTACTTTTTCCAAAGCTAGATTGAATAGTATACAGGAGAGTGGGTCTCCCTGACGTAGTCCGTTATTTGTTTTAAAAGGTTCAGAGAGTTCCCCCTGGATTCGTACTTTGCATTCAACTTTTTCAAGGGTTAGTTTGGTTAAACTTACCAACTGATTTGGTACTCCTAGGTCTATCATTGCTCTAAACAATTCTCTTCTATTTACAGAGTCGTAGGCTGCCTTGTAGTCTATAAATATGTGGTGCGTGTCTACACCGTATTCCAGTGTTTTCTCTAGAATTTGTCTTAGGGTTGAAATCTGATGAATTGTTGATTTACCACCTCTGAAACCAGCCTGGTATTGTCCTATTATTCGCTCTGCATATGGTGCCATACGATGGCATAGTATATTGGAGAATATTTTATACGCTGCATTTAGGAGCGTAATTCCTCGATAGTTAGAGCATTCAAAGATATCAGGATATCAAATGTAGCTAAGGAAGAGTGGATGAAAGAAAAATGTAAAGAGGTAGAAGATTTGCATATGAAACATAAAGATAGAGAACTACACAGAAAGGTTAAAGAAGTAGCTGGAATATGGAAACCCAAACACTTATCGATTGTAACAAATAGGAAAAACCAAATAGGAATTAGACCCTGAAAAAAAAATATGAGAGCAATATCTTAAAGATTTGTTTGGTGATCAGAGAACAGAAGATACAGAACAAATAGATACAGACGAAAAATTAAACATTCTCACTGAAGAAGTTTTGCAGGCAATATAAGACGCAAAGAACAACAAGGCACTCGGCGAGGACCTAATAACAGCCAAACATTTTAAACACCTAAGTGATAATGCCGTCAGGAAATTAACATACCTCTACAACAATATAATTATATGAACATGGCATAACACCGCATGACTGGCTAACATCCACATATATAGCTTTTCCTAAAAAACAAAAAGCAAGGAAATGTGAAAACCATCGAACTGTATCCCTAATGAGTCATGCCGCTAAGATTTTTATGCGAATAATTTATAACCGAATTCACAATAAGTGTGAAGAATACCTAAGTCATTCTCAATATGCTTTAAGAAAGAGTACAGGCATTAGAGAAGCAATTATGAGATTGACACTGATTTCAGACAGGTATCTTGAGGTTCAAAAACAGCTGTATGTGTGCTTTGCCGATTATAGAAAGGCCTTCGACCGCATCAAACACGGAAAATTTATTGAGGTGCTAAAAGAAGTAGGGTTAGACGGACACGACATAGCTATCATAAGTAATACATACTGGAACCACACAAGATGCGTTCAAACAGAGAACGGAAACACCAAGCACATCAACACAGAACGGGGAGTGCGTCAAGGGTGCATTTTATCCCCCCTATTATTTAATGTATATGCCGAACATATAATTAGAGCTTCTCTTGAAGATCGCCCTGAAGGTGCCAGAGCTAATGGAATCATCATTAACAGTATAAGATATGCCGATGGCACCGTAGTATTAGCAGAAACAGAAGACCAACTAAAAATATTATATATATATATATATATATATATATATATATATATATATATATATATATATATATATATATATATATAATCTAACACCTCTCTACCCTAAGGTGTGAGGTATTAAAAATATTGATAAACATATTATCAGAAGAAAGTCACAGGCTGGGCTTGGACATTAACTTTTCCAAAACCAAAATTCTGGTATTCCACAAAAACCCCCATGAACAAATTACACCTAACATACAAATAAATGGTATCACCCTTCAGAATTCCCTAGGCTTCATATACCTGGGCAGAGAACTAAATAGTCAACTAGACCACTCAAAAGAAATTAGAAGACGCATTGAAATAGCAAGATATGGTTTCATGAATATGCGTAAAATCCTCTGTAACCCCAAGCTATCAATCTCAATAATATTGAGAACACTAAAGTATTATGTGTGGTCTCTATTACTATATGGCTGTGAGACTTGGGCATTAAAACAGTATGACGTCAACAAATTAAATTCATTTGAAATGTGGATGTACCGCCAAATGCTAAGAATAAGCTGGACCAGTAGAACTACGAATGAAGAAGTACTGAGAGCAATGAACACACGCCCTCATCTGGTCAATACTATCAAAATTAGAAAGACTGTCTAGGATACATAATGCGCCATAGGGAATTTGAGCAGCTCCAGGTAATATTAGAAGGTAAGATTGAAGGTAAAAGGGGCATAGGACGAAAGAAAAAATCTTGGCTACGAAACAACAAATATTGGCACCACACAAGAGGAAATTAATTAATTCATCAAGCCCAGAACAGAGAGAAATTTGCCATATTGATCACCAACCTCAACATAGAAGGCACGTAGGAGGAGGGGGAGGGTAGTTGGGGATAAAACAAGCACGGGGCAAAAGAACGCACCTCATTTAAATATGCCACTATATTTATAGTGTCCAGTTTGAACCGATTTTAATTACAAACGTTTGGCAACAGTTTGATATATGTGTTGTTCCAAGTTTAAAGCTGATTCAAAGAGATGTTTACAAACTATGAAGTAAATATTATTTTGTACTATTACACTGTAATATTGGTATTCTTCTTCTTTAGGTGCCGTCTTCTTAGCGAAGGTTGGCGATGACCTCTACAAAGTTTTCCCTATTCTGGGCTTTCCTTATTAAACTTTGAAAGTCTAATCCTGTCAAATCTTTGATGTTGCGCTGCCAGGTCATTTGTCGTCTACCCGTGCCGCGTCTGCCTTCTATTTTCCCTTCTATTTAATATTGGTATAACAAAATTAATTTGTGATAAAATCAAATTGGCATTTTTCGTTAAATTAGTATATTCGGGTGTTTTCTGGCTTGATTGTGGCTTATTACGTTAAGATTTTTTGATTGAGGTTAGGTTCTTAAAATCTCAACAGAGGGTTTTGACAGTGTTGCCGGATGGGGCAAAATACGCGAGAGTAATGGGGCAAAACTACGAATGTGTATTTTTCCCCATTATCATAAATTAATTTTGATTTACAAATTAATTTTGAATTACAAAAGAAAATCAGAGCGCAAGCCTTTGACAAAAGTTATTTTGTGCGAAGCTCGTGAACTTATTAATAATAGCGTTTCTATACGTCAGACAGCAAAAGCTGTGGGATTTAATGAAGCGGCACTACGGCGAAGGTTGAAGAAAGGAAATGGTGTCCAGTCTTTAGGCAGGTTTAAGGAAGTTCTAACAGAGATCCAACAAAAATTTTATGGAATTTTATTATGTAAGAAACCATATTGAGCATCCATTTTCACCTGTAAATCAGTTGGCTGGTCGGGATTTCACTAGATCTTTCATGAAAAGGAACCGACTATCTTTACGAGTTTCACGAAAAACAAGTATTGCTAGAACCATGGGCTACAATATAGTTCAAGTAACTGAGCATTTTAAAATTTTGGAAAACACTAAAAAAATATAACTTACTCCCAACCGTATCTATAACGTCGATATAACGAGCATTCAGATAGTCCCAAATACGTTGCCCCAGTTGGAAAATAGATGTAGCAAAGGCTGTAGCTGCCGAGCAAGGACAAACTGTTACGGCTGTTTGCTGTATGAGTGCAACTGGTCACCATGTCCTTCCATTTTTCTTATTTGCTCGAAAATGGATGAATCTTCTTCTAATCAAAGACAGGCCCACTGCCTGCGACATGGCTGTTACTGATAGTTGTTACATGAACACTCCCACGTTTATCAAGTACTTGGAGCATTTTAAAAAACATACAAGTCCGATAGAGGAGAACCCCGTTCTTTTGATTCTAGATAATCATGTATCGCACACAATTCTTCAAGCAGTAACATTTGCAAAAGATAATTTCATCCATTTATTAACTCTACCATTAAGTCTTAAAGCTTATGAGAGCGTCGCTGACAGCTGGATCAGTTGCCATCCAGGACAGATTTTCTCCATTTACGATGTCGCTGGTCTCTTTTCCATAGCATTGGCAAAAACTGCTACTGTACATATAGCAAAAGAGGGCTTTCGGTCTACAGGTATCTACCCATGAGATAAAAATATTTTTTCTGACGTAGATTTTATGCCAGCGGAAGTAACAGAGCAAGATTTGGGTGAAGATTCGGATGATGAAGATCATATTTTTATCCAGTCTCAGAAAGAAGAAGAAGAATTTGTTACTGATGCGATAGAACCCCAGCCGTCATCAAAATCGGAAGTCAGTATTTATGTACCTGATCCTTCAAATATTAAAAAAAAACTGTTACTGGCACGAAAGAACCCCCCAGCCGTCATCAAAATCAGAACAGTCGGTAATTTTACTTTCAGACATTACTCCCTTCCCAAAAATTAAGATGAAAAGGAAACAAAGCAGGAAAAATTTGAAGTCAACCCTACTAACATCGACACCTAATAGGGAGTGACTTTTAGAAGAACAAGAAGAAAGCATAAAGAGAGAAAGAGAGGTAAGCATTAGTAAAGAATCAAAATATCAAATCTCAAAGTGCTAAAGTTGCGATATTCTGGGACGTTTAGACACACTACGACGCCGATAAGTCTCATCATTATATAATCCCCTCTAGACTCTAAACACAATTTATAAATTAGCTTCAACTCTTCGTAAAATTACTCGTAAAAAAAAACGGCCTCTTTCAAAAATTACAAATAAACTAAAGTTAAATACACAGAAATAAACTTTCTTATCTCTTTTGTTTTTGCAAAAAAAAAGAAAAAACTTTCTTCTTCTTAAAGTGCCCTCTCCTCAATGGAGGTTGGCTACTACAATTTTAAACTCTTCTCTATCTTCAGCTGTTCTTATTAGCTGTTCAAAATTTAGCCCTGTCCATTGACGGATGTTTCTGAGTCACGATAGTCTTTTCCTTCCTAGGCCTCTCTTTCCCTCGATTTTTCCTTTCACTATAAGTTGGGCATATTGGTACTTATTATTTCTCAGTATGTGGCCTAGGTATGATGTTTTTCTAACTTTTACCATGTTAAAAAGTTCCCTTTCCTTGCCTAGTTTGATACCAAGACCAGACGTAGCATTTTGATAAACGTAGTCGAATTTCGAGTTTTATTCGAGAATCACAAAGCAGTTTTTTATTTTTTCGAAAGATTTTCTGGCCTGTTCTTTTCTCGATCTTATTTCTAGATCAGGATTTAGGCTGCTATCGATCCAACATCCCAGGTAGTTAAGTCTATTGATCCGTTCTAAAATGTGCCCATTTATTGTGCAAGGTTGAGGTACGTTTTGGTTTTTTCGGATTAACATCACTTTGGTTTTTTTAATGTTTATTTTCATACCAAATTGCTCACAGGTCGAGTTGATCTTGTCGATGAGTCGTTGTAGACCTAAGTCGGAATCCGCAATTAACACTGTATCATCGGCGTATCTGATACTGTTGATATTTACGCCATTCACCTTGACTCCATCCTTGGAATCCTCCAATGCTTCTTTAAATAGAAACTCGGAGTAAAGATTAAACAACAGAGGCGACAGAACATATCCTTGTCTAACTCCCCTCCTAATTTCTACTTCTGCGGATGTGGAACCGTCGATCCTAACTCTGGCGTTTTGGTTCCAGTACAAGTTTTTTAAGAATTTGATGACTTTTCCATCTAAACCGACTTCTTGCAAACGTTCTAATAGTAGGTCGTGTCTTACTCTATCAAATGCTTTTTAGAAGTCTATAAAGCATATAAATATATCTTTCTGTTGGTCGTAGCATTTTTGGGCGAGAACTAGTAAACTGAACAGTTTCGCACTTTCTATAGATACGATTATGAACGATTTTTAGTAGGACCTTTACTTCATGACTCATAAGGCTTATCAGACGGAACTCATTGCAGTGTTGTGGGTTTGGCTTTTTTGGTAGTGGAATGAATATTGACTCCAGCCAATCTTGGGGTATTTTACCTGTATCATAAATGCGATTGAATAAAAGGACAAATATTTCGATATTTTCTTCGCTGATTAATTTTAACGTTTCTGGGTATATTCCGTCTGGACCTGGGCTTTTATTTGTTTTAAGATAATTAATTGCATTTATGATTTCAGATTTCAGAATTGTTGGCCCTTCGTTGTTATTTTCCAATGTTGGTTCTTCTCGCATGTCGTGAAAAAGAATTTTAATATAGTTTTTCCATTCTTTCAGTTTATCTTCCGTTGATTCTAGCAGTTTGCCATCCGCGTTCAGCATGGTGTGAAAAGTCGTTCTCTTGGTAGACAATGTAAACTCTTACCTTTTTATGTAAATTAAAAAAATCGTGCCTTTGTTGTAGTTCTTCTATTTCCACGCATTTTGTTTCCAGCCATTTCTCTTTTGCTTCGGTTATTTTTTTTTCGAATTATTCTATTTAGTCTTTTGTATTCTCCGTCCTTGTCATTTTTTCCTTTAGATTCTCTTTGTTTGTTCATTAATTGTAAAATCTCTTCTGTCATCCATTCCTGTTTGTTATTTCTAGGTGTTACTTTTAGATGTTTTTCCGTTACATTGTTCATTTGTTCTTTAATAATTTTCCACAGAACGTTTATGTCATCGTACTCGCTAATTCTATTGTGGTCGATATTTCCTAAATGTTTGTTTAATTCTTTATTTACTGTCTGATGTATGGTGTCGTTTTTCAATAATTGGATGTCTAATAGTTGGTGTTGAGGTTTTTGTTTCTTTATTAGTTTCCATCTTGCGCGAACTTTTGCAACAACAGGATTATGATCGGAATTGATGTCAGTTCCAGGATATGTTTTTGCACTGATGATTGCATTGTGATATCTTTTGTTGACCAATATGTAATCTATTTGGTTACGGATTACTATGTTTTCATTGTGTTGTGGTGAAGTCCAAGTGTACAATCTGCGAGGGTGTAATTTAAACCATGTATTTGTCGCTACCATGTTGTGTTGTTGGCAGAATTCTGTCATTCTCTCTCCCCTGGCGTTCCTTGCTCCAAGTCCGAAGTCTCCGATCAATCCAGAAACTTTTCCTCTACCTAACTTAGCATTAAAGTCACCTAAGGTAAATGTTAGGTCTCGTTTTTTGGTCATCTGTATAAGTTTTTCTACGTCAGCATACCACGCTTCTAGCTCTTCTATGGGTTTATCGGCCGTAGGGGCATAAGTTTGAATGATGTTAATATTTACTGGCTTTCCGGATAGTTGAATAAGAAGACATCGGTCCGAAAATGGCACAAAGTTTGTGACCCCGTTACGATGAACCGGATCATTATTACCCGAGTAATAGAAAGTTTTGTTCATAGTTTTAGCTTTACCTGAACCTGGCCATCTAACTTCACTCAAACCCAATATCTGCAACCCTAAACGTTTCATTTCGTGCCATGCATTTGCTAGTTTTCCTGATTCGAACAGACTTTTAACGTTCCATGTTGCAATCTTAAAGTTTGTATTTAAAATATTTAGGCTATTAGGAAAAAACTTTAGTTAAAGAAAAGATAGCGAGTTAAAAGCCTTATCACATATATATTTTTAGATAAGGCTTACAAAGAAATACCTTTGATCCAAATAAATAACGGTATACAAAGTGTTGCATTTTTTGGCCATCAGTTGTTATCTTTATAAGTTTAAATGGTAACGAGAATCCTAGGAAAGATAACAGCAAACTAAGAGAGGTTGGCTGGTATCTTTACTAGGATAGAGACGTATTCCTCGTTTCGAGTAGGGTTCAGTATTAAGACATTTAAAATGTCTATTTGATAGATTGACAAAAATATTCTGTTCTCCAAAGGCTTTATTGGATCCTTTGTTAATTTTATATAAGGTCCGTTTATTATTAGATCTTTAATTTTGTTTTCATATTGAAATTTATCCATTATCACAGTTGCATTCCCCTTGTCTGCTGGTAGGATGATTATAGAGTCGTCATTTTTTAAAGTTCTTAAAAAGTAAAAATGAAGTAAATTTAAAATGTAATAAATGTAATAGTTTTAATTGTTAACTATGCTTTCACTGATGATGGTCTGATAAAACCGAAAACCTTCTGATGAAATTAAAATTTGTTTGGAAAATTAATTTTTTATTAAAATATATTTTTTTTCATTCATTTTACGTTATAATTATAATAAAACAATACTTATTAACATATACATACCCATAACCATTTTATATACCAATATTTCTAATATCCTTAATTGCAAGTATGGCTAGAGAAGATAAAAGAGTACGTCTTATTTGGCCAATTCAATACTGAATGTGATCTATAAGTCCAAGTATGACACGATAAATCAAAGCCTAAAAATAAAATTAATACTTTCCAGCCATATGATTATCTTTTATAATAATAGTTAGCAATGACATTAACATAAATATGGATGGGAAAAGACGGTTTTATTGGAAATAAATGGGAAAAAAGGTGTCTGGCTCTAATACATGGAATAGTTGAATTATGACGACAGAAATTATTTGTGTCACTTAATTAGGAAAATTTTAGAAAACGTTAGAAAATATTAAAACGTTATTAATAATATGTAAGTTTAAAATATTTTCGTCTTCCCGATATGATACCATCTATTCTTGGACGAATTTTTTAACAAAAGATTTGTGGGTGTCAACAACAGCAGGTTTTGAAGGCAAGATGTTCTTCTCCTCCCCGGTCTTCTCTTTCCAAATTTCTTGCCCTGGAGAATAAGTTGCAGCAAGCCATATCTCTGATCATTTCTCATAACATGGCCAATATATTCTAATTTGCACTCTTTGAGTGTGTAAATAATCTCGCATTCCTTGCCCATTCTAAGCGTCCAAGCGTCTACTTCGTATATTGTCGTAATGATAGAAATAAACGGAAAATTTGTTCCACCAATTAGGATGGCGATCTTACGACCATTTAGAGCGTACTAAGTAATGTAATTAATTCCAATTCGAAGGACCACCCAGTAACGTGGGAAATAAAAACACAAGCATTAAACAATACGTAATTTAATGATTAACTTTGTTACTACAACTAAGTTAAGATCTAGCCAAAGTTTTATTTAAACCGCCGATCACTGTTCATTTTACACGAGTCTTGGGAACACCACTCGAGAGCACTCTTACAGTTTAAATATGTTACTAATAAAATTGTCACATGAACAAAGATGTTTCCTTCAGTATCAATTATTATTATTAATTAATATTCTTGATCAATAATGAGATCGCGTACTCAATACGCGAGGGTCTAAAACTCTTAAACCAGAAATGTATCGAATTTGATTGAATACTAAACTAACACTAACTAATATACGAGAGTTAAAACCTCTAACCAAGAAGCGACCAGCTAAGCTGTGATGCAATGTGACACTGACTACGTGACTACTTTCAAATTATCATTGCCTCACCTATCAGGAGTCAGGGGAAATTTCTTGGAAATTTCTATTTGGTAACTAAAACCCCCTTTTGAATGATTGCTAACCGGGGATTTTTTAGATACCAGTTTTCAATGGTTAAAAACAGGTTTTCACTACTTTATACCAGCGATTTCTTTGAAATTTGCTCAGAGAAGATTACCTCGGTAGATCTCATGAAATTAGAAATTGTTTGCTACTATTGGCGTAGCAACACTTAGATAAATTTCTTACAGAAATTTATTCACGTAGAAAAAACGTAGCGTCTGATGGCAGAGATTTTGGTACCAAGTGGTAAATCGTGACTTCTGAAAAGATACTTTATCTTTAAAAACGTTGATGATTAGCTGTTTATGTTGGTACCAAAGTATGTGTAGCTGTTTACCTTGTTAATTGGCCGTTTGTTAACCAAAAGCCGTGTATTTAATATTTCGCGCTTACTGACTACCATGTACACTTCCCGTCATATAAAACTGGTACACTTTTTTTCCCAATGTAAACCTATGTTCAGACTGGACACAATGGTTCGTGAATCAATTCGTTGTTGCCATCACAGATAACGGAATTTCAGTAAATTTAAATAAAACGTAAAACGTAAAAAATAACGTACAAAAATATATAAAGTTTTTAGATAGGTATTATTTTTATTATTAACAACAAAAAACCGTATCTAATAAATTTAATAACATGAGAGATGATTGAGTTAATGTCCAAAATGTTGAACGATATTTAAACTTAGGGTATTGGCACAGGGAACATTCTAATGCATTTACTGTAATTTTTTACTTCAATTACTTACAGAACACAAAAACTGTTGACTGTATGTTATGTCAATAAATTTAGTAACAGGCAAACTACCTAAATTAATTTATTATTTATTACATAAACGATAAATGTGAAAAACTAACATTATACTTTATCCTACGTAGATTATAAACTATAAAATATCCGGGGCGAAAAATGCTTTTCAAAATGTGACAGTATTACATTACAATCCAATATCTCAATGTAATGTTCCTTATGGGGGTTGAATCTACACCCTAATTGTAATCCGTTTTTATCTATAAATAGACTATTACTTTTTTACATTATTATGTATAAAATGCAAACAAAAAACATTTACCTACCCATTGAGATGCATATTTTTTTCAAAATTAAACGATTTACGGTGTATAAATGATAATGAGAATAAAATTAAGCGGAGTAAGATATCATCGTCTGTCTTAAAAAATCCTCTTATAACTGAAAAATTTTGGTTTAGTATCTACAGATGTTATCAGTGCGTGAAAACTTCCCGAACATATCCGAACGATTAAACAAAAATTCTTCTTCTTCTTCTTTTGTTTCTATGGCTTTCACATCATGGTGATACGCCAGCTCAATTTGCTGGTGACCCCGATAAAGTCTGGCTCTAAACCAACTCGAGGCCACTTACTTGTGCCTGTGCCAAATAATTTTGTAGGAAAAAAAATTCATTAATAGTTAATTAATAGGTTATGTTAGTAAACACTACAAAAAGTATTGAGCATTGTCGATTACAAATTTAATTTATTAATCGAAAGGAATTTTATCAAAATGCTGACTGATTCTTCAGTAAGTTTATTTAATATAGAATATATAGTAATTGGTGAATTATAATTCATATAAATGAATTTTGTGTATAGGTCAAAACTCGGAATGATCCTTATCGGGCATTCAAAAAATATATGATTTAGGTTCTCTATTAGGCCACACTCACAGTAAGGGTTGTCCACCAAATTCAGTTTGAAAAGATGTTGACTTGTTAAACAATGACCGGTCCGCATTCTTATAATAGTTGTAATGTGTCTCCTATCTTTATATGAAAAGTTTTGAAACCATGTCTTATTAGGAAAAATATTTTGTACTCTGTAATACTGATACGATTTTTTGCTAATTAAAGTTTTCCAAGTGTTTTTAAATTTGTTTTTAATTTTATTCTTAATTATGGGTAACACGTCTTGAGAATCTAATTTCATATTTAAAGGAACATTAAGATCTCTCCCTATTTTGGCCAGTGTGTCAGCTTGTAGGTTGCCCGGTATATCGCAATGACCCGGTATCCATGAGATAAGTATTTCAAATCCGTTTCTATTTGCAGATGTAATAAGATTTTTTGTTTTAAGGCACCAATAATCTACCGAAGCAGAAATATTGCTATTAATAATTTTAGAAATTGCACTAAGAGAATCAGAAAATATAATAACTTTATTGATCTGTCTATTAATGGATAAATTAACTGCTTGGTATATAGCCATGTTTTCTGCTTTGCATATGCACAGTTCATCAGGTAGTCTGGATGAAAATTTGTAATTGATACTAGGAATATAAATGCCAAAACCTACTTTATTACAATTTTTTGAGGCATCCGTATAAATGAACGTGAAATCATTGATATATTTTTCAGTAAATATTGCAAATTTTTCTCTAATCATATATTCATTCTTTGTTATTTCGCAATTTAGTGTTTTTACTGGACTGACTAATGTATCAAAATCCATCTCATAACATGGAAAATTATTACCTTTATATATTTTGTTAAAATATGGAAAAAAGTATTCTAGTGTTAAAACTAAGTAAGGACAGTTATCTTCATTATAAAAATTAGGTTTGATTATAAGTTTATTCCGTAAGTTAACAAGAGACAAAATCAAAGGATGGTTTTTGATATTAACGATCTTACTTAAAAATTTAGTAGCTAATATTAAACTTCTATGTTTTAAATCAAATTGCGCCGATTCTGCTAGCAAGGCCAAGTGAGGGGTAGATTTCATACAACCTAAAGAAATTCTTAGCCCTTCAAAAAATATTGTGTTAAGTTTATTAATACATTTCTGAGATATAGGTCTGAATAAGAATGAACCATAGTCTAAGTGAGATCTTATTAAAGCATTAAAGACTATTAAAAGAGTCCTAGGGTCTGCCCCCCACCACACTCTGCAAATTGCACGTAAAATATTAATATTTTTCTTTGTTTTAACTAATATATTATCAACATGTTTGTCCCACTTGAGATGATTTTGAAAAATTATGCCTAAAAATTTAACTTGATCTTTTAATGGTATAATTGTGTTACTAAGTTTGATTTCTGGGGTAAAATTTTTGCGTTTTCCCTTCGAAAACCATACAGCTTCACATTTGTCTATAGAAAGAGATAGATCATGTTCTAACAACCATTCTTGTACATTGTACAATGCCATATTGACTTTATTAACCATTTGTTGGATAACTGATCCTTTAACATATAAAACCAAATCGTCAGCATACCCATTAATATTTATATCTTCAGGAAGAATGGAAAATAGATCCAATATGTATATATTAAATAAAATTGTGCTTAAAGGTGAACCCTGGGGTAAACCTTTAGTTACTACAGACGGGCCCAAAAAGTCACCGTTATTGGATCTAGTATATAAAAGCCTGTTTTGCAAAATTTTAAAAATAATATTAATTATAGGACAAGGGACATTTAAATTTTGTAATTTATTGTAAAGTTTATATATATTCACATTATCATATGCTGATTTAATATCAATGAAGACGACAAGGACTGAATGGGAAGATTCAAAGGCTTCTAAAATGAAGGTATGAAGGAGCGCTAAGTTGTTGGCAGTTCCTCTACCTCTTCTGAAACCTGCTTGAGTATTTTTAAAAACGAGATTATGTTCTAAAAACCAATCTAATCTATTTTTTAAAATGATTTCTAAAGTTTTTAGTATGCAAGAGGATAAAACAATTGGTCTAAAACTAGTTGGAAGAAGTGGGTCCTTTAAGGGTTTTAAGATGTTAATAATATTAAATTTTTTCCAATCGCTAGGTAAGGGTTCTCCTTTAAGACATTCATTGTATATATTTAGGAGGATTTTTTTGGCTTTTAGAGGGAGATGTTTTATCATTGAGTAAGAAATATCATCAATTCCCGGGGCAGAATTTCTTTTATTGAACAATGCAGTGTCAATTTCTGAAATTGAAATAAGTTCAAATTCTTGGTTAGCGTGAAGTAAACGGAATTCAGGATCAATAGAAATTGATGACATATTATATAATATTTCTCTTTTAATGTTATCTGAAGGATTATAAAAATTTTTGCAATTATTATGGTTTGAAAATTTTTTTACTTTATTCCATACGTATGTTATATTGGATCCTCTATTTAATGTTTCACAAAATTGTTTAAATTTATTTTTCTTTTTTAATCTAAGGTTACGCTTGGTTTGTGCAACTATATGTTTAACATACAAATAATTTTCTAGTGATGGTGACGAGTCAAATATGTGCAAAGCTTCCTTACGTTTCTTTACCCATAATGTACATTCATCATCCCACCAAGGATTGAATGGTTTACCCTGTATCCTACAATTTTTATAAGGAATCGAAACATCTGCTGCTTTATTGATAACTGACATGAATTGTTTGTAATTTATTTTATTTATTGAGAAATTTACTAGGTTGTTTAATATTTCATCATAAAAAAGATCCCAATCAGCTCTTGAAGAATTTCTTATTTTATAATTTTTAACAAAAGTTGTATCTGATAGTTCAATGTCGTTGATTTTTATGTATGTGGGAAAATGGTTACTATTGCCGCAGTCTTTAATAATTCCCCATTTGGTACATAAAGCCAGATTACTACTCACGATTGTTAAATCAACAGCACTGATATTATTGTTGGGAAGCTGAAACAAGGTTGCTGAACCATCATTTAGGATGGTCAACTCGTTATCAAATATAAAGTCAACTATTTTTTTACCACCTTTATTAATTAAACATTTATCCCAAATTGGATGATGAGAATTCATATCGCCCATAATGATTAATTTTTTTATATCTAGGTTTTCTAACATGGAATTTAAAAAAGGTACTGATATTTCATTATTTGAACTTGAATAGATATTTATTAGGAATATGTCATCAATTTTTGTTATAATATATTGGACCTTGTCCGAATTATATTTTTTAATAGTCTGAAATGAAATAGAATTTTTAATACAGGTAGCTACCCCACCATAGCCATCATCCCTATCTTGTCTAATAATGTGATAAAATTTTAGAGTAAAATTGAAATCTTCTTTAAGCCAAGTTTCATTAATAACTACTATATCTGGGTCCTCTTTAGAGACTAAATCAGTCAGAGTATCCCTATTTGAATTGATACTTCTGATGTTCCATTGAATGATTTTTATTTTTGTTTTTAGGATCATTCTAAGTTTTAACCTATTAATCACTATCTGAATAATTGTCTAAGTCCATATAGGACTTAAGGTTAGAATGGGAAAGAACAAGTTTTTTAACCATATTTAAATTATCTGGTGAAATATTAATAAAGTTCATACATGATTTTAGGAAATCTTGTGAAGGTATTGTATCGAAATTATAATTACTATGCGATGCACTGGCATTCCAGGCTGAATTTGGATTTACGTTATATGAATTAGAAGATTTTGGTTCCGATTGGGAGGGTATTGGAGATTTAGATTGAGATAAGGCAGTTAAAGAGGAGGAATTCTCTGGTCTACCATTTGGAACATAAAGACATTCATCATGTGCATTTCTGTCATAAGTTTGTTGGATTACTCTTCTTTTATTATTTGTATTTGATACTACTTGCTGAAATGTCCTTTTCGAAGATTTGAAATTGTGTGTTCTTCTTTCTGATGGTGAAACGGTATTGTGCTGAATCGTTTTATTATTAAGGGGTTTTACTTTAGTACTATTACTCGGAAGGGACGGAAAATCTTTTGAATTGAAAATAAATTTGTCTTTTTCTATGTAATTTTTGGGAATGTATTCACTAGCTTCAAAAAAAGTTAAATTTTCGTAAGACATGAGTTCTTTAATATTTTTTTGACGTAAATATTCCGGACACGTACGCGCTGTTGAAACATGTGGACCTTTGCAAAAGAAACATTTCATAGTACAATCATCGGTATGTTTAAGTTCACCACAATTCATACATTTTTCTTTTGCTTTACAATTTGTTTTGGTGTGTCCAAATCTTAAACAATTGTAACATTGTGTTACTGGGGGAATGTACACATTAACCAATTTTGGTAGATCGTAAAAATTTATTGTTTTAGGCATTAAAACACCACTGAATGTGAACAAAACTGTACCTGTAGGTTCGTATGTAGTTGTATCCCCTTTGACTACTCTCCTGTTTAGCCTTTTAGCATTCAAAATTTTAATATCGCTGTTAGTAGAACAACATTCAATAAGTTCATTTTCATTTATTTCAACATCTATTTGACGTACAATACCTTTACAAGATATATAATTAAAAGGTATATAAATTTTATAACCTTGATCTAATAAATTTTTGTTATTTAGGAATGTATTTGCAGATTGATAATTATTAAACTCTACAGAAATTCTGTTTGAACCTTTGCTTCTAATTTTATTAATATTATTTAATTTTAAATTAAAAATATCTCTTGCAATTTTTATATTATTAAAAGAACCAACTCTAATATTATTTATATTTGTTGACTCTATAAATACAAAAAACGGACCAACATCTTTTTCAGAATACATATTGACAGTGACAGTTGAATTTAATTTTTTATTTACATTGGGATCAGGGGGGGTAACCCCCCCTCCAACTTATTCATAAAGAATCAGTCAGAAATGTCAAATTTTTGGTCACAAAAAATGAATAAAAAATTATTTTGATTAAACTAAAATTTAAAATAATATTACAGCAAAGTACAATGCTCAAAATACCTGTTCAATTTACAAGGATAGGTTTGATTCTGTTCTATTTGGCACAAACACGCACCTCTTTTCTTCGTTGACAGTAAGTAGCTCTTTACTGCACGAACGACGACAGGGGAATGTAAACAAAAATTAAACATAAAAAAAAAAATATTGCTTGCCATCAGTCAGATTTGACAAGTTTGTCAAAGTGAATTTTTAAAGATGCCACGTCAGTTAAGTCAGTTTGATAAAACGAAAATAATTTCAAAAATAGAAGATGGTTGGTCTATTCGACAACTGGCTCAAGAGTTAAATAGAAGCAAAACCACAATCCACAACACTAAAAAAAATGGGAAAACGAGTAGACTTTGGATAGAAGGAGAGGGAGTGGGAGACCAGTTATTACTACAGTCCAACAAGATGAAACATTAACTAATTATTTAAGAGCGTATCCCTTCCATACGGCAAGGCAAGCAAAAGTTAATACAAACTTTAATGCTTCTATAACTACAGCATTAAGGAGATTTAGAAGAACAGATTTAAAAAATTGTGCAGCCGCCCGAAAATATAAATTTAGCGAGGAACATAAACAAAGTAGACTCCTATTTGCTTTAAATTACGTTTTAAATGATTCAGTCAATTTTTGGAACTGTGTAATTTTTTCTGATGAAAAAGTATTCCAGTTTCATTATGATGGCCGTATAGAGTTTATAGACCGCCTTGAAATAGGTTTAACAAAAACTATATTTCGTCAAGTGATAAGATAATGTATAGAGGAGGTTTAGGAATATGTTGGAGAATTGAAGGACGATTAAATACTGAAACCTATTTACATATATTAGATAATGTGATGTTGCCATCGGTTAGGGAAATTTTCCCCAACAATAATTTTATTTTCCAGCATGACAACTGTTAAATCCACACAGCCCACCGTGTACGAGATTACCTTATGGAAAATAGCATTGAAGCTCTTCCATGGCCCTCTAAAAGTCTAGATATTAATCCAATAGAGAACGTTTGGGGACTTATGTATCAACAAAATACAAAAATTAAACGTAGTTCCCCAAAACAGGGATCATTTATGGACCATCATTGAAGAAACCTGGGAAAGCTTGGCCGAAGATGAAAATTTGTCACTAAATTTAATAAACTCAGTTCCCAGAAGATTACAAGAAGTGATTAATAATAATGAAGCTTTGACAAAATATTAACTTTTCGAATTGTAATACATATATTTAAATTCCACACTTGTTCACTGCAAAAATCATTCATTTTTTATTAATTTCAAATTAAATTTTAAATTTTTCCAGTGGGTTTTATTTACTGTAGTATTCCACAACTCAATACAGTTTTGTGCTACACTTTACGAGAAACCAATCACACCTCTCGATTTGAAATTAAACATAATAATTTAAAGTCATGTCTAGATTTATGATCTATCATTATTTTTGAATTGAAATATTTTCATAAATTATAATAAAATACGAATCAATGTATGGGTATTGAGATAATGGAAAATTTCAAAATTAATAGAATTTTTTAAGATGTATGTTTAAATAAATGTTTAAATATAAATGTGACTGACTGATCGAGAATGCTCGATACTGTTTTAGTTTTTAATATACTAAAAACCTGCGATCTGTCGCACAGCCCTGCTTTTCGCTGGTTTGATATATTTTCGTTGAACTGGCAACGTTGCCTTCGAAATTAGAATGACACATGTAAAAAGCTCAACTTACACAACTTGAAAAACACGATTTTCGGTTATAAGAGTTGTACCAGTTTTTTATGACGCGAACGGTACTTTGTTTTTCAATATAAGATAAAATCCATATTCTCTACTTATATCTGATATGCTCGACATTATTGTTTGTAAAATATCCAAGTTATATGCAAAAACTACTGCATCATCGGCATAACTCATGTTGTTTAGACCCACTCTGTAGACTAATGAGCCTTCTTTTAGTTCTCTCAGTGCTTGTTCGAAGATATGTTCAGAGTACATATTAAATAACAGCGAGGACCGAATGCACCATTCTCTCACTACTCTATTTATGGAGATTGCCTTTGTCAACTCATCATCCACTTTAATTTAACTTAAAAGAAACCCGCTTCTTTCAAGTAAGACTACTTTAGATGCTATCTTATCTATATATGCAGAAGAATTGTTACCGTTTCCTTTTATTTCAGATACAGTGATCTCCGTAGGGATTTGTAAATGGATCATTTTCATAAGACCATCGAAAAAGTTGCCAACAATAATGAACAAGGAGATCTTCACCACGATGGTGTTGTGCCATCCAGCTTCTTAACAACTCGGATGTGGTTGGATGGATGGATCAATGTTTTATAATTTACAATAAAGTTAGAACTATGAGATAAGCCATTGAGTGAATTAATTTAAAAATGGAAAGCATAACTTTGTACACGTTTGTAATAAAGTGTTAGGATCTAAGAGATATTAGTGAGTCTGTCCTTAGTTTTAAGTTTCTTAATAGTAATGTATAGAGTTCAAATGGGATAGTGATGTGCAAAATATGGCGCTGTATCCTATTAGCGTCACTAGCCTTTTCTACTTAATTTCGATTCTCACTTCTACGTGGTAAACCTCGGTAACCTGAGCAGCCCTGTGGAAGATTGTGGTAACCAAACCAGTGTGAAGTAGAGTAACGATAAACAAGAGCGGGAGAAGTGGTCCTCCAAAGATTAGGGGGTTGTGCAAAAAGTTAACGACCACTTTTCTTAAAAAACTTGTTATGAAAGCACAAAGAGGAAAAATCGAACTATTTAATTCAGGCGACCTAGCAAACAACAAAGGGATAACGATTTACGGATCTGCACATAAAACGTACAAAACCTTAATGCCCCACGCGCTCTTAGGTAGCTGGGATAAATTGAAAGCAAATATATCGATTGAAGAGATAAGAAGGACTGGTTCAGAAATTATCGGGAGAAGAGATACTACAATATATACTACAGCGGATATCACCGGACACGAGTTTGACAGTGGTTTTCTAGTTCATAAAAGGACACAGCAATTAGTCCTTAACTTTAAATCCATTAATAACAGAATATGTTATAACGTCTTAAAGAAAAATTCTTTAATTATAGCTTACTTGTGTATAAGCGCGTACGGAAAAAAAAAGACGACGAAAAAGAGGAATTCTACAACACCTTAGACAAAGAATATGATTGATGTCCATGTCATAACGTGAAAATAATTTGCTGGAGACCTTCATGCAAAAATTGGCAAAGAGCAATTTTCCCAGCCAACTATAGGATGTGAGAGCTTACATGAAGACTTAAATAATAATGTGTTGAGAATAATAAACTTTGCAAGCACCAAAAATATGATGCAGTAAAAGGAATAAGATTTCTCCTTCAAATGTTACAAAAAGGAACGTGTAAGTCTCCTGACAACGAAACCGTTAACCAAATAGACTACATTCTGATAGATGCAAGACATTCTTCCGATCTAGTGGGCGTCAGAAACTACAGAGGTCCAAACATAGATAGTGACCACTTTCTTGTAATGGCAAAAATGACAGGAAGAATATCAAACCTAAAAAACGATAAACATATGAAACAAGACAGGATTAATGTGGATAATATGCGCATTGAAACGGTTGCGAGAAAGTATAGCAGACAAATAGGTAAGGAAATGGAGAACCTGAAAGATGGGAAAAATGTGGAGGAATTGTGGACAAAATTTGGAAACATAATAACTGAGAAACAAACCGAAATATTGACGAAAATCAAATCAGTTTAAAAAACCAATAGTTTGACAAGGAATGCCAAGAAGCAACAGATAACAAAAAGATCATCAACCTTCAAGCAAGATGGATAAGAAGAAGAGCATAGGGGGAATACCGGACCCTAAGAAGAGAAAAAAAGAGTTTACGTAGAAGACAAAAAGAAGCAATTTGAGGAAAAGCGGTTAGAAAGCATAAGCCAGTGTTAGGATACAGGAAGATATTTCTACAACTTTAGAGTTAAAGGATGGAATCAGACAAAGGCCCTGGTTTGCCTCCTATTTAATATTACCGTGAAAAAGTCAGTCCAAGACACACAAATGCTACAAATTCTAGCTTACGCTGATGACATAATAGGGCGTAGCAAGTGAGATGTCTGAGCAATATTTCCTAGCATTGGAAACGGCTACGAAACAGGTCGGTCTAGTCATCAACGAAGACAAAACCAAGTACATGTTAGTTACTAAGGATCCTATTGCAAATGAGAAACGAGAAAGTCTTTGGAATTCATATCTTGGAACGTGTTGACAGCTTCACATACATTGGCTCTCTAGTGATTACTACCAAAAAAAAAACAAGCGAAGAAATTAAAAGATGAATAAACTTTACAAATATTGCATACTATGGACTCCAAACACAATTTTACTCAAGAAACATCCAAAGAAGAACTAAAATTAATATATAAACAACACTGCTGAGGCCGGTTTTCACACATGGGGCACAAACATGGATTCTTCTAAACAGAACTATAACAGACTTTTGGAAATGTTCGAGCGTAAAATACTCTACAAAATATCTTAGGGATATTAAAATTCAGAAGATGGGAATAGCTCCCCAGAAATAGAACATAATGGCGACTCTTGGAGCTAAATATCATGATGATCAATAGTAATGTACTTATGTAGAGAAAAATTGCTTATTGATCATTGATCGAGACTAATCAAACGGTAATGGCAACATCTTAGTATAGTAGTTTTGTGTACTAAAAAAATTGCTTTTAATGATCAAAAAATAGTTTGAAATTGCTCTTACCTTATATACTATTTATTCTACAGTTTATAAAAAATCGGACTAAAAATATTTTTTTATTCATATATTTTTATACCGCTAATTACCTTGGTCTTTTGTAATTTTTTACATAATGTTGCACCTTCTTTATATTTATATGTTACCAAACCATTAATAATTTAGTAGTTTCGTGAAATTATTTAGGAAAAACATTATATCAACTTTGTTGAAAATATCAATAAAATAAAAATGCTAAAAACAGTATTTTCTATATAAAAAAGGGTAGTGTGACTAGTAGTACCTACTTTATTAACTCAAATACAAACAGATTGAATTATTGTCACGCAATTGAATGTGGACACTTGAGTTACGTGGTTTTTTGTGTTTAATTAGTCAAATTGTATGTAAAATAAATAATTCATAAACAGCTGATAAATAATAAAAAAGTCACTGATAAAAAATTTCCTTTTTATATAAATAAAAATGATTGATATAAATCTTGATACGTACAGAAAATAATCGAATTGTTTTTTTATAATTAGAATAATTTAGGGTAAACTGTTGATTTCAAACAACTCTAGTAATTTAAGATAGATTAAAATTGCTTATTGCTCATTTATGACCAGATTTTAATCGTAAATAAAAAATAATAATTAGAACAATTGAAGAGCTGAATAGGAGATATGAGTTGTAAAGGGAGTAAGTAAGCAATGCAATAAAATTTGATAAGAAGTAATAGCCCTGAAAAGAAATAAATTAATATGAGGCTTATCTTTTACGTTTTTAGAATCAAGCAATAGATGGCGCTACTCCGTTGTAGCATTCTGTATTCATGAACATTCACGTTTGTTACTGCGAAGTAAGTGGCAATGGCAATTTAGAAATTGAATGATTATTCCTAATATACTCTGACAAGAAATTGGCAACGCTGACTCATAAATGTAACATGATATACTAATTGTACGAGGTGCAAGTAAAATATCGGTTCACAATATTTTTATAGTTATCCGTACATTTTAATGGGTAATATGTGGTCCCTCAGGGTGGCCGCACACAGAAAGAGCAAAACTGTTTTAGTCAAAAACGTTTTTGTTTGAAACGAAAACGTTTTTGTTTCCACAAGAAACATTTTGTTTTCAAGAGAAACAAAATGTTTGCACAAACCATAATGCAATCAGTTTTATTAAAGATGTCGACAGATAACGACGAAATTGCACTAGTTTTCTGGCAGTGTTTCCTCCTACATGACAAAAAAACGCAAAATAAAAGACAATTTTGGGTGCATCCTATAAATGAGAAAAGAATCTGGTCTCAATCAGTACAATTAATTTTTCTGCGTCCACTTCCATGATACACACAATATAAACAAGCAAAATATCGCTGTTTCCACATGTGCTTCTTGTTGACTACTCGAGCGGTTTCAAGAAGGGAATTTCAAAAACACGTTGCGCCTGCTACATTGAAATGTTTCGACACAAAACGACGATCCGGTAATCAACATCAAACAGACTGACTGAAACTAAATGAGCCTAAACATGCTTTAGACACACGACTAATCAGTGTGCGTCAGCTCATTTAATTTATATGGAAACATCAACATCAGACTCGTTTAGTCAAAAACGTTTTTGACTAAAACAGTTTTGCTCTTTCTGTGTGCGGCCACCCTTACAGCGATCCAGCTGTAACAACATAGGTATTCACGATACTTTGTGGCAAATTAAAATTTGGTCAGTACAATTTATACGAATTCTTAATTATTTACTCTATCATTGAAGTTTCATGAAGGCATCTTCATGAAACGTTTCAATGAAAATAGGTAGATAACAACGTTTTTTTTTAATAATTTGTTTAGATAATTAATTACCAAATGACAAATATACCGATTGTTAGTAAAACCGATTTTATTTATAACTATTTACATTCTGTTTTTTTAAGCGTAAACACCACCATTACAACAACGCCATTAACTCTTCAAAGGACACCGAATAAAGTCAAGATAAACAATAGTATACAGTATATACCACAAAAAACATCACTGCTTAGCATTTGCTAACGACTCGGTAATCTTGGCTAGAAGGAAAATAGAGCTGATGGAAACAGTCATGAAACTGAAAGAAAGGGAGCACTGACTGACTGACGCGTTTTAACCTTGTTTTAAGCTTTGTGCTTCTTCAAGGGTGGTTTATACGTAATTAATAAATGGTGCTTTTCAGCTTGGTGGGTTCGTGTGAGGACTAAGACTGGGTGCCGCCGCTAAAGGCAGGAGTGTCAGAAGGATCGTATCCACGACCGACGAGAAAAAGAAACCGGTGGGGCTGCCGAAGCTGTCCACCGCCTGGACCAAGAGAGGGTAGCAACCAAAGGAATGTATATAAATGAAGCAAAAACGAAGTATGTGGAATGCACATATAAGAAATTCGTTCGGGGACCGTACATAACAATGATAACAAAAGAAAACACAATATAAATTCGAAGAAATTAAAAGATTTGAGTACTTATGAAATGTCTTCACAAGAGAACCTAACTGTGAGGAAGAAATACAGAAAAGAATTATGTCTGGCAACCGCGCTGTAGGTATATGCTCTCAATGGGTTGTTAAGAAGCAAAAATATATCTCAAAGAGCAAAACCAAGGACATACAAGACCGAATAAGGCCAATAGTGATGTATGCTTCTGAACGTAACGAACTGGAAAAGAAAAGGGAGTGACAAAGAATAGTACATCAAGCTATGGGCCTACTAGACTTGTAGTGCTTACATAAAATTATTATTATAAAACAATACCAAAATAATTTTATATGTGAAAATTACAAAAGATGTCATTTAAAACATTGTGCAATATTGTGTGACCTCACTACACTCATGTTTGATAGCCAGCTAGTTCATCCGATCTAAATAAAGTTGACTTTATCATTATTTATTTTGATTTTGTGTTTTTTGTGTAATTTTGTGTACCTACATTACAAAGTGATTATTAACAAATTTTGAAGTGAGAATACATTGTATATTTGAAAATAATTTTAAAATTTTTAGCTGTACTTGATCCATTTTTATGTAGATCACTTTTTTGTATCTTTTTAAACATCCAAAATATCGAACTCTGGAGTATAAGTTGACCAACCTGTACCTACGTGTAATAAAAGATAATTAAAACTTGTTTTATAACGGATATCTATGTTAACAAAATAACTGTACCAAAAATCAATAAAATTAAATTAACTTCAAAATATTATTTATGATTAAATATTATAATAACATAATTTTATCATCTCTTTATAATTACTATAATTAAATTAGCCAAATTATATAAAACACTTAAAATTAAGTCTTTCCTATACTAAAAGTGAAACTGGAACAAAACCATGAAGTGGAGATATCCAGGAGTGGCTAGTATACCTGTTGAATACAAAGCACGTGGTGTTCGTGTGTATCAAGGTATAAAAAAATGCTTATTAAAAGCTTAAAACTTTTATTTTAAAGAAGATCTTTTCGGAATTGAATCATTCCATCATCAGTTTAATAAAAAGTTGTTAAAGACATTGTTTGGCCACAGAAAAACATTGGAAGGACATCAGTAAGATACTTGGCAAAAAATCAGGAAATGCATCAGCCAAGCAGCAGAAGAAGCAATTGGAAAGCGGAAAATTAACACGAGGGCGATAAACCACACCAAACCGTGGTTTTGTTAAGAGGTAAAAAAACTCTCTGAATTAAAACGCAAATGCTACCTGAGATATAAAAGCACACAATCGGAAGAAGCTCTCGCAGAATATGTCCAAGTAAGAAACGAAGTAAACACAAGAATAAAATCAATCAAAAGAGAACATTGGGCTAAATTCACCAGCGACATGGACTACAACCTACATGGTGCCCAAAAGAAAATATGGAAAATGCTTGGGAACAGGAAAAAACCAGTTAACGTTCGTGTTAAACGAGTTCGTGCAGACCAAGGGAGTACCTATAGAGACATGGCAACAACATTTTAAGGAGCTATATGATGCTGAAGAAACGCTGAATATAAACGAATACGAAGCAGATAGAAGTGCTACAATCAATGACGAAGAAGTAGAAGCAAAGATCAAGAAGCTAAAAAACAGAAAATCACCTGGAACAGATGGTATACCCAATGAACTCTTAAAATATGGAGGCCCTGAACTTGTAAGTAAACTGTCACAACTATTTAACAAAATCTTATACGACACAGAAACACCAGAGGAATGGCATAAGAGCATCACAATCCTCATATTTAAAAAAGGACAAAAAACTTGCCGACAAAACTACAGAGGAATAACCCTCTTAAATACAACGATAAAACTTTTCACGAGTATTCTTAAGGACAAATTGGAAAGGCAAATCACTAATGCTAAAGAACAACAAGATTTTACAAGAAGGTGGTCTATAAAAGACGCAGTATTCATAATAAAACGAATAAAAGAAAAAGCTATAGAGTTCGGCATGCCAGCGTATATTTGCTTCATTGATCTGACAAAGGCGTTTGACAGGGTTCTCCTGGGAGACATTCTAAATATATTAATAAAAAATAAAACACCGACCAACATAACAAAGATAGTCCATAACCTAAATAACAACAATGTAACCAAAGTTAGAGCAGGAGACCAATTCACTGAAAATATTCCAACACCGGGAGGAATTAGACAAGGCGACAGTTTAAGTCCCTTCTTGTTTAACCTACTCATGGGCAAAATTATAAACAAAGTAACATCTCTCAATCTCGGATACAGAATGGGCAACAAAAGAATTGGTATGGTGTGTTACGCATAGGATGCAGCAATTATTGTCCAATCAGAAGATGATCTTCAGAGATAGCTCTTTCAGTTCTTTTAAATAAGCCGCCAACTAAATATGACCATTTCCACCAACAAAACTAAAGGTATGACAATAGCAAAAGATCCGCTCAGATGTAAGTTAGTGGTTGAGAAAAACCCCATAGAACAGGTGATGCAATTCAGATATCTGGGCATAGATATATCAAGCACACACGACCCAGTAAAGGACCTAAGGAGTCAGATCAACAAAGCATCCGCATTGTCGGGATGTCTGTGGGTGATAGTCTGGTCAAATCCGTATATGCGCACACATAGTAAAATTAGAATCTACAATTACAAGAGTTGCATACGACTGATCATGACATATGGCATAGAAGTGCGCGAAGATACCAACAAAACGAAACAGATGCTAAGGGTTGCCAAAATGAAAACCCTAAGAACAGGGTGAGAAATACAAACGTCAGAGAACAGTGCAAAATTCAAGATATTGTAAGATGGGGAAGGCTGCGTAAGAGGATGTGGTACAATCATGTAAGACGAATGGATGAGAATAGACTCCCAAAAATTGCCCTACAAAACAACCCGCCCGGTTCAAGACCTCCCTGAAGACCACCTAAAAGATGGAGGGATAGTTGGCAATCTACCTCCCAGGAAATTAACCAGAGGCAGCTTCAGAATTAAAGAAGTAGAAGATATTTCTGGAACTACAAATATGAGAAGTAATGATAGATGGTGGTGGGATGGTGGATAGATAACTGGCTCGACAATCCGTTGTGGATCTTGGCCTGCTCACAAATAAGTCATCACTCCTATCGATTCCTGGCAACTTTCCTCCATCTTCTCCAAAACATCTGCTACAATATTTTAAAGTAAGTGCATGTCTAAGTGCATACTAAAATTAAAATGCACAATTCTTCTTGGTAAATAAGGTGTGGATGATAAAAAAATTTAAGTTTATTTTCAGCTTTCTAATGATACGATAAATAATAAACACCATGCTCTATCCATGTCACAAAAAAAGTTGATTTTTGTTGACCAGTCTAATTTATTGGCCTATTTCTGACTTTTGATAAAAGTTTGTAGTGGTCATGATAGTTTTTTAAGCCAAAAACAAACATTTTAACTTGTCCATGTAATTAGTTCTGTTTGTAAAACATCTAAACAATATTGATTGTACAAATAAAAACTGCTAAAGTATTAGCAATACTAAATTAAATTCTAATTAGTGACAATATTCAAAAAAATATAAAATTAATATATTGTAAAAAGATCTATTAAGGTTCCACTATCTGTTCCACTCAGATAGTATGATATTGGTGATATTTGAATCATTCAGTTACATGTTACATGTGTAACTTCTTAGACAGTAGTTATAAGTAGGCAAATTAAGTCAAATCAAGATATAATAGAATTACTTAATGTTTAAGTAATACCTCAAATAGCAAAAAATTGTTTTAGTGAATCATACCCTGATGATTCACAGACTTCTCTCAATAAGTCATTATTATTCATATATTTTCTAGTTTTTTAGCAACAACAAAATTACTTAAAAAAGGGCCTCTCGCAATAGGCCTTTTCAAATTATATTCCTTTGTTTTGCATATTCCAAACATTTTACATATCTATCTTGGGATATAAATAAAAAATTTTAGAAAGGCTAGAGTTTTATATTATTAAAATATAGATTTTTATAATTGTAAAATTTCAATAAGACTTATCATATATCGCTTACATAAGTATATGAAATATGAAATTAGCTGCAAATCATAAAGTTCACAAAAAACCCCATTAAGAAGATGATAGCAGGGTAGTTTCTTTCCCTGTTTTCTTAATAACTTCTAAAACGTCATTTGCAGGTAGAGACGATTTTACAACCACCTTTTGAGTATCCAAATTAATGGTAAATTCTTCAACTCCTTTGTCTTTTAATTTATTTAAAACTCTTTCTACTGCACCAGAACAGCCATCACAGGTCATTTTTACATTAAATTCGTGAACTTTGGACATGATTACTGGAGAATTTTATCTAAAAAATAGTGATTTAGACGTTTTTAAGCAGTTAATTTTTTACTATGTACTTACGTGTCCTTTGTCTTTATGATTCAGATAAAAAATAATTATTATCCAAGAATTTAAAAGATGTTGATGTCACCAATTTATTGTGACAGATTGTTGATACCGGTTGAGGATGAAGTTGTTGACGTGAACAAATAAAATTACTCATGTTGTCTTTAGTTGCTTATACAATTACAAATTTGTAAAACGAAATAAGGAATTATTAAAATAACTTTCATCAGTAACTTTATAATATATATCTAGTTATAGATATAAATATCAATATTTTTTAATGTTTTCATAAAGTTAGCTGACCAAATACCTTAATTAAATGAGGGCCATATTGACCAACTGGTTGATTATCACTAAATGTTTGATTATTGTTCCGTGGAAACATAAGCGTAGATTGGTAACATTTTTCCAGATCTGAATATTATGGTGTTATTATAATAGTTATTTATGTACCAAGTGCATTAAGTAGATGTTTATGCCTGAGGGCGACTATCTTTCAAACACGAGGGCCTCTGGCTCGAGGTTACATTTGTCGAAGATGGAAGTAAAAACAGTAACAACGATGATTTTCTACGCAAAAACGACCCGAGAGAAGACGGAGATATTGGGTACACCCAATTTTTGGATGCAGGCTGATTGAAACCCAGTAAATAATTTTTTTATTCAAAGCTAAGACAATTCTATATGTACTAACATAATATCTACTTCTTTTTTTCCATTAGCACACCTTCACAGAATATGAGGACGAGTTCCTCCCGTCTCTTTAAGTTCGTATCTGAATAAACGCTACTCTTCTTATCCCATATCACAGGACGTTTTTTAATTACTTCTGTAAATAATTCGATATTAGAAGCTTCCGTTTCGGACGGAAAGAAAAGAAAAAAATAAAGAAAATAAACTTAAAAAACACTATATGTATAACTGAGTCAACCGACCATATCGTATACAACATTCATAGTTTTAAACCGTATTCATTTTACAAATTCCCAATTGTCAATAGAAGCACGTGAAAGCCAAACAGTTCCGTACTGATGTGTATCATATGATTGTAAAAATATTTACTTTTGAAACTGTTAGTGTAAGAATTTCTTGAAATTTAATCATTATATTAAACTAAACTCTAAATAAATAAAAATAACTCGACCAGTAAATAACTTAACAATAACTATAACATAAATATAACACAATATATTAACTTAAAAATCAACACGATACAATTTGAATTTAAAATGCTGGCAAGTTTGGATCTGTTACATGAGAATCTGTCTGGCTTAAGGTAATAAATTATATTTAATAGCCTCTTGACGAATGAGATGGCGAATATCAACACGTGCCTATATTTACAGATGGGAATTTGCTAAATGAAGATGAATTCATTGGAATTTTTTTCTTTTTCCAAATAACCCTCGCGTGCCACTTCTCGACCCCGCTGTAGCACGTGTTGTGTCGGTTGGCCACCATAATTTTAAATTAATGGTCGGATTAATAATAATTTTTACATTTTTGTATGCAGTTGACTTATATAGAATGCTTCTGTTGTCCTGATTGTTAAGGTCTATTTGTTTTAAATTTTACTGCATTACAATTAATTAAGATCCACGAAATTTACTTTTCATTGCAACATGAGTTATTTCAGTAATCTTCATTCTTACAAAGAATATTTTGTACACATATAACCCACCAAAAAAATACGAGTACCTTCACTGGAATCCACTCCTAACCATAAAAACGATTTTAATGCTTTATGTTACTCTCTGATTTCTATGTTCACACCGGTAACTTCGTAGTTCGGAATCGGAATTTCCTTTTTATTGGTTAGGTTCTTTGAGCCTGTATATTGTTGCAATTTATTTATTTTTTTTTTATAAGAATCAGTATCAGTATAGGTATTATGGATCAAGATCTCGTAAGATTTAACATAGAAGCAGATAGTGCTGTAAGTAATTTAGTTTGTTTATGCTTTTTTTTTTGTAAATTAAGTGACGATCTTGTTGCAGCTGGAACAAATTAATTTGATGAAGGAAAGTTTAAAAGGTATCAAAAGTAGTATCGATGGAGTGTCTCTTCAACCTACTACCAGTGACGGGCAGTTGAATAAACTTATTACTGAAAATATTAAGCTTAAACATCGTTTGTCAATTTTAAAT